>NC_140588.1:895145604-895818104 GCF_964204655.1 Triturus cristatus
CTTCTGTACTCCTTCTGACCCACTTCCTAGGTTAGGGGCTGGGGTGGTGCTACTTGGCAGGGTAGAATACACACCAGCAGAGTCCAGTTGCCAGTTACAAGAGACCAGCCTGTGGAGTCACTCTGGTGGTCCTGTGTACTGGTTGCAGGTCCTGCCCTTCTCACCTAGACAAGAGGGCAGCAGGCAGAAGGTCAGCACAGCAGGCAGCAGTCCTTCAGGGCAGCAGTCCAACAAAGTGGCAGTCCTCTTAGCAGCACAGCTGTCCTTCTTCCTGGCAGATTGCTCCTTAGTTCCAGAAGTGTACTGAAGAGTTGGTGCATGAGGTCAAATATTTATACCTGGTCCCTTGTCTAAAGTGGGGGAAGCTTCAAGAGGTGTCCCTTTGAAGTGCACAGGTTTCCTGCCTCTCTTCCCTGGCTCTAGTTTAACTGCAGGGGGTATGCAACCCTTTGTGTGAAGGCAGGTGTAAGAGGGGCTGCTCCTAACTCCGGCCTCCCATCCTGCCAGTGTGGCCCATTCATGTACACTTAAGCGCTCTATTGTGTGTGACAGTGTGGGAAGACTGCACAAATACCAACTGCCAACTACACCCAGTCATGTGACCCAAGACAGGTTGTAGGCACGGAGGACCTCATTATGAGTTTGGCAAACCGAGGACCGCCAGACTTGCGAGGCGCAGCGGTGGCGGTCCAGCCACTGCTGCACCTGGGATCCGACCACCCTATCACAACAAGGGTGGTCAGACTGCCATTGCACCACAGCAACCGCCAGGAATCAGAGTCACCTGGCAGTGACAAAAAAAGTTGTAATCTGGTGTACGGTGCGCACACAGGTTTTGCAATCAGGAGCAGCCTGCCAGCTTGGCAGCCCTGCTCCTGCACCGCCAAACTCATAATCAGGCCCCAAAGTGCTATGGCAGAAAAATGCCAAGTTTCTAAAAGAGACACTTTCAAAATTGTAATTGCACCACAAAAGAGGGTTTTGATTACAATTTCAAAGACACCAAACATGAACGTTTACGTGTTCCCATCTGAAAGTTACAGCTTAATAAAGTAATTAGGTAGTTCCAATGTTATCCTATGGGTGAGGTAGGCCTTGCAATAGTGAAAAATCAATTTAAGAGTTTTTCACTTTCAGGACATGTAAAACTTAAATGTACATGTCCTACTTTTTAAGTAGATGGCACACTGCCCTGTGGGCTGGTTAGGGCCTATCCTAGGGTTGACTTATATGTAGTAAAAAGGAAGGTTTAGTCCTGGCAAAAAGATTATTTTGCCAGGTCAAATGGCAGTTTAAAAATGCCCACCCAGGCTGCACTGGCAGGCCTGAGACATGTCTAAAGGGCTACTTAAGTGGGTGGCACAATCAGTGATGCAGGCCCACCAGTAGCATTGAACTTAAAGGCTTTGAGCACATTTAGTACCACTTTACTAGGGACTAATAAGTAAATTAAATATTCCAATTGAGTGTAAGCCAATTCTACCATGTTTAGAGGAGGGAGCACAAGCAATTTAGCACTTGATAGCAGTGATGAAGGTGAACAAAAACGAGATCAGGCAAAACGTCTGTTGCAAGACCACACTAAGGCTGACAGGTCTAACATCTTCTAGTCTCAGTACTTTTTCCAGCTTTTTACATCTATTATTTTCTATGAGAGCCTGACACCTGCAAATTAGCATTTGCTTCCTGTGCACAACTTCAACTAAGTCAGCCCATATTATTTTCATTTTTAGGACTGGCTTGACAGCTCTGCAGTCTGCAAGACCTACTGGCTTATACACTGCGGGCCTCATTCACAAAGGTAAACTTACACTTCTGTGTATGTTTACAATTGTTTTCTATTCACAAAGGCATTTTACAAGCAATATCGGAGTCACACATTCCTATCATGGCAAGTAGTTCATTCGGTTTTGTGGCTGCTGTAACCTTTTGCCTGTAACCAGCAAGGAATGTGTTTGAATTCTTGCAGGACCACCTGAGGTTGATAAAATGACACCATTGAGGTGGGTAACGATCAACACTTTACTATGTCCAAAACATAATTGGATGTACTGTGGATTATATAAATGGACAGTATTAATTTAAATATACAAAAACATATATATACAAATGCCCTTTTGCACTACACATGTGTTAAATAGGCATCTTTGATTGCTTGGAAGACAAGATGCAACATGTCGAGCATCAACAAGATACTGCTGGCTTTCCATGTTTTTCTTGTGTCATCCACACACTGTCTTTCATTCATTTGTAATTTAGAGAGCTTTTTAAACTAGGCTCTTTGATGTCACTTCATCTCTTGAACAACTTGTGGGCAGAGACTGCTTAGTCTGGAGACAAGTCACGGCGTGTCCTGCCATGAAGACTTCTCAGACAAAATGCAGGACACATCTCCTGACAAAAGATCTTACTGATTGCCCTTCAAGTGATGCAATTTAACAATAAGTTGCAGCCACCCTTTTCATACTTCTCAATTAATCACAGCTCTATTTTGTGGTGAAAAGCTTGTTTGAAGTCCTTAGGGACAAAGTAGGGCACTAGAGCAGAAATCTAGGCAAACAAATTGGGCAGTGTAAACATGGTCACTATGTTCAAATCCAGATATAAGGCAGCTCTAATGATGAGACACAACGATGCGCGGCAGCAACAACTTTAACGTAGCCTAGCAACACTGCCACAGTAGGCTTGGCGGCTTAGCAAAATAAAAATATGCTACAACAACATTAATTTCAATCGGGCGGGCACAGGGAATACACTTTATATCAGAGCAGAAGTCAAGGGAACATGCGGGTTGAAGACATTTACCCACTTTTTTCACTGGGTGGACGCCAGCTACCCTGCCAAGAAGTTGGACCCCAAAGAAACATGCTAAACGCGTCCCATATTGTAAGACACTGGGACTCTTTCAGCCTCAGAATGTTGTCTGCTTTTGTTCTGAGCAGCAACTTGCAGGCGAGAGGGCTGTGTTATTTTAAATTATAGCTGGGCCCAAAACAACAGTCGAATTTAAGGGGCCATTAGTCCTTCTTTTGTTGGAGTATCCTGGCTGAGAGCTACCTGGAGCCTCACACCAATATGCAAATGCAATGGAGGGTAAACAAAGGCACACAGTTTGTTATTACTTCACCACATGCTTTTGACTTATTTCAGTCCCTGTATATAAGAAATATGCATGCCCTGTAAGAATGTCAGAGGTGGTGTTGGTCTCTACCAGGATTTACACAAATAATGTAAATACCACTATTTTGTTTTATTTCTTTTATAGCACTATAGTATTACTCATCCCAATGCAGGGTGTCAGAGCGCTTTACATCACACGTACACATTATACATTGACAATAAAGCATTTGTGTGTAAATCAATGTACAGGATTTGTTACATAAGACAGTAAGGGTCTTAGGGAGAGGAGTTGGCCTAACGGCTAGGGTGGTCAACCGTGAATCTGAGGAACTGGGTTAGAGTCTCGGCAATGACGCTGAACATCCTCTGATTCTGGGCAAATCACTTAATCTCCCCGTGCCAAACAAAAATGAAAGTCTCCTCATGTAATGCAACTAGTGCTATGTAAAGTCGCTCTGATAACCGATTCGGGTCAAGTTTGCGCTATATAAAACTCTGAAAACAAATATTTATTAGAAGGATTACAGTTTATGAACTGTAAATAAGATCTCTATATTAAAAGCACTTTACCATTAAAAAAATCTGCTCTAAGCGTTACATGATGTGCTTTGAAGGAGACATATTAATCCTTTATGCTACTTTGATTCAAAACTGGGACTAGACAAAACACAATTCTCTCCAGTAAATACAATAACCTCCAGAGTTATCATATTCTTATGAATATTCCTTGAGATTTACTGGGCACACAATGATCTCTGCATTTCTATGTGTAATTTACTCACTAATGTTCAAATGTGTTTCGTGGTACAAATACTATTAGTAAAACCAGGGCTGGCTTTAGACATGGGTGAACTGGGCCCAGGCCCAGGTGCCTAGTTTCAAATGGGAGCAATAGGCTTGCCTTTAAATTGGCTTAGTTCATTTATTTTTATTACAGGCCGCCGGTTCCTGGTATTTCTCTCCAGGCTATGCACAAATATTTTCTCCCTTTAATCTTCCTCTGTTTGCCTATCCCGCCTTCCGTAATTCAGCTTTGCACCCTCTCCCCTCCCACACTCTTGGTGTTTCGCCTCTATGTTAGCTTCATAATAGGTGAAGGAAAGGGAGAGGGGAGCTGACCAGTGAACACAGAAGCCCCTGACCCCTACCTCCTGCTTACATGACAAGCAGAAGGGAGAAAGCAGATTAGGTCAGTGGCAGAGTTTTCATAACTCACCCACCAGCTGCATGGCCTGTTACGCATGCCCCACCCTCTGTTAGACAGCAATCTGAGAGGTGGATCTTCCATGTGTGCCTATTATTGTCATGTAGATATGGGTACAACCAGGACCAGCTTCAGTGCTGATGGCGCCAGGTATGACAATCTTTTTTGGGTGCCCCACATATGACCTCCTCCTTGGAATCCCTCACTACCCCCAGGCAAAAGTGCCCCTCATCTATCCATAACCCCTCTCTCAAATACATTTAATGTGTTTTAAAGCGCTGATAAAGCCTGGCTTTACTAATCCACTCAGCTATCCACATAAAATACTGATCTATTCTCTGCAGCAGGCATATTAACCCTCTGCGCTACTTTACGGCGAGTCAAGACTGCCACTTGACAAAACCCTGATGTCTAGACATACAAAGAACTCTGCTGCAGATGCTTTTAAATCGTACATTATTGCTAAACAGCAGCGCCTCCCTTGAGGTCAGCACCCAGTGCGCCCGCACTGCCTTTAAGCCGGATCTGGGTACAGCAGTGTCATGGAGCAGACCAAGGTGTTCACATTCACCCGGCAGGGCCGGTTCAAGGATTTGGCGGCCCCGGGTCAAAAGGGAATGTGTGACGCTCCTCTAATTTACATCAGTGACATAGCACAGGAAGCTGCTTTGTGCAGACTCCTCCTGGGCCGCAGCTCCTCCGCCCAGCCTCTTTTACAGCTCCTAACGGGCTGAAGGTGTGAGAATTTCTTTTGGGCTGATAGTTAAAACTGTGGGTGCGCTAAAATGCTGGACAATGGGCATCCCACAGTGTCTCTGAATGATCACCTTGCAATTAGGACAAGAGGAAGTGTCTCCCTCACCTAGGCCTTCCAACACCATCCCTGAGATGCCCGAGGAAGGGGCCCCTCCGATGGACCTTATTTGCAAGGAGACACCTTTCTTTCAGTTGGATCGGCAGGGAAACAAGAGGGCACACCACTGGTGCAGGGCCCCATGCTGGTGAACTGAGTGTGAGGCCCTGGGCAGCTGCCCATACTGCCCATCCCTAGCGCACCGCCCTCTCACTCAGAAATGGTGTAGCAGAGTAGAGGCACTATTAAGAAAGGTAGTTGTAATTCCTCTTGCATTATTAACTTAAACAAAGTTAGTATAAATACTGGGGGGAGTGACGAGAGCAGAGGGGAGGTAGATAAGACAGAGCACTACATTGAATTCACCCTGGGCGGCGTGGGCACTATCGTAGCTCTGGCCGCCTCTGAGCAAAACATTTTATTTAACATTTTTCTTCACAAATTATCAAATGTCTTTATTGGCGAAATTAATAGTGATTTACTACATTTCAATATAACAATTCTCATGCCAGTTGTTACAACAATTTGATAATTTTACTATATGAGAACTCGTGAAAGAGACCTCTCTCAATCCCACGCCCTCATGCATTGTAGTACCCACCCTAGGCATATTGTTAGTGACAACCCATAGCCTTATACACTATTCTGAGGTAATGGCGGTCATAGCCAAAGAGTCTTAAAAGCGCCAATGGCAGCTCAGCCGAGTGGCACGTGTGCCCGGCGATGGTGCAGGTGAGGCGCCCTGTCGTCCCGCTCACTCACTCAGCGAACGCTCTTGCCCTTCCTCCATAGAGACAGAGCCAGAAGGCTCTGCCTGTCATTCACTTCATCACACGTGGCAGGCGTTCTCCAGGGATCTGAGGATAGGTGAGTGAAAGCAGAGAGTGGCCTCGGGACACAGTAGGATCCACGCGTGTGAATGGATATAGATAGACACATCTTGACATCAGAACGGGCAAAAGGGAAGCCATCAGATGGACTCAAATCCTAAATATTTTCAAGATTTCAAGTAGCTCGATTTGGATTCATGAAGAAATGTAGAAAAAAAATCCAGTGAGTGCAGTTTGTCAGTCAGTCAAAAGTACTTTATTTGACAGCCAAAAGCCATAAATCATATAATATTATAAAAATACACATTTCATCAAAATACATTATGTAATAAAATCATCCCGCATTGCTATTACAGTAATTATGTTAAAAAACCTTTAAAAGCAATATCATATAAAGTGCAGCTGTGCTAAAATAGTAAGCCAAGTCCATAGGTAATATCACATTTAAAAATGCAAAGCATTGTTTAAGAAAACATATTTAAACCAACTAATAACACAAGATTGCTATTGCAACGATAGTCCAGTCCTATGTCTAATGGCCCGACTAAAAAACCTGTGACCCCAAAACAAACCATAGGTGAGGCTAGCATTTGTAGATAGAGCAGGGCCGGCCTCACTTGGACAAACTGACAATCTCTAAGTAAAGGAAGAATGTGCTGCCTGCACAAGGAATCGTAATAGGCACAGAAGAACATTATGTGCAGGATATCCTATTCCGAGAAGGGGCAGGGTTTTAGTGAGTCCGGTTTTGAATATCCTCTCGGAAATGCCAGCAATCAGGGAACCATATTCAGACAAAATCTCGTCAAGACAAAATGATGGTATGGTTTGTTGACATAAGATAAAAATGGTTGCAGCTGCGGACCCAAGCTCAATGTAACAAACCTTCTAACCGAGGGTTTAGCTAATTCAGCTTCCTCCCTGAGGCCTTGCCGCCTGTCCATGAACTGCTGTTTAAAATCTCTGATGGTGGTCTTGCCCAAGGGCCTCGGGTTCAAAAACAATTCTGGACAACCAAGACATCTTGTCTGTTCCTTTATGTATTTCAGCCAAGGGATGTGTAGGGCCCCCTCTAGCGCAATGCATTCCGAGATTATGAGTTGGTTTAAATTTGGGGAAGGTTGAGCCCAGATTCTGAGCTAACATAACAACGAGGCAACCGCAATCTGGTCCAAGATATAGCCCACCCCGAATTCTTCATGCAGGCTGAAGACGGGGGTAGCAACAGGGACCCCAAGAAGTTTGAGCATAAAGCTATTCTCAGCCACTTGTATTTCCTTCACAGCGTTTTAGCCCCAAAAATCACATCCATACATAGCCATAGGAATACATTTAGCATTTAGCATTATAGAACTTCAATAGTGCAGGGAGGGGTTTTGACCCTAGTCTCTTTGCAAAGTCCAGAGTGGCCCCTGTAGCTCTGGCTAGGAAATTCTTTTTAAGTGTTTGTTGCGCACACCATGCAACTAGGTCATCAAAAAGTACCCCTAGGTATGGGAACTCATCCCCATTACAGTAAAATCTGGCCTTGGCCACCTTTCGAGAGCCTATAGTCATGGCATGAGATTTCTTAAAATTCGTGATTAAATCTAATGATTTCGTAAAATCTATAAAACAGTTTAAAAGTTGTTGCAGGCCCTTTGCAGTTCTAAACAATAAAACCGCATCGTCAGCGTACAGGAATGCGGGGATCATTTTAGTGACGGTCCTAGGTATATCCTTACAGCATGATATTAAAGTGTCCCCCAATTTATTGATATATAGTGTAAATAGCAGGGGAGCCAACATGCACCCCTGCCGGGTCCCCCTTTCTACTGCCCAGGAGTCTGTCAGACTGCCGTCTTCATTAAACCATACCGCGGCCATGGTGTTAGCATGAGCAGTATGCACAAAGCAGATCAGTTCTGTATCTAGCCCTATATCATGAAGGATCAACCACAGCTTAGACCTATTGACAAGGTCAAAGGCTGAGGTGAGATCCAAGAAGGCCAGATGCAGGACCCCTCCCTTGGCAACGGTATACTTCCTGAGCACCAAATGGAGGTTCAGGCATTGATCTAGTGTCCCTTTCCCCTGCCTGAATCCATATTGGAGATCGGAAATTATATTGGCATGATCAAGCCAGGCGGTGAGGTGACCCAGAACTACGTTCACCATAATTTTAGCCGCAGAATCTAAGAGCGAAATTGTTCTATAACATGCTGGTTCATCCCGGAGACTCTTTTTAAAAATGGGGACAATGACTGCCTTTGCCCATGACGAGGGGTAGCCATAACCACATGCAACATTAAAAACATGTGTTAATATCTTGGCCCAGACTTTAGGGTCAGCCTTCTAGAGATCCGCTGGTACCCCATCAGCGCCAGGAGCCTTTCTGCCTGATGTTGAAATAATAGCTTTATAGACCTCATCTGTTCTGAAATGGAGAGGGGAGCTAGCTAGTCCAGGAACTGTATGTCCCACAGCTTCTGCTAAATTGGTATTACTATAAATATTGCCAAAGTGCTGGACCCATTTCTCTGCAGGTATTATACAATCCCTGCTAGAGTTTGACACATCAGAAAAAGGGGACTGTTAACTACAGACCAAAATCTAGAGCTATCAGACAGGACGCTAACTTGACTAAGCTCCTCCCAAGCATGCTGTCTTAATTGTTTTTTCCTCTTATGAACTGCTAATTTGTACGCCTTCCTGCAGCTCCTAGTTAATATTCGATCCCTCGGTTTTTGCTTGACGGCCTTCATTAACTCCTTATGGGCAGCTGAGCAAGTATCATTAAACCACCTTTTTAGTTTTGGTGTATTTCACTTTGGTTTTAATCAGTAGATTAGAAGCAGCCTGTTTAATGATGGTATCAAAGGCATCTAAAGTAGCTCTGTCATGTAATGCCGGGTCCATACATACTTGAAGCTCCGAGGCACAGGTGGTACGCAAATTCTCCAAGAAACTCTCTGGGGTGAGCTTTTCCAACCTCAACCTTCGTGCTTGGTCTTTGGTACTAATATTTATATTAGTAATTTGGTTCGCAGCCTCCCCCCCCCCCCCCCCCCCGTTTTAAGGCAGACGAGAGGAGAAGAACCAGTGTTAAAGGGTTGTGGTCACTAAAACAGCTACAAACAACGTTAAAAATCTGTACAGCCCGTATTAATAAAGCAGATAAAAAAATATCATCAATTGTACTTGAGGGACCGTTACCTACGTAGGTAGGGACCCGAACAGAGATCTCTGATTGCTGTAAACAATGCAGATTGTAAGCAGAGAGCAAACCTTCTAAGAAAATGCCTGATTGTGTGCTCAAAGTGGTTTGACACCTGCAAATCGTCTTCCTTCTCCAACATTGAGTGACAGTTAAGACAGCATTTTTGAATGTTAAAATCCCCCAGAATTAGCGTGTCATAGTAAACTTGACTTCCTTCCCCATCATTTTTCACTAAATCTTCTAAGGCCAGAAGGTGTTCGGTCTCATGAATCCTGGAGAAGGAATTATAAAAATTCACCACTAACAAGGTGGTAAGGTTCTTTCCTGACAACTCCACTGCTAACAAATGGGGTGATGAAGAATCAATCAAAGTTTAAGACTGAACATTAAAAGAAGACCCCCCTTAGCTCTGCCCATGTTAGACGGGGTTGCGTGTTTGCAAAACGAGCTAAAGCCATCAAGATAAAAACAATCATTGGGCTCCCAGGTCTCTTGTAAAGCAATAATATGGTGTTTGGCAAGAAAGTGTAGTACCCAAGAAATATCACCCTTCTTTGACCTAAGCCCAGCTACATTCCAGGACAATACCTTTGCTGAAACATCATTGGAAATAATTGGAATAGGGGTAGAGTTAGGGGGATTATCCAACAAGCGTTGGGATGTGGGGACAGCTATTATTGGTTCAATATGAGCTTTCAGTAGAGACTTCTTAACCTATGTTGTCCCGGCTACCGTTACCAGTCAATCATTTGCATCAAGTCCCTAGGGTTTAGCTAATGGTAGATATCGATTTGTTAATGGTAGTGTAGTGTCTATCTTGGGGATGTGTAACCAACTTAAACGGCATCTGCCAGCCATTCGTCTTCCAATCGCGGTTTACTAGGGAATGTTTATGAGGATAAAAAGTTTGAAGTGAGACTATTTTAAATTTAGATTTGGTACCATTCGTATGTTGACAGTCTAATAATGCTTTGGCTTGCATGGGGTGCCTGAAATTGACAATTATGCAATCCCCTCAGTGTTTTTCCTAGTCCTGTGATGAATCCAACCCACCCTTCTGGCCATAATAATGTCAGGAGAAATATTTAAGCCATTAGTCACATTATTGTTACACCAATGAGTGGTCTTGTGTATGAGATCCAATGAGGTTTCCTTGGTTCCAGATGTAAGTGGAGGAACCCCCAAAAGCACAGCTACTAAGGTCGCTGATTGGGGTGGGAGAACAAGAATACATTTGTTTGCAGTCGTTACCAGTTTGTGGTGAACTAAGGTATGTGTAGATAGCGGGTCCTCATTAACAATTTCCTGCACTTCCTGATGGACTACCTGGGATGCGGTGACCACCCCCCCTGGAATGTAGTCAGTACTGGTATTACTAGGATAAGACATACCCGCTTGGGCTTGAGTACTGATTGCCCGATGTACTTGGGTGCTGCCAACCTGGGGTATATGAGCCAAACCAGTAGGAACTTGACAGACGCCCCCCCTCCCTCCGGCTGCTATGTCATGCCCAGAAAAACAGTTATTATGTATGGAAACAAAATAATCAAATTTTGTCTTAATTCCTTCTAACTTGGAAATTACAGGTACTAACAAGGCTTTAGTCATAGTCTCTAGCCTTGCAAAAAGGCTGTCCAACAGCAGTTCCAGTTTTAATTCAGCCGGTGGCGGAGTTGTTTTTGTCCGCGGAGACTTTCTCAAAGCTTTGCTTCCGCCAGTTTGTTTTCTCTTGGTCGGGGGGCAATCCAGATCATCACCTGCTGTTAGGGTGGCTACGGAAATACCAGTAGGTGAGTCCCTACTGGCCTTCCGACAATATGATTGGGGGTGTGGTAGAACATATTTCTTCTGTTGGGACACTGTTTTCCTCCTGAATTAAACCTCGCCCAGCATTTCCCAGTGCTATTTTATCAGTCTCCAGGGAAAGTCTTTTCTCAGTTAGGGCTATCTTCTTTGTTATGGCATTAGCTGCACTAGTTAAGAAGGAGTCTATCGTCCCGACTGGGCCTACAACATTTGTCCCTGAGGGTCCCCCAACAGCTAATTTCCTTTTACCCATTACCAGCTAGTCAGGAATCACATTGACTTAATATAGCCCACAGTACCAAGTCTGAACACTTCCGCTTCAGGATAGAGACAGCAGGAGGCACTTCTTAAACCTAGAGCCTGGGGGCCTAGGGGCTACAAAACGCTAAAAGTTAGGTAGAAAAATTAGAACTAAATGGAACACAGTCACCACAGAAAGTAAAGGTCGTGCGAGTACCTTGCGGGCTTTAGTCCACTAAGCCGTGTTCTGGAGAGACAATGTCCTGGCCACAAGGATCAAGAGATCTGGCCCAGCCCGCCGCGGACGGGCGCAGACGGGCCCGCCCTTGGCCCGGGCTTCGCCTGGCCGCACCCGTGAGCGTCCCGCAGAGCGGGGACCGTGAGCTGGTTAAATACGCCTCCGAACGCAATGCAGTGATGGCGGCGCCTCCTGGCGCCGAAAGATAGCAGGGCAATCGTGGGGCTGTAGTTCCCCCGTGAAGCAAGGTGCCTGGTGTGCGGTTCCCGCGGAGTGGGGACCGTGAGCTGGTTTAATGCGCCTCTGAGCACAATGCAGTGACAGCGGCGCCTCCTAGCGCAGAAAGACAGCAGGGCAATCTGGGGGCTGGAGTCCCCCCCCCCGTGAAGCAAGGTGCCTGGAGTGCAGTTTGACTTGGAAGTATTCCTTTTCTATTTTAAATTGAAAATCAGGAAGAAGCATTATCAAAATGCCCAAAAAGCACATGTAGAATTTCAAAATAACAGGAAGCGATTGTTAAATGGGGGCAGCTGTCACGTGCACAAAGGAAGAAACATCTCCTTGGAGCAAGAAGTAGTTATATTTCGAGAAAATATGAAAATATAGTTAATAATATGCTCCAACAGCCACTGAATCCAGAGATCCCAAGACGCCCTCAGCAGCATATTGCACGGAGGGATCTGAAATATCGGGCACATATGTTTTAGGGTGATGTTCACATACAGAAGGCATTATAAACAGTGAGAAGACTATTCAGCGAGCGAGATGAGCCCTGGGCTGCCGGCTGATTGCCCCCTTAACTCTGATTGTCTTTTATGCCCGGGAAGTAGTGATTGCTGGGCCGCTGGCGTTCTTTCTTCCCTCGTCGCCACTGCGAGCTTCCTGTTACTGAACGATGTGGATTGCAAGGCTCCCTCTAGCGGCGGAATCTAATCAGCTCCCAGATCTGGCCAGGAACGTCTTGCTGGCACCTGCCGCGCTTTCAATCGAAGGAGCAGCTGCTTTTGTAGTGAGGCGAGGCGAGGAGACAGGCTTTCTGTTCCACGCCGAGATACAGTCACCCGGGAAGGGGGAGGGACATATAAGATGCAGCATAGACCGATTTCACCAAAATACCATTTGGCAGAGTTGAATGGGCATTGCTAATGGAAAATACGATATTGAACGAAGCTACTGTGGTTTACAAGATTCTGTTTTCCCCCCCTTATTTCTGAACCTTCCCGTTTTTGTATTTTTCTTTAAGAGGACGCAGTGGCGGCAGGTGAATGAAATGTAAAAGTGGTGAGGCGTAAAAATCGTTCTTCCCTTGAGAGGAGCGAGTAAGTGTGATTGTATATAAGCTTGTGGTAGCTATCTAGTGGGATAGCAGGGGTGCCGTCTGCCCCATGTCAAACACGGAAAATGGGTCCCCTCTACCACCTGCTTGGTTCGATAACAAGAACACAGTTGGGACGCAGAATGCCCCACACACCTGGGGCCAATTCCACTGCACCTCTCACACTGTTTACAACTGTGACTTGTGGCTGCTGACTGCAGCATGGCCAGACAGAGACTAACAAATCTTGCAGTTATGAAGAATTGGAGATCTAAGATCTAATGTATTGCTGCTTTTATGCTATCTGCAGGGCCACTGGAATTATGCGGCAAGGAAGAGTCAAAATATGTGGCAGGAAAAGGCAATTTATGTGATGTAATGTGCCACATGTTCTGATAGTATCACCTCCATTACTTTGTAATTTTTACTCTTTAACACTGTTTGGGCACAGATTTCCCCTCATTAGTGCCAGTCTGACATCCAAATACAGCAATAAAGTATTGAAGTAGGGAACTCTCTCGTCCTTTTCAGTTTATGAAAATGCCTGGGATTACAATTTTGGGGTTGAAGCAAATAAAACAATTGTATGAAATAAAATGTAGTCAGCAATTATCATCTACACCCAACATAAGCACCTTTCACCTTTTATGTAGCGAATCATTTTTGGGGGAAGAAATAATCTATGCACCACTTTTGACAGTGTTTGCAGGTACGCTTTCAATCATTCCCGTATGACAAGTTAATTAGTGACAGACATTAGGAAAGAAAATACAATCGGTAGGAAGATGGGCTCTAACAAAATAAATATAGCACACTTGTTTCTTGTTGCAAAACACAATTAACTCTCTGCGACTTTGAAGAACAAACACCTGATGAAAAGAAGAAACAGGCAGTGAGACCCGAGGCCTGGGCACCTGCTCGGGGTCCAACTGCAACGCAGACTGAAACACGCGCAGCTCCTTGCCGCGCCGCATCCGTTTGAAACGACGACTGCAGGAATGGGCAAGCCAGGGGCGTAACACAGGCCCCCGCAGCCCCCCGCAGCCCCCCGCGGTGCCGGGGGGGGGGGCTCAGACTGCAGGGGGCCCCCTCAGCACAGTTCTCGGGACTGATTGCTCCAGATAAAATCCGGAGCAGGGGCCCCTCTGTGCACCTTGCAGGGGGGCCTCTTCAACCTTCGTTACGCCACTGGGGCAAGCAGTACAGACCCCTGCACTGTTGAGCTCCAATGTGCCTGGGCATGCTGCACACAACAGAATGTATCCCCACCAATGCCAATGCTGCTCTCATGTTTTTTCCTGCAGTAAAGAGCATGAGAGAAACTTTGTGATTGGCAAGGCCTGGTCAAAAAATGCTCCACTGGATACTGAGAGGCTGTGATCGTTGCACTCCACCAGCCTTGCATACATCCCAACTCCAAAGATGTAAAGCACGAATGTCAGACTGGCCATTAAAATGGCATCGGTCAGATTGACATGCACACTTCATTTAAATGGCAAAAACAGGCTTCCCTTATTGCTATAAACACTTATGTCCCAGCCACACCCCTTCTCTTGGGCGACAACGGCCTGACCCCACACACTATACTAATTAAAGCTAAAATGAATTAAGGTGATTTGAAGTGGCGGGTCACCGCTCTTACGTCCCCTATGGGTGAGCCTCCCCTGATAGGACGGTGCTTGTATATTCACATAAGCTTCGAAAGTGTTCGGAAAGGTGGAACTGTCTGCAGCAAAGCAATACATGAATGAATGGACGAATGCCCAAATAAGTATCAATGAAAAAAAGGTAGAGGTGGGCGAGCCAACAACTTAATAGGGAAAGCAGAGCCGAGCCGAGGGTCGGGCTGTGCTCTATGAGCAAGTGCACATGCTGAGCCATGAAACTGTTAGTCACACATACTGTGCCACAAACACCACATACTATGATAAAGACTCCTCAAAATTCAAGAAGGTGCATCACATGCAGAAATGTTTCAATTTAGTACATCAATTATATCCAGTAGTCGAAGTGTATTAAAATAAAGCATGGGAACTGTGATGCTGTGCACAAAGGGAATGGGGTGAGTGAGAGTAGGGGCCGTATCAAAGGCATGGCTAAAAAAACAAAATATTCTGTAGTGCTGCGAGGTCCCAGTCTGTGACAGAAAGCACTGTGAATATATAATTCATTATTTTAAACTTGCAATACATACAGCATAAGATAGGCTGCTACAAAATGCGCAATAAGGTTTTAGATAAAAAAAGTGCTTCCAAAATATAGATTTTTGGTACCCAGACTGTGCATAGCATAATGTTTTTTATAACTGTCCTTTAAAAGCACACACTTCATAACTCAGCTGGTAACTTCCTTGCAGTAGCACTCAAACTCTGTGTCAATATGTGTCATCAGGAAGATTCCAGTGATTCCATCAATTAAAGCCAGTAGCAGCTTCTAAGCAGCCTTTACATTTGCAGATTAACCAGTTGCGCACATTTACATTTCTTTCAGACAAGCATGCATCCTGTTTGTCTGTCTGTCCCTCTCTTGGTTTCACAGCACAGGAGACTCACTACCTTGCCCCTCAGCAGTAGCATTTCAGGTCTAGGAATTAACTGTCCTGGGATGGTTGTCTTTTCACAAAAAGTAGGATACATTTTCTTACATTAATAGCAAGTCGTGCCCCTCTGATCCCACCAACTTCAACCAATAATTATATCCCCGCATTGAGAAGCAATTGTTAAAAGTTACAGTTTTTAAACATGAACGTACAAATATTCTTGTCTCCCCGCACATGTACCATACCACTAGTGAATTAAGAGACAAGTCAGTTGTCATGTGTTTGCAGTCTGGATTCTTACATGGAACAACATTATAGTCTATTTAAATCAGACACAAGAGATGGCTTGCACAATACATGCGTATTTGATTGTGCTATCACATGCAATAGGGAAAAAGGAATCACAGTGAAATAAAATATTTGCATAGGGTCACACAATTTGGTGAAGTGGGGAAGCTGAAAAAATTCCTAGATTTTCTGATTTCACAATGTGCCATGTAGCCACTAGATTGGCATCTATTTCCCTCTCCCGTTTTACATCAAGTTTAATGTTTTTTTAAGTCGCAGCATATTAGGTTAGAGTGTGTGTGGCAGCAGTAGCCACATTAAAGGTCTGATGGCTATGGGTTCAGGGGCCCAAGAGGATCCCGAGCTGAGCCATAGCCAGGCATCCGACTCGAGCCTGGCTCGAGCTTTCAGAAGCTCATCCGCCTTTAAGAAAAGGCTGAATAAATATGTAAATGTGACTTTGTAAAAAAAACATATTGCAAAAACATATTGCAACACAGATAATTGCACTGCAATGTGTTACACTGCGTCGCGTAGGGGCTACATGGGTGAAGCATGGGCATATTTTGATGCAAACCCAGACTTACTAAAGGTAGAAAACCTAGGTTTGTGCCAAAATGGTGCGCCTACTTAATGCTGATGTAACAAGGAGAAATACATTCATTCTTTCTTGTTTCTACCTCTTTCCATGTGTGCTGCTTTTAACAGCCTACATAGAAAGAGATATACTTCTACAGATTGTTTTTGCGACGGAAGGTATGGCTCCTGCCCAAAAACAATCTTGCCCATAACACAGGGAGCCTGCATTGGCACTAGGCTGTCTGAAATGTGCCAGCACTAAAAGAGAGCAGAAGTGCACCATATCACTCCGCTCAGGTAGATGCATAGAGAATGTCGAAATCTCTGCAAACTACTCTGCTAAATGTTACTCTTGTTATACAAACTTCACACACTTGTCGAACTCCAAAGTAGAGTAAGGTGTCAGTTCCGAGTTTGGCAATGGCTACTTTTAAAAAGTCAAGTGATCCTCATTTGTTATTAGCTGCAATAAGACAGCCCAAGCCAACCTTTTAATACAAGAATAGTGAAAGAGCACCCCCTAGTCCTGGATGTCCTAAATTTCTGAACTACAGAAGTTAGAAACTGTTCTAGTGACAAGTTCAGCTAGGGAAATAGCAATGGAATTTTGCTCAGAGGTGGGGGGGGCTTTATAGTAGAGAGCTTGATAAACAATGTACAAGGTCTCACACAAGAGTCCATTCTGTATTGTAATCCTGTGCACAGAGTCCATGCTATGTTGGCCTGAACCAATGAAGCAAAGAGCAGGATAGATACAAAGGGGCATATTATCAAGCACAGCGTTAAAATTTTAGCTGCTTTAGCGGCATTAAACTGCCGCTAAAGCGGCGATACTGGGCTTGATAATATGCCGCAGAGAATTCCAAGAGAAGCCCATGTTAACATCAGAACATGGGCTTCTATGGGAATTCTCAAGGGCATATTATCAGGCCCATTATCGCCGCTTTAGCAGCAGTTTTCTGCCGCTAAAGCAGCAATAATTTTAAAGCCGTTCCTTGATAATATGCCCCGTAGTCACTTGAAAACAGACGCCTAACCATGGTTGATTAGTAAAAGACACCCACATAAGTGGGGTGCTGTGGGATCCTCACACTTCTCTGTCCTCGTGCCACTGCACCTACTTCACTACTGATAGCTACCTATGACCAAGGTAATGTAGCATCAGAGCAGCAGCGTTCTGTCTCCGTTGCAGTACACCAACCATATATTCTGGGAGACCATATATAATTTTTTGCATAAGCCGGCCTTGACAGTACTTAAGGTATTACTTCAATAGCCACATATGCAGAGCTGAATAGATTGACAATTCTCGTTAGTGCCTGTACATGTGAACATCTCATCTTCCTCCCATTTGAGATATGAAGTTCCAAGCTGATCTCTGTGTCCATAAAACCTCCAAACTCCTTTGCATGTGTGACTGGAGTGGCAGAAGTTCCAAGCTCAACTGGCTAAACAGGAGCTGGCAGGTGCAATGTGGACCACTCATCTTCATCATTTCACTTTTAGTGGGACTCAGGTGAAAAGTCTGATTCGGCCAGTTCTTCCCAATGAGCAGCTAGTAAAGAACATGCTTTCATCTCAGGCATTACGGGTAAGATTAATCAAAAATTAGATGTCACTGGGTTTTCCCAAAACAGTAATTAGCTCTATTAAAGGCATCAAAACATGTAGCATAAAAGTGAAAATGTCAAGCCACATGGCACCGCACAAGTAGAAATATAAATGTGTAATAGGAATGGTGGTATCACCCCAACCTGGATTTTTCCGGTAAGAAAACATCTGTTCTGGTCTAGGACACTACTGAGATAGTAAATTCCAGCACTCTGCTTCCCAGGTCTGCCCCCCTCCCCTCATTCGACAACCACCCAATTTCAACCGTGATGCGTTGGCAAAATGTGGTAATCTAAACTAAATTTTTTATGTATATCTATATATATATTCAGTGAAAAAAACAAAGGTTATAGTTAGTGTATTGGGTCAGTGACAACATTAACATTTTGAACTAAAAAACATAGAAATTTACCAGTTATAGTTAGCAGAACGGGCTCCCCCGCCATGCACTGCTTATGACCTCACATATTACATCACGCATGACATGTTCTATGGCATAATTTGTGACATCACTGATGACATCTCAAATGACAATTGACAACATCACTGATTACATCATCCAAGCTTATTTTATACGCATTACTCTATAAACTAGTATTACTTTAAAGGACTGAAAGTAGGTGAAAAATAGCTCAGAATATTATGAGGTATCATTAACACAATCACAGATACAACTCTCTTGTGTAGGTGTAGCAAACATGGTACTTGGTGCACACAGTTTTCTATGTTATATCGAAACTGTCATGCTGTGACGATATTGTCCCATAACTCAAGGCTGCTTACAATACTAGGGGGCCCATTAGGATGGCGGGTAGATCACCCCGCCGGGCCAGCGGTAGTCACCGCTGGCCCGGCGGGGACGATCCGCCTGCCATCCACACCTCAAAGACCCCCTACCATGTTAGGATGGCTTGGGGGTCCGCGGCGAACCTAAAGACCGTCCGCCGCTTTACTCATCGACCGGGCGGAAAACATGCATAACATGGTGCAGACACCACCATCCACATTATGATGACAGCGGAAAGCATGGAGAGGCATGCGGTCTTCGCTGTAGGGGACCTGTAGCGGGCCCCCAGGGTGTTGGGGGGGTGGGGGGTGCACATTGGGGGTACCTATGGCACCCCCATTCATTGGCATGTACAAGGTGCCTGTCACCTTGTGCATGTCAATGCACAACGTGCATTCCCAGCATTGTGGCGGGTGGTGCTGTGAGCTCCGCCCGCTACAATGATGGGAATGGGGGATGCCACTGCCACAGTGGCAGTGGCATCCTAATTGCAGGTGCGGGAAAGCCGCACCCCTGGCAGACGGTCCCGCATTCCGTTACAATGGCGGGCGGACAAATGATGCCCTTAGTATGTAGTATGTACACTTCTATGGAACATGCTGAACACAAATTGTTAACTTCCAACTGCACACAGAGTTACTCTTCAATGCAGAGATTTATAAAGTGTTCTATAACTCTACACACCTATGATGTATCAGGAGCACATGTGTTTTGTAAACACTTACACCCATTATCTGGAAACAGGCTTTAAAAAATGAGGCAGAACAGAAATATGGTAGCTACCCGCCACTTTGAAAACTATAATACAAACTAACACCCTCATTGGATGATGTCAACAGTGATGTAATTTGTGATGTCATCAGTGATGTCATTAATTATGTCATAGAACATGTCATGAGTGATGTAATATGTGAGGTCATGAGCAGTGCATGACGGGGGCACAAGTTATAGTTAGCTCCGCTATTACTGGTGAATTTCTGTTTTTTTGTTTTTTAGTTCAAAATGTTAATGTTGTCACTGACCTTTGGTTTAAGTAGGGGTTCCCTGGAGCCTATGTTGGCTGGGGGAGGGTGGCCGTACCTCCCTCCCATTAAACAAAGAAAGCGGCCTGGCTTCCATTTTGTTTTTTTATGATCCTGCAGGAGTCCTGTGGGATGGCAGCAGAAACTGTTGATTATTTTTCATTTTGGCCCGGAAGGGGAAGTCACTCTTGATGCCCTCAATAGTGCCTAGGTGGACAGGGTATTCCTACCCTGCCCCCTTATATTCTTCTTCTTACATGTTCAGGACAAATGATTAGGTCCCTGAGTCCTGTAATGGTTTTTCTCATGTTGCTGGCAGCCAGTCTGAGCAATCACAGTCTAACTCCCACTGGAGCGAGATGGCCCAAGGGAAATAAAGCTCCCAGGACGAATCACAATGCTCCATTTTTCAACTGGCACTCCTGCAAATCTCTGTAGCCTCTCGCAGACCCAAGCGTCCAGATATACAGTTATTTTGTAATCTTAATTTCTGAAAAACTACTGAACGGATTTATACCAAATCATAAAAACCACAATCTGCGCACCAAGATCTAGCTTCCTGCCAAATTTGGTATAAATCTGTTAAGCAGTTTTTACTGTAGCCCTCCCTAAAAAAGTCTATAGCAGTGCATTGATATTTTGCATTTGGGACCCCTTTTTTTTCTTGGCCCATGCTTGACAGATCAACCTGAAAGTTTTAATTCACAAACTAGTCAAAAATTAGCACCTTTGTGGAACGTTTTGTGGAGATTCATCAAACGGGGCCAAAGTTATTAGCAAAACGCTTACCCTATGGAACAGGTGACCTAACTATAACCACCCGGTGTTGACCGCCACTGGGTAATATATGTATATATTTACTTTGATCCTCGTTTTCTGTATGTCCTTAAAAAAGAACCATATTTTGAGAAAAGAATGGTGTATATGTTGATCACTAATGTATATCTCTCATCTGTAAACTCAAAACTGTAAGCAGCTGGAGCACCTATGGCATAGGGACTATGGCATTGTCAACAAAATTAACAACAAAGAGATTTTGAATCCTGCCACTGGCTCAGCAGGACCACATGCAGAGAGCTTTACAGGCAGAAAATGTAGTCTTCTAGTAATTCTGCAAAATAAATATTTTCTACAGTTCATTCTCTATCTTCCTTGGATCGTGTTTCATTAGGGGCTGCTCCATCTGTCAGGAGCTGTAATAAGATAGCTACCTTCTTCACTAATAAATTGGCTATGATTTATGATTAGTTCCCTCGTAGTGGGCAGGACATTTTGAGGGAAGCAAGCACCACCGAGGTGGACCTCTCTAGCTTCAGTGTACCTTCATTAGAAGAGTTACAAAGCTTAGTGATTATGATTAGATCCGGATCCTCATTGGACCTAGCCCCTCCCAGAATATTAAGGCAGGGTATGTCAGCATGCAATTGTGATGCCACTATTGAAAAAATCCACTCTGAACCCTCTGATAGAATTTAAGACCTAGCTCTCTTTTACTCTTTTTTGCCAAGATCACAGAAAGAATCGTGAATATCCAACTCACCACCTACATTGAATCTAACCGGCTGCAGCATCCTGCTCAGTCAGGATCGAGGGCCCATTACTCCACATAATCTGCTCTTTTAGTAGCCACAGAGTCTTTGAGATGCTGTGCTAATGCAAGCCAGACTGCTGCCTTAGTCCTACGGGACCTCAGCGCAGCCTTCAACACCATGTCCCAGGGTCTTCTGCTCCATGGGCTTAGGGGCAACGGTGTCGGGGTGGCACCTTGAGATGGCTGCCCTCTTCTGCAACAACATACTTTTCAGCTAGCCCAAAGGCCCATCCTCTCCTATACTCCAACTCTTCCCCAGGGGGTGCATCAGCCCTCTAACTGAGCCCGATTCTATTCAGTCTTTACATGCAACCTCTGGCGGAGCTAATAGAGAGGCATAATTTGGTTTTGCATCATATGCAGATGACATACAACTTGTTGCGTTGTCACAGGATGAGGGAGGTATGGCAGGACAATTTAAATCCTGTCTCCTGGAGCTGACAGAGTGAATGTCCAGCAATTGTATTCAACTCACTGCCAATAAAACAATATTAGAGAAGGCTCCCTCTATCTAGACCTCACCATGGTGGCCGGACGCACTGGGGCAGAGTCAAGTGTCCAAATCCTCAGTGAAAAATCTGGGGGTTTGGTTTGATTCTAAGTTATCATTTGGTCCTGAATGTTGAATGAGGGTGCAACTTATAGTTACTTCAGTAAATTATAACTGGTGAATTTAGGTGGTTGTTAGAGTTTAAAATGATACATTTTAACTGTCTTTTGCAGCTAACTATAACGTCACTTTATCCTGAGTTTTTTTCATCTAAAGTAAGATATTATCTGAGATCCCTAAATATATTGGCACTTGGTCCCCCACTGCTACTCCTTTCCCAGTGCATGGGGATGAAGAAGGTATATTCAAAGGCAAACATCAGACCACTTCTATAGTGGCGGAGGCTGTGGTAAACTCAAGAATTTGTACCCTATCTCATAGCCCTAGAAAAAATCATTTCCCTTGACAGGCAATGTAAAATCGCTTGGATTAGCAGTGTTGGCTCAATGCTCACATCACCTGGCTTGGAAGCTCAATGGAAAGATAGGACAAGCTCCCAACCATTATCTAGAGAACAGTAAAGTAAATATATTGGGATCATGGTTCGGAGAGTGAAAATTACTGATTCTAACCTTAGCCTTTTTGGACTTTCAATGTACTTGTTCTTATCAGCCTTACCTTGATTTTCTTGCTCTTCTAGTGGTAAGGCAGTTGTATGTAATTTCAAATTTGGTACTCTTCAGGTTAACAGCTTTTGTTCTAAATAGAACAACTCGTACCATCTGCCTAGTGCTTGTCACACTTACATTTTGCCAGAGAACACAATGCCTTACTTATGTTTTTTTATGTGCAGCCAATATAATTCACAGGAGGAAGTGGATAATCCTGATCTGCCGATCAAAGGGGCTAACACATAAATTATGCAGAGGCATTAAGCATATTGAGATCAGACACCAGTGAAGCCATTGTATGTAGTCTGGCAAAGTTTCTCCTCAGTATTTGGTGCATGAGGAGAATGTTTATGGACAGGCTGTCTGTGCAAGGATCATGTTAAAAATGGTCCAACAGGAAATGCTAATGAGTTTCATGAAATAGGATGAGTAATACTTTATGCTTACTGTTATGTTTTTTACTATTTTCACTAATAAGTTTAATTTTAAGATTCCGTATGAAGTATACAATATCTGTTAATGAATTATGTAATTATATCAGCTGACTGAATAGAAGGTGTCAGACATTAATTACCTAATTGAACTTAGCATTTTATATTTTATAGCTTTAACTAACTGAAATAAAGATTTATGATGGACTGACTGATATTATTAACAGACCTAACTATAACGTCATTTTAACCTTTGCTTTTTCAGTGAATTTCAGAGGTTTTTCGTTTAGTTACAATATAACAAAATAAAGGGATGTCATTTTAAGTAAGGAAGACATACTTTCTTTCTCAAAGGGTCACAGCACCAAAATATAAAAGGCAGGCCAACTGTTTTTTTTCAGGGGATCAATCACCACATCAATGTGTTTAATGCAGACCTATTGGAGTTGTCAAAAAGTCACCACAATAATTTATCAATAATCATAATGCAATGCTTTCCTTATTAATACACACATGGCCAAAAACAATTTTCAGTCTAAAATATAAAATAAAACTTTTCTATTTCCAACAAGCATAAACACATGTTTGAGTAGTTTATTATCGTTTTTCAGGCCACAAAATGCAGCCATAGACCCATCCACAATGAGCCCCATGCTCCAGCTGGCTGAAGTAAGTAAGTAAGTTTATTATGCATGGTCAATAAAAACCGTTGCATGTACATAACATTATGCACGTTCATTGAAATGATTTATACACAATTTAAAAAAAGGAGTCACCAAAAATAAAACTTTGAGCTTTCAAACCATAGGTGAAGATTTCTAATAACATTTTATTAAATGATTAGACCTTAATGGATTCAGCCGATAATGTCATTGTAGCATCAGGAGAAAGAACATTAAAAAAACATATATATAAAAAGTCAGATTTTCTCCTCGTGTGTTTAGCTCAGAAAGAAGGGTAATCAGTCAAATATTCTCCAATACTTCTTGTTCCCCAGAAACCTTGACCATCCACCAAAAAAGATTGCAGTATACTTCTGGTTAAAGTGGCAGTGCTTCGAGTGTAGATCTCTGCTGTGCTAATCTTCGCTGTGCAAAATAGGGCTTTAAAAGCATAGTTTCAGGTTTGAACAGTAGATGATCACTTCTTGACTGCGCTTGCCCAATTTCATCAGTGGTTTGTGAAGCAAAGTGATTGTTTCAGCCTGTTCTTAATCATCATAGGGAGATAGGTCCTTGGCCTTTAATCAGATGTAACGATGTTTGATTTTGTAAGTTTTATCAGATTGCTCAGCTGGTTTGCCAGTACTGAGTAAGATTTGAAGATTGCAGTATGCTTCTGGGTAAAGTGGCAGTGCTTAAAGTGTAAATTTATGTTGTGCAAATTTTCGCTGTGCAGAATAGGTCTTTAAAAGCATAATTTGAGGTTTGAACAGTGGGTGATCACCACTTGAGCAAGCTTGCCGAACTTTATGAATCGAAGATAGTGTTTCAGCCTGTTCCTAATTATCATAGAGGAACTTGGCCTTTACTTTAATCAAGTATAAAGATGTTATGTTTTATCTATTTAATCAGATTCCTCAGCTGTTTTATCAATACTGAGTGAGAGTTGAAGTAGTCTCCTTTATACTACTTTGAGAAATTGTGTGAAGTGACAATTTGATTGCATGGGAGTAGGATCAAAGCAGGCCAGCACCACCAGTCTGCAAGTGTGAATACATTTTTGATTATAGATGGAGCGGAGATGTAAGTGTCGATCTTTCAATAAATATGTGCAGGTACAAATTGTGTGAAGAAGATCTTCTTTTCCACAGCCCCATAGGCGGCAATTGATGTCTCCTGGTTTACTCTTCCATGGAGGTAAATGAGGAAGAATCGGATGTATACCCAGGCGATATCATAGGAATTTCTCCTTCACTAGTATATGGAATCCTGAACAGGACTAGTTGTTTTAGGCGGGCTGGAGACATATCCCAACTTTTCAGCTTCTGCCATAGCCTTACTCGATCAACATAGTCGAATGCTGAAATGTGATCAATGAAACAGACAAATAGCAATTGCCTGGCTTCCTTTGAACATCTATCAGTAATGCCAGGGCCATGATATTGGTGGTTGTAACCCTGTGCTCCACACAAGCTGTGTTGAGCCAATTCCCCAAGGGTGTACCAGGGCCTGGGTGATGGTGCAATTAATCTCTAATGACAAAGTTGGGGAAGAGGGCATGTATGCGGCGCCCTCCCTGTGTTCCTACTTCACCCGGGGACCCCATCCCCTGGAGGGGTCTGGGACACCATCATTGACCTCTGAGTACTTCAAATACCATTGCGCTTCCCTGAGATTCCAAGGAAGAGTCGCAGGACCCCATCTCTGGGCACCATTGTATTCCTCAAGATGGGGAAGTGCTTCTGCACCTTCCCACGTGGTCCGCTCTCGCTGCTTCCCGTACCCATGTCTGGGGGGAGCGGAAGGCGGCCACTACAGCATACATCTGTCTGCTGGAATGGGCAGACACAAAGAAAGGCTGCTGGCTCCCATGGCAGCCATCCGTCATGCTGCTGGTGCGGGGAGCCAGCGAGGGCAGCCGGGGAGTAAGCTCCCTGTGCTGCACTCCAACAGAGGCCATCTCTGGGGTGACTGGGTGGGACCAAGGCAACACCCATCCAAAAAAATGAAAAACACTGCGCAAGCCCTCTGGTGAAACAGGAAAAACATGAAGCGCAACTCTCCTGGCACAGCGGGGCAGCCGCTATTATATCATTCACCTTTTACTGCAAATGTGTCCCATATTGCTTTGCGGGCCCTTTGTTTAATTTACATATATGCCCATATCTCAGCCTGTGGTGGTCCTGGGACAGTGGGACCAGCATCACATTGTTCAGCATTACGTGGTCTTGCTACTCCGGTCTTCTTCTGGCACCATGCCCTAAGTTGGTACGGGCAAAATCATCAACTTCCCTGTTTTTTACCACATTTTTAAACTCTCCCATGGCTGGAGCTTTTGGTCTACAGCCCTGAGTAGTTCCTTCTCTTGATGTCTTGTGTATGGTAACAAATAAAAAGGTCTGGAAAGCCTAAAAATGGATGATTGGCTGTTCATCTGGTTATTCCGCCGAGGGGCTGATTATATGGTTGCAATACAATGTATTTTCTACAATGTGGTTTTGCTGTGATGCCCTCTACGGGTTGTTTAGACCATTGCAGGTCAATGCCAAATATAGGAAAGAATGAACAAACACAAAGGTTATTTCTAATAAATGTTTTATTGTGTTCTCATGATGATTTCATATGTATTATTGATTCATCGTTAGCACAATTATAACAATGGTTCATGCCAAAGTGATATAGTTATTACACAATGACTGTTGAAACTCATTTGATATGTGTGGGTGACCCCCTAGGGGGTCACGAGAAATTACACAATGTCATCAATGCTATGCTCCATCTGCCAATGTATATTTGTAACTTACTGCGTAGTATTTAGTAATGTGTGTATATTAATTGTACTTCTCCTTTTTCAAAGGAAAAAGTACTGATTCGACAATCATTAATATTGCGTGCCGGTGATTGGTGATTACTATCACACACTACCTCCCTTGGGTAGGTCTTAGACTGCTCCGCTTCGCCACCCTGTGAGAGTCAAGCACTACAATGGGGCGTTTGGTTCCCACTGAGGACAATTGTGGACCAGTATTACTGGTGATGGCCACACAACTCATAGACCAATTTCTAACAATATACATAAAGTACAGCTTCCAATCATTTTCTCTTGTTGCCGTTTTGCTTGATAAATCACAACTATTAGATACATTCCTAAGATCACCCTCAGCAACAGTTAGAAAATCAATCAGGGTTCTGAGACTATCCTGCACATGACTACTTGGACTGGACAAACGTGTGAAGAAAAGCAAACAAACTATACTATGCCATAAGAAATTTGAGATCAGAATCATTTGTCTTAGTTGACTTTTCTACCTTAATATATGTCGGTTGCAGGGCTAGAAGTTGCACTATGTTTGGCCCAATGAGGTTGAATGTATGACAGGAGCCTGCCTTGGAAAGCTCATCTGGGCTATAAAAACATGTTTTTTAAATATTCTGACGTGTTATTCATTTTGATTTTGATTAGCGTCCTATGAAAAGTTGGTAGCTGTTGATTGTATTGCATATCCAAGCAGATGCCTCAACTTCCACTGCAGTCGAACATTGATTGATGGTAAACTTTAAATACTGCCCATAGAAGTAGATGGTCGCTCCTTCCTGACTGCTTGCTTGTGCTTTTTGGGAGGCCCTTCCTGAGTAGTTGCTGCCAGTAGAACCTCAAGTATTGTTATGCTAGATTAACTAATATTTCACGCAATGCAGCACTGCAACCAAAAATGCTGCACGTGGGAAACACGTATATAACGATTGGCGCGCTGCTTCTGTCATCCCCTTTGCTGGAGCACAAAGACTGCCTTACACAATGTACATCCTTGCACTATGGTGCAGAGGTGAGCTAGCACTGTCTAGCTTAGGATTTGTAATGGAGACATCCCTTCAGGGGCGGCTCCTCCGCAAGGGTGGTTGAGCGTCGCCCCACTGGCTCAGAGCCAGTGGGGCAACTCTCCACTGGCTCAGAGCCAGTGGGGCAACTCTCCACTGGCTCAGAGCCAGTGGGGCAACTCTCCACTGGCTCAGAGCCAGTGGGGCAACTCTCCACTGGCTCAGAGCCAGTGGGGCAACTCTCCACTGGCTCAGAGCCAGTGGGGCAACTCTCCACTGGCTCAGAGCCAGTGGGGCAACTCTCCACTGGCTCTGAGCCACTGGTAAATAAAACAATTACCTAAAATCATTTTATTTTTCCTTTGGCCGACTCTGAGCCAGTGTGTGCAGCAAGGGGCGGGGCTGTGGCATGGGAGGGGAGGGGAGGAGAGAGGAGGAGTGTTATGTGCACTTTTAAGTGTGCATGGGTTCTTGGCCGTCCGTCTCAGGCCGGCCAAACATACATGCGCATTTAGGTTTCTCCAGCACGTCTGTATTGAACAGCCGGGCTGGAGAAACAGCACAGACTACTTGGTCGAGAGGAGCATCTTTTCAATCCACTCAGGCCAATCCCAGTGCTGCTCTCATAGCATGAGAGCA
Source organism: Triturus cristatus (assembly GCF_964204655.1). NCBI lineage: Eukaryota > Metazoa > Chordata > Amphibia > Caudata > Salamandridae > Triturus > Triturus cristatus. Next base: position 895,173,539 of record NC_140588.1, read on the forward strand.
GTGCGGGGATTGCACAGGGAGTCTAATGCTGCCCCAGTGCCTTCTGGGAGCAGGAAGAGCGAAGCGTGACGTGGGAGGTGACTGGCAGCTCCAGGTAAGGTTTTTTTATTTATTTTTATTATCAACCCTCCCAACACGCTCCCCTTCCACGCTCCTCCGCGCCCTCTCTACCCGCCTCACCACCTCTTCATTGTGTCAGCCGCCACTGCATACCTTTCCACTACACATTTCCAAACCTAGACAAACTCATAAAGGTCACACACACTTGTGTGTGTGCTGTACACTACACCACACAGGCAATTTGTGGGCTTTTTGGGAAATAAACAGATGACCCCTTGTTAACACCTGCTTCAAGGAGGCGTATGTTGTTTACTCTACAGTCTGATTATCCTTGTACATTGAGCTTCACCTCAAACATGTGGGCATTTGCGCTGATCAGCAGAACGGCTCAGCAACATTGAGCTGGATGCAAAGCCATGTTAAGCAGCACAACGGCGTTTTGTGTACTGTGATCGGCACTTGCCACCGCAACACACTTTTGCTGTGGATAGTACCTACCCGTGCAAGACTTTGCATCAATTTGTGTTATTTTCTGACTATCGCGAAGCTTCTGTAAACCTGGGCTCTAATGTTCTAGTTGATCGGTGTGCTCTTGATTAATAACAGGCTTGTGGCAGGCTGGGTTTCCCTATTGTCTCTGGCGCTATATAAATATGATGTGAATGGATTCTTGGGAGCGGAAGATTATTGCAATTACCTCCCGAGTGGTTGCAACATGAACATGTATCGAGAGACTCGACAAAACAACGGATATGTACAGAATTATTATGTTCCTTGGAAAGTGCTGGTGAAATACGAAAAAGGCGGTGACTTCTTCACTAGAACGGACTTCCATAGTCTCAAAGGTACATTTTCTTATTTAGAGGAGACATCCAAACAGTGACAGTGGCAGTCTCGATGTTCAGGAGCGAGCGAGGAACAGGACCTTGCACATTGTACTGAGCGGAAAGGATGCGGTTTTTAATTGCTTTGGAAATAATTATCTCTTGAGAGCACAGCTGTGCTGATCTCATTGTCTCCTGGCCCATGAAATGTGTCTCTTTTTGAAGCCCACTAATCATTTTGCGATTCTTTACCAGGGCTTCTCAAACATCAGTGATTTACTTAGCTATTCTTGTATTTCTCTCGAATACTGTCAAAGGTGCAAACGGCAGTGTTCACAGAAATATATCTGCCTCATTTTTCAGCCACTCAAGACAGACATTCTCTCTGAATAGGCCAATTAAAGCTGGAAGCTCTTCAGACGAGCAGACCCGAGGTACGTCACGTGCATGAGATAGAATAAGGCGTGGGAGGATAAGCAGCTGTAGGCATAATTCAAAACTTTACATGGAAAAGACTTCAAGTTCAGAGAGGTCACTCACTTACATCACGGAATGCTTCAACAATCAGAAGGAGCTAAAGAGCAGTCATGAAGCAGTAAACACTTTCATCCAGTGGTGTAGCTAGCTAGGCCTTCTCCGCCCGTGGCCGTCGCATAGAAGCCAGGGGTTGGAGGGGGGGGTAAAGGGGGGTGAGGGGGCGTGGGGGGTGGTGCTGGCGATCGAATCCTCGCGGCCGCCGTTATGAGTGGAGGGGATGGGGGTTTGAGGCTGCCGCCCCCAAAACTTGTGCCGAACCCGCCCCCGCCCCCCTTGCCACGCCACTGCTTTCATCACGGTCTCGGCACACTGCACTAATGCACCGACGGCAGGGATCTGGGTTAGACCCCATGGTTGCAAGTTTGCATTGCGCTGGGTCCCCTCTGGATAAAGGACTTAAGCCATAGCCTTGTAAAGTGGTATCTCACATACCCGGGGCTAGTAAATTAAATGCTACTGGTGGGCTTGCAGCGCTGTTTGCGCCACCCACCAAAGTAGCCTTTCAAACCTGTCAGGCCTCTGCCATTGTAGGGCCTGTGCGCGCAGTGTTACTGCCACTGTGACGTGGCACCTAAAGTGTGTGCCATGTCTGTGACCCCCCTCTTTTACAACATGTCAGTCACCCCTATAGTAGGCCCTAGCTAGCCCTATGGGCAGGGTGCATTGTAGGTGAAAGGTAGGACGTGTACCTTAAGTGTGTGACATGTCCTGGTAGTGACAAACAGCCATTTTGGTATCTCACTGCTGTGAGGCTGTGTTAGATCTGGGGGTCTCTAGTTGGCAGGGTAGGTTCCACTGTCCAAGTAGGGACCCTTGCTTCTAGTCAGGGAAAGGGGGATACACTGTTAAGATAACCCCTGCTCACCCTCTAGGTAGCTTGGCCTGAGCAGTCTAGGCTATCAAAGGCAATGTGTAAAGTATTTGTACCAACACTCACAGTAACACAGTGAAAACACCACAGATTTACTCCACACCAGTTTTAGAAAAATAATGTATCTTTACTAAAAACTTCACAAGACCAAATACTACAGACAAACCAACATATAATTCAAAAAGGTTACTTTAAGGATAGTTCAAGAGTTTGCAGAAAGTACTCCAGGATGTCAAAGTCAGTGTCCTGCACAATGCGGCTCTCAATGCACAAAATGCGACACTTTCGTGCCCAACAGTACCTGTAGTTGCGATAAGGTTCCCAAAAGCTATAACAAGGAAGATGGCAAAGGCGATGCGATGCTCCTGAGATCCTGGGGAGGCTTTGCAGCAGCCCTGCTTCACGCAGCAGAGGTGGATGCGCCGGCTCCGATCTGTAGGGGGAGGATGCGATACCTTTGGCTTTCGTTGCGTAGGTTTCTTAGGGGGAAGCTTCACGCACAGGTTCGATGCGACACTCTTCGATGTGGTGCGATGCGTGGCGCAGCGTTGCCTTCCGGCGCCGCAACTCTCGATGCGCCACGGAACGGGACTCTGCGTCGACGCACGCAGCGATTGGAGACTTTTCACGCACCGGCAGTGGTGCGGCCCGCAAACTGGTTCTGCGACGACCCTCGCAATGGCAGGAAGCTTCACGCTTCGGGACGATGCTCGACGCACTCGGCGATGCGGAGACCCTGCGTGTTGCGATGGTGCCGCGATGAAATTTTCCACGCACTCTCGTCTTGCGACACGCAATCGGATGATGCGCTGGGTACCAGTCACTCTTGTTCACGCTTCTGCTTCCCAGCTCCCTCAACACAGCAAAACGACCTCCTGAAGCCCCAAGACTGGGCAAGCACTCCAAGGCAGGTCAGAACTCTCTCAGCAGAGTTCCAGGGGAGCTGGTGGTGAAGTCCTTTTGTTCCTGGGACTTCTTAACAGGGAGCCAGCTCTTCTCAGGCCCTTGGAGATCAGAATCAAAAGAAGGGGACACAGCAAAGTCCTTCCCCTCTCCTTGGCAGCAAAGCAAAACAGCAAGCAGGCAGTCTTCTCCTCTTCAGTTTCTTCCAGCTTTCTCCTTGGCAGAGGTTTCTTCTTAGTTCCAAAGTGATCTAAAATTTTAGGTGTCTGGGGTCCTCTTCTTATACCCCTCCAAGCCTTTGTCTCTCTTTGTTCCAGTGGGGGGATTCCCCTGCTCAAACCGGTTCCTGGGTGTGCTCTGCTCTGGAGCACCTGGTTCCTTTCAGAGTGAGGGGCAGGGTCGTTAGACGCTCAGCAGGAGGTGGAGCCTTCTTTGTGCCAGCAGAGGCAGAGTCCTCAGCCTGGCCAGCAGGGGGTGGAGCCAGCTTTGTGTTTGTCAGGGGCAGCCCTATTCAGACCCAGGGACTACTCCTCCCACCCATCTAAAGCAGATCTCCCTATTCACCCTGCTGCTGACTCATCCAGGCTCCTGGAGCCACCTAGCACATCACCTGACACCAGTCAGCCAACCAGCACACAGGCACACAGGAAGGTTAAACAGGAGAATAGCTACTTTCTACAAAGTGCTATTCTCACACAGTGAATTTAAAAACCATCTTGCTAAAAAGATGTATGATTAAATTCTGAACACAGAGATACCAAACTTGGATTTTCTATCTTGCCCTTATGGGAAGATAGGCATGTAAACAGCCTTCCCCATTCTATCCTACGGGCAAGATAGCCTCTCAGCAGTGAAAAACGAAAATGGCTGTAGTTGACTACCAGGGCATGTTACACACCTCAGTACATGCCCTACCTTTCAGATACACTGCACCCAGCCCAGGGGGGTACCTAGGGCCACCATAGGGATGCCGGACATGTACAGAAAGGGAAGGATAAGGCCTGGTCAGTGGGTGCACTGGCCAGGTCGACATGGCAGTCCTGGACTGCACATAGGCACTGCAAGCAGGCCTAAGACATCATTTTAGGGCTACTCCTGTGGGTGGCACAATCAGTGCTGCAGCCCACTAGTAGCATTTGAATCACCAGCCCTGGCACACGCAGTGCACTTTACTAGGGGCTAACAGGTGAAACAAATATACCAATCATGGATAACCAATCAATATAACAATTTATACAGAAAGCATATGCACTTTAGCACTGATCAGCAGTGGTAAAGTGCCCAGAGTCCTATGGCCAACAACCACGGGTCAGAAAAAATAAAGGAGGAAGAAGCAAAAAGTTTGGGGATAACCCTGCAAAAAGGGCCGTTTCCAACACAACCCCCTTCCAGCCTAAAGCCAGGGTAGACCAAGCGATACCTCGATGGGATTCCCTGCTTAGGGCGATAGAACACGGAAACTGGTCCAAACAGCAGGGCACTATTCCTGTTCTACGCCTTCCTGAACCCGGTTGGATCTCTCCATCCATACTCTCAGGGCCCACCAAGCCAACCCATGTGGAACCCTTCTCTTCACCTGTGGACACCACCTGTGCAGTACCTAGCCTTAACTTGCTCACAGGTGTGTCCCAACAGACAGACAGCAAGCCGCAGTGACCAGTGACAGTGGTCAGGGTTGAGACCCAGGCCTTATGCCTCTCAGGGCCCTCAAACCCCTGTGGCGGCAGAAGGTGGGGGGCCGTAGCCCCAGGTGCTCGGCACCCTTTGTCCACCTCCTTTCCTGTCAGGTCGGGTCTGACAACCTGGCACTGACCGACCAGCCCCGGGCCTGTATCCGGCGGCTGGACAGGAGGCTGGGATGGGCCGTTCCATACCCGTTCCTCCTCTTCCTTGGGGCTCTGTACCCTCCCACCTGGAGCGGTACCCCCTTCTAGAATAGTCAGGGCACCTTTGGCAAGTGTCCTGCACCATTCGCCCACCAGTTCAGGGGTTCTATCCTGCAACTGGGATCCCAGGTCAGGGGGGACACCCCGGACCTGGCCCTCCAACCTAGGGTCTACACCCTCCAGGTGAACCGGGGTCAGAGACGAGGACTCCCTCCCTCTGCACCCCCTTCCAGAATTCTGCACCCTCCTACTCGGAGTGGTACACCTCAAAGACAAACTGGTAGAGACACTGCTTACAGATGTCCCTCCCTCCAGTTCAGGACCTCTCTCCAGCAACTGGTCTCCCAACCTAGGGTCTAAACCCTCCGGTTGCACACCTGCCTGGCATGCCAGGACTTCTGGGGACTCACACAGTATCTCCCCGAGGGTGACACATGACTCATGTGTCTCGTGACAGTCTGCCTGGCGCAGATCTCCCGGCCCCTGTCCACCTGACAGTGCGCGAAGATCCCCCAGGACAGAAGTGGTGTCACCATGGTCACTCCTAGGGGACTCAGCCCTTCTGGCTTGTCCCTGACACACTGGTTCTCCCACTGGGGAACACATCCCCCTCTCACCCCTCAGTCTGGACTTCTGCACCCTCCCAACTGGAGCGGTACCGCCAGACACCAGAACCACTGGAGCTCTGTTTACAGAGGCTCCAGGTTCTCCTGACACTAGGAGATCCTCCTCAAATGGCCTACTAGCACCGTCTAGGCCCCCAACCTGGTGTTCCCTTAAGAAACCCTCCAGGCCCTGAGACTGGGTTTCGGGCACCTTGGGACCCACAGTCCCACACTCACCCCTTCTCCACTGAGACAGGACGTGAGCCCCTACACCCCTCCCACTACACTGGGACCTAACCGGGCTACACTGAACATCTTCCACCTCACAGGTCTGGAAGATATCTGGGCCACTCCTTTTGGGATCACTCCCCAATGCCTCTCCAGACCTTTTGGCATCCAACCAAAGGTCTGCCTCCAACGCAAGCTCTCTTGAACCAGAGAACTCACACTCCACCGGGTGTTGGCACAGCTCTGGAAAACAGGGACTTAAAATATGCTCTCCAACAAATGAATCACACAGCCCCCCACAGTTGTTAACCAAGCTACCGTTTGCCTCACCCTCCAGTGCCTCACACAAGTACCCCACACCACTCTCCTGAGATTGGCAAGACAGTACCTGACTGTCTCTGTCACACAACTCACACTCTTCTGGGCGGTCTTCACACTCACACACCAAGGTTTTTACCATGGGGGAACCCCTCTCCCTGTACCTCTCATCTAGGGTCAGTAGAGTGTCCCTCCCACCACTAGGAATATGGTCCCCTGTGCCAGTTCCCCAATCCACTTCAGGGACACTGCACTCCACTGGAACTACATCATAAACCTGAACCCCCTGGTGTATGTCAACCCCCTCCCTCAAGTTAGGCGCCACATCTCTGGGTGTTTGTACCTCTCCCTCAACACTGGATATTACAATCTTGCTGCCACCATCTGAGCTGGACTCCACCTCCAACTCAGCAAAGCTCACTTCTTGAGCTACCCATTTTTCTTCTTCAGCTGAGACACTCATGGCCTCAAGCCTCTCGAGCTCCAAATCAAGCTCCCTCATCCTCAACTCGTGAGCCAGAAGCAACTTCTTCTCTTCCAAGGCACGGGCATTCTTGCTCTCCTCCGCCGCCTTTTCTACTTCCAATTGCTTCATTTTCATTTTCATTATTTCCAATTCATGGTTTCTCACCCTTTGATTCTCCTCCAACTCCTCTGGAGTGAGCCCCCTACTGGAATGGGAGCTGCCAGCCCTTGAGACTGGTCCGACCACGGGCAGATCTTGGGGAATAAAACCATTCTCTTCATCTGCATCATCTTCCTCTTGGGACTCCCAACAGGCCTTCAAGAATCTTTGTAGCACATCCTTTCTAGATCTGCTTTTAAAAGAGCAACCACGGTCTTTGCAGAATTGCTTGAGATCTTCAACTTTGTATGAATATAAATCCGCAATGGAAAACTCCAATTCTGCCCTCTCACTTGTTGCCACCTGAGACATGATGCTCTTGAAGAGTTACTCAAAAATAGAATCAAAAATAATACAGTATGTGGTTGTCTATTGGTCTGCACTCCTAGTGATGTACACCGATTACTGTGGGTCAAGTACTAATACAAGTTCAATCCTCACCGCTGACCACCAATGTTAGATCTGGGGGTCTCTAGTTGGCAGGGTAGGTTCCACTGTCCAAGTAGGGACCCTTGCTTCTAGTCAGGGAAAGGGGGATACACTGTTAAGATAACCCCTGCTCACCCTCTAGGTAGCTTGGCCTGAGCAGTCTAGGCTATCAAAGGCAATGTGTAAAGTATTTGTACCAACACTCACAGTAACACAGTGAAAACACCACAGATTTACTCCACACCAGTTTTAGAAAAATAATGTATCTTTACTAAAAACTTCACAAGACCAAATACTACAGACAAACCAACATATAATTCAAAAAGGTTACTTTAAGGATAGTTCAAGAGTTTGCAGAAAGTACTCCAGGATGTCAAAGTCAGTGTCCTGCACAATGCGGCTCTCAATGCACAAAATGCGACACTTTCGTGCCCAACAGTACCTGTAGTTGCGATAAGGTTCCCAAAAGCTATAACAAGGAAGATGGCAAAGGCGATGCGATGCTCCTGAGATCCTGGGGAGGCTTTGCAGCAGCCCTGCTTCACGCAGCAGAGGTGGATGCGCCGGCTCCGATCTGTAGGGGGAGGATGCGATACCTTTGGCTTTCGTTGCGTAGGTTTCTTAGGGGGAAGCTTCACGCACAGGTTCGATGCGACACTCTTCGATGTGGTGCGATGCGTGGCGCAGCGTTGCCTTCCGGCGCCGCAACTCTCGATGCGCCACGGAACGGGACTCTGCGTCGACGCACGCAGCGATTGGAGACTTTTCACGCACCGGCAGTGGTGCGGCCCGCAAACTGGTTCTGCGACGACCCTCGCAATGGCAGGAAGCTTCACGCTTCGGGACGATGCTCGACGCACTCGGCGATGCGGAGACCCTGCGTGTTGCGATGGTGCCGCGATGAAATTTTCCACGCACTCTCGTCTTGCGACACGCAATCGGATGATGCGCTGGGTACCAGTCACTCTTGTTCACGCTTCTGCTTCCCAGCTCCCTCAACACAGCAAAACGACCTCCTGAAGCCCCAAGACTGGGCAAGCACTCCAAGGCAGGTCAGAACTCTCTCAGCAGAGTTCCAGGGGAGCTGGTGGTGAAGTCCTTTTGTTCCTGGGACTTCTTAACAGGGAGCCAGCTCTTCTCAGGCCCTTGGAGATCAGAATCAAAAGAAGGGGACACAGCAAAGTCCTTCCCCTCTCCTTGGCAGCAAAGCAAAACAGCAAGCAGGCAGTCTTCTCCTCTTCAGTTTCTTCCAGCTTTCTCCTTGGCAGAGGTTTCTTCTTAGTTCCAAAGTGATCTAAAATTTTAGGTGTCTGGGGTCCTCTTCTTATACCCCTCCAAGCCTTTGTCTCTCTTTGTTCCAGTGGGGGGATTCCCCTGCTCAAACCGGTTCCTGGGTGTGCTCTGCTCTGGAGCACCTGGTTCCTTTCAGAGTGAGGGGCAGGGTCGTTAGACGCTCAGCAGGAGGTGGAGCCTTCTTTGTGCCAGCAGAGGCAGAGTCCTCAGCCTGGCCAGCAGGGGGTGGAGCCAGCTTTGTGTTTGTCAGGGGCAGCCCTATTCAGACCCAGGGACTACTCCTCCCACCCATCTAAAGCAGATCTCCCTATTCACCCTGCTGCTGACTCATCCAGGCTCCTGGAGCCACCTAGCACATCACCTGACACCAGTCAGCCAACCAGCACACAGGCACACAGGAAGGTTAAACAGGAGAATAGCTACTTTCTACAAAGTGCTATTCTCACACAGTGAATTTAAAAACCATCTTGCTAAAAAGATGTATGATTAAATTCTGAACACAGAGATACCAAACTTGGATTTTCTATCTTGCCCTTATGGGAAGATAGGCATGTAAACAGCCTTCCCCATTCTATCCTACGGGCAAGATAGCCTCTCAGCAGTGAAAAACGAAAATGGCTGTAGTTGACTACCAGGGCATGTTACACACCTCAGTACATGCCCTACCTTTCAGATACACTGCACCCAGCCCAGGGGGGTACCTAGGGCCACCATAGGGATGCCGGACATGTACAGAAAGGGAAGGATAAGGCCTGGTCAGTGGGTGCACTGGCCAGGTCGACATGGCAGTCCTGGACTGCACATAGGCACTGCAAGCAGGCCTAAGACATCATTTTAGGGCTACTCCTGTGGGTGGCACAATCAGTGCTGCAGCCCACTAGTAGCATTTGAATCACCAGCCCTGGCACACGCAGTGCACTTTACTAGGGGCTAACAGGTGAAACAAATATACCAATCATGGATAACCAATCAATATAACAATTTATACAGAAAGCATATGCACTTTAGCACTGATCAGCAGTGGTAAAGTGCCCAGAGTCCTATGGCCAACAACCACGGGTCAGAAAAAATAAAGGAGGAAGAAGCAAAAAGTTTGGGGATAACCCTGCAAAAAGGGCCGTTTCCAACAGGCTGCCTTCCCATAGGAATGCATTGGGGATTCCTTGATAAGTGTTTCATTGGTAATTCCTGATATGAGAGTAGCAGCGTGGTCAAGTTTGTTATGTTTAGAATAGTAATAATAAATGCTACGCAATGGTGTGCGCAGATTTATTATAACTATTTTAGAAATGCCACTTTTAGAAGTGTGTCTGCCTGCCTGCCTGATGTGCATTGCATGTCTGGCTTTGGAGTGACAGGGGCTGGTGAGGTGTGTGTGGCTCCAGGAGGGGCAGGGTGAGTCAGCGCTAGGCTGAATAGGGCATCTGCATTTGGAATAGTGGGAGGAGTGGTCCCCTGACCCTGAATGGGTCTGTGCCTACTTATGTGAATGCTGGCTCCGCCCCCCTGTGGTGTGTCCGATGATGAGCCCCCACCTGACAAAGGGGAAGAGGAGCCTTGTCAACAAAGTGCTCCACACTCCCCAGAACCAGTTAGGACTGGTTCCCCCCAAGCCCTGTGCCAGGGCAAACAGAGAAAAATGTTGATATAAATAATGGGGCTGTGACCCCATGAGTGGTGTGTTTTGTGCTTCCTTACGCTGAGGGGACCTGCTGCTGCTGGGCTCCAGGAGGAACCGCCATAAGGGACTGCCTCCCTGCCCTGTGAGCTGGCCTGCCTGGGCCCAGCTTTGTGCCCCTAGAACTTTGCTGGCTGGAGTTGTGGCTCTTAGCGCCTACTGAGCGCTATCTTTTTGTTGCCAGCTCAGAAGGAGCGCTGGTGCCTCGCAGCGTGCTTCTGCAAGGACTGCTGGGGGAATCCCGGGGTGGGGACCCCACCCCGCATATGGCCGGAGAACAGCGCAGAAAACTGCTGGATGACTCGGAGCCCAGACGGGCCCCCCTGCCGGAGACCCGTGTGCCGCATCGGAATAGGAGGTGGGCCGGCTGGAAAGGAGGATGCGAGACACAGTACCTTGGTCGTGGCCATCGAGAGGCCATACAACCGCCTGCTGAAACTTGGGACTCGCCGGAGCAAGGGTGAGTCCGACTGTTGCAAGGGGTGGGGGTAGTAGGATTCCCTTCACCCATGGTAGCAGCTGCCTTGAGTGGTAGAGAGCAGCTGCCTTGGTTAAAGTGAGCATACTGGGCCAGGTGCAGGGGAACCCGTGAAGTTGCCCTGATGTTGCCTTGAAGTTGTGGACACGAGGTTCCCAGGGTCCCGGAGTGGGGCCGAGAGGCACGTTACTGCCCGTGTTGATTCCTGGTGGGCCGAGTGGAGGCCCACCAGCGCATTTGTGCACTTTAGTTTTGCTGCCATTTGGAAGGCCCCATTAGAACCCTGAGATTTTGGACAGAGGACCAAGGGGTCAGTATTGGTAGGGCGCAAGGCCCTAATATGATGCCCAATGTGTGTATGCCTATGGTTAGGCATAAGGTGTTTCATGCCATGTGTTGATGTAGGCATAATGTGTTTATGTTAGGTTGTTTCTGCCTAAGGTGTTCATGCCTACAGATATTGCATAATGTATTCATGCTATGAGATTTATGCATAATGTGGTTACGCCTAATATGGTTGTTTCATAATGTGTTATGCTGGTGAGGCCTATTGCATAATGTCTTTATGCTAATGAGGTTTGGGCCTAATGTGTTTTATGCCTAATGTGATAATGCTGAGGACCTATTGCGTAATGTGTTTATGCTAATGAGGTTCGGGGCCTAATGTGTTTTATGACTAATGTGACAATGCTGAGGTCATTATTGTACCAGTAGCTACTGGTTGTGTTTTACATTTGCTGCTTGTGCTTTGTGATGGTTCTGACAGTGGCCTGATTGGTCCTGTCCTGTATATAGTCCCCTGGTAATATTGCCTAGTGCCAGTTGACACAGTGTATATGTGTGATTATGATTCTAATGTGTTTTGGATAATACTAAGGCTATTTTTATATAACCTTGAGTGGACTTTCTTTTGTGGTGTGCCTAATGGGTTGTTGCTGTGTGTGTATGTGTGTGTGTGTTGCGCAAACGCTTTACACATTGCCTCCGGGATAAGCCTGACTGCTCGTGCCAAGCTACCAAGGGGATGAGCAGGGGTTATCTTCGGTGTGTAACTCCCTTGCCCTGACTAGAGTGGTGGTTTCTGCCTGGCTTAGGCACAAGCCCTAGCCAACCAGAAATCCCATTTCTAACATAACCTGACAAATGTAAAGGGAACAAATGGTGTGTAGCACTGTCAGCTCTATCTGAGTAATCCTTGTGAATCCTTTCTGATTGTTTCCCTTTTTACGGAGGTATGCAAAAATAGTCATATATCTCCCTATGGAAAAGTATAGCGAAAATGGAATTTTTTTGATTAAACTTGACAAAAAATAGGATAAATATTTTGGTGTTAGTTACATTTATAAATTTATTTTACCTGTAGAATGAAATACAAAAATGCTGCAGCACTATTAACTTAGGGTCTGATTTAGATCTTGGTTGACGGGTTGCTCCATCACAACAGTGACAGATATCTGGTCTGCCGAAATATAAATCCCATAGGAAATAATGGGATTTATATTTCGTCGGAAGGGATATCGGTCACCATTGGGATGGAGTAACCCATCCATCAAGATCTAAATCAGGCTCTTAATTTTGAAATCCCACCGAAAGGAAAATATTATGTTGTGCATTAAAAATTGCAAAAGATTATGCATAAGAATAATTTAAATTAATAAAAAAATACATACAATTTAAAGTTACATTCAATTTTTAATACAAGTTAATAAAATATTATCATATATATATTATAATATGTATATACATATATGTTTATACATATATGTGTGTGTGTGTATGTATGTATTTATATATTTTAAAAGTCAAAGTAAGTTAATTAATTTTAATATTATTTCCTAAGGGGCTCTATTTTTATTGCATGTATCCATATCTATGTGAGGGTGCTGTACTATCAATGGTTAGCCATGTGTGCTACTGGACCTATTACTGCTCGTTTTTGCCTGTAGAGACTTTACACTTTTTTAGGGGCTGGAGACATGTAAGTCTACACTTTTGAGTAACTTTACGCTCATTAATGGTGAACAGCCCGAAGTAGTAAAGTTACTTAAAAAGTGTAAGAGTAAACTTTCATGTGTAGATTTACTCACATATAAGTTTACCTTTGTGTGAAAGCCCCCATGTCTTTCTTTAGCTAGACAAATGCTAGCAAGCTAGCAAGGTTACTTTTCCTAGAGTTTTAAAAATTTAATTTAATTGTGAAGGATATTTGATAACCTAAGTGGAAAAGTAACGTTATAAAAATGTACTTTGCCCTGCTGTACCAAAACTAGCTCAGAACCAGTTTTACCACTCACATGACATCCAGAGGCCTAATACATGTTCAGCTGGAGTTAACAGTTATGCTCTTCTGAGGAAAATAACCTGTGTTCTGGGGCCAGGAAGGTAAGGGTTAGTCAAAAATGGGCTACTTACAAATGAGCCACCTAGGAGGGTGACAGGAGCAGCTGGCATAACAAAGGACAGCCTCCCTACCATTCCTTAGAGATGCAAAATGGAGCTGACAGGATCTCCTTCCATTCATTCCCAGGGAACTCTATGGCTCTAGTTTCAGCAAGGGGAAAAGCAAGTTTTGACCTTTATAGAGTGAGGAGACAATTAGCTTCCAACAGTCAATCTAGTTTATGATTAAGGTCCAGTTCCCACTGCTCCAAATGAATATTAATTATGCTCGCCTTTGTGTCAGTAACTTGAAAATCATTTTCAGGATGTTTTTCTAGCATGTTCATCATCTATGTGGCTCCTCTGGCTGCCATTATTAGATCATGCGGTTTTGAGATGAACTCGTATGCGGATGACACTCAGGTGATAATCCCCATCGAGACGAATCCCGCGGCAACCAGAGCTAAGTTTAACTCCTGTATGTTGAAAATAGCTTCATGGATGAGTAAGAACTTCCATCAGCTAAACTCCAATAAAACGGAGATTCTCTTGTTTGGGAAGGCTGAGGAATTATGGTCAGCGGACTGGTGGCCTTTGGAACTTGGGGAGGCACCTAGTTCAAAAAAGCAGGCAAGGAACTTGGGAATTATGATTGATAATAAACTCTCTCTGCAGGATCATGTGAAGACGGTCTCGGGTACATGCTTTGGAATAATGCGGATGTTGAGAAAGATTTTTCCATGGATCCCCCTTTGAGGCCTGAAAGACCTTAATACAGGCACTGCTAGTCAGCAGACTAGATTATGGTAATTCATTACTAGTAGGAATGAGGGTGGATCTATCATCAAGGCTGCAAGTAGTTCAAAATACAGCAGCGCGGCTGGCTCTCAACAAACTGGTCCGCACCCCGCCATTCCCTCTTGCGATAATTGCACTGGCTGCCCATTAGGAAGAGAGCAGTTTTTAAACTCTTGACTATAATGTTTAAAGCACTGCAAGGGACAGGCCCGGCGTACCTAAGGAAGAAGTTAATTCCTTATGTCCCTGTACGCCAACTTAGATTGAGTAATCGGAAATTGCTCTGTCCCTGTAAAATCAGCAAAATTAAAATGGGTGGGCGTGCATTCTCTTATCTTGCCCCCTTCCTCTGGAACAGACTACCAGACGAGATCCGAGCCTGCACAACCCTGGTGCAGTTTAAGAAACAGCTTAAAACAAGGATATTCTAACTGCCTTATTGTCATGAGTCACCGGTAGTGTGCCGCCAAGAGATCCCTCTGGGGATGATTTGTTTCACGATAAAAGTTCTAATAATAATAATAATAATAAATAGCAATTAGTTTCATAATTCTTTATAAGAAAGTTTGCACATGAATTGTATTTTACATGCAACGCATGCTGATATTTTTCGGTCTTGCTGAACTAAGATAAAGATAAAAGAGAATCTAAATAGGGGAGTGGTGTGGGGATAGCTAAAGCACCTTCTAATGCAAGACAGTGTTAGCCCCTTTGGATTTACAGCTTCTTGGAATTTTTAAAGTTAAGCAAAAGGAAGTACTGCAAAAGAATGTGTGCAAAAGCCAAGAAATTAGACAGAATTCTGTTGGGAAACGTCTGCAATCACTGGGTTGTGTACACGATAGGAATGACACCTCACCACCACCTTCTCAGAGCACCCCTGGACTTGGGTAAGTACTGCTCTGTGTAGGTGGTAAATGTATGCTGGTACTAGTTCATTGAGGGGAAGGTGAGGGAGGAGGTAGGAAGAGTAGGGGAAGGAGGGAAATGGTAGAAAAATAGAAGTGGCATGATATTACCGCATGGGATTTTACTGGGCAATTTTTTCCAGCTGAAGAAATTGGGTCATTTTCATTCTGCGTCCTGTGAATCCATATGTATAAAAATCTTCCCACTAATAATCAATCAGAGTAAAATAAAACACATGCAAGCATGTGTTACTTTTGCTCTTCCTGGCTTGTAACCAGGTCCTAAGTCCAAAGTTAAAACCTTAAATCAAGGTGAGATGGAAAATCTATTCCAGAGGCAAAGTGACCACTTTGATGATGAAATCTATTTTTAGGCAGCATGGTGATTTTGACACAAAAAACAACAGCTTTAGTAGGAGCATGACAACAATGTATCTAAATCTGAGGGACCCTTGCCCCTTAGGTCTTGGGCTTTGCCCGGTAGTAATGTTTTGACCTCTCCAAAATTACTAAGGAGCATATTTATGAGCCCTTTTATGCCACTCCGGCACCACCCAATTTGGTGCAAATAAAAAATGAGATTTATGAGTCCACGCAAGTCCACCTTGCATAGCCCTGGGTGGCTTCACAAATCTTCAGTAATGCAACGCAGCGCAAATTGCTGCGTTGCAGTGGTCTGTGCCAGGGAGGCGTTTCCATGGGGATTGCGTGGGTGTTCCCATGCAACATCCATGGATTTTAACAGCTTTCCAGATTTACCATACGTGTTAGACCTGAGAATGTGCAAAAATCCTATGCCTCCCGAGGTGAGGTGTAACTATGGGAAATATGTTTATTTTCTCTTGTTTTTCTTCTTTCTATGTGCGCTGCATTCTACAGCACGAATAGAATGAGGAAAATTGCTCTCTGGATGGTTTTTGTGGGGAAGGTGCCCCTGCTGGCACAAAAACAATCCTCCTTACAACACAGGTACCCTTGCACTGAAACTCAGTGGTCACATGCCCTCACCCCCTCCCAACCTGAGGCCTCGACAGACTTTGACCAGGCCTTCCAGAACTTCGTCGCCTGGATCACTGACAGCTCCCACAGAGTTGCCACACTGAAACCTACAAAATTCCACAAAACCTCCAAACATGCCAACTGGTACACCCCAGGACTCTGGACCACCAAGTGCGACTGCCACCATCTGGAGAATGATGGTGCGCCACTGACAAAGTAGCGCACAAAACAAATATCACCGGCACATCAAGGAAGCCAAAGAAAAGCAGCAATCACCACCCACATCAACTCCGCGGCCAACTACACTGAGGACCTCTTCTAAATAGTCAAAGAATTCTCCAGAAGCCAAAGCGCCCAAGAACTCTACGGCACCCTCTCATACTATTTCTACAGCAGGATCACTAACAAGTACAACAATTTTAACCTCCAACCCACTACCCTCAACCCCAATGACCTCTACCAACCAGCGAACATCAGCCAAACCATTACCACCTGGTGTCCGCTCGCCGGCCTGACCACCTCAGCTATCATGTTTTCCATTCACTCCAGGGCGCCCACCAACCCCTGCCCCCGCCACCTCTAAAACCTTGCAATGAACCCAATCAGCACGCAACTCACCAGCATCCTCAACACCTCCATCTCCACAGCAACCTTCCCAGACAAATGGAAACACGCAAAAGTCATACCCCTCCTAAAGAAAGCCTCTGCTGACCCCAGCGATCTCAAAATTTATGGGCCGATCTCCCTGCCCCCCTACCCGGCCAAAGGAAGCCATCAACCAGCATCTAGGGGGAACGATGATTGTCAGCTGAAACCGCTGCAGCCATGTTAGGATGCCACGAACGTGCGGTTAGCAATGGCCGCGGTCAGAACTCAGAGGCCACGGATAATGTGCGTACTCTTCCAGGCTCCCAGAATTAGTGAAGAAAGTCTTGGGGCAGCAGAGCGCATCAAATTGCTACAATGTGCCAGATTTCTGTGTATGATCGCGGGATGGTGAACAACAGCTGAAATGGGACATGCAGCTGTATGGTTGTCGTGGCAGAGATTAACACGGAGACGCTGGCTATACCAGGATAATGCTGCAAGCAACTGTTCTGTACCTGTCTCTTCCAAAAGGTCGATTGTGGACTTGCTGTGGCCAGATGGAAACAGCGCCTCTCTATTTTGGTAACCACCAGGTTTCTCATCGGGGGTAAGTGCACGGGCTCTGCTGTAGGCTTTGGGAATGTGCTTAGGCGCTACCTGGTAGACGGTCACTGGGGGGGGGGGGTGGTCTGAAGAGAGGATTAACCACATTGCATTAGTTGGAATGTAACCTCTGTGTGTAAAACCTGGAGACAGTGAGAAGTGTCCCTAAAGGGGAAAAAAGGGCAAAAACCAGAACTAGAGGTAATAGAACAAACCTTAAAATGCTAAATTGTTCAAAGCCATTGGTGCTTCAACTCAGTTGGATTCTTCTACTTTGGCTCAGTGAGTGAAAACCAGCAGCTCACTGAATTTCTGGAATAAAATCACCTACCAGATGCCTCACAATCAGGATTCCGTGCCAGCCACAGCACTGAAACTGTACTTATTGCCACCACAGAAAACATCAGAACACTCCTCGACTGCTGAGAAACTGTGGCCCTGACCTCCTCGACCTCTTCCCGCTGTTCGACACAGTCTCCACAACACCCTAAAAAAACAGACTCTACAACATAAGCATACAGCAAAACACCCTCAAATGGATTGCCTTCTACCTTACAGGACACATGCAGAGCATCCAATTGCCTCCCTTCACCTCCGCTATCCAAAAATCATATGCGGCAAACCACAAGGATCATCCCTCAGCCTCACCCTGTTTAACATCTACATGACACCTCTCGCACACGTCGTCAGATCCCATGGACTCAACATAATCCCCTATGCAGACAACATGCGACCGATCCTCTCACTCACCAAGGACCCCTCTAATGCCAAATAAACTTCTGCAATGCCGTGACCAACATAGGCAAATGAATGAGTGACAACTGCCTCCAACTCAACTCCGACAAAACTGATGGATTGATCTTCGGGAAGAACTCCTCCGCATGGGACCACAGCTGGTGGCCTGCAGAACTCGATCCTACGCCCACACTGACTGTCCATGCACGCAACCTCAGCTTCATCCTAGGCAGCCAACTGACCATGAAACGACGAGTTAACGCAATCGCCTCTTTCTGCTTCTGAGCACTTTGATTGCTCCCCAGAATCTTCAAATGGATCCCAATCAACACCAGAAAGAATATCACTCAGCCCTCGTCACCAGCATCTTGGACTACAGCAATGCCCTTTATGCCAGCATCTCTACCCAGCTCCTCAAAAGACACCCAACCATACATAACTCTACAGCCAAACTCATCCTGAACCTTCCCAAACAAACTGACATTGCCCCCCACCTGAGAGACCTCCATTGGCTCCCCATCCAGAAGAGATGCCAGTTTAAGATCCTCACACATGCATACAAAGCCCCCCATGGCCTAGGATCTGCCTACCTCAACAGTCGACTGAACTTCCACAACCCCTCAAAACACCTGCACTCCTCTTCACTCACCCTCGCAAATACCCCCGCATCCTTCACAGCCGCAAAGCTGTCCGCTTCTTTTCATACATCGCTGCCAAGACTTGGAACGACTTTCCTCTCCAGCTCCGTACAGCCCCCTAACTAGCAGACTTCAGGCAGAGACTCAAGACCTGGCTCTTTGATGGAGACACAACACTCAGATACCCCTAGAGGTGACAGTGTTGCTCTTTACAAATGCTGATTGATTGATTGATGGTGCAAGGGTGCCTACGTTGATGCTGGACAGCCAAAAGAGCATTGCACGTAATGACACTAACATTTGAAATCAGTCATACCCATTGAACACATTATTTCATAATATATGAAAGGAGCTGATGGGCCCTGTAGTCTAACTGTTGCAAATGAGAGTATTTAGCGACTGCCTCAATTACGGAGGGAGGAGGAGGTGACACCGACGAGTGCAGAGACACACACAGATTGACACATTTCTACCCAATGCTATTACCTGGCATTAGCACCCTTTTAGACGTGCGCATGTCATTGAGTATTTTGCCGTTGCCACATTCACAAATGCAGATTCAGGACTAGCTGGACACTAGGCTGCAGTTTTATGAAAACAACGTAAAGGGAGTGCAAAGCGGCAAATGTGTAATCAATTACTATCGTGTTCCCGATTTTTCGTTCATGAAAGATTGTTACGGTAAAATATGCAATGTTGAATTTTCCAATGAGTTGTAAGCATATTAAATACTGTACGTTTCTTATAGTATCCCTCAGTCCATCTTGAGGCTCTGACGTAATGTCAAGATATGAAGTAAAACAATTCATATTTACATTTTCCTTTAAAAATCGTTATCTCCATTGTTGTCAACTTTATACTTCGACTGTAATTTAAAGTTTATTTTTCAAATATTTCAAAACTATGTCTTGACACACAGTTAAGATTGTTGAATTTACAATTTTGTTTAACCCTTTACTTTTACTCAAGTTTGTGACACACCACTTTAAAACTAATACTTTAAGTCAGCAAAATATGGGCCTTAGGACCACAAACCGAACACATTTTAAAGTTATATGATATAAATATTTGTAGATTAAATGTAGATTTAATGATCCTAAATATATGTTAGTTAATCTCATTTGGTATGTAGAAGACAGACCAATTTGCCCGTTTCAAAGACCAGAGTTAGACAAAAATTATGACACAACAGATAGAAAATTCCTTTTCGCTATTTTCAATATAGTTGTTAGAAAATCATAGTTTCTGAAGGGGCACTGCAGAACGGTTATAATTCGTTCATGGTGTGCCAAACAAAATCTACCTCACTACAGGGGGTTTACTGAGGGTTTAGCAATGGCAAGAAAAGTTGTGAAAATCGTTGTTTTTTAATCATAACTTACCTAAAAAAAAGTGTGTAAAATCCATATGCAAACAGGCAGTTTGGGTTGGCATGTACTCCACAGCATGGATTTCGACATGGCCTACGATATCTTGAATATTTTAGCACCTCCTCTCTGTGACGGATTGCCACAGCATCCAGGAATGACCGCCATTATGCCAGGTGCAATATTATTCCGTGGGTAGGCATACACGCACACGCGCAAACACACACACACTTTCATACACACAGACACACACATGCCCACAGACATAAATACACAAACACACATGCCCACAGACATAAATACACAAACACACACACATGCCCACAGACCTAAATACACAAACACGCACACACACTTGCAAACACACACACACACACACACTCATGCCCATAGACCTAGATACACAAACATGCACACACACTTGCAAACACGCAGACACACATACATGCAGACACACACACTAACATTCAAGGCCTTTTTATCTATGTTTACTTAGGACCTGCTGTTGATGCCTTCTGGGACGTGCTCCGCCCCTCGTCTGGGTTGGTTCCCACTAGGCTCATTTCCATGATTCTCAATCCCCGTCGCATGGCAGGCACTACATCACACTTTAAATCTAAATGACACCAAAGGGCCAATTGGCTCCCCTTCACTACCAATCATTTGATACGTTTGACGCAAGGCCTGTGATTGTGTTTGGAGCCGCCTCCTTCATGTCGTTGTTGTCCAGCTGCAATCCATGCTTTTAGGCCCCACCTTTCTAACTGCATTGTTCATCATTGATCTGAACAACACAAATTGTGCATGTCCGATAAGCTGAGAGCAGACCGCTGTCCAATTGGACAGGAAAGTGTTGTGTCTTGTCCCAGAGTTAATCCGAGGCTCTGGAGCTGTGCTGCAAATGTAAAACTGCCCTTTCAATCCCTCACAATGGCAGTGGGAAAATGAGTGGTGAGGCACTACCCAAATGCCGTACTATGTGAGCCACATTGACAAAGTGCCTCCCCATACCTTTGCTGCAGTGTCAGTGATTTCACTCCTACATAGGGCAGCACATAAACCCCATGCATGTTGTTTGCAGGTGTGCAATGACTCCATTATCAGAGTGGTGAATGAATGAAGTGCAATGTCCCTAGGTTTCCTGCCTTGCACTGTATTCCATATAAAATAAAAAGCATGTCAGGGAGAGGACAGATTTCATGTTTGACCATGGAAATAAAACCTTCCCAGAGCATGACGTGGGCCATCATAAAAGCAAGGTTGAATAACAATAGCTTTATCAAAACTGACAGTTCTTTGTTCTGGGTATTGCAGCCATCTATGTGAAAATGTATTGCTATAATAAAGAAAGTATGTGCATTTGACTAACTATAGGCAGACAATCAATATAGTAATGGTTGTTCCCTACTCTAGCACTATTCAAAGGAACAGGCCAATTTGGTGGTCGTTTGCCATCGCTACATTTGCAAAGGAACCGGTAAAAAATAGTATCAATTTTGACATACATTTAAGTTAATTGTGTGTATTTTTCTACAAAGTGCTTGGCAGCCTTTTGGATTGCAAATAGCAAAAAGATATGGTAATTCTCATAAAAGTATGTATTTATATGAAATACCATATCTACTGAATTATACAAATGTCTTCAATCATTTTTTGGATGTGATGTGTGTCACTTTTTTCAGAAATTACGTCAACCATCCTTCACAGCCGAAGAACAAATACACGGAGCATGTTTTCAAATAAATCATCCGGCTGCATAGGAAGCGTGATGTGCAGTGTCTGGCCCTGTGCACTGCAGCAAGCATGATTTATGGATTCAGACTTGGATGCAAGACATGCGGGTCCCACTTGCAGCTGATGAAAGTCTACGGCACATCAGCAGTCCGGGGCATATCCATTCCTCCTCTGACTTGCTAATTTTTAAAGTCTCATTAAAAGAACATTTCTGCAAGGCAAGGGGCGTACAATTGCGGTCAGCATTTGAGCTGGGGGTAGTGGTTAAGGCAGAGGTCTTCAAACTTTTGGACGCCCAGACCCCCTTGGCAAATTTTTTTAGGCGTAAGGACCCCCTTCTGATGAAAATTTCTAGAACCTGGTATTCCTCATCACAGACAACTATCGACAACCATAAACGCCCCTAATTCCCACAGCAAATAATTTTTACGGTAGGGAAATAATATTAAACAGTGTTTAGCAAACCAAAGGTCAGTGAGCGTGGGGGTGTAGTCAAAGATGTCGCTAAAAACTAAAGGCCTCATTTATCAGTAATTGGCGTGGGCAGCGCCGCAAGTCTTCTTGAAGCGCTGCCCTAGGCCAATGTGAAAGGGCAGGAATGCACAGTATTTATGAAATACGGTGCATTTCTGACCTTTTCCTTTGCGTTGGCGCATAAATTGCTGCCTAGCACCAACATAGATAGGATTTTTTTGTACTGGAAGGAGCACCTTCCTTCAAAAAAACAATCCTGAGTGGCGTTTTCCTCTTTCGATGTGATCTGCAGAATGCAGCACTTATGGAAAGAGGAACAATTGAGAAGAAATGAAAGGGAAATGTATCGAAGGTCTAATATGAATGAGAGTATCGTGCTCCATCGGCCCAGCCTGGACCAGCCATGCAAATGACCACAACAACCGCTTATCATATGAGATCGAAGAGTGGCATGCGCCACCAGGCCTACCTGGACCAGCCATCCCAACTGCCACAACCGCTTGTCGTAAGAAATCAAAGAGTAGCATGCCCACCATGCCTGCGTGGACCAGCCATCCTAATCACCACAACAACCACTTATCATAAGAGAATGAAGAGTAGTGTGCCTCATCAGGCCTACAACTCACATGCCACTGGTGAGCCTATCAGAGCCAGGCTGGCGCCTGTGTCCTCTTATCTCTCCCTTCCATACATCCTGAGCGGTGCAGCTGGATAGTGTACTTAATTCTAGTCCAAAAGCCTGTATTTATTTATACATTTCCTACACTGAGAAGGCACTTTAAATGAGACCTGGGCACATCGGCAGTGAACAGCAACAAACAGGCCCTGCAATGGCAGGCCTGAGATACGTTTGAAAGGCTACTTCTGTGGGTGGCACAGTCAGTGCTGCAGGCCCAGAAGTTGCATTTAGGTTACAGGCCCTGGGTATATGGTATACTACTTTACAAGAGACTTACAAGTAAACTAAATATGGCAATTGTGTATACACCAATGTTACAATGTTTAGGGGAGAAGTACATGCACTTTAGCAGTGGTCAGTAGTGGTAAAGTGCTCAGAGTCCTGAGGTAGGCAGGCAAAACTTTTGGGGACACATCACCCTAAGGATGACAGGTCTAATACCTCTCACAGTCAACAAGGCCCATTGTAGCATTCTGTATGGAACCTTAGCCCCATTGACTGAACATTGTAAACACAGCCTATCATAAAACCTTGAAACCAAAGAGATCCTGAAGACAGCTGATGATGTCAATGCGTTCCCCACAGGAAATCATTGCACCAATGGAGACACATGTGTTTGTACTGCAGTGCATTAATACAAAGGTTTGCTTTCCCAATTGTGTTTAATTGAGCAGATTCATAGAGCAATCGTCAACCCAAAAAAACATAAAAGACAATAAATACAAATACTCATGTAATCGAGAATATACATTATAAATCACAAAACGTTTGGGAACAGCGGTTGTTTCAGGTAAAACCAGACATTAAAAGAAACAGGATTACTTTGGACATGAAAAGGAATTCATAATGCCAAATTCCACTTTCTTCTTTCCGGCCTACAACTCCCATAAAACAGAAATCCTTATTTTTTTCCCAGAATAAAATACACTGAAAAAACATCAATACCCCACCAGCATGCCTAAGATATTTTAAAAAACTATTTTTGGCACCAGGTCTAGTCGTATAAATAAATGTTATATGAGCATACAAAATGCTTAACCAATATTATATGTACAGTACCCATCAAAACCCACCACTGAAAGTGCAAACGTACTTTAATAAGTGACCTAAAATCTAACTTGTAATATTGGCATTTTCCTATTATCTTCATAAGCTGCGACGAGGCTGCAGATTTTTTTAATGCCCCAACCTTTCATGCAAATCCTTCTTCGAGTTTCTTGGTTCAAATTATTTTGTCATGCTACTCTTAGTACGTTGGGACTCTAGCTGTCTTCCAATTCTGTGAAATCAGAGAGCGAGCTATTAAAGAAGCAATCGCAATAAATGCCTGACTCCCTTTACCTAATAAATGGCATAGCAGCACTAAAATGTAAAAGCAATATTATATATGCACAGTCCCATCAAAATTCACCACTGAAAGTGCAATCGTGCATTAATAAATTACCTAATATCTAACTTTGCCACTCTCGATACGTTGGAACTCTAGCTGTTTTCCAATTCTGTAGAATCAGAAAGAGAGCTATTAAAGAGCCAATTGCGTAAATGCTTGACTCCTTTACCTAATGACACAATCTGCTTCTGCTGTAAAAAAGCCAAAGAGTTCCACATCAGCCACGGGTTCGATCCTGATCTGCAAGCCTGATTTTAGGGCAGCAAACACCTTTTCCCAAACCTTTGCTGCCATATGGCAGATAAAAAGGTGTGTAGCCAGCCAACCATCCCGTGTTGCTGGCAGCAAAAGCAGCAATCTTCCAAGGCTGGATACATTCAACGAAGAACCTTTGGAGTATACTATGCCATCCAGCATGATAAAAAGGCCATCCTCTTAAAATTTGCTACTCTTAGAGCCTTATCACAGAGTATTGAGATCGACTGCCACTCAACCTCTGAAAAAGTGTATTGTGTAGACAGGGCTATTTTATCTAGAAAGCTTTTCAACTGGCAATACTCTCCTTGGTTCCATAATAGTCTATACCAGTTACCAATCCCCATGAGTTTGGTCCTAAACAAATTAGATATTGCTGGGGAGGAAAATGCACTGGACTCAGGGCAACAGCGGAGTAATCTGCTGAAACCCAAGGAAAAAAGCTTGAATCGATCACTGCCCCTAGCATGAAGATAATGCCAAGTAATACATTTCCTACTCACCAAAAAGTGTCCCAATTCTTTAAAACTATTTGCATTTCAAAATCCCAAATGACTGAATGATATTCTTAGACCAAGATATTTACAGTTATAAAGCTGCAAAAACTCATAGCCTGCTGACAAACTAAATGATTAATAAAATGCTTGAATCATACACTGAATTCCTGCACTATTTAATATCTCACTCTTGTTGGAAGTTTAGCCATCTTGATGGACACCGGGAGCTGGGATCCCACCTTCTGTACCATATTTTTGAAGAAAAAACTGTCCAGGGACCTCTTGGCATCTATAAATCATATTAATATATCCATGAGAGAGGCTTCATAATACCTGCATATCTGAGGCAATGCCAACCCACCCTGACTTTTGTCTAATTGAAGCACTGGGAGTTTGACTCTTGAGGCCTTCTTAGTCCAAACAAAACATCAGAATAGTACCTCTAGTTCCTTAAAATAAGTAATGTTGATTTTTATCGGAACGTTCAAAAAAAAAATATGAACAAGTGCAGAGTGGACATATTTCTAAGAGCAACCCTACCTATTAATGTAAGAGAAAGAAGTGTCATTTTTCCAATAGGTCCTTAATCTTCTTCATCATCACCACATAATTTAAATGGTAAAGTTCTGAGTAATGATTGGTTATGGATATCCCCAGATAACAGATTGCATTGCGAGAACTCCTGCTGAAGATTGAGATTGAGAATGCTGAAAGGGGTAATAAATAAAAGCACTTCTGTTTCATTTTGAATGATTTTATATCCTCCAATCAATTGAAATGCTCAAACTCCCCCAACGCCCTTTTAATATTCTGTTCTTCTTAGGTAAAGAATTATATAGCCCACAATTTTGTTTAGCTTTGACATACCTCCTATAGGTGCCTCTGCCCCCAGATTCTCCCTAATTCTGATGGCCAAAGGTTCGGTAACAAGGGTAAATAAAACAGGAGCCAAATGATATCCCTGGTGTGTTCCCCGATTTATATCCACCATCCCTGCTAAATTAGAGTTCACAAACACCTTTGCCTGAGCCTCTTGATAAAGATTCTGGAGCATTAGAATAAATTGAGAAGGAAAACCAAACCTCATTAAACCATAAATAAGGGCATCCCAGTTTACTAGGTCAAAGGCTTTCTCACCATCAACCATCATTATTAGTGCACTGGTAATTTGAAGGTAGCAGCCGAGAACGATACCTCATGGGGGGCGGAAGCCGGAAGGGGAAAATAATTGGAAAGGTCTATGAATCTTCACTGTCAAACATAATGTATATGTATAACTGGTACCTGACTGCTCCTCTCTATGTTCATAGACTCAGATGCTCCTTACTGTATGCTTCTGAGAATGTTTATCCTGTACTTGCTGCTTTTGGTCCAAAAGTCAATAAAAATATGATTAAAAAAGAAACCATCATTATAAGTGCAGGCGTCTCATTCACGTCAAAATAATTTAAAGCATATAAGTTGACATCTCATGGATTTGTTTCCGCTTTTTTACAAAACTAACGATTGGTGATTCCTTAAAGGATAGCGGAACTTCACCTCCTTTTTCTTTTAAAACTGAAAATCTCCTTCAAATATGGGCAAGCTTTAAAAAACCTTGGGAAGGCCGTCGTTACCACAGTCCTACCCACAAGGCACTGAGGCCAAGGCCTGCTGAATCTCTAGGGGTGATATTTCTGTTTCTATCCCCTCTACCTGTGTATTTGTTAGTTGGGGCAACCTGATGGACTGGTTTCTGGAGCTCAGTAACCAATGCAGCCTTTTGCTTTACCCTAGTTGACCAAGTCAAAAATGTACCCACCATCTGACTTTCTTCGTATACATGCTGTTTGAATGACTTTGAACTAGTAATCTCCTCTAAGATAAACTATTCCCTTAGTTCATGTTTAGCTTCAGCCAGCTGGGTACCCTTTACTATTTGTGACCCCAAAGAGCAATTTCTCTTCTGTACAGTAGTTTCGACCACTAGTTGGGGCTTAGCTATGCATTTCACACAATTTTTAACTTGTAAGGCCATAAATGCCACCATCTGACCCTGCATTGTTGCCTTAAAAGCTCCCCAAACTGAAAAGATTGATGCTGTATCTTTATTCACTTAAGAAAACCCCTTAATACATACTTTCATACTTGTAAACCACTCCTGATTGGAGAGTAGGCTACGATCCAGCTGACACCTGGACCTTTTCCTAACCTCCAATTCTATTTCAAGACCAACTAAAGAGTGCTCAGAAAATGAATTGGCCTACATTTCTGCACCTACATATATCAGAGAGTTGGAGATAAGGAAATAGTCTATCCAACAGGCTGACTTGAAATGGCAGAAATAACAACTATATTGTGAGAGTCCCAGATGACCACTACGCCAAGGATCAATCAATTGATGATCCTGATTCATCATATCCAACCCTTTTATAGTGGTCAGCTTCAGTTGTTTTTTGGTTTTATTTGATGTGTCCCAGACTAAATCGTGAATAAAATTAAACTCTCCCCCTAAAATTATAAGGACTACTGCTCCGATAGCCATATCATTAATCAGAATATTTGCATTTGGATTGTCAGCTATCAGAGCATAGTAAGTCACAGAATTGAGGGGGTTGCTATTGACACTAACTGTAAGCCAAATCCATCTACCATTCGGATTCCTACGTACTTTGGCAATTTTCCAATCCATCCCCTTACCCAAACAGACCGCTACCCCCCTTATTGCCAACCCTGCCGAAGCAAAATATGCCTCAGAATAATGTTGAGGAATAAAAAGCTTTGGTGCGTTGTTTTTAAGGTGAGTCTCCTGAAGACATAAAACTTGTGGGGAAAAGGATGTTGACCACCGAATCAAACCCCCATACTTTAGCTTATTAGACATTCCATTGACACTGCACTAAATAATTCTGGTTTTATTAACCAGTCTACATTGCCTGCTTTGCATTGAGCCCTCCCTTTATAAGAATTTCTCAAAAATAAATTCAGATTCTGCTCTTTTTTGCTAAATGTGCTCCCCCTCCCATGTTTTCCTCCCACCACTCACTAAATCTCATGACCCCTCAAAACCCTAAACTCTAGCCAGACGGGAATGGTCCACAATACCACTCTCGCTGCGGAAAAAGCCCTCCTTGGGTGCTATGTTGTTGCACCTCTGGTGGGCACAAACCCCCCGAACACCACATGCATTAATGAATGAAGACATTTATATTGCATGCAGCTACTCAACCAGCGTGTCCCGGCGCAGCTACTCAACTAGAGTGTCTTGGAGTCTCTAGTGCAGACATGAAAAAACATCTATTCCACATCCTCTTTTATGCATATGTTACTAAACCCTAGGGGAAATATTTTGCAAAAACTGTTGGGCTTCATTTAAGTTGAAAAAATGTGACACTGCCCTTTAACCAGTACCCTTAACTTTGACTGTTGAGCAATTTCTGCCTGTGCTCCTTGGGCTTTAAACAGGTACAACATCTTAACAAATTAACAAATTCCTTCCTGCGGCGAGTTGCCACTGCCAACATATCAGAAATAAATGGACAATGAGGTACTTCATTAGGGGAAAATGTTCTTTTCAATAGCTTTTGCTAATGTAGGCTCTTTTATACAAAAGTCTGCAAAATTCACCAATATTGTACGTGACAATTTTGAGTTAAGGAATACTTGAGCCAGGACCCTGTGTGCCTGTGTGATTGTCAAATCCCCTGAATAATCAGGTAAACTGTTCTGCTTTATAAATTCATCGACCCATTGAATGACCTGCGGACCTTTCCATCCCTTTAGTACTCCTACCAGCTGTAGATTAGAGCGTCGAGAGTGATTTTCTAACTCATCAATTTTATTTTCTAATTAAGATTTTCGCTCTCTCACTAGATTGACTTGTTCCTACATTACATTGACTTGACCTTCAAGCTGCAAGATTCTTGATTTTGCCTCTTGCATTTGTAGTGGAAAGTTACCCATTGCTTCTTCGATTTTTGATAGTCGTTGATGCAGGTATGCTATTTCAATTGCTTGAGCTGCTTTTAGCATAGTCTTTATGTCCCACTGTGCAACAACCCTCTCACTTAGCTGCTCTTTTCATGACCGATATGTCTCCAGGACCTGAGACTGAGGCTGATCTTGCAGGAGCATATCTGAGACTGTGGCAGGACAAAAGAAGGACTGTATTTGCATTGGAATTTGAGATTGAGAATGTTGAAGTTGCTGAGTATCACTGCCCTGAAGCTGAGCGGTGGAAATTTATGAAGTTGCTGGGAGTCCTACCTCAATCTGTGGGAGAGGCCTCTGTAGCCCCACCAGCATTCCTTACCCCTTTGAGAAAAACACATACTCTTTTGCTTTGCCTGGGGTCAAAGCCACACTTGTATCATCAATATCAACCTGCAGGGGATTTACTTTAGCTTCTTTCCCTTTTTCGAGTCCCTAATTTTCCTTGTATTCTAATGCACTGCTGCTCTCTAAAGATTGATTCAGTGTTTCCGCTTATGTAAGCAAGGCTACCCTGGGAGGCCTGGAGGGGCCCAGCTACTATCACTATCTCCTGAGGGACACTAACCAGGGCAGGCCCAGCTTCTTTTTCGGTGACCAATAAGTCTTCCTCTAAGCTCAAAGGGCTTGATGCTAGCACTGACCCTTGACGAAGCTGCAAATTGCGTTCAACACTTGCTGCTGCAGATGCTGATTTCGCTTGAGCTGTCCGTGTTTTTTACTTTAAGGCTGAGGCTACTTTCATGTTTTCCAACAAACTGTTCGACTTCATATGCTTCCCCATGATGATATAAATATTAAGATTCAATTATACAAATTAGGGGGGAAACCAAACCAGCGACCCACTACCTGGTAAGCCTATGTGCATGGCTATACTCAGCCAAACAGTTACCCTTGCTGTGAAACTTGGCGGTTCCCCTTTTTGTAATATCCTGCAGTGGCCTGCTTCTATTTTAAGGCTGTTTCTTTATCGTGGAGGCTTCCTGTGGCAACAGCCGCCGCCTCCCCTCGCCAAAGCAAGAGCCTCTCCCCTGAAGTCAACACACTTGCGAGGCCACCGCCACTGAGGATAATGCACCTCTGCAGAGAGCAGACCCCTGAAGATGGAAATGCCTCCCAGAGCAGAAACCCATTGTGCTATTCCATGGCCCGCGTCTCTGCATTGTCATAAGTTGACGCAGCGCAATGCGATGTGGGAAGGAGGAGGGGTTACGCATCACCCAAGCAGCAGAACATGTGGAACAGCTATTAATATCCAAAGATATTCTCTGACTGAACTTCAAGTGTAATTAATGTTGTGATAGAGTAACTGTGTTCCCATCCCTCTGCCTGCTCTTGGAGATAGACTTGACTACTCAACTTGCTACATTTGCACAGTGTACAAGAGAGTAACATAGTCATCCAATAGGAGAGCATTAGAACTCAAGTCCCGGGGGATGAGTGGTAATAAATCTACTCATGGCGGATGCTGTTCAGTAACCAATGACTGCCCTAGGTCCCAGAGAAAAGGGCTCACATCTACTCAAACTACCTAAACTAAAACAGGCTTGCTTTAGAGCTCCCTGGCTCCTTCAATAGAAATAGAGATAGTTTATAGCTTTGGACATAGTCACATAGTGATAGCCTCACTTCTTGAGCTAGTGTCAATAAAAGTTGACACCCCAAAGCAAATATGCAGATCCAACTGATCCTATTCCTCATGGATCAAACATGACATGAGCACGAAGGCAAACAAGGAAGACGGGTCCCCTGGTTAGTTAGTGAAGGAGAGCCGTTATTGGATTGCAGAGATCCACTCATACTCATGGATCCCATGTCATTGCACCTACTTCAATAACCATAACCAAACCCTTGCATGAAGTGGATGCCTTTCATCAAATAAATCACCTGTTTCCACTAACATGGTGTGAAAATCAGACTTGGTCGTTCATTAACCGAAAGAATCCGAAACACGTTGCTCTCTTCAGAACCCCTCTACAAATAGATAAATAAAGAATGAAATGCTGGTTGCATAACCAATCATACAGCATGCAATGACATTCATGGGTTGCGTTAAAACCCTTCCAAAAACATGAGCCATGTGAAATGTTATAAGCAATGGAATGCAGGCTCCATCTGAAAGACAGCTGCAGAACACTGCACAGCTGGAACTGACTAGCTCACAAAAAGGAGATGAGGAAAAGACTATAGGGATGCTGCACTTAAGGCCATTACTACAGAGAAGCAAGAATAGTTCAGAGAACAGCATGACGTCTTCAGACGGCAATCATTCCATTAGAAGTTACACTGACTTTATACTGAGCCATCCCATCCCACCAATTAATTAGAGCAATTTGGATTAATCAGTGTAAGGATTTCAAAAAGCTTTAAGAATAATCTGACAGTTAAGGAGGGTGACATTGGATTCTACCTCGGTTGTACTTGCTTTATTGAAAACCGAGAGAAGAGGGAAGACATGTCAATCTACTTAAAAGTTCACTTTTATTCCAAAATTTAAGCGGTTCGGTCTTTTTTTGAAAATTCTGACCACAGAGAATTGATACCAGAAGTAGCCAGACACGGAATTACACATTCAGTATTGCAGTCAAGGCAGGAATAAATCACCAAAATGTTATTTTCTCAAAATTAAACAGCTATTTTTTAGGTATGAGCCATTTTTGCAACATCTTTTTGAGTTCTGTAAGAAGGGAAGCAGAGCTGCTAAGTAGGGCCGTGGGCTTTGTGATTAGTGACTGGTGACCAATGCAAGTGCCAAGCACAGAGGGTGTCGCATAGGCCATTTTTATTAGGGTCGAGACTGCAAGCCCATGCCCTAGCGCATGCTTCTTGCTTGCGAGACACTGTTGTTAACAAAAAGGACTTGGAGCCAGCCTGTTGCTTAGCATTTATTGGCTTGCATGGCACTGTTCTTATAGCCTCGTAATTTGTCAAGGCAGACCTAACATAATTTCCATTTCTCACTGTGGAGCAGGGACCCGACACTGATTAATTCAACTTAATCAGTGCCCGTCCGCTGCTCCCAACGTGATTGAGGTACTATTTTGTTCTGTTTAACTTTTAGCACCATGCAAACAGAAGGCATGTGACTGGCAGAAATGGAACAAACAAAATAGCAAAGATGTATTTTCTATAGTTAACTTTCTTTTATATTGCCAAGTCATTGAAGTCATGTTTTCTTTTGTTTTTCCCCGTGGGTGCTATTCTCAAGAGAAGATGAATATTATCTTAATGCAAAGTGACATACTTTCTTTCCTATGTGTAATTTCTAAATTGATGCTTTAACAGATAGTTGTGCATTCCACCCCAATTCACCCCACTCCAATCCATGCCAATCCCCCCACTTCACCCCACACCAATCCACCCCACTCAATCCAATCTACCCCTGACCAATCCTGACGCACTCCTTTGGTGCTCTTTTACATATTCTTACATGTGTAATTAGTGAATAGAACCGAGACCAGTTGGATTTCCATGTAGGTTTATTGCAGATATTGTAGATCAGGAGTCACAGCATGGAGTAGTACATAATTAGATGTAGAGTAGATCTTCTCTACATACTCCCAACTGACACTCTCCACACACAGGCATTCCAGCATTCCGTTACCTCACCACACATCTAACATTCCACAGTACATCCACCCTGGCTGAGCAGCAAGGCAGAGAGGCATGAAAGGTGTATTACATTAAAGGTCAGTATACTACAACATGGCTTTGTGGATTGTCCCCAAAGTATCTATAAATGGAATAACATGGAAATATTCAGGGAATGTTCATGTAATTGCTACACATGCATTTATAAGGCGTGGGACACAACAGGGCCCCTTCACTAAGGCATGTTGGAGGACATAAAAAATCGTTTTTTTCTCACAAGCTTTGAACAGCAAATGTGTCCTTCCTGCTGATGTTTTTCATATTGATGTAGATGTTAATCGAAACTGATAGATATTTGTTACACTCTGCTTAATAAAAGTTTTTCTCTTACACTGAAAAATGCTTACTGTTCTCTGTAGGAAGAGGCAGTGCTCACCTACGTTTCATTAGCCTCATTTTATTAAATATATCGACGCAGGAACTCTCTCGGCTTTCAGCCCACGGACTGCATTTGCTCGTTCTTTTATGGTTCCCACTCACTTTCGTTTTGATGAAATGCAGTTCTTCTCGGATACCATTTGTATGAAACAAGCGCTTCAGAAGTGTGTGACAAAATCAGTATATTCTTTCAACTGTAACTAAAACGTCACTTGTTTTTAATTTGTAACTAGTAGGCGTCTTAAAACCTATTAGCAAAAGGTAAATGTTATTAAATTGTTAAATTAAAGATGTGACATGGCCTTAATGTAAACAAACACAATTTACTAAGGTTTCCCAGCTGGTCCAAGACAGAGGATGTAATGAAATAGGTGCACCTTTATAGGACTAGCATGATCCTGAAAGCTGGGCATGCATCTTGGTCTGCAAAATGATATGATGGCCAGTGTTTGCTGTTTTGGACTTAAATTCCAGTGAAAATACGTTTGCAAGGACTCAAGCCCAAAGCCTAGTGCGGGTATTAATCTAGAGATAATATGAATATTATATGGAAACACACATAGGGCCTCGTTACAAGTCTAAACGAAAATCTTAAACAAGTCATAAATGCGAGTTTGTGGATACATCGAAGTTACGGGTTTTACAGAAACCCTGCACTTCCAGAATAATTCACAAGTACTTGTCACCACTGTGAAACAAGTGGAATTTATTAAGGGAAGAGTGCTCGAAATGGTATAAAGACCTGTGAAAATCTGTGTGCAAACAATGTTTTCCATGGTTCTTCTTCGTTCCAGGGGTCACCGCTCTCAATGGGTTGCAATTTTTCACTGGTAGTTGCCACACTCTGAATTATCAATCATTGTTGGTGTGGCTGGTGGTCTGAGAACCGCCAGACTTGTGGTGGCGCGGTGGTGATGGTCCAGCCACCGCAGCACCGGCAGTCCAACTGCCCCTTACGAGCTGGCCAGTCGGACACTCCCTGGGACAGCTGCCGCTGTCAGGTAACCGCCGTTCCGTAGCAGTGGCGCAGCGGGGTAGAGCAGCAAAATGCATGGTGGGACCGCTGTGGTCCCACCAAATATATTATGAGTTTCCTCTCTGCAGGCGGTGTCACTCCACTTCCTCTGCATAGGGATGCATGCAGGGGGGCACATTATGTGCCCCCCTATGTGCAACGACCCCAGTCCCTGCATGGCATTGACTTTCGAGTCCATGCCATGCAGGAACCTTGTAGTGCGGTCCCATTGTGGTGCCTGTTTTCTAAGGCACCTCATTGGGACCGCCATGCCAGCCACCTGTCAGACCACCTTAAACTTGCAGTCTGGTGGGTGGACAGCAGTGACCTTCAGTGGTGCAGGAGTGCGGCGGTGACCTACCACCTGCTCCTGTACCCCCAAAAGTCATAATGAGGCCCTTAGCTGCCTGGCCACTGACAATTTATTTAAACAGTACAACATGTGGAAGCAAATAGAGGCAGTAGTGGCAACCACCTCTGATTGGACACTGAAAGCAGTAACTACTCACAGCAGTAGACTCCAATTTATTTTGTTCCACTGGGTAAGGAGCAATGGGAATTGGGATGGTGGGCTCAGTCTCACATAGAGCATTTCCTCAAGGTCATGCTGATTACATTTTTTAAAACCTGCTCTCGCTGATATATTTAGAGCTTTTTTAAGCTGTCTACTCTGAAGTGTCTTTAATAAAAATGCAACTGTGTTCTAAACATGAAATCAAAATAGTGCACCAATAGTTTGTCATAAAGTTTTCAACATGTTTCATATATCAGGGATCCACTGATGCTCAGATAATGCTGATATGAGAACCTGCATCACTATGCGTTAAGACTAAACTGATGACACTCTTTGCCCATTGCGACTGTGTCTCACCGTTCAACATGATCCACACAGCCATCAAAAAGGCAGTGGTTTCCCTCATTCATCTGTTGCAGGCAACTCTAAAGCCATTTGCCTATTATTAGAAGGGCTCCGGCTACTATTTGCAATGACTCAATAAATACTGATCATTTATTGTCTTTTAAAATAGATTTGGTGGGCCTTCTGCCAATGCAGCTTTTTACAATGATCACTGATGAGGAATAGCCACAGGTCAGCTGAGAATGTGATGAAAAAATAAAGGCTTTTTAGAATTTGAGCCAAACCTTTCAGGGTTCCATAACTGCACTCTGCTCCTCCATTACCTGACTATTTTGTGTGTTCTCAGCCACAAGGCTTGCAAATAAGTAGATTCTGCAATGCGAAATAGACATATGTTTACTAGCTGGAGTAGTTTCTTTTCACTGACACAATATGGAAACCATAAATATCATGATATCAAAATATCGTGTTGAAAATATCGATCAGAAAAATGTTGTTTTTCTATACAGATAATGGTAATTACAAAAATATCGAGGAAAAAAACATTGCTTTACAGTAATATGAAATAATATATACATAAATATTGTTTTTTACTATATATGTAGTTCAAATAAGTAACACCTAAATATTTCAACATATAACATTAATATAATCTAAATTAAATATTATAATATTATTTAAAAATATATATAAATATTTACTAATTTAAACATACACGTGCAGTGTGTTTGTTTATATACACATTAAAAATGTAAAACTATTTAAAAATATTAATTTTAATGTATAGAATCATTTTAAAATTTAGCAATGTAACAAATATATTTATATATGTATATATGCATCTACATATATATATATATATATTTACATTTACACATAAAAAATTAAAAGTACAACACATAAAATTAACACTATATAAAAATACATTTTCCCCAAAATATCTGGAAAAATTACATACATTTAGTTATATAAAAACATAAAATTATATACACCGATGATAATATATATTTAAACATTAGTAATAAAAAAATTAAACTAGATAAATAATAAATATACAATTCCCACTCCAATTTATACGACAGTAGAGAAAGTGTTCAACTCTAGAGAGGTAAAATGTACTATTCCCACTCCAGTTAGTGCAACAGTAGGGAAAGCATTCGACTAAGGGGGTGTGACATTTACTACTCCCACTCCACTCATTGCAATTGTAGGACAAGCGTTGGGCTCAGGAGGGGTAAAATGTACTATTCCCACTCCAATATGTGCAACAGTAGGAAAAGCGCTGAACTCAGGAGGGGTAATATTTAGTGTTTCCACTCCATTCTGAGCAACAGTAGGGAAAGCATTGAACTCAGGAGAGGTAAAATTTACTATTCCCGCACCAGTCTGTGCAGCAGTAGGGAAAGCGTTGGACTCAGGAGGGGTACAATTTACTATTCCCACTCCAGTCAGTGCAACAGTAGGAAAGCGTTGGACTTATGAGTGCCCAAATTTACTATTTCCACTCCAGTCTGTGCAACAGTAGGGAAAGCGTTAAACTCAGGAGGGGTAACATTTACTATTTCCACTCCATTCTGAGCAACAGTAGGGAAAGCGTTAGACTCAGGAGAGGTAAAATTTACTATTCCCACTCCAGACTGGGCAGCAGTAGGGAAAGCGTTGGACTCAGGAGGGGTACAATTTACTATTCCCACTCCAGTCAGTGCAACAGTAAGGAAGTGTTGGACTCAGGAGGGGTAACATTTTCTATTCCCACTCCAGTCTGTGCCACAGTAGGGAAAGCATTGGATTCAGGAGGGGTAAAATGTACTATTCTCAATCCAGTCTGTGCAACAGTAGTGAGACCGTAGTTCACTTCAAACAAATAACATATTTTAGCAACTCTGGTAAATAACAAATATACAAATATTTAAATGTAAAAATTATGGGCCATATGTAGGTAAAACGTGTTTTTGCGATTCTCTAATTGCAATTTTTAGGGAATCGCAATTAGAGAATTGCAAAACGGAATGTAGGTAGGATTAGCAAAATATTTTGCGATTCCCACCTATTCCTTATTTGCGAATCCCAAATTGAGATTCGCAAATAAGGAATACCTTGCCATTCATTCCTATGGGCTGAATAGGAAGACATTCTCAATTTGCGATTCTCGATTAGAGAATCGCAAATTGAGAATGCAATTTCAAGGTTGCAAGGGTGTCAATAGGACACCCTTTTGCATCCCTGAAATAAACATGTGTGCACATGTGGCGCACATACATGCGCTAAGGGCATGTATGTGCGCCACATGGCACTTTGAAAAATGCAAAAAAAGTGCATTTTTTAAAGAAATCGTAAATTACCACCAACCTGAGGTTGGTGGTAGTATGCGATTCCTTAAGCCAAAATCGCACAACTTGGGTGCTTCCTACATTGCATTTAAGGAATCGCAATTTGGGATTCCTTAAATTCATTAGCAAAATAAGGAATCGCAAATTTGGCGATTGCTTATTTTGCGTGTGGGTTTTTGTGTGCTACATAGCACACTGCCCAAATTGCGATCGCAAATGCCAAAATTCGGCGAATTTCAACATTTGCGATCGCAATTTGGCTTCCTACATATGGCCCTATATGTCTAAATGTTACCAAAATTAAACAAGTTACATAATTATTACAATTCTTAATGATTGATAGCAATTAAAACAAATAATATTAATTTAAATAAAATCCCACACTATATTCTCATAATCCTACCAGCCAACACTTAAAATGTCACTGAAATTAAGAAACCATAACACAATTAACATATTATGTAATAATTAACAACATTTTTAATAAATGAATACATAATTTAAAATGTATCAATACTTAACTTCTTCTTAACTTCAAATACTTTATTTCGGTCAATAGACCAT
Source organism: Triturus cristatus (assembly GCF_964204655.1). Taxonomy (NCBI): domain Eukaryota; kingdom Metazoa; phylum Chordata; class Amphibia; order Caudata; family Salamandridae; genus Triturus; species Triturus cristatus. The sequence goes on from NC_140588.1 coordinate 895,211,084, forward strand.
AAAAGTGCATGTGCAATAAAACCATACAGTAAGTTAAAACAATCGTGTAAAATATACACATTTAAGTAGCCAGTGAAGTCCTTGGTTAAAAATAATAAAAAACTACGCCCCTTCAAATTTCCAAAGAGGAACATACAAAATAAAATGAGCCCTATTAAGATATGCTAAAACCATACAATATAGATAATAGGCTTTGCCGAAGTACACAATCAGATTGCCCAGTAAAATCCTTAATTGCATAAGCAATTGCCCACCACCGACAATAAAACATTGTGCCCTCTGATACCCATAGTAAAAAAATCTGTCACAGACATAGATGGGTAAGATACTTTAAGATGGGGCATGTGCAATATGGGTAACGTTTCGACTTGAGTCTATGAATTGGAGCCAAAAAATGACTTGTGTGCACTTGACATAGAAAGTAGGAAGCGCAAGACAGCAAATACAATTGGCATTTGAGTATTGCATTTCTGTAGCCTAAATGTATCTGCACAATGCTTGTCCCCGAATTTCTGCATAATTGTATCAGTCATCTATGCCTGGCTTTTTTATAGCCTAGACAAAATAAACGTGAAGTTCTGTTTCCGCCTTGCTGCTACAGGCCGGGCACCCAAGAGGAGAAGTACCTGCCCATTTCTTAGTAAATAAACGCAGGGGGAGAGACCGATGTCTAAATTGGACATATAGTTTCCTTGCTAATTCAGGTTGTACATCATCCGGAGCTCTCATGTAGATAAGCATGTTTACTTTCCCTATAACTCCTGACCAGTTCATTCCTTGTGATTGCAGAACATGCTGCTCTGGGTTGCTCTATACGCTCATTTTTCCAATACCACATAGTGTGTCCCTAATGTGTGCAAACCACGCTAATATCCCTACATACTTAACTTCCCACCCTATAGCTCTACAAACAAAACACACACCTAAAATATAATTTAACACATATAATTCCAGAATTGACATAATTAACAATTTAATAATGAATAACAAATTAATAATTAATTATCAACAAATTATTTCTTAATTAACTTCCCACCCCATACACCTAAAAACCCAACAACTTGCACCTAAAATATATCTTAAATATTTTAGTAATTACACAATTTACATAATTATCAATTAAACAATTGATAATTTTAACTAATAATTAACTTTCCTCACTTTAGCCCTAAAACCCCAATAACCTGCACCTGAAAAATAACTTTCAAAATATCTTAATTACACAATTTACATAATTAATTATAATTAATGAATTAATGAAATCATTTTATCAAGCACGCATTACACAAGGGGTGTCTTAGCGCTGAGAAGATTAAGACCGAAAAAAGGTGCTGCGGGCTGGGGGGGGGTAACCTGGGTGATTCTGCTAATTAAAGTGGAATCAGTCAGGTCTTTAGCTGCTCTCTGATAAGCTGCAGTGTCGGTTGTGAACGGAGAGCAAGGGGAAGGGAGTTCCATAACTTTGCCCCCTGGTAGGCCAGTGTTCTGCCACCCCAGTTTACTGTTTTCATTCTTGGGACCAGGACCATAAACACAGAACTAGATCTAAAAGATTTCTGCTAGGCGTGTACCATGAGAACCAATCTTGGAAATAAGAAGGGCCTGTCTTGTGAAATGAAAATTAATAAAAATACTTTTATTAATTAACATTATTAATTAATTATAATGAATTGCCTTTCCAACCTTTACCAATACAAACCCCACAACCTGCACCGAAAAAATAAATAAAAAATTAGTTAATTGCACAATTTACATAATTAATTATCAATTAAATAATTCAAAATAATTATTAATTAATTATAATTAATCCACTTCCCACCATGGACCCCTACAAAACCCACTACCCACCCCTAAAATATAGCTAAAAAACTAATATATTACACAATTTACATAATTAATTATCAATGTAATAATCAATATCAATTTAACATTCATTATTAATTACTTATAATTAATTTACTTCCCACCCTGTACCCCTCCAAACCCCACAACCAACTAACAATAAATTTTATTTAAAAACAACTAAAAATGTATAGACTATATTAAAAACAATAACAATACTTATACAAACAATTTATAACATATACAATTAAATCATATACTAAAATACATAAATATCATTAAAAATGATATTCTTTACAACAATATTTTTGTAAACGATATTAACAACATAGATATTTTGGTAAACAATATGTACAACATAGTTATTTATAACATCAATATTAGTTCACTTAAAAAAATCAATATTCCTGTCAACGATATTCCTGTATCACGATTTAATTTTTTTTATACTTGTGTGCCTCAGTATTTTTTACTCAATATTTTGTCCGAATATCATAGTGTCAGGTCTTACCTATAGGAAAATGCTCAGCTTCCCACTGGGGTCCAGATGAGGAAAACGTTGGCCTCATGTGGGAGATGACAATGTTTGGGTGCAAGTCATGAGGTAAGCCATCTACCTGCCTCATTTCTGTTTATTAACTGCTAGCTGGCTCTTAGTTCTTCATATGTATTATCAAGTCTATCTGTTGGTTATTCAGGATAACAATGACTGTAATTATTGGTTTTGTTGAAGTCTGGTGTAGCAGCATCTAACTTTGATGGTCAGTACTGGCCCTAATAGTCAGGATCGGGGCATTGACCATAATGGACAGTGTTAGGTAACCTATTCAGTAGTCAAAGATGTGCATGTGCTGACAAGTAACATCCAGTTTTGTATGTCTACTTACCACAGCATCATGGTTCTGGTGATCCATGCAGGAATGGGGTATTTTTTATAAGGGCTTGAAGTGTTATCATTCTAAGCTTTATGATAGGTTGCTCATGAAAAATTGAAGATTTATCAATGATGTGAAATAGAGTATTACATCATTAGCATGTAGAATTGTCTAAAACCATTGTTATGTTGTGTCAAGAATGTCTATGCACTCGTAGTGAACGTGTTACAGTCATGCACTCTTGGAGAAATGAAATATTAATAACACAGCAGTGCCTGACCCCAAAATGGCTGCTGAGACAACACCTTCAATGGGTGCTTGCCACAGTTGGGTAAATGAGAGGGTGATGAGGGATCACACTTGTCATCAAAATAAAGATTCTGCACAAATGCTCTTGTCTGCAACCAAACAGAGATCAGTATTCGTCTGGAGGAGTTTATCAGTGATGATTTGGCTGGCCAAATGTGACTTGCAAGCTACACATCAACTTCTCTCATTCTGTCGGTGAAACCATTGTGTGATACGTTGAACCAAAAAAGTGAAGGGAATGGGGCTCAATGATGTAATTGCTGATTACATTTTTGAAGAACTACTCTTACAACTTCACAGACCTGAAAGTAGCCAGTGTGCAAGTGCAAGGCCAACAGCCAGTGTTTGCACCGTGCATGGCAATCCCAATCTATACATGTAAGGGAAGTTTAAACGGGTCTTGAAACAGGCACAACTATTGACACAATAGCTCAGATGAAGAAATAGAGGATTTAGGTACAAAACCACATCCATTGGTGGGGCATATTTGGAACTGTGGCCATGTCAGGGCCAGGCAACAGATCACTCAAGGTACATATGGCGGCTGTTGTGTAGGAAGAGTATCACAAAATGGGACTCCTTTTAATATTTATAATGGTGACTGTAGTAAAGTATTTTTGACTTTGGTTGCTAGGAGATTTCTAATCAGGCCCTCAATACATATGCCTTGACACCTAAACATTGTAAATAATTATCTAATCTCAATTTGCATATCCTTATTTTAGGTAAGGCCACAGGAATATGGTGTACAAATTGTGCATGGCACACCCACATAGTGACTATAAAACCATTACATCCGGACTGTCATTGCTGCCCTGAACTGCTGTCGCCAATAGCTATCATCAGCACAGGTCAAAATAAACCCTTTTGACATGTTGAAAAGCGTACATTAGCTGAGTCACCGATACGCATTTGCTGGACTCTCCCAGGACTGGGTGCATAAAGTATAAATGTGAAAGTGACAGAATTCAACTTACTTTCTTTCACACTGCACAGGTTTAAGAGGCACCATGCCCCACTGGAAATGCCTACTTCAGGACAATAGTCACATATTTCATAGCATACGTTGCAAGGAGAAAGTCTAATTCATTAGTGAACATGGATATTTGATTAATATATTAAAAGGAAGATATTGACAAAAGCTGTATACTGCTACCTGATGCCTTGACAGTCCAAAACTGGTTCTTTAGCATCCTCTACAATGACAGTAATTAGATTTCTGTGACTGAGCTAGGGTATAAAGAGGCTCCCATAAGATAACCAAGGGTCTCCAGCCAGCAGATGTATAGCTAGAATGGAGAAGGGCTTTAATTACTTGGTACACACTCCATGTGATCTGGAAATTTAAGGGAAGAGGAGTAAACAGGTACACCAGATGAGCAAACTGATGGATAGCATGAACTCTGAGTCGTATGTTTACACTAAAAAGAGCTCTGGTATGAAGCTTGCCTTTGATAGTGGCCTGCTGCCAGACAGACTGACTCATGTAACCCTAGGAGGTGGCCCAGAGTCACCCTGAATTAGTTTTCCATGGGTGGGAAGGGGGGGTCCACTGGATGGGAGTCCCGAGCTTTACCAAGTGGCATTGGGGTCCTGCCATTTGTAAGACCCCGATTACACTGTTGAATAACAAAAAGGAACTTGGAGAAGAAAAGAAGGGGAGACGCTACGCTCTATGTCTAGCTTGTAGAGGCCTGAAGCTTGATCTTCCTTCACTTGTACTCAAACTTTGGAAGTACTTCACGAGGGTCAAAGCAACTAGACACATGTAGGCCCAGAGAACTATATATGGATAAGAAGGGCAGGACACCCAGCTGAGCAGTGAACTGGACTATGGCTGAAACCTGGCTGAAGTCAGAGGTTGAGCATGCCTCCCACTGCTGACCGTGTCCGAGTATACTAAAGGCTGACCCTTTAATTATGGGGCCTTTACGAGTGACCAAAGGGAAGAGATTTAACAAAAATAAAAAGGAGGCCTTAGAAAATATTAATCTCCAGAAGACCAGGACATGTAGTAGTGGCTGCCTGTGTAAGGCTTGACCTCAGTAGGCAAGGTTTGCTGGTTTGATCCATGTAGAGCTTTTTCTTACAGGAAGACAATTGTCAGCGGGAATGTAAACAGAAGGAATCCAGCCTCCTAAAGCCCTGCTTGGATCTACCTTTGATAATGACAAAGTCCAAATGTAAAGAGAGAGAGCATACACAGCTGGTGAAGTAATCCTGGCAGTGAAATAAATGTGTTGCTGTAGTTCCCAGTAGGCCCCACTTGGAGCTTTTGACATCAAAATTAAAGGCTTCACCAGGACCCTGAAGAGCCAAACAGATATTCACAGACTTTGACATCAAAGGCGATTAACATCTAGTCATAGTTAGGTAACGCGATGTCAGTTTGGGTTGTTCGAATACCAGATCATGCTTTTTGGACTGTGCAGCACTTCTGGAGCGTTTCAGCATTTTAATGATGAATTATTGAGAGTATTCTTGGATGTGCTCTTGTTTGACTAGTTAGATGATATTTTGATTTATGTAGGCTTCTTGGAAACTCCAGCGGCGGTCCGTGCAGGTAAGCGTGGTGCGGCAGGAGGGAGGTATAGTCGATAGACAACAGACTAGTGAAAAGTATATAAATAAAATAATTTTATTGTGTCGTCTGTCGATATACCCCCTGACCCGTCCCACCGGGCTTACCTGCCCTGTGCTGGGAAACTCACCTACCTCAGTTTTTTACAATTACTGAGGGATCATCATCCTATTGCTATGATATACATGTACTTTCCCCACTACTACTTTAGAGTTTTTCGGAGACCTGAGGGCATTTGCAAGGATGGAAAAAAGTGTGAACAATTGTTGGAAGCCCTCAGCAACTTCATTTAAGTATAAAGTTTTTTGGGCTTTACTAGTTTTTAAATGATGGCCATTCATTACTTTTTCTGAAATCATAAGACTCAATACTATGTTAGTAAAAAACAGAGCAGTTTAGTTTGGTCAAAAGAGGCTGATCAGGCTTTTTGTTTCTGAAAGGTGCATTTTGCTAGGGCTCCTATTTTTCAACATCCTAATTAATATTTCTTTATTGTCAAAACTGATGCTGCCTATGAAGCTTTGAGGTCAATTTTATCTCAGAGAAATTCAAACACTGGAGAGCTGCACTCTGTTGATAATTTTGAAAATAAAACTTCAGCACCATAGTTGAATTACACACTCACTGATAAGGAACTCCTACCAATTAGGGGATCTTTACATGAATAGACACATTACTTGTTGGGGGCCAAAAACACTATCAACTAAAAGTCTGCAGTTCCTAAAATCAATCAGAACTCTCACTCCTAGGCAACTCAGATGGAACTTGTTCTTCCCTGTTCAGGATTATGTGATAAATTTCAGACCGACTCCCAATACCAGTAAAGCTGATGCTGTATCACGACAAAATCCATTTGTAAGTAGGAGCCATTTGACAGTTGATCCACCAATAATGTAGTTCCCATAGATTTTGAATAACCATCCTATTTCTTTAATTAATGAGGAATCATTTTTGACAAAAGCATTTACAGAAAGTCAATCTGTAGATGAGATGACTTGGCTAAAGAAACAAGAAGATAGACATGGAAAAGGTAAATTATTCTAATAAAGAAAAAGTAGTTGGTTGCAGCCAGTTCAGTTAAGACAATTGGCTATGAATTAGAATCATGATTCAAAGACTTTTCTGCAACTTTAGTAGTAATTACAAAACCTTTTTGATGGTCAACTCTAATTGTTGATGTCAAGTGATATTTACAAAACGTTTTATTTGTGCTCTCACTGTAAACCCACAGGCTCATTGAGACATTTGACTGTTTCAAATGAACCCTGGTATACAGTATGTGTAAATATGTAATTGGGGTATACATTGACTCGGTAGTGTGTATCCATGGTTACCCATTCTCCCTGACAAACTCCTCTTTTTTTGTGTAGGTTCTGAGTAGAATGTTTATTGTTGAGGCTGAAAATGTGATTGTCAGTTATCTGGACGAACTGATGAAGTCAGTGGATGGAATTTCTTCTATGCAATAAGTCTAGTGTTATTCCAACTTTACTGCATGGAGGATTTCTTGAAGTTTTTGGACTTCACATTAGCGACGATTGGCTCTTTAACATTTGCTCTCCAGGAGAAACTCCAACGCTACTGGTTTGCACTTTTACCTGCACTGATTTCCGAACCGCGTCTGGCTTAAAAGTGCCAAAGCTTCGCTCTGACATAAAGCGCCAATCTGCACTGCATGCACTGCTTTGGTGCTACAACAAAAAGGGGTTATTTGTGTTACCATGCTTCCCTGAGACGTTCCTGCACGTTCCTGGCAAGACTGTCTTCAGTAAAAACTACAGAAGGACTACTCTCATGTGACTGGATAATATTCTTCTAGGGAAATTGAAAAATGACTACCACAAGTTAGGAGCTTTATGGCAAAGATGTGGATAGCTGGAAAATGTTCATGTGAATTTGATTTGATTTGATTTGATTTTATAATTTTATATCGCGCTGAATCACCCCTGGGGGTATCTCTGCGCTAGCAACAGCGAACTAGTCAGGAAGCTAGAAAAGATGAGTCTTCATTAGTTTCCCAAAGTGGGAGAGAGGCATTTCCATACGAAGGAAGAGGGGAAGACTGTTCCAGAAAATAGGAGCCAGATATGAGAAAGCCTTGCCACCTGAACGAGCTTTCTTAACTCTAGGAACAAAGAGCAGTTTCTGCGAACCCGATCTGAGGGAGGATATAGGGTGATACATTACCAATTTCTTAACAAGATAGTGAGGGCTAAGTTCATTTATAGCCTTAAAAATCATGCAACCAATTTTGAAATGCACTCTTTTCCTAATTGATAGCCAATGTAATTCCCGCAAAAGGGGCTGTGAAGGAGTCCTGGCTGGTGAGTCAGTAACTAGGCGAGCAGCCGTGTTCTGAACAACCTGCAATTTGTCCAAAGAGGCGACATGAGCAGAGAAAAGAAGAGCATTGCAATAATCTATCTTGCTCATGAGTAATGCTTGAATTAAAGTCTTCCTGGTGGAAATAGGAAGCAATGGAAAAACTCTTCTAAGTAAACTTAGGATGTGATAGCAAGACCCTACAATGGTGTTAACGTGGGTTTGCATCGTGAGTTTTTTATCAAGCTTAATGCCTAAGTTTTTGACTACCTCTTTAGGAGCAGGGGGTTTACCCAGCTCCTCAGGCCACCATCTAGGTGTCCAACAGATGTCTGCACCTCCGAATAATAGAATCTCAGACTTCTCAGAGTTTAACTGGAGATAGTTGGTTTTCATCCAGGCGGCAATAGCCATCATGCCCTGAGAGAAGATGGTATGTGTGTCGGATCTCGTTTTATCGAAGGTCAGGAGGAGCTGGGTATCGTCTGCATAGGAAATGGGGTTAAACCCCAGGTCTCTCATCAGTTTGGCCAGAGGCGTCACATAGATGTTAAATAAGGTGGGACTCAAACATGAGCCCTGCGGGACGCCTCTGATAACCTGTGTGGGAGTCGATGTAAAGGGCCCCATTGCCACTGCCTGAGTACGGTTAGACAGAAAATTAGTCAGCCAACTAAGTGCAGATCCCTCCACACCAATCTCCTGGAGTCTTTGTAGGAGGATTTGATGGGAAATGGTGTCAAAAGCTGCTGATAGGTCAAGCAGCACCAGAAGTGCCGCTTGACCTTGGTCCAGAGCCATTCTGATATTATCCACAACCTCCACCAGAGCCGTTTCAGTGCTATGTTTAGCACGAAAGCCTGACTGAGAGACGTCCAGAGTCTTGCGAGACTCGAGAAAAGCAGATAGATGTTTATTGACGTATTTCTCCGCTATCTTGCTCTGTAGAGGGAGCAACGAAATAGGACGATAGTTTGATACTTCCTCCGGGGAGATGTTAGAGTTCTTACGAATAGGAATGATCTGAGCATGTTTCCATTTTAGAGGGAGAGTCGCAGATTTTAAAGAAGCGTTGACTATCGAGCAAACTGGGGGTGCCAGCAGGGCCGCAAAACGGGAAGAGATTTTAGCAGGTAAAATATCCAGTGGGGATCCAGATCTAGTGCATTCCAAAAGAATTTGCACTTCAGTGACAGAGATAGGGGGGAAAGTAGTCAAACGAGGTCCCTCAATAGTAAGTTGTGGCATAATTTCTGCAGCGCTAGAAGCAAAGGTATTGGATGAGGTAATATTATGAAAATATTATGAAATTACAATTGCATTGTTTTACCTGTGGCATCTACTATCATTAACAAAAAAGATTTAGGCGCATTTGAGATACAATATTGTGTATCAGTGAACTTATATATCTTTCTCTTGTTATTATTTTCTCTTTCCTTTATTTTCCTTGGTCTTGCTTTTATGCTTGTAGTTTTTTCTTTCTCTTACTGTGTTATTTAAATATTTTTCTCCTTCCTTATTTTATTTTTTCCTCTTCTCTCCTCTTTGATTCCACATCTTTAAATCCTTGTATTTGTTCTATTTATGTTTCCCTTGTTTTCAACATGCAACATATTGCACCACTTCCTTTGTTTCTTTCTACTCCTGGGGATCCACCTAAATGTGGTCAATGAGGAAAGAAGTGTTCATTAACTATCTAAAGGTTTGAGGCCTAGTTTTTGGGTGGACAAGAAAACCTCCATGTTAATACGTTGTTTAGGGGCCAAAGGCCAGGATGTATTTGAGAGCTTACCTGACATAGGTGGGTAAGAGGATGGCAATACATTAAACGTGTTTGAGCTTGCACTTAATACATTGAATGTAAGCTACTTGTCCAAAGTTTCCATAATGTTACAGAGGTTCTAATTTGGCAAGAGGAAACAGAGTGAAGATGAATCCATTGAAGACTTTGCAACGGCTCCCAGAAAGTTCACTGCTCATTGCAACGTTGGGGAAAATACAGAGGAAAGCAGTTTATGTTAGAGTGTAGAAGTGACAAAGTAAGGGACGAATTGTGATTTTAAAATTATCCAACTTGCAGACGTTCTAAAAATAGCTAAACAAGTGCAACATTCCATGAGGTGCATACAGTATTTGCAGAAATCTAAAAATGAGGGTAAAGTGGATTCAAAACTGAGGCAAATGCCATACACATAATAGTCTAACAAAAAAAAAACTGAGTTTTCCGAAACAAAAACGGAATTGCAATCCCAATCATTAGGAAAATTCCAAAGATTGTCCCACTGTATGTGTAATGTATAGGGTGTGCAGTAGGAGGGGCATTTTGCCAAGTGTTGCAAGTCTTCCACTGGTAAAGATAAGGTGAATGAGATTGGTGTGCACGAGGAAGATATTGTGTTGCAAATATATGATGATGATGTCAATGGTGTTACAAGTACCAATTGTACACGGCCCATGGATATGGTCAAATTGAATGGTGCGGATGTGGTCATGATGAAGGACTCAGGTGCTAAATTGTTATTTATATCCAATGGGAACTGTGACTGTTACTTCAAAGGGAAAGTTACACTCAATCCTCCTGATGCCATGCTGTATGCTTACGGTGGAAAACCTATAGATTTGATAGGATACTTTGATGCAAATTTTGAATTTCAAGGGAATTGAGCTTCTGGGAAAGTATATATCCCTGTCAAGGGTGATACCATCATAAGTTGGCCACATCAAAAACACTTGGGCATTTTCTTAGATCCTAATTTGACTCCCTAAGTGCAGGTCAGGGGAGTGGATACCATGACTGAGCAGTTTCAGCAAGAGTTTCGCCTGGTGTTCTCTAATAAAGTTGGTTGTGTGAAAGAGTAGATACACATTGTAATAGGATTAAGGAAAGAGCCACACTGGTTGCCTGTAAGGCCCGAATGTTCCCTTGAGTGTGCATGGTGCAGTGGAGTCAGAGTTGAGTAGATTCAAGAAAGAGGGAAGTATTGAAGCTGTAGAAGCTTCACAATGGGTGGCACTGGTGGTGGTAGCTTCCAAACCTTCCAGTGAGATTCCTCTCTATGTTGATCTTTGCCAACTCAGTAGAGAGGTTATCGAAGATAAGTTTCCTCTGCCAAACATTATAGACATGGTGACTCTGTTGGGCAGCGCTAGGTATTTTACTATGCTTAATTTGACATCTGCCTATCATCAGGTCAGATTGAGTGATGATTCAAAATACTTGACTGCTTTTATTACACCTTTTGGTGTGTTACACTTCAGAAGAATGCCATTTGGGCTCTGTTCTGCAGCATCTGCATTTCAGGGACTCATGACCAGTCTATTGGAGGGGATTACAGGAGATAAATTATTTCAGGATGATGTGCTAATCTGCCGCGATAACTTGCACGATCATGTGAACAGGGTGAAGGATATACTTGACATATTTCGACAGAGAGGAATCAGACTCAAGATTAGCAAGTGCAAGATTGGTCAATCACAAATCACATATTTGGGACATGTCATCTTTGGTGAGGGTGTCAAACCCAAGGCTTAGCTCATAACTGCCATATCACAGCTGCCATAGCCTTCCAAGAAGGAAGAAGTCTAAACATCTCGGGGAAGGGCAGAATTCCATCCCAGATTAGTTCCCAACTTTACAGGCCATACAGTAACCCTAAGGTGACTGTAAGGTGAAAAGTGATCAAGTTGTTTGGATAGAGGAGGGCCGCAAGGAGTTTACAGATCTAAAGGATGCATTAGCGTCTACCCAGTTTTTAAAAAGCTTTGTCCCGGGGATGCCTTGTTTACTTCTTAAAAGGGGTGTGGAGCTGTTTTCAAGCAGAGGCAGGGAGATGAGGAGGTCACCATAGCCTTTGCATCTAGGTTGTTAAGGGGAGCAAAAGTGAGGTATTTGACCATTTAGAGGGAAGCTCTTGTGGTGTATTGGGAGATAAGATCATTTCAGCAATCTCTTTGGGGTGTTTAATTCAAGTGGGGACAAACCAAAAACCTTTACAGGAAATGTTGGGAAAAAGGGTCTGGACTGTATTTCATCTCGAACATGCAAATGGCCTGTGCCACTCCCGGATTTCCACTTCGTTGTTTCTTATTTCCCCGGTGTTGGCAACAAGGTTGCAAATTGATTATCGAGGCTGGCTGGGGTTTCTGGTGATTCTGATAATAAAGAAAACTGGTGGAAGGAAGATGAAGTTAAGGTGTGTAATCTTACAATGGGTTGACTGATGGAAAGTAAATGGGGGCAGAAGATGGAGCAAGATCAGATTATAAAAGATGTGTGTCAGGTGTTTTTTTGTCGAGGTCCAGAGTTGAAAAAAAAAAAAAGTAAGCTGGTTTTCTGAAGATTTTTGACGAACTGTCAGTGAATAATGGCATACTGATGAGAGGGAGCAAATTGGTTCCACTTCAGGGAGTCAGGGAATGTCTGATACAGCTCACTCACGAAGGTCATCAGGGCATCAGTAAAATGAAGGAGAGCATAAGGTGTGTGTATTGGTGGCCTGGAATGGAAATTGTGGTGGAGAGAATTGTGAGAGACTGTAGCGAGTACAGGATGAGTGACGAAAGAATGAAAGTAAGGACATCTCACATGGTTTGTTGGGATATTCCCACCAACGTTTGGGAGGAGGTGGTATTGTTGGGCCCATCAATGTGGGGAGTGCCTTCAAATATTGTCTGTTGCCATGGACATGCGTTCCAGGTGGCCAGAGGTGGGAGCGACAAACATTCGACTAACACTGGAGCAGTCATCAGATTTTCTACGGAAGTATTTGTGAGAGAACGCAATCCTAGAACTATTCTTGCAGATAACTGGCTGCAACTGACCTCAAAGGAAATGGAGAAGTTTCTGGGTGGTAGGGGTATATCACATAAGAAGTGTGCCCTATATCATCCAGAAACAAATGGAATGGTTAAAAGATACAATAGTACACTGAACAAAACCACTCAAATCGCTAAAGATAAGGAAAAGGATTGGATTCAGGCTATCAAGTGGTGAGTTGAGGAGCAACGTCTCACCCCGCATTCAACCACGGGGTGAGTCCCTTCGTTCTACTCAGGAAAAGTAGGCCATTTACCGTGGTTGATCCTCCTTGGTTGAGAAACTACAAAAAGGATGTAATGGGGCCAGGTAAGATAATGGCGGAAACCAAAGCAGAAAAAAATATCTACAGGGTGTGAGCAACATGACAGTGGCAAGGCAACCAAGCCTTTGCTTATAAATGTTGGCGATGTAGTCAAAGTGAAGTTACCTGAGAGAATGTGAGCATCTTCACACTTTAGCAGAATGTAAAGAGTGTTGATAGTTTCCAGAGGGACAGACAAATAGGACGATGGTCACGTTTGGAATTTTAATTGTGTGGTAGTACTGAAGAATAGGTAATTTGTGTGGGGTTGCTTTAATAAAGTGGGAAGGTGTGTTGTAATGTGTAAATATGTAATTGAGTTTTTCATAGACTGGATTGTGTGTATCCGTGGTTACCCAGTCTCCAAGATGAACTCCCATTTCTTTCTGTGGGTCCTGAGTGGAAAGTTTATTGTTAAAGCTGAAACAGTGATGGTCAGTTATCTGGGCGAACTGATGGAGGCAGTGACTGGAGTTTATTCTATCTATTAATTCTAACAATAATTCAACTTTACTGCAGGGAGGAATTCTTGAAGTTATTGGACTTCACACATGGATTTTATTGTAGTTGTCCAAACTTCAAGCTTGCATGGTATATCTAGGAGTTGTGGATCATTTGACTAAGAGGGGTCACTTTATGTCTTTGACTAAGTCGACTAATTCTAAAGAGTTTGAAAAAGGGTTTGAGCAACACATTATTCGATTGCACGATGATCCACAGGATCTGACTGCTGATTTAGGGCCTCAACGTATGCCTTGCCTGTGTAAAGAGCTATATATAAAAATTATTTCGTCAATCAGTTATCACTCTCCCACAGATGGACAGACTGAAATGATATCAAGCCTTGTTACAAGGTAAGGATTTGATTAAGGCATTGTGGTTTTCACAGTTAACATACAATAAAAAAGAACTTTAATCTGTTGGAATATCACTTTTCTTTTGTAAGTATGATGACCACCCAGGCGTATTACCTTTGGATCAGTCCCTATCTAGATTAGTTTTTCTGTGCAGTTCAAGAATACTTAAATTAGTTAACAGATGTTCAGAAACCAGCACAGAAAGTCTTGGAAAAAGCCAAGTATAGTTACAAAGTTTATTCTGATTGCAAGAGAAATCCAGCACCAGCCGCGGTAGGAGTAACTGCAGGGCGGTGACGTGGGGAGGGGGAGGGGCCGGGTGGGGGGTAGTAAACTATGGATTACGGAGGTTTACAGGTAAGTTAACATATAAATTAATAAAACAAATTTCGTTGCGTGCACTGCATCACATTTTAATTTATATGTTAATTTACCTGGGCACCTCCGTAATCCATAGTTTACTACCCCCCACCCTGCCCCTCCCCACGTCACCGCCCTGCAGTTACTCCTACTACCGACCGCAGCTGTCCAGCACCCTAATATGGAAAAAGTATGGTTACTCACAAACTAACTGCATTGAAGACATTTTCTTAATTGCAACCTGGGTTTGTGGGACTGTTTATGGTTGAAGCGATAGTGAATCCAATCACTGTGCCATTGAATTTGCCAAAGCCTACTGATATTCATCTTGTCTATGCTGAAAGTTTGTTCTGCAAAAACATGTCATGCTTCACATCCTATGCTAGTTCAAATTAACGCAGAAAATGGATTTGGGTACATATGATTTAAGATGCAAGAAATGTCAGAAAACATTACATTATCTGTTGAATTAAAAGGGGTTTGGCCCAGAGTGGTAATCATGGGACCCAGTTTCTAATCTTCATGCCCTATGTTTGTTACTTGAATTTTCAGAATGTTACCGTAGCTTAAAAGAACCTCGCAATTTACTGAATAAATGACTTGGTGCTTGTACAATGCCCCAAAGTGGTCATTCCTCTAGGCAGAGGTCTTCAAACTGTGGGCGCGACCCCCAGGGGGGTCGTGGAGTCCTAGGAAGGGGGTCGCAGATTCCCCAGCTTCACTTGTCCCTGTAAAAAGACAGCCGTCCTGGGCTAATTGAGATCGTTATCATCTACTTGCCTGAATGAAAGGCAAATGCGCTGGTAATCTGCAAGTGTAAAGGATGCTTGGGAAAAGCTCTGGCTCTTTGTGAAGACAAAGATGTGTGTTTTTTTTAGTTGAAGCACAAAGAGTTAACTACTGGGCTGGGAAGTTCTTGCTTTTAAATCTAACTGCATTTACACAGCCCTTAGTGCCCCTAAAGAGGTGTTGAAGCGACAGTTATGTAAAAAACAGAAAACTGCATTACATACGCTCTGGCATTATTAAAACATACATTTTGAAAGCACCATTTTATTGTAAAACTATTCACACTTTTTGCAGCATTGTATCTTACCCTGTGTGTAATGCAAGTATAACAAATGTACTTACATATTCACAGTGCTTTCCGTCACAGGCTGTGAGTTCGTAGCACTAAAAATACACATCACTATTCTCCACTGCACAAATCAAGATTTAATTCTATGGTTCTCTGGTTACACACAGACCGCTGCAGTGCATTAACTAATAGATGTTTCAAAATGTACTACAGTCCATTTCCCACTGAGCAATAACTTATTATATTTATTTTTCATTTACACTGCCCATTATTTTATATGTAGGTACCTGAAGGTGAAAGACCTAAAAACTTACAGAATATTTTGGGCTTATTTATGAGAAGTTTGCATTGCCAGAGCATCACTTTTTGTTGATTCTCCGGTGGCGCAACCATCTCAACCATACCTATGAGGCAGTGCAAAGTCACCCTGCATGGCTTTGCATTGCCTTACTCTGCGTCAAGGATCACGTAAACCTGGGGCAGCTCCAAAAACTGACGCCTCTCCAGTGGAGGCGTAACGAGGAGAAATGTTTTAATTTCTCCTCGTTTTTTCCTCTTTCCATGTGTGCTGCATTCTGCAGCTCTCATAGAAATAGGAAAGCGCCCCTCAGCATTGTTTTGGTGAAGGAAGGTGCCTTTTCCCGTACAAAAACAATTCTGCCTACGTTGGTGCTAGGCAGCAATTTGGGAAGGGAAAAGGACTGGAATGCACCGTATTTCATAATTACAGTGTATTCCTGCCCTTTCACATTGGCTACACCCCTACACTCAATGACCTTTGGTTTGCTAAACACTGTTTAATACAATTTCCCCACCGTAAAAATATTTGCTGTGGTAATTGGGGGCTGTTAGAAATGGGGGTCTCTAGTTGGCAATGGTTTGCACCTTTGTCCAAGTAGGGACCCTTCCTTCTAGTCAGGGTAAGAGGGATATACTACTGAAATAACCCCTGCTCATCCCCTTGGTAGCTTGGCATGAGCAGTCAGGCTTATTTCAGAGGCAGTGTGTAAAGGATTTGCACATAACCAACAGCAATACACTGAAAACACTATGAAAGGACACCACACCAGTTTAGAAAAATATCCAATACTTTATATATTCAAAACAAGACTAAAATGTTACAAATCCAACATACAGTACTTAAAAATATGCACTTTGCGGGGAGCTGGCGTCGGTCGGTTGGTCCGGACTGCGGTGTGGGATGGGGCACCGTGTCGCAAGACTTGCGAGCAGTGCTCCAAGCCATGGTGTGGTCACAGTTGTCGAAGTCAGTGACTGCGTCGGTGAGACCAGGACGGCGAAGTGAATCGAGGCAGTGCGGAGTGCAGTGCCCACAGGTCACGGTGCAAGCAACAGCTTGGCGATTGTCATCAGTGAGACCAGGGTTGCGGTGCAAGATGCAGCGGTGCCCTCTGCGGTGCCTTCAGGGCATGGAGCCAGCGGCAGCGGCAGTGATGGAGTCGGTTGCTTTTCCCCCTCTGTCGCATCTGAAACCACGGTTCCAGAGGCGGTATTTTCGAACACAGAACATAAAAATCATCTTACTAAAAGATGCATTTTTATATTCTGAGTTCAGGCATGCTAAACCCCATTTCTCTATCTTGTCCCAATGGGAAGATATGCTCATAGGATGTTATAAGTAAACTCCCATTATCCTATGAGACAGATAGCCTTTTCATAGTGAAAAATTTAACTCACTGTAATTCACTACCAAGACATGTCTCACACACCAGTATATGACATACCCTTAATATACACGGCACCCTGCCCACAGGGTTACCTTGGGCCTACCTTAGGGGTGCCTTACATGTAAGAAAAGTGAAGATTAGGGCTTGGCAAGTGGGTGCACTTGCCAGGTCGACATGGCAGTTACAAACCGTGCAGACTCTGCAATGGCAGGTCTGATAACCCTTTTCAGGGCTGCATGGGTGAGTGGCACAATCAGTACTGCAGGCCCACCAGCAGCATTTGATTTACAGGCCCCGGCACCCTCAGTGCACTTTACTAGGGACTTACTAGTAAGTCAAACATGCCAATCATGGAAACACCAATCCATAATACAATTTACAATAGGAGCACTTGCACTTTAACACTGAACAGCAGTGAGAAAGTGCACAGAGACACTGAACCAGCAAAAACAGAGCCAAAACTAGGTGAGAAAGGAAAAAAACAGGGGATACATGCCAAAAGATGGCAGGTATAACAGGGGCATTTATAGTTATCGATAGATTTTGATGATGAGGAGAACCAGTTTCTAGAAAATATTGTCCGAAGGGGTCCTTACACCTAAGAAGGTTTGACAAGGGGGTCTCGATATCAAAAAGTTTGAAGACCACTGCTCTAGGGTGAGGAGAAAACACAACATTGCTCCAGACTAGTTAACTGAGTTGTAAGAAAAGATGATATGCATTCATAGATTTGCAAAAATGTGAAAGACTGAGAATAGACTGAGGCAGTCAAAGGGAAATTTCCAGAGAATAGTAGCTAAAACTGAGCTTTTTTGTTTTAAATGGTAGTCACCATCGATGGAGTTGCTCTGTGTCTGCATCTATGCATGCATGTATGCTGTGCAGGTGTAATCGGCGTCCTTGTGTAGTGTCTAGTGCTACGTTGCGTTACTCCAAATTTACCAAGCAACACAGGGCCAAGCAATGTGGCCTTGCATTGCTTGGTAAATCTGACTTAAGTATTGCGCTGCCCATGCGACACCATGGACAACGCAGTCCAATGATAACTATGGCCCCCAGCAGCTGCAGTCCATGCAGGTAAGAGCGGTGGGACCGGGTGGGAGGGGGGATTTTTACAGACAGCATTGAGGGAAAATTGATTATTTATTCAAATTTCCCTTGTGGAAACACCACCGCCCCACCGCTCTTACCTGCACGGGCCGCGGCTGGCCCCCACTAATTAAAAGGACATTCAGATTTTGCTGCAGTAGCACCAAAATCTATATGCTTTTCTCGCCAAAGATGAACTAGGCGATGGTTATCTCATCCGATAAATTCCGAACACTTCAGTGTGGGATTTTTATTGGATACAATAATTACCAACCTCTTCTTAAACAGCCCCTAGCTGATTTTTGTTATCAGTAATGTGTTTATCCTGTAGTCCTTTCATATTTCATTCTTACTTTGCTTTTTAATCACTGCCAAGTATCCCCATTGACGAGTATTTGTTTCGGGCATTTAATGTTGTAGTTCTCCATTGTTTTCCACCCTTTTAAACTTCTGCTCCCAAATGAAAACAGTGGTAACTGAAGGCTTGATCATTAACAACAATGCAGCCATCAAACAGCAAATGGGTATTTGTTGAACACACAAGACCATTAGGGCTCTGCACGGTCCTGAGAGTATTAAAAACTGTACGCCGCGTGGGCTGTGACATCTGGCTATTAGTGCCGCTGAAATCCCACTGAGTTAATGGTCGCCTCAAATCTATGAAAATATCAGTCGTATTCACTCCTGTCTAGCCTGCAGAGTGCACACTGTACTTATTTTGCACAGTGAAAATAAAGGGCGGTACTTTCAAGGAATTAACAACTATAGCATTTGTGTGTTATATTTATGGAGACGTTTTCACAATTTGACCTAGTGGTGTGTTAGGGCACTAGGCCAAGAAATAGACCCCACGGCAGGAAGTAGCTGCTGGACTGATCACAACAATTCTTACTTTCCTCGAAGTACCCTACATTGACAAACAAGTGATTTTATTGCAGTACAAGAAGTGGGGGCATGCATCACGTGTAAGGATTGAAGCATAGATCGACTTTATGCAAATTTCTTACATCGTGCAACATTGGATGGACCCAAACTGGGATGAAAAAACTGGGGAGGGGGGTCTCTCAAAGGGGCGTGGTCGATGTAATTAACGGTGTGGCTTAAAAATGTGTGAGCTAAAAATCTGCGCTTAGCATAGTGTGCCGCCGACTGGCATTTTGCTGTTTCTATCACTGCATCCAGATATATAATACAAGAAGTAACATTACTCCTACAACAAGACAGGACTATCGTCTTTATCAAGGTTAGTTGCATAAAATAAATCAGCGACAACTAAACTATGGCTTCGTTGTAAGGAATATTGAAAATGCTTCAGTTCTGAAAAGATGAGACTGTGAAAGTACTAAAACGAGGCTCTTTGAAATTACATTAAAAGGCTTTCTGTTGTGTTCCTGCTGCAGAGTTATGATTTTGTTTTTCACCCTGAGGGTGAGGGTGAAAATGGAGAGCACCGGCAGGACCCGGCCCACTTAAAGCCCTGGATGGACCAATGCCTAGAGGTGGAAAAGCAGGGACTGCTCTGGCCAGATGTGGGTCAACATGTTCCAGTATCTCCCACTGACACTGGAACCAGTGTCGTCTTCAGAATTTTTGGGGTCCCAAGCTAGACATGTTTTGGGGGGCCTGTTTGTAATCGCACTACCCATATTCTGCTAATTGAAACTCTCATGATGCCAAACAAACTTTCAAAAATGGGGCTCATATAGAAACAAACGATATATGTCTTTCCAGGGTCTCTAAAATAATCCTTACAATGCGAGAAAGAGAGACAGAGAGAGAGAGAAAGAGAGAGAGAGAGAGAGAGAGAGAGAGAGAGAGAGAAGAGAGAGAGAGAGAGAGAAGAGATGGAAATAGACAGAGGTAAGCAAGATAAAGAGAACTTTTACTTCCACGGGGGGGTCTCTGGATGGTGGGAGGCCTTGGCGATTGCCCACTTTGTATTACAAAATTAGAAGGGGGGAACAGGGAGTTAAATTGAGGTCCATGTCCCGTGCTCCCGTATAACGAATCACTACTAATGAAGGGCCACTGTTCCTTAGAAAAGGCAGAAGGAGTTGTTTTAGAAAGATAAGAGGGGAATTCAAGGTTACTTTACTTGGTGCCCTCACACATCCTGAAGGATGTCATGCTTCATCATAGGGAGGTGCTCCTCGTGGGGCCAGCGCTGCAATGCCCTATGGGTCCCCTGAAGGGTCTCTTTGTTGGAGATCTTCTAGTTTTCACGCCGTATGATGAGTGCGATCTAGTGCTAGAGCACTGATGGGTGAGTTAAAAAATGACTAGAGGGTATCGGTAATGAGTGAGTTTAATGAGAAAGATCCCTCTGTCATGATTTAAAAAAACAGAGGTTAGAGGCTGCTCAAGGGTGATTCTCGCCCTCAGTAGCCGTCAGATACTCTGCAGGTGTGAAGGTAGAATGTGTTAGTTCAACATATTTCCTGCTCTTAATGGTCTCAGGAGGAGTTACCTAGCACTTCTTCAAGACCAAAAGGAAGAAGAATACAGTAAAAGTGTGTTAGAGGTGGCCTAATCAATGGAAGCAGTACCACCAGACGGACCTGGAAGGTGGCCCGATCTAAAATGACAAGAGTGAGCGGGATATGGAGAAAAACAGACAAACAGTACAACAATTTGTCGCTTCCATGGTGTATAAGTATTAGTACACCAGGATGGTCCCTTTAAGGTGGACCATAATAATGTCTCTCGCCTCAAGGTTATGGACCAGATGTTGTCTTAGAAATAACTAGGCACGAAATAATCATGGTGAAAACATGGATATAAATAGTGATGGATGGACGAACAGCTGGGGTACGTATATCACATTAGTAGTTTTGGTGATTAATGCAATGCAAATGCTTACTATGCCTGGTATCCGAAAAAAATTGCGGCGGTAAGGTTGTCTCAGCACATCAATCAAAAGAGTAGTAGTGGTGATTAGTACATTGCAAGAACATAGAATGCCAAATGTCCGCTCAATTGCGGAACGAGACTGCATGGAGTACAAAATATTACTAGTTGGTATAGGTTCACAAATTATTTTTAACAAGTATAATTGCCATTGATGGCAAAACCTTTTACAAAGGTGAAAATGCCGCACAATAGAGAAGGAAAAGGGAGCAGGGAAACCCTCTTACCTATGAGATAAAGAAATGTGTCCCCTTGAGTCAAGCGAGAGCATGCTAGCAGACAAAATCTGTATTAGAGAAATGCGTTGTTACCATGTGCCCAACTAGTTCCATAACGCATTAGCACAGATAGGCCAAAAGGTGTATACTCACAGTTATGTCAACAGGAACAACCTGTTGCACCTACCTGACCTCTTGAGTGCTCAGAGGAAGATGCGGCGAGATGCCGCCCGGACTTGCAGCCCCCAGCTTTAGGGAGTGGCTGTTGGAGTGTCGGGTGTGACCTAGCGTCCGCGTTGTGCGCGGTTGCTATCAGGAGCATGTTCTGTAGTTCTCCAAGTGGCAAATGTGGCCCCAATCTTAGAACTGGAGAAAAAGCTAGTGATTCGAGTACACGTCAATGACTGTAGCAAAGTTCAGATATAACTGGAACTTTCTGCGCCCTGGTCCCACTAACTACTCTATGCCTATGTTCCTTTCTGTCCTGTGTTCCACCACTTTCGCTGACCACTGCTCCCCCTCTGTCCCAGATCCTCTGCTTACAACCCACTCGCTCCTCCATCTCTGGCCCATGCAAGTTTAATCTCTGGCCCACAGAGGCAGTAAAAAATAGCAAATTAGCACAGGTGTGCTCACTTAGGGACAAGATATATTTCTTTCTGATTAACCCCCCTGATAATGCTTCATAGTGCTTCTAAATCCCATGAAACTCATCACCTATCCAAAGCTACCTTTGGCATGATCAGAGTAAAAGTGGCTGGTGGGGGTATAGGCAGCAAAGGTGGGATTCTCTGCACGTAGCTCTTCAAAATGTGAACATAAGGTGTGAAGAGTGTCCATGAATGGGAAATGTGTGTGACTCGTGAATAGGATTGGGGCAAGTACGAGGAAAGGTTGGCTATTGCTTCTGCTTTGTACCTATTGTGAGAAGGATAGAAAACTTGTGATGCTGTTGCAGCCCTAGCTGTCATTATTTTGAGACTCCTTCTGAAACCTGTACTGGTCCAACATCTTTAAATAAGTGATGTCCATCTATCCTGGAACCAGCAGTGTTTCAGCAAAGCTCCTCCCCCAGTCCCAAGGCTTCCCCTGTCACATGGACCCAGAGATGCTCCTCCTCCCAGGACTCTCTAGAGCCCTCCTCAGATGCTGTTCTATTCACCTAGACACTATACTGCTCGTTTACACCTGGACATTGGACTGCCCTTTCCCATATGCTGCACTGCTACTCCCCCACGTGCATTCAATGCCCCACCTCCTGGAAATGGACCCAAGAGCCCAAAAGCCCTGTACTGTGCCCAACCAAAACCTGTTCTTCGCCACATAGTCAGTATTCTGCTGCCCTCTAGGCACTGTACTCTTTCCCCTGCCTCTGGAACCCATCCTGGTGCCCACAGGAGCCTTTGTTACTGCTCACCCTTCCTAAAACTCCACTAATAACCACCACTGGATGCTCTGCTACTCTGTTCGATGGTTCCTGCCCCCTTAACCCTACAATGCCACCCACTCTGGACTGCTCATCCTCAAGAACCCAGCACCGCAGTTCCTGAACTGGTTCAGCTCTCCAACTTCATGGCCCTTTGTTGCACCCTGAACTATTGTCTGTCCCCTTACCCCTCAACTTCCCCATACTCCTTCAGGTCCTGCACTCACCAGTCACCACAGATCCTTTACTGTGCTGCCAAGTTCACCGTACTCCTGAGCACTACAATGCTTCCTCATCTTTCTTAGACACTGTACTGTTAATCCCAGATTTAGCACTGCCCTCTGAAAACTTGCACTGCTCCCTGCCCTGATGAGCCTTTTTGCTGCCTCTCCCAAACCTGATGCTAAGAAATAGAATAGGCAGAATTTCACATGCACAAAGTGTATTTACGATTGCCTAAGTACCTTGTGCCAGCACTTGAAAATGTATGTGAATGTGATCCAGTTAATGGCCAAAAGTAAATCGTTTTCCAGGTTACAAATATGGGAGAAAACACACCATATTTGAGGTAGAAGTAGTTTCTCTATGGGAAAATATTTCCCCATGGAAATTCCAAGGAGTTAATCAATACTAGTGTCTGATGTATGCATGCATGTTTTTTCCACCTACTGGACAATCTGCATGCTTTTCCTATTGCACAAAAGACACAGAATTGATGGGCGGAATGCAGAACAAATCAAAACATTGATCCCTGTCAATTGATCTGGGTTAAATCCATCATTCTTTTGCTCACCATGCCACCTCAGTTCAGTCCTGGCCATATGCAAATCCGTCTTGACCCTGTGCCTCATGGGAACAGTCCTGCCTGCACTGCCAAGCCAGGTCCTCCTTGGACCAGAAACAAGCATCCTAGGACCGGTTTCAGGGTTTCACCCCTCATCAGCCAGGATAGCTTGAATTCAGTGGCACAGTGAGCCTGGGACCCACGTCTGGGCATACCTGGCGCACTTAGGGCGAGAAAGCAAATGACACACAATTGATGGACGGAATGCAAAACAAATCAAACATTCACCCCCAGTCAAGACTATTCCCATGAGCCACAGGGTCAAGACTGATTTGCATATGGCCAGGTCTGAACTGGGGTGGCATGGTGTACAAAGGAATTATGGATTTGACCCAGATCTCTTGACTGCAGGTGAAAATGGGCAAACCCTCCCTTGTAGTAACTCAAACCCAGTTCTGGGGGCATCTCATCTCCCACTGGGATTTGTACCCAGCTGTCTAGCAGGACAATAGAATGGGCAGGTCCAGGTGTGAGGTAAATATGGTAGTTGCAGATTAAGCATCCTTTAAAGTTAATTAAGTTCCTGAGCCCAACCCAGATAGCCATCCTGTCAGGGGAAGGTCAACCCCTCTCCCTTTGCCTCTGCTCTGGGTGCCACTTCACACCTAATCATGTAGCCATTCAACTCCTTGGTGCCAGTACACACCCAAAGAATGGCACATTTGGCTCAGGTAGGCATATTAAAATTTTAAAATAGTAATTTAAATATGACTTGACCATTAAGTTGGATTTTACCTTACTATTAAAATGAGTCCTTGAATCATTTTTCTAGCTACTCCCAAACTGATGTTAGGAATTGTAAGGTGTTAAAATGTAATCCTGTGCTGTCCTATGGGAGAGCCAGCCTTGCCAATGTGGAAAACAACTTTGGAGGTTTTTCACCAACAAGACATGTGCAACATAAAATATACATTTCCTACTTTTTAAATACCATGCCTTTGGCCTATGGGAATTTATGGCCTACCTCAGGTGTAACTTATAGGTATTGAAAAGGGTGGTTTAGGCCTGGCAAGAGATTTATGTTGCACACACAAAAAAGAAAAAGGAGGAAATGAGGAAATATGAATATTCTGTAAAAACAGATATATCGCACTGGAAAAATGCAAGATTTTTTATAAATGCTTTGTTCCGGAGTAATATTACGGTGTTTACAGTTAATTCACAATTTCTCCTTTTCCTTTTTTGTGTGGGCAAGATTTCATATACAAGGAGGATGGGAAAGGAGGTGTACCTCTGTCCCCTTCTTTGTGTGTCGAAGAGGTTTATTTTACCAGGTTGAATTGACAGTTTTAAAACTGCAAACCCAGGCTGCAGGGGAAGGCCTGGAGACGTGCTTTCCATTGTCAGCTTAGAAGTGGCACAACATGTGCTGCAGTCCACTAGTGATATTTAACTTACAGGCCCTGGGTACGCTTTGGTACCAAATACTAGGGACTCATAGGTAAGTTAAATATGCCTATTTGCCAGTGTAGCGTATTGCGACATGCTTTGGTGTCAGCACTGGCACTGGGGCCCGGGTAGCAGTGTTTCCAGTATTCAGAGTAAAAACAAAGCAACATCAGTCCTGGGGAATTGGGGTAACCATAAAAAGAGACATTTTCCTACATCTGTGCAGTGTTAAATTGATCTCTAGAGCTTGGTCTGTACCTTAAGAAATACCTACAATAAGAGGCATGTTTTCAGAAATGTCCCTGACACAGAAGTAAAACCGATCTTTCTTAATACTATTTTAAAGCTTACAAGAATAAAAATTTAAGAACTGATTTCCACAGAAAAACGAATTAGGAAGAAAATACTACAGTATGCAAAATCAATACTATCAGTCATTTAACAAGAATGGAGTGCACACAACTTGCACGCGCTATGCCTTACACTGTACATGTCTGAAGCAAACTGCTCTTAAGAACTTGCCCATAAGGGATGCGTCCCTGGCACCTAGTGCAGAATGAGCGCTGCTTCAAAACGAGTTGGTCAAAACGAGTTGGTCAGCACTGAGCCTTGTGTGACGTGCCACTTTCCAAAGTTGGGCCGCAGGGCGCGAGAGGTTTGCCTGTGCGGGTGCACAGTGCTTGCGCCCTCCCTTCCCTTGTGAATTAGAATGAGGCGCTCCGGGAGTGGGCCGGCAACTGCAAAAAAGGGAAAGTGCAGCACATGTTTTTCCCCATCAGCTGATTATTTTTTTTTGGGTCATACTACTTCACGCACTCGGGGTCACTAAAGGGATTTTAAAATATTATATCGGTCTGTGCAGACTTGAAGAAGAAAGATTAAAATGCGACCTTGAAGAAAGCCCTTTATTAGCCCTGTATGAAGTACACTATGCAGCTTATTTATGAGCCCGTACACCTGTTTTGCGTCGCCATTGCGTAACTTTTCGTGACCCTGCGGCGGGGTAAAACATGCGCCATGTTGCGACATATTCACAAGGTGACGCATCTAGGCAGATGCATCACCTTGTAAAGCCCTGCGCTACATTATACCTGCGTCAGGTATAATGTATGCAGGGTGGGCGTTTTGTTGCAACAAAGCCCCGTAAAAGTGTTGCAGTGAAATCTATGAGATTTCACTACGACACTTCTATGCCGCCAATGCGTCAAAACAAGCGTAAGTGTGACGCAGGCCCTTTCAAAGGAAACATTGCTGGAGTTGCGTAAGGTTTCAGACACAACTCCAGCAATGCGCTACTTTATGCGCCGACAGAT
Organism: Triturus cristatus; assembly: GCF_964204655.1. Lineage (NCBI taxonomy): Eukaryota > Metazoa > Chordata > Amphibia > Caudata > Salamandridae > Triturus > Triturus cristatus. The sequence goes on from NC_140588.1 coordinate 895,237,302, forward strand.
ACATCAGTAATAATGACGTATCTGTCATTCCTTGTGACAGGATGCGTCATATTGTAAATATGACGCATCATTGGTGTCGCAAGGAGGGTGCACCGAGAAGTGGCGCATCGCTGCTTTCATGCAGCGACGCGTCACTTTTCATAAATGAGGCCCTATGGTTTTTTTCAGAATGGTTCTTTGAAAGCCTTAAAAGAAAATTAAGAAGTTGACAACTGCTGATAACAGAGTGAATGCCGATAATAGTTCATCATGTAAGCCAGCTAGGCTGGACTCCCTGGACTCACTGCACTGAGTCAAAGGCGGATCCACAGACTGTTGTACCAGATGCAGCAAGGGACACACTGTAATGTGCCAAGATTCTTGGGGGTGGGGGCGGTGGCACCCCCTCACGAATTGGATATGCATTCTGCATCGTTCTCCTAGATGGGTCGACGAAATCACCTTAGCTGCTTCGGCACGGCATCCATTTAACAGAGGTTTGGATTCATGACAAATGTAACCGATTCCCACAGCAACACACCTTTGTGATGCTCTGTGAAAAGAGCGTTTTCATTAACTTAATTGGCCTTTATAGGCCTCAAATAGCATCAATGCGCCGAAAACACACACCCAGTTCATCTACTCCAACTCGGACTGTTCAACAATGACACAAGACGTCCTTGTCAATTTCCAAGCCTTCGATGCTGTGACAACCAGATTTGCCAGCATGGCAACACTTTTGCAGGTCCCTGTTTATATATCACTAGCTTAACTCTCAGAGGGAGCTTAGGGGCAGGTGAAATTAAAACTTTGTCTAAACTCAGGCAAACTGGAGGATCTTCGCTATTTGCGCAGATGAGAGAAGTTTCGTAACTTTGCACACGTTTCCGCGCTTCACACCAGCCCCACCTGCAGATTAGGACGTGTCTTGAAACAGGGACTCCAGTAAGTAGCTAGATAGTGGTGCACCAGCAGCCCAGAACCGCAGCTGGAACAGTTCAACTGTGGCACAGGGCTCCTGTTTCTCTTCCATTCCACTTTCTAAATTCCCACTAGCTATGCATTTTGTGAAATTGGCCACTTTGCATATCCGGGCCAGAGCATCAATGTCCAACGAAAGGTGTGTATGATGACAGAGGCACTCAGAGTAGTGAAAATACATATTTGAGTGCAGTTCCGTGTCCCACTCATGCTTTTAGAGAAAGCTTCAGATCATGCCTGCACTGTGTGCGGTGGAAAACGAGTAGGGGCAGTGTAGTGTTGCTATAATCTTTTTCTCAGACAAGGAGTGTAGATGTGGCAAATGGTGACTACTATTTTTCGCAACTGGGAAATCTTGTTTCGTAATCCAGCTGTGGTCATCTCATCAATTTATGTGGCAAAGTCTTTATGAAGTCAGGTAGACTCCGCTGAAAGTTGTGATGAAGAATCCTGAATTGAACAGGCAACACGCGCGTTCATTAGATGCGATGGGTTGTTTTTTCTGACAATTCTCATGCTGTGGGCTCAGCTGGGCTTGGATATATTTCATCTCTCGTTGACTTTATGCTTTTTTTTTGACCTTCTACAACAGGCCGATGCCTTTGGCTAGGTTTGCACCATAAAAATACCACATACATACATAAAAAAGCCAAGGGTCTGTTAGTTCATTTTTCAGACTCCGGGGCACCCAATATATGCATTCCCTAAATTTTATTTTATTTATGTACAGCTGTGAGACAGTCCCAGATTCTTCACAAATGTGGGTTGTTAATGTGAAAGGTCATAAGTCGGCCTTTTTTTAAAGGCAGTACAGCACATGGACTCACTTCCTATCAGCATCTCTCTTCTCCTCCTCTGTCTGTTGCTTGTCTCCCAGAGTCCACAGAAATCTTTATTAGCATATAGATTGGATTTCTCAGCAACTGTCCCACCGAGAGGAATGTGGCTCCTAAGTACCTTAACAATAAGGAACAATTCTTACCATTTTACTGAATATGATTTTGAAAAAAGATATAACAATACCAATTCAAATGTTAGGGTTTCATAAAAAATATCTTTATAATTTCCATAAGTAGTAAAAATTGGAGACACTGCCAAAGACATGTCGATTGTCGAAACACACTTTTCAATCATTTTAAAGGCTAAATAGCACATTGTGCTCCAAGAGCTGGCTACTTTAGAGGCTGGTCCGGTCAACTGAGTAAAATATGCACCTTTCACCCTGCTCGCTTTAAAAGACGAGCAATGCTTAGCAGGTCCACATACTTAGCAAAGTGAGGGTACAACAAAGCACGCATCTAAGATTCAGATGGGTACCTCCCAGTAAATGTTTCGAATGAGGCAGTCCATTCTAGAGCAGGTCTCCATGGCACGCAGGCGAGTTTGCAGGGCCTTGTTGCATGTCAGGTGAATGTGTTACAACTGGAGAATGGAAGTAAGTTTCATGGTATGCTATACAATCTGCATTTCTGTAGCCTACGTCTGCTGTTTGTGTAGCATTGATGGGTTCCTGACAGGCGTGGGAGCCTTTCTGCACTGTCTCACTGTCTGAGGTCACAGTAGTCAGGTATCATTAGACAGGTTTAATTAAGAACAGGTCCTTTCAGCTCAGTACTTTGTGATGGTTGGCACACTGTAGGGCCCCCGTGTGCACAGATTGTGTCTGAGGTTATCCAGAATCTTTGCGGTGTGTGTTTTTGTCGACCCTGGGACATTGTGTTTTTCATTCATGCTACGCGAGTGAATGCTGCCCTTTTGATCCAGGCCATCTTTTAACCAGTCTACAAGATGCTGTAATTGCGCAGTCAGACAATAGCATTTAAAGTCAGACAGACCTAGACTTTCTTTTCATAGGCCAACTCAAGGGTACTCAGTTAAACCTGTGTTTTGACGCTGCCCCGAATAGGAAGGACATCAAACTCTCCAGTTTACAGGGTATCCAACACATAACCCATTGAAAAACAAAATGATACATGGGAAGTACCATAATTTTAATGTGAGCTATACTTCCCATCTTCAGCAGTGGCAATGTGGACCAAAAACACTGTGATAAACATTGTTAGACCTGGCATCATTGGCATGAGTCTCTCCTCCATTTTTTTCTGTTTGCCTCCTCTGTTTACGATGTTTTTGCTGGTTTACTGCTTTGGGCACTGTGCCACTGCTGATCAGTGCCACAGTGCAAGTGCTCCCTATGTGAAATTGTTACATTGATTGGTGTTACCATGATTGGCTTGGTTGACTTACTGTTCAGTCCCTAGTCTAGTGCACTGCGGGTGCCAAGGGCATGTAAGTTAACTGCTGCTGGTGGGCTTGCAGCACTGGTTGTGCCACCCACAGAAGCAGCGTGTAAAAGGTGTCTCAGGCCTGCCACCGCAGCGCCTGCGTGCAGTCCCTGACTGCCATGTCGACTTGGCAAGGAAACCTACTTGCCAGTCTCTAAACCTTCACTTTGCCACATTTCAGACACCTCTATGGTAGGCCCTAGGGTAGGGTGCATTGTTGGTAAAAGGTAGGTCATGCCCTGATGTGTGTGGCATGACCTAATAGTGAATTACAGCCATTTTCGTTTTTCACTATTGAAGGGCTACCTGCCTCCCATAGGCCAGAATGGGCAGACGGATTATTAACTCCATTATAATCTATCTGACTCAGGGAGCATGGTAGCAGGTCGAGTTTAGTATCCCTGAACTCAGAATTTAATAACACACCCTTTAGGATGGATGGTTTTTAAATTCTATGTTTGAAAATAGCCCTTTTAGAAAGTGGCTAATTTCTTGTCCAACTATCCACCGGTCTCTGCTGGTTTGGTGTGGGTGTCAGGGGCTGGGTGGCTCCAGAGGTCTGAATGAGTCAGTGTGGGGTGAATGAGGCATTTACACATAGAGTGAGGGAAGAGTAGCCTGCCCTGCCTGACACAATATTGGCTCCACCTCCTGCTGGGCGACTGATAGCCCTGCTCCTGCCAGTGACAATACTGGCTCCGCCTCCTGCTGGGCGGCTGAGGACTCTGCCCTGCTCAGTGAATAGGCCAGGTGCCTCTGCCTGGCAACACCCACAACGAAGCTGAGATGGGGGGAATTTCCCTGCTTGGACAAAGGGAACAAAGGAGAAAAGGGGTATAAGAGAAGGACCCCTGAACCAAGAACTCAGATCACTTCTGACAAGGAAACCTGTACCAAGGACAAGAAGCCTGCTGATCTAAGGACTTGCCACCCCTTTCTGCCAGAGTGCTGTTTTGCTGTGGAGGAACCTGAAAGCTGCTTCTTTATTTTTGCCAAGGAACAAGGAGAGAGGAACTTGGTGTGTACTCTCTAAACGCTTGCTAGGAAATCTCCAAGGGCTGGAAGAGTGCCAGTCTCCTGTTGAAGTCACAGGGCCAAAGGACTTCACCATCTACTGAATTGCTGAATTGCTGGAAAGTGTTGTTTCCAGTACACAAGGGAAAATCTGCAGTCTCGACGCCGCCGACGCCGCCGAATACAGCTCGACATCGTGAGTAACGGCTCCAGTGTCCCGAGCCTTCGACACCGGCCGCCGGGCCCGATCGACGCCAGCAGCAACACCAGTGAGCAGTGGGTATCGGCCCCGGCTCCAAGTGACCCCGTCTCGATGCCGGTATCGACGCCAGTGAGGAGTGAGTATAGGCTCCACCTCCAAGCGACCCCGTCCCAACGCCGCTGCTGATCGCCTCGACTCGACGCCCTTCTCGACGCCGTGAGCGCTGCTCCAGCCCGACATCCCTCGACGCCGCTGCAGATCGACCCGACTCCGAGGCACGATCGACGCCGACCTCGACGCCGACATCTCGACGCCGTGGATCATCGTTTTCTTCGTTTCTCAAGGTACTGTACTTGTGGGGTCTGTTGCAACTACAGGCTCGACGTAGCGCTCCTCGCGGTCGACGCCGAACCTTGGGAATCCTGTAGACTCGACGTCGTGTGAGTCCTGTGGGGGTTACAGTGTTTCCAAAGAACTGTGCTCAGAAGAATACTTTGCTAAAGAACTATTTGCCAAGAAGAAACCTTACTTGAACTATTGTTTTTCCTTCCAAAGGGTATTTATTAAGACTGTGGTATATTTTTGTCATTATTTGGTCTTGTGCTAAGCCTTACATAAAAATACTATTTTTATAATAACTTCTGTGTCGTGTCCATCTTTAGTGTATTCACTTTATTACTGTATGTGGTCATAAATGCTTAACACACTGCCTCTGAGATAAGCCTGTCTGCTCTGCCAAGCTACCAAGGGGGTAGCAGGGGTTATCTGAGTGTGTAATCCCCTTGCCCTGACTAGAGTTGGTAGGTCCCTATTTGTCAGAAGTGTATACCTCTGCCAACTAGAGACCGCCGGTTCTAACATTGGTGGTCAGCGGTGAGGATTTGAACTTTGCATTTATGACTCATGTGCAGTGATTAGTGTACGCTACATAGTGAAAGCAGACCATAACGCAGCCACAATCTGTTTTTGGTAGGATATTCTATTTTTGTTCTCCGCTTTCCTGGAGCTTATTTTTTTTAAACACTGCCAGTTTTGACCATGGAGAATGCCGGAGCTGCTGCACCTGCTGAGAGTGTTGTGGGGGAATTTGACAAGACATTGATCAATAAGTACAAGTTAAAGGAGCTACAGCAATATTGCAAGCAGTTTAAAGTTCCTACCACAGGTCTCAGATTGAGAGACGACTTCCTTAAAGCGCTGAAGGCCTGGTTAGAGGCCAGAGATCCCTCTGATCCGGGGGTGGTACCGGAAGAGGAAGAGGAAGAGGAAGAGGATATGAATGGGCACGTGTCATCTCCCGGCAGCAGTATTTCCTCTAAGAGCCTTTCTCCTGAAGAGTTGGAAGACAGGGAGAAGGAGAGGGAATACAAGTTAGAGATGGCAAAACTTAAATTAGGAGGGCAGTTGGAATTAGAGAATGCAAGAAGCAAGAGAGAAGCTGAAATGGAGAGCAAAAGATTAGATTTTGAGAGAGAGAAGTTAGCATTTGAACGTGAGAAGATGTTGAGGGAGATGGAACTTAAAGAAAAGAGTTTAGAGTTGAATCCCTCTGGTGGCAGCGCTCCATCTGTGCCTGCAGAAAGTAGGTTTTATTTTCCTAAAGATGTGATCAAAGATTACAGTAAGAATGAAGATATTAGCCAATGGTTTAAAGCGTATGAGTTAGCATTGTTGGCCCACAGGGTCCCTGAGAAAGATTGGGGAACGGGGTTATGGAGCCGCTTTTCAAATGAAGGGAGAGATACCTTGTTGAGCATGCCTGAAGAGGAAAGGGCATCTTATACTCATATGAAAAATGCTTTAATGCTGAGATATGGCTTAACTCCAGAAAAGTACAGACAAACCTTTAGATAATGTAAGAAGTTGCCTGGTACTACGTGGGTTGAATATGTGTCTTTTTTTTGCAGAGCCATGGATGGTTGGATAAAGGGTAGCAAGGTTGATAGTTATGATGCTCTTTATGATTTGTTTGCTTGGGAGCACTTGTCTAATAACTGTTTTCCAGAGCTACGCCAGCACCTTGTTGATAGCAAGATATCTAACCCTAGAAAACTTGCTGAGGAGGCGGACCGCTGGGTCAGTACCAGGGTCCACAAGGGCCCAGTGGGAGACTCAGCCAAAGGTGGGCAGGGTCCCCAGCAGAAGAGAGGGGGGGACAGGGGTAACCAGAGGGAGTTCCAGAAAGGGCCCCAAAGTAATCCCCAAGGGAACCAAGGGAAGAGTTCCCAGCCTCCCCCTGTAAAGAAGCCAGAGGCTTCTTCTCTCCTTCTGTTTAGGAAGAGCCTCAAGACGTGGCTTTTTAACCTGTAGGGTGTCTTTGTCTTTTTTTGTCTTTTTTTCTTTAGTCTGTTTTTATGTTTTCGGTTTTACTGAGCTGCCTCGATAAAGCGCCGGGACACTCCACGGAGTAGCCGTGCGCTATAGAAATAAAAGTTTAACATAACATAACATAACAGAGGCCCCGACAGGTAAACCTGTTCACAGGGGCCCCATGACCTGCTATGTTTGTAAGCAGGTGGGACACCGGTATTATGATCCCCAGTGTCCCATGAAGGATCCGAATGCACCGCCGCGTGCACCCCCTCGTCAGGTAGCGAGTGTAGCCCTGGGAGGGAATGAGATGGGTGCCCCCGGTGGGTGGGGTCCCGCAGAAATGTCCCTGGTCTCTTTAGGAGACGTGGAAATGGTCCCTCCAACCCCTCTGCCTAATAACACTAAAAAATATAGGCAGTGGGTGACCATTAATGGCCATAGGGTGGAAGCTCTCAGAGACACCGGAGCAAGTGTGACAGCTGTCAAGTGTCACTTGGTGTCCAGAGAGCAGGTGGTCCCTCATGCATTCTACCCCGTTGTAGCTGCTGACAACTCACAGAGTCAGTGTGAGGTAGCTCAAGTTCCTTTTGAGTGGGGGGGGGTCTCAGGTACTCTTCAGGTTGCTATGAGGCCCGCCATGCCTGTTGATTGTCTCCTGGGCAATGATTTGGAGGACTCCCCTTGGGCTAAGGTGGAGAGAAAATCGCATCTGGAAATGTTGGGTCTGCCTGAGTGGGTGTGTGCGACCACCCGGTCCATGTCAGTGAGTAAGGGTGTTGATGGGGCCCTGGAGCCTGAAAGTATGGCCCAGGTCCCAACCGTGAAGAGAAGAGGCAGGGGGCGCGGGAAACCGTCCCCCATCGTTCCCGCGGTCCAGGAGGGATCAGACCCTGAGGGGGATGCCCTGGAACCGACAGGAGAACAAGTGGCCGAACTGTGAGACCTGCCCGAGCTGACCCATTGGCAGCAGGATGGTGGTCCCTCCAGGGAGGAATTTTGTGCTGAGCAGAAAGTGTGCCCTTCTCTTATGGGTATGAGGCAGCAGGCCTCAGCCCAAACGACAGGTGATAAGTCAGGGTCACATTGGATTTACTGGGAGAACGATCTCCTGTATAGCGAGCCTAAGGCTGCTGAGCCTGGGTCAGCCCGTGTGCTGGTGGTACCCCAGCGCTTCAGAGCCTTCCTACTGGGGTTGGCTCATGACGTTCCGTTAGCTGGACATCTGGGGCAGGACAAGACCTATGACAGGCTTGTCACCCATTTTTATTGGCCCCAGATGAGAAGGGATTCAGATATCCATTGTAGGACCTGTCAAACTTGCCAGGCAAGTGGGAAAAGCAGGCGGAAGCAGAAGGCTCCCCTCCAACCTTTTCCCGTCGTCAGTACCCCCTTTGAGCGAGTGGGAATTGACATTGTGGGGCCACTGGACCCCAAGACAGCCATGGGCAACAGGTTTATCCTGGTCTTGGTGGACCATGCCACCCGGTACCCGGAAGCCATCCCTCTCCGCACAGTGACGGCCCCCGTGGTGGGACGGGCACTGATGGGTGTTTTCTCCCGCATGGGGTTCCCCAGAGAGGTGGTGTCAGACGGGGGCACCAACTTCATTTCGAATTATATGAAGTCTCTGTGGAAGGAGTGTGGGGTAACCTACAAGTTTACCACTCCTTGCCACCCTCAAGGTAATGGGCTGGTTGAGAGATTCAACCGGACCCTAAAAGGCATGATCATGGGTCTTGAAGAACCAATGAGGCGTAAATGGGACGTCCTCTTGCCATGCCTGCTGTTTGCTTACCGTGAGGTGCCACAGAAGTCTCTAGGGTTCAGCCCATTTGAGCTTTTGTATGGTCACCCGGTAAGAGGACCTTTGAGTCTGGTTAAAGAAGGCTGGGAGCAATCTCCCAGGAAACCTCCCCAGGATGTATATAGCTACATGCTGGCCTTTAGGAACCAGACTCGGCGCTTCAGAGATCTTGCTCAGGCAAATCTGGAGGCCAGCCAGGAAGAGATGAAGCGGTGGTACGATCAGAATGCCACTCTGGTTGAGCTTCAACCTGGTCAGAAAGTTTGGGTCATGGCCCCTGTGGAACCTTGTGCGCTCAAGGACAGGTGGACTGGACCATTTGAGGTTGTGGAGAAAAAGAGCGATGTCACCTACTTGGTGGACTTGAAGTCTCCCAGGAACCCCTTAAGGGTCCTGCATGTCAACCGGTTAAAGCCCCACTTAGAAAGGTCCGAAGTGGGCATGCTCCTTGCCACAGATGCTGGGATGGAGGAGGAGAGTGAGCCTCTTCCTGACCTCCTGTGTGCAAAAGAAAAAGATGGGTCAGTGGATGGTGTTGTCCTCTCTGACACACTGACCCCTGAGCAGCAGCAAGATTGTCGCCATCTGTTGGTACAATTCCCTGATCTGTTTTCCTTAATCCCTGGTGTTACTCAGTGGTGTGTCCATGATGTGGACACTGGGGACAGCACTCCTGTGAGGCACAAGGCCTACAGGGTGACTGAAAAGGTCAGAGCATATATCAAGGAGGAGGTCTCCAAGATGTTTGCCTTAGGGGTGGTTGAGTCCTCTAGCAGTCCTTGGGCCAGCCCAGTGGTCTTGGTCCCAAAGGCTGCGGCGCCTGGTGCTTCACCAGAACTTCGGTTCTGTGTGGATTACCGAGGACTCAATTCGGTCACCAAGACTGACGCGCACCCCATCCCCAGAGCTGATGAGCTCATCGATCGGTTGGGGGCTGCCCGGTACCGTAGTACGTTTGATCTAACGTCTGGGTACTGGCAGATCGCCTTGACTGATGGGGCAAAAGAGAGGTCTGCATTCTCCACACCAGATGGGCACTACCAGTTCCGTGTGATGCCCTTTGGGATGAAGAATGCCCCTGCCACATTCCAGAGGTTGGTTAACCAGGTATTGGCTGGGCTGGAAGATTTCAGCGCCGCCTACCTGGATGATATAGCAGTGTTCAGCGCCAGCTGGGAGGAACACTTGCGCCACCTCCAGGAAGTGTTGTTGGCCCTGCGCAGAGCAGGCCTCACAATCAAGGCTAGTAAGTGCCAGATTGGGCAGGGTTCAGTGGTGTACTTGGGGCACCAAGTAGGGAGCGGCAAGGTGGCCCCCCTGCAACCCAAGATAGATACCATCCTGGCTTGGGAACCGCCCAAAACCCAGACTAAGGTGAGAGCCTTCTTGGGTCTCACGGGTTACTACAGGAGGTTTGTCAAGGGGTATGGCAACATTGTGCACCCCTTGACCTCGCTGACTTCCAGGAAGCAGCCGAGACTTGTGATTTGGACTGACGCCTGTCAGAACGCCTTTGACACCCTGAAAACTGCAATGTGTACAGCACCGGTCCTCCAGGCACCCGACTTTTCAAAAGAATTCATTGTCCAGACAGACGCTTCAGAGCATGGTGTGGGGGCTGTTCTAGCACAGATGAATGAGGAGGGCCGAGACTTACCCGTAGCCTTCATCAGCCGGAGGTTACTTCCCAGGGAACAAAGGTAGAGTGCGATAGAGCGTGAGGCATTTGCTGTGGTCTGGGCGCTGAAGAAGCTAAGACCCTACCTGTTTGGGACTCACTTCCGGGTTCAGACAGACCACAGGCCCCTCAGATGGTTAATGCAGATGAGGGGTGAGAACCCAAAGCTGTTGAGGTGGTCCATTTCCCTACAGGGGATGGACTTTACGGTGGAACACCGCCCTGGTACAGATCACGCCAATGCTGATGGTCTGTCCAGATTTTTCCGCCTTAGTGATGAGGACTCCCTGGGTGAAGGGTAGTTCTCCCCACATTTCAGCTGGAGGGGACACGTGTTAGACCTGGCATCATTGGCATGAGTCTCTCCTCCATTTTTTTCTGTTTGCCTCCTCTGTTTACGATGTTTTTGCTGGTTTACTGCTTTGGGCACTGTGCCACTGCTGATCAGTGCCACAGTGCAAGTGCTCCCTATGTGAAATTGTTACATTGATTGGTGTTACCATGATTTGCTTGGTTGACTTACTGTTCAGTCCCTAGTCTAGTGCACTGCGGGTGCCAAGGGCATGTAAGTTAACTGCTGCTGGTGGGCTTGCAGCACTGGTTGTGCCAACCTCAGAAGCAGCGTGTAAAAGGTGTCTCAGGCCTGCCACCGCAGCGCCTGCGTGCAGTCCCTGACTGCCATGTCGACTTGGCAAGGAAACCTACTTGCCAGTCTCTAAACCTTCACTTTGCCACATTTCGGACACCTCTATGGTAGGCCCTAGGGCAGGGTGCATTGTTGGTAAAAGGTAGGTCATGCCCTGATGTGTGTGGCATGACCTAATAGTGAATTACAGCCATTTTCGTTTTTCACTATTGAAGGGCTACCTGCCTCCCATAGGCCAGAATGGGCAGACGGATTATTAACTCCATTATAATCTATCTGACTCAGGGAGCATGGTAGCAGGTCGAGTTTAGTATCCCTGAACTCAGAATTTAATAACACACCCTTTAGGATGGATGGTTTTTAAATTCTATGTTTGAAAATAGCCCTTTTAGAAAGTGGCTAATTTCTTGTCCAACTATCCACCGGTCTCTGCTGGTTTGGTGTGGGTGTCAGGGGCTGGGTGGCTCCAGAGGTCTGAATGAGTCAGTGTGGGGTTAATGAGGCATTTACACATAGAGTGAGGGAAGAGTAGCCTGCCCTGCCTGACACAATACTGGCTCCACCTCCTGCTGGGTGACTGATAGCCCTGCTCCTGCCAGTGACAATACTGGCTCCGCTTCCTGCTGGGCGGCTGAGGACTCTGCCCTGCTCAGTGAATAGGCCAGGTGCCTCTGCCTGGCAACACCCACAACGAACCTGAGATGGGGGGAATTTCCCTGCTTGGACAAAGGGAACAAAGGAGAAAAGGGGTATAAGAGAAGGACCCCTGAACCAAGAACTCAGATCACTTCTGACAAGGAAACCTGTACCAAGGACAAGAAGCCTGCTGATCTAAGGACTTGCCTCCCCTTTCTGCCAGAGTGCTGTTTTGCTGTGGAGGAACCTGAAAGCTGCTTCTTTATTTTTGCCAAGGAACAAGGAGAGAGGAACTTGGTGTGTACTCTCTGAACACTTGCTAGGAAATCTCCAAGGACTGGAAGAGTGCCAGTCTCCTGTTGAAGTCACAGGGCCAAAGGACTTCACCATCTACCGAATTGCTGAATTGCTGGAAAGTGTTGTTTCCAGTACACAAGGGAAAATCTGCAGTCTCGACGCCGCCGACGCCGCCGAACCCAGCTCGACATCGTGAGTAACGGCCCCAGTGTCACGAGCCTTCGACGCCGGCCGCCGGGCCCGATCGACGCCAGCAGCAACGCCAGTGAGCAGTGGGTATCGGCCCCGGCTCCAAGTGACCCCGTCTCGACGCCGGTATCGACGCCAGCGAGGAGTGAGTATCGGCTCCACCTCCAAGCGACCCCGTCCCGACGCCGCTGCTGATCGCCTCGACTCGACGCCCTTCTCGACGCCGTGAGCGCTGCTCCGGCCCGACATCCCTCGACGCCGCTGCAGATCGACCCGACTCCGAGGCACGATCGACGCCGACCTCGACGCCAACATCTCGACGCCGTGGATCATCGTTTTCTTCGTTTCTCAAGGTACTGTACTTGTGGGGTCTGTTGCAACTCCAGGCTCGACGTAGCGCTCCTCGCGGTCGACGCCGAACCTTGGGAATCCTGTAGACTCGACGTCGTGTGACTCCTGTGGGGGTTACAGGTTTGCCAAAGAACTGTGCTCAGAAGAATACTTTGCTAAAGAACTATTTGCCAAGAAGAAACCTTACTTGAACTATTATTTGTGGTATATTTTTGTCGTTATTTGGTCTTGTGCTAAGCCTTATATAAAAATACTATTTTTATAATAACTTCTGTGTCGTGTCCATCTGTAGTGTATTCACTTTATTACTGTATGTGGTCATAAATGCTTAACACACTGCCTCTGAGATAAGCCTGTCTGCTCTGCCAAGCTACCAAGGGGGTAGCAGGGGTTATCTGAGTGTGTAATCCCCTTGCCCTGATTAGAGTTGGTAGGTCCCTATTTGTCAGAAGTGTATACCTCTGCCAACTAGAGACTGCCGGTTCTAACAAACATCATTCAGTATTTGTCCAATAATGGCTCCAATGTCATTGTTGGCCTTCTCTGCCACACGAATACCCAAATACCTCAGCTCGCCCCTTTACCACATCAGACTTAGGTGTATAGACATTCCACCCGAAGTGGGACCAAGGAGCCAAGGAGGACTTGGCAAAACCTGTTTCAGTTTGTACATTAAAATAACACATTTGCGAAATAATCTAATATCCATTGCAAGCTATGTGTGGACTGCAGCTCTCAAATAAACCAAGATGTCGCCAGTTTATAGTGTCCTCTTGACAACCCAATCAAAAAGATGCTCCTTGAACACACTAGACATAGATTGCATCACAAGTGCAAACAGAAGTGGTGAGAATGGAAAACACTGTGGTGTAGGGAACAAGCCTTAGAAATGTCCCTACTCGGCCTCACCCTGGCACTAGGCAATGCGAATTACAACCTAAAATATGGAAGTGTTGAACATCTCCTGGGCCTCGAATAGAAGATCTGTCTCAGTGTATTAAAAATGCCTTTTCAAATTGCAATGAGGCTAGAGTGCAGTCCTCCTCAATGAACTCTAAAAAATGTATCACAAAAACCTCACACCAAGGCTACTAAGATTAGTTTTAGATCAATGTTCATCATGGGCAGTTGTCTGTAACATCTAACATTCATCAGTTTCTTATCTGACGTGGACCACAAAATGATTGTTTCTTGCTCCATATCTGAAAAAAGACCTGTTTCTATTGCCTAAATGCACACCTCCAACCTTGGCGTGGTTTCCCCTGACTTTTTGCCTCTACCTCCTGTATTTTTGACTGTGTGCTGGACTAAGTATTTGATGGTTTAGGCACTCTGGGCACTTTGCCACTGTTGATTAGTGCCAACGTGCACATGCTCCCTGTATAAATTGTGATTATTACTGGTTATCTAGGATTGACATATTTGATTTAATGGTAATTCCATAGTAAAGTGCACTGTGTGTGCCCAGGGCCTCTAAATCAAATGCTGCTAGTGGGCCTGCAGCACTGATTATGCCACCCACGCAAGTAGCCTCTCAAATGTGTCTCAGACTTGCCACTGCAGTGTCTGCGTGTACAGTTTTAAAACTGCCATGTCGACCTGGCAAGTGCACACATTTGCCCGGCACTAACCTTCCCTTTTCTTACTTGCGAGTTACCCCTAAGTTAGCCCAAGGTAGCCCCATGGGCAGGGTGCAGTGTATGTTAAAGATAGGACATGCACTGGAGTGTTTTACCTGTCCTGTTCTGATAGTGAAATACTGTGTATTTCATTTTTCATTATTGCAAGTGCTATCTCTCCCATAGGTTAACATGGGAGCTGCCTTGCAACATCTTACAAGTGTAACTTTCTATTGGGACAAGATAGAGAAATGGAGCTTAGGCTCTCTGATCTCAGAATGTAATAACACTCCTTTTAGTAAAGGTGATTTTAAAATTGTATGTTTGAAAATGCCACTTTTAGAAAGGATGCATTTTCTTATTTAACCATCCAGTGTGCCTCTGCCTGTTTGTCTATTCACCATCTGCTTTTGTAGTGACAGGGGCTGGGGATGTGCATTCCCTCTAGACAGTCACAAGGGGGGTTGAAGTGTGTCCTGCCTCTCCTGGGTGACTCATAGCCACGCTGAATAGACCTTTCTGCATTTATACTGGTGGGAGGAGTTTTCACTAGCACCTGACTAGGATGTGTCTGCTCTGCACGATGCTGTCTCAACCTCATGTAGTGAAGCTGGACCGAACTGATTTTACTGAAGTCAGAGACTCTAGAAACAAAGACTACAAAGAGAAAATGGGGTATAAATATTAAATCTAAAACCCCAGAACTTTAGATTACCTCTCGAATCAAGAGGAACCTATGCCAAGGAAGATGAGCTGAAGAGCTGTGAGGAGGAGTACTGCCCCTTTGGTCTTTGTTGCTTTGCTGCACTGGCCTGCAGTTGCTGCTTCTGCTTAGGAGCGGACAGAGACTGGACTTTGCTTTGAAACCTGCTTGAGAAGATTTCCTAAGCTTGTGTGTGCTTGCCCCCTGTTCTGAAGTCTGAGGGAAACAAAGACCTCACCCACAGCTTCCTGCAACTCCACTGCTGGGAGTTCTGACCTGCCAGGTGGTGCCAATTCCAGTTCAGGGCCCCTGGAGGTTGTTACTGCTACTGGAAGCTGTGAATGCCTGAAAATGTACGCTTCACTCTACTAGCAGCTGTTCATTTCAACGCAGCACAGCCGTTTTGGAGAAATTTCCGCTGCACAGCCACGCGTGGCTGACGAAATTGATGCAGCATCTGCCCGCAGCCCAAAAGACCGCTGCATACAGAGTCCCGTGCACCGATCTCCAAAGTCCAAGATGACCGTATCGACCCAGTTGCAGACCCTGCTATGCGGCTAAAAGATGTGACGCATCATTTGACCGTGACTGAAGAAATTGACACAGCTCCTGTGTGACCGCCGCTGCATCGTTCTCCAGTGTGTCCGGATTTCCACGCATTGCACCTGTGTACTAAATATACATCAACAGTGGGGCTGCAGTAAGAAACCACGAATCACCTCCTCACACAGTACAAAACTAACGCATCACCTCCTCTCCGGTAAGGAACTGACACATCACCTCCCCTGCGCGGCAGTAAGAAACCGACATATCCCCTCCCATGGAGCAAGGAACCGACGTATCACCTTCCCTGTGCATAAAAAACAGATGCAACACCTTCAATGTGCCTGTTTTGCATGTGATTTTTGACGCATCCCAGGTACTTTGTGGAAAAAGTGACGCATCCATAGTTTTCTATGGACAGAACTGTTTTTACCCTCTAAAAGTCATATTTTGATATCTGTATGTTGGATTTTGGTCATTATGGTCTTGTTTGATTTAGATAAAGATACTTACTGCTGTGGTGTCCATTTGTGGTGTTTTCACTGTGTTACTGTGGGTTATATACAAATTCCTTACACGTTGTCTCTGTAGGTTAGCCTGAGTGCTCTGTGCGAAGCTACCAGAGGGTGGGCACATGCAAACTTAGGTGTGTACTTTACTCATCCTGACTGTAAGGAAGAGTCCCTACTTGGACAGGGTGCACGTAACTGCCAACTACAGACCCCCATTTCTAACAGTTGGTCAAGTAACATATAATTTTCCCAACTCTGCTTCTCCTGTAGGAACACAGTATTCTACTTCTTGGAGATAGGTGTCTCCAGCTCAGCTAGAGAAGTTAAAAGAAATTGCATGATTGTGATTCAGTGGACTTTTCACCTTTGCTCACTAATGGCAGTGATGCGAACCCACTGTAATGTGAATATACTGCCTGAGATTCTGTATGATGAATACATGAAAGTAAGTATTTTGCAGGTTAATAGAACCCCATTGTTTTGGAAAAATTCTAGAACTTGGAACAATGTCAGCTTGGTAAGAGGTGCATGGTTGGCCCATAACCTTTGAATGTCACGGTTATATAGTGTAGAACAGACAGTGGTTTGTCTTTGATGGGCAATTCAAAGAGCCTGGAAGTGACTTTGCATGGCAAGAAGATGAGATGGAACTAACTTCATGCACCTTGCTCCACAGATGAGAAAACTGGGTTGAGAACAACAAGATGCTATCTCATTGTTAGGCTGTTTTTAGGAGGAAACCCCACATGACTGAACATGAATTCAGATGTTAGTTACTCCTACCGAAATCTGTGGTGCTCATGAAAGAACCACCTAATATGTCATTTGTGAACCTAAGGTCCACGTTTGATAATCTTCCTCGAAATTGTTTATGGTCATCAATGCATGCCCAGGGTATCCTCAATGGCATATTACATATCCTGGTTATACTGCATGATTGACATTTTGCAAGAGTACGCTGGGGAACAGTGGGAGAAACTATTGATCAATTCCCTGTTAACAGGTGTTCCCCAGGGCAGTTCACTTGCCCTATACCATTATCCTTATATATCAACTAGGTTGTAGAGGATGTTGAAGCATGCTAGAATGACACCCAAATATTACGAGAATGTAAGATTGCAACATTTTTGTGTGCAGATGATGCCTTATTGGTTTCCAAGATGCCATGCACATATAGAATTTATTGGAAAAATGTGATGAGTACTGCGTAACTAAGAGGTTGGGAATCAAAACATTGGAATGAGCTGATGATGTGAAAGTCTTTATACATTTTCTGTAAAATATCTGAAGTCCAACTGTACCGCTATACCTCGACCTCAGGATGATGGATATCTCCACTCTTGCCAAGTTAAGACTCATTTTGTACTAGGTTCATCCACGGGTTGCAGCTCAAGATGGAATGTCACATGGAGGCAGTACAAGACATTTGGATCTTACAGGCAGTTGTTCACTCATAATGTTTAGACACGTTCTAGCTTTGTTAGGACAGATACACTTGCCCAACCTTTGGAGTGATCTAGGATCAATCACCCTATGGCTAGCTATGGAGGTCAAGTTTGTGTGTACAAATGATCCCTGGAATCGCTCTCAAAATTCACTGAATGGAGCTTAACCAAGGTTATCTTAACCATGAAACGCCATTGTGATTCACATTTGGACCACTCGATGGGACAACCATTTACCATGTGTGATACCAGGCAATGTCCACCTCAGGGCCTTCACACTGGACCTGCAGCTGGTGAGGAGACAACAGCCAAGACGGAGAACGCAGAGGGACTTTGTGTGCCAATCTGTGCAATCACTCACCCATTGATTCATTTACTCATGTATCTATCCATCCATCCCATCATACACTCGATATTCAAACAGTTACACATGCCCTACTTATCTATGTGATCTGCCACTCACTCATT
The DNA here is from genome assembly GCF_964204655.1 of Triturus cristatus. Lineage (NCBI taxonomy): Eukaryota > Metazoa > Chordata > Amphibia > Caudata > Salamandridae > Triturus > Triturus cristatus. The sequence goes on from NC_140588.1 coordinate 895,254,967, forward strand.
CACCCATCCAGTCACTTCTCCCTTCAACAATTGTTCCCATTCACTAGGCATCTAACTTTTACAATGGACTGGCCTATTTTGGCCTTGCCAGTGCTTGTTTCAGTCTGATTAAGAGAAACACAGTGTCCAAATGGGATATATCCTCAACAAAGTTACACTTAGGATTACAACAGACCTCTTCATTAGTATTCTTTAAAGCAAACACTTCTGAGACTAAGGGCAGGTAACCTTTGAGAATGGGCTGCAGCGATGACGACTTGTTTTGCTCTACTCTGTATTTTAGTTGGTGCAAACTTTGGAAGACAGTCGAAGAAGCTAACAACTTTGACAAGGTAAAAGGCCAAACAGACCACTGCTAATTGTCTGAAGTAATGAGCAGACAGAAATCTTTAACGAGGGTCTGATTTTGTTATTGATCTGTCATCGCATGTCTCGTGAATCCTGGGAAATGTTAACACTCTTGTGATCCAGATGGCAGTCGCAGCGTTTTTCAGAAATAGAAAATGGATTGCAGTGATTTTTTTTATAGCACAACGATTAACCAAAAAAAGGTGGCTGTGCGGTTGCACACTTACACCGCTTTGAAAAGATTGTAGTAAAAACCGTGGGCTCGCTGGTTCTAAATCTATTCATTGAACTCATTTTAACATTTCCTATGTTTACATACTATTTTATCACATCTGAAGAACCACAAGGAATTTGCCTTAACTGATTTTGATATAATGCATGATTAACTAAACGATATTGTAGGTTTAGGACTGACTTAGCATACGAGAACAAGGCAGCCATCCTCTGCTCTTTTTATTACTACTAGCCACCACTCTTGAAGCTTTCCCAATGTATACCAATAATAAAATGCCAAACTATTAAATCTGCACCCACCGATTTATATCTGCGTGCAGCGACAAGTTCACTAAGATTCCCAGGCAAATGCATAGAAACCGGTGCCAGGTGCAGGGTTAAAAGAATACTTCCAGGAAGACCACAACAGAATTGTATTGCCTTTTTCCAGACCCTATTGTGCTGTGAGATTGCTATCCATTGCAATATTGGTGCAGATTTACAAGCCCCTTGCGCATCATTTACGCCGCATTGCGTCACTTTTGTGACGCAGCAGCGGCGCAAATCCTGCGCCATGGTGCTGCGCCACATGTTGGCGTTACTGCGCAGGGGGGGGCCTCCTAAAAGTGGCTGAGTGAAATCTACAAGATTTTACTCAGTCACTTTTAGGCCCATGCTGCGTCAAAACCCTGCACCTGCCTGAAGCAGGCGTAAGGATTGACGCAGCATTAACAAGATAGGGCCCCCCAGACCATTGCTGGAGCTGTGTCGCGCTTGCGACGCAACTCCAGCAATTCGCCACTTTTACGGCACAGATGCGTCACGCATCTCTGCCGTTTTTGCCCTATGGTGCGCCGCATTGTAAATGCGGCGCATCCATGGTGGCGGAGCTGTGTCGCACAATAACTGGCGCATCCCTGCTGATATGCAGGGATGCGCCAGTTATTGTAAATATGCCCCTTAGTGCTCTGCGCCTAAAATGGTTACAGTACAATTTATAATTGGTGTATTTAACTCTCTCGCAAGGCATTGCACGTTGACACTGTAATTGCAGTGTGGATTTTAAATGTAATTTGTGGGCTGCAATATATATTTACAGTACCTACATATGACAAAAATGTATGGCTCTAGGTAGCAGCCTTGTGCTTTGGCTGGGAAGCAGTTTGGAAGCACTGTAGTGATACATTGCTATGAAAAGTGCAATTGACAAGTAGAAAAATCCTATTTTTATAAATTAGACGTCTCCCCTAAAGTGGGACTTTAAAGCCTACACGGCTAGATTCTCAGGACCTCATTTATGAGACCCCTTGTGCCGCCGGTTCGTCCCTTTTTGTGAAGTTCCCTGGCACAGGAGCCTGCTCCATATTTACGAGGCAGCACTAAGCAACTTTTTTTTACTTCATGCTGCCTCGTAAATATCATTTCCTTTAATGCAAAGTATTGAAGACACGCAACAAATGGATCCCCACCAGTTTAGAAAATTTGGGTAATTTTTTATAAATTAAACTAGACCAATCAGTAGATCTGGAGATATCCAATTATAATGTTTTTAGTGTAAATATCGGCCAAAAGCCCAAAGCCCCACCTGAGGCTATCTGGTTGTGCGAGGCCTGGAAGAACGTCACAGGTTCGATGGAGCACGGCTCGGACACAGGGACCAGGTTAGTGCTGCTGAAATGTTTCCTCCTCATTCCAGAGCAAAGAGTCCCGTTCATGGTATAGGGCGCCACAAGGAGCAGGAAAGCGTTGTGTATGGTCATCACTATAGCGTGAAGAGCAGGCCTGCCTTCTCTGTGCTGGCTCCAAATTAACTTCACAGGGTATGCCACCCTTTGTGTGGGAACAGGACACATCCTATTCAAGTGTACATATTGGTGTGCCCAGCTCCTCCTTCCCACCCTGCCAGTGAAGGCCAATACATGCAGAACCAGAGACAGGCCATAGGCCCTAAATGGCTAACTCAGGAAAATGAGTTCTTTCTAAAAGTAGTTAAATAAACACATGGGAACTCAAACATCAAAAGGGACCAAGGGTAATAAGCAAATTCTGGAACAGCGATTAGAAAATCAATACTCTTGGAGCGAAACAAATAATGCCTAGGAGTTACTATAATGAAAATATAAACACCGGCTTATTCAATTTACATAAATTGAATAAGGAAATTCACCCCTGCCGGGGTAAACAAAGAAGACAGGCTCCCAGAGTATTGATTTTCTATTACTCTCTTAGGGACCGCTGTTCCAGAATTTACATTTCTAAAACTGTCATTTTAAAAATTGTAACTTAAAATCTTACTTTACCATAAGTCAGGATTTTCAATTACAATTACAGTGATGCCAAACAAGAATTTGTTACCTGAATCCTATTTGGCAATTATAGCATATTAAATTTAATAAGGTAATTCCAATGTTAGTCTATGGGAGAGGTAGACCTTGTAGTAGTAAAAACGAATTTTTGGGGTTTTCACTACGATGAAATGTAAAACTTATAAGTATGTGTCCTATCTTTCAAATACACTGCTCCCTGTACACTGGGCTGTCCTGGGCCTACCCTACGGTTGACTTATATGTATAAAAAAAGAGTTAAGGTTTGGGCTTGGCAAAAGGGTTTATTTTGCCAGGTCGACACTGCAGTTTACAAAACTGCACACACAGGCTGCAATGACAGACCTGAGGCACAGGGGCGTTACACATGCCCCCACAGCCCCCGTGGTGTGGGGGGCCCCAAGCTTCAGGGGGCCCCCTTCACACAGCACTCGGTCTGCAGAGCTCCTGAATGAGACCAGAGGGGCAGAGGGGTCCCCTCCTTGTGCCTTGCAGGGAAGCCCCCTTGAGTTTCGTTACGCCAGTGCTGAGGCATGTTTAAAGTGCTACATAAGTGTGTGGCACAGTCAGTGCTCTGGGTCCACTAATAGCATTTAATTTACAGGCCCTGGGTACATATAGTACCACTTTATTAGGGGCTTATAAGCAAATTAAATATGAAATAGGAGATAAGCCAATGTTACTTGTATTACGGAGTGAGCACATGCACTTTAGCACTTGTTATTAGGGTAAGGTGCACAGAGTCCTAAGGCCAGCAATACAAGTTCAGCAAAAATGAAGGAGGAAGGATAAATGTTTGGGGATGATCCTGCAGAAAAGGCCAGGTCCAACACCTGCCCTCTCCATTTCATGTAGCAAAGCACAGCAGAGCAGAGCAAGGTGTCTTGCTGTGTTGTGTTGCATAAAATAATGATGAATATAGCCCTAAGTTGGTAGGGGTACCGCTTTTCCAATTATTATTCCACTTCCTGGCACTGTACAATGCACACCTTTTCTTAATTCTTGATGTGAAAAAAACATTTTCCTTTTAAGTGACAAAGGTATTAAATGGGGAATAACATGTAGGAATGTTATTTTCGCACATTTTTCTGCATTTAAAGTAGTGACGTTGGAACCAAATTTCTGTATCAGATGTATTTTTTTTATGAATAGTTTTTTATTGTATTTTGCATGACATTTTCTCTTTATATTTTTAATCGTATACATTAAATTAAAAACATTTCTGTGAAAATATTCTTTCCCAAATAAAAATAAATGTGTGGATTTTTCAGGTTGTGGCTTGGTGTTACAGTATTTGGAATGCAATAACTACAACAACTAAAATTGCAAAACGTTTTTATTTGCACAGAAATCCACTTCATTCACATTTAACTAGGCCAGGGTGTGAAATTATGATCAGCTTGCAGAGTTTGCGGAGTTTTGCCCACTCCTTGCTCTGCGTAGCGCGCAGAGAACCTAAAAACTCCAATCCGCGGAGGGGAGTTTTTTCCCCGCTGGTACTCACGAACCTTCAGATAGCGGGCGCGAGCAAGGATAATCTTAGTCCAGACCACCTCCCAGCAAAATTTCTCAATGCGGGCGGTCACTGATGGCCACGACCGCTTGCGTTGAGAAACTGTCCACTCACGTTGAGGAAGCTGCCGCTCGAGTACGACATCTACTCGAGAGGCAGAAAGAAGCTGCGCCCTCTCACTGATTTTCCAGTGCTGGACAAACACCCGGCACCAAAAATCTGCGCGATCCTCCAAAGATGGGGCATTGAAAATCCGACTTCGATTCGTGCTGCGCTGCAGAAAGAGTGAGTAGAGGCTGCCCTTGGAAATGAGGAAAGGTTTGGTGACGCTGGGTTGAGTACCAGGGTCTCTGAAGGTTCTAGGAGCCAGGACAGGGATGGGAGGGAGCTGAGAGAACCTCCCCTTTTTTTTCTCTGCTGTGATCCTATGGAAATATATGAAAGTTACCATCAACATGTATGATATTTCCTCTGTATGATGCTGGTTACTTTGAATGTGAGCATTGAAATACAATGTATTGCTATCACAAAACCTGCTGTTGTAATACTATACTCTGCAACTGAAGAATGTTTAATAAAAAGAATTCTTTAAAAAAATTAAAAGCACAAACGGCACAATCTAATGCACTCTGCTACTTGCGGAACTCTGCGCAACGTGTTGGAGATCTGCGCAGAGGAAATCTGCGAACTCTGCCCAGACCTACATTTAACACAAATTCACAATTTTCGTATCTTCTCTGCATGATGGCCTGTGAGTGACTCTGGGCCTTATTATGAGTTTGGTGGTGTTCCGGTAGGACTGCCGCAGTAACAGTCCCAGAAAGACCGCCAAGCCTGCGGTAAACCCGTCCGATGGATTACTATAGGAACCCAGGGCTGGCGGGGCAGCGGTGTCACTGCAGCAGGAATGTTTGTCTCATAGAAGAGCCTATAAAGCATACTGCCATTGTGACAGCACCTCCAGCACATTCGAGCATGGTGTGGCATGCACCATGTCATGCATGCCACACAGTGCACACACAATGGTGCACTTTTGGGGGGCACATCACGTGTTCCCCACATGCACCCCCATGGGCAGATTTGCCCAGGGGCCCTGTTGGGGACACATTTAGATATCTTTCCCACAAGCATTTCATGGTGGAGTCGTAATCTGTTGGGTACTGCTGGTATTGGCACTGCTGCAATTCCCGCCTGCTTTCCCCAGTGCCGCTGCCGCCGGATCCTGGCAGTGGCGACGGTCTTGTGTCTCACCTCCAACATTGTAATCGTGCAGGAGGCCCTACAAGATGGCAACGGTCAGACTGCTAACCAGAGGTAAGGTGGTCCCAGGACTGCTGTACTCGTATTTAGGCCCTAATTTATATCCTAAACATGGTCATTCTCCGCCATTGTGTCTCTAAGTTACACTTACCAGTTCAACAAACATCACCATTTGTATTCATTAAAATAAACAATGCTGAAACTAATGGACTGTCACCACTTAAAATGGGTTGCAGAATGTATATGATAACTGTTTATGTTGTAGTTTTGAATAGATTAATTTGTGTTTTTTACTTGGGTCACACCACTGAATGCCTCAGCCCATGACACTAATGATTTGGCAAGAGGTAAGCACGGCTAATTGACTGAATTAATGTGTAGCAAGAAATCTTTAGTGAGGTTGTGATCATGTTATTGATCCATCATCGGATGTCTAGTGAATTCATTTTTCATGGGGACATGTAACGTTAATGCGAGCTAGATGTCACTCATAACATTCCTCAAAGATAGAAAATAACTTGCAGTAGATTCTATTTATAGTCCAGACACAGAATAACTAGCAAAGTTTGCTATGATCATATGAGCTTTCATCCACCAAACTGACTGTAACAATATGTTTATGCTCATAGATTAATCACTGCATCTTCCATTTGTGCTTACCACTTTATCTCAACTAAAACAAAAACAGGTGGGAATTGGGCTATATATCCATGATCCAAGAAGAAATTGTGTTGATAAGTCTAATTCTCAGTTTCTGCTCGCCTCTTCCTATTCAGAGCTCTGATGCCCCAGTACAGCCTTGATTCCATTCTATAAATATGCCCAATGAATTTGAAATAATTAAAAGGTGGCAACACTGTTCTGGGTTTAAGAATACTAGGCAGCTAATCTGCCTCTCTTTGTGTAACTACTACCATTCACATGATAAATGATAGCTTTAAACTTTTGGATAAACAAGTTATGGACATTTATCTCATGAGACAGAAAGATAAAGTAAGATATCAAGGAAGGACATCGGTAATGTAGCCTAATGAGCCTGCCAACTCCATAACTATGCTTCTACCCACAAAATGTCATAACTACATATTTGGCCGCATAATTCTATACTTACACTTTTGGTTTCCAACTGGCTTCCCAGAGCTGTTCTAAAGACAGCAAAGTGCAATGCCATCAAACCTGTTATTAAGTGAGGAAATACAGAAGAGCCAACAGTACATTGACACCACCAAGCCTTCTTAATCTCCTATGCCCATCCCTTCCCATAGAATCCTGCAAAGTCCCATTACTTGCAGATCTTGCTGATACACTCAACACTCTCAAAGCCACTTGTTATGAAGATGATGTCTTACTCTCAGGCGTCATCAAAACTCTCTCTGTGGACACTCTTTGACCTCTACTCACCATTGTCAATGCCTACGTTACTCAAGCTATCTTCTCAGATAGCCTCAAGGCAGGTCAAGTCCTTCCACTGCTAAAGACACCTGCACTAGACCCGGATGACAGGGCAAAGTACCTACCCATCACTCAACATCCATTCATCAGCAAGATTGAAAACGCAGATTAAATTCAACTTCAAAATCACGTCAATGCTAACCATCTCCTGCACGACTACGAGTCTGACTTCAAATTACTCTGCAGGAAAGAGACTGCTACTTTACACATCGTAGAAGATGCCTTTTTGACCAACAATGAAGATGAACCCTGCCTCCTGAGTGTGCTGGACATCTCAACATGTTCGGGAAAGTTGAACATCTCATCATCACAGGCACCCTGCAGTCTCAAAGGCAATGTCCTTCACTGGTTCTCCTCCTACCTTTCTGGAGGTGCTCATTCACATGGACAAATCCAGGTTTCAAAAGACCTGCTACCTGCAAAGTTTCCAAGGGTTCCATACTTTGTCCTGTTATCTTTAACCTCTACATAGAGAACAAAGATGAAAGCATTAATATGCAGCAATATGCTGATAATACACAACTTTACTTTAAAGTCTCTTCTGCATTAGACACCCAATGCCTCTAACACTGACAGCACATCATCCAGACCCTGATGTCGAGCACCTATCTGAAACTCAGCCCGAACACGGCAGAATTCCAGTTATTTGCCAGTAACAAAAAACAAGAAACAGTACAAACCAGGCTCGATCAGTTGAAACTCGATGGCTTCAAATCCCAACTTTTGCTGAATACTATGCTACTTGTAATTACCCTGGACACCAAACTCACCCCCCAGTAACACATTTAAAAAAACAAAGATGGCTAGGTACGAGCTCTTTCTTCTAAGGATAGGGAAACGGTTTCTTCCAAAAAGTGACTTCAGAACTGCTGTTCAAGCTCTCATACTTTCATATCTGGATAGTAGTAATGCCCTGCAGCATACCCTCTCGGAATCCACATTGGCATTCCTTAAAGCATCCAGCATGCCCCAGCATGTCTCATCCAGGACCTGAAGAAATATGATCACAGCATCTATCCTGATGGAACTCCCACACCATCTTCAAAAATGTACAAAGCCATCCCAATGAGTGCGCATTAAGCTATATAAAAAATAAAAATCAAGCCAGCAGGTTTTTTTTATATCTGTGCATCCGGGTATCTATCAAGACTGCCCCAAAGGTGTTCCGAATCAGAAAATTGTTAAAGGAAAACCTTTTTAAAGAACACTACATCACAATTCCTTATTAGACTACAAACCAGCTACCCCTCCAATCAAGTATGGACTTTATGCTTGTCCTTTACACTGTACAGTCCTCTGCTGCCTTTTGGCTAAGTTTGCGAGTCAGACACAGCGAATACCTCATCGGTACAATGTAATTCATTTTGTAAATGTGTCCTGGCTTTACATGATTTTTCAGTTTTCTCTGAAGGCACATAAAGGAGGTCATTTGGAGAACAGTGGATTATTTCATGTAAGAACTTGATTCTGTTAATGTATTTCCTTAACCAGTAATCCTGATTCTATTACGGATGTAGCATTTAATGAGGAATACTTTTTCCACATTTTTTCTACATGTGAGGGTGTACAGTCAGCACCAGATGTTTCCCAATTGCTAACAGGCATTGCTATTCCATCCTTTGATATGTGTTTATTAAATTACTGAAGTGTTGATACTATATTAAATAAAATTGCAAATACATCCTAGTTTCATAAATATACACTTACTGATTTTTTTATTCAATACATTTCTTAAACTTTTACATAAGGAACGTTGCAAGCAATCATAAGCTGCACAATCAAGGCAGTGTGGTTGTTTAGACAGGACAACATTCTCAGGGGCAACAGTCACTTGATACTCAATAGAAAGCACTTGTGCATAGAGAGGTTGAGCAGAGAGAAGAAGACCCAAAATGCAAAGTAATGAACAACATAGTTAGGGCTATAGGGCAAAATATTGTCAAAATAATATCATGAAGCCTTTTTATGGTGTCAATAAACATTGGGTCACAAATATTGTTATAAAGTTATTGCATTTGCATACTGATATGTAAACTGAAAGCATATCAGACAAAAATATAGGCTAGAAATGTAAACCTCCATATAAAAATAATTGAAATAATTAATGTAAAAAAAAAATAATTACTTGAAACTTATTTATAATAAATATTAAAGTTAACAGACATAACAAAAACATGTAACAAATGTAATTAAAAATACAATTAATAAAGCATAAAAAGTAAACTAGAAATTTAAAAAATAACAAACTACTTATTTTAATACATAAAGAAACAACAATAAAAAATAAATTTAAACTTAATACTTGTAGAAAAGGTACTGGATTTTAAAGGAGTCAGATTTAGTATTCTAACTTCAGTGTAAGAAACAGTAGGGAAAGTGTTGGACATTGGAGTGGTCACCTTTACTATTGCCACTCCAACATAAGCAAAAGAAGGGAAATACTTGGACTTTGGCATGATCTAATTTACTATTTCCCCTCCAGTGTTAGCAAAAGCAGGGAAAGTGTTAGACTTTGGAGTGACTAGATTTACTAGTCCCACTATAAATTTAGCAATAGTATGGAAAGTGTTGGACTCTGAAGGGATCATATTTAATATTCGCAATCCAACATAAATAAAAACAGTGGAAGTGTTAGACTTTGGGTGGGTTTAGATTTAATATTCCCATTCTAGTCTAGGGAACAGTAGGGAAGATTTTGGACTTTGGAACAGTTATATTTACATTTCCCACTCCAATCTAACCAACAATAGTGTAAGTGTTTGACTTTGGAGGGGTTTGATTTAGTATTCTCACTCCAATCTACACAACAGCATGTAAAGTATTTGTCTTTAGAGGATTTAGTATTCCAATAAAAAAAAAAAAACATTTAGAAATAAAGCAATATAATGATATGTATACATATTTGGAATAAAAAAAATATATAGTCTTTATAGATAAACTAAATTACATTGAAAAAAGATTAATTTCATATGTGAAACTATATTAAAAATAACAACTACTTAATATAAATACTGCTCATAAAAATACCAATAAACAATTTAAATTAATTAAGAATATAGATGAAAGATTATTCCTATTAAATTAATTCTTAAATCGAACAATTAAACTTAAGCTAAATAAAACATACTAAACTTTTCAAAATGTTTTATTTAAATAAGCTGATCACCCAAATGACAGTTATTTAAAAAACACACAGAATATACATTAATCAATTAAACAATTTACATAACAATTAATTCTAATTTTGAGTTAACCTAATGAAAAAAAAATGATTTCAATTTTAAATAATTTCTTGCACTCATTCCTTACACACCCAACATCCACTAATAAATTAACAGAAAAGAAAATACTAATTACACTTTAAAAAATTAATTTTCTCATTGAAAATTGCAAACCATACCACAATAATTAAAATGACAATCAATTAGAACTTGTCTATAATTATGAAGTAAGAATTCATAATAAACGTAATGAAACCTATTTTACATATTTATGAATTCATATTTGAATTAACATAAAAAGTAATTACAAATAAAAAGCAATTTACATTTTAAGTGACTTCCCACCCTAATCTCCTACAGTCCCAGCAACCTGCTACTAAATTTAAAATTACTAATGACATTTAAAAAAAGTAATTGAACAATAACAATTACAAACCATACAAATAAAATTCAAAAACTAATTTTATCAAAATACTAATACTGGATGGTAATACAAAAGCTAATGTACATTAGATTAATAAAAAACAATATTTTATATGATATATAAAAGAACACATTATTATATACAATATTTTAAAAATAGATACTTTATACCTAAAAGCACAAAACAATCAACATTTAAAGGTATACAGCTTTATAGACCCCAAAACCCCAGGAAAGATTTTCCCCAAGAAATATCAGATATTTTGGAAAACCTTATGCTGGGAACCAATTGTACAATCCTGGGTGATTTTAATTATCACTTGGAGACAGAGACAGATTCTTACACCGCCTTACTCCTACAAACTCTCTCTGCTTTTGTCCTGGAGCAAATTGTTCCTGAACCTACCCATCAAGCAGGACACACGCTAAACGGGATTTTTATTAACAATTCCAAACTAGTCAATATAAAGACTATCCAGGTAACCTGGACTAATCACAAAGCAATTTTCTTTGACTTGCTACTGCCAAAACCCAACCAGAACACAGCGAAAAACAACACCTACCACCAGTCGAGAAACTGGGGAAATGTAAAAGAGGACAAGTTCAATAACACTCTAAAACAGATTAGGGTAGAGATGGGAAATGATGTAGAGACAGCAGCCGAACAATTTAATAAATGGCTAGAATCAGCCCCAAACCAAGTAGCAACCGTTAAAATGATAAGACACAAATGCCAAAATCCATCAGCCCCTTGGTTCGCCCCAGAACTAAGAAAATATAAGCAAGACTGTAGGAAACAGGAAAGAAAATGGAGAGTCTCAGATAAGGAGAAAGAAAAAGAAAAATATAAACAGTTAACAGCAGTATACAAAGACAGGATTGCAAAATCCAAAATAGCTTATTTTACAAATAAGATTGAAAGCGCTAAAGACTCAACCAAAGAGCTTTTCCGCACAGTTACTGAGTTAACAAACAATCATAACACCAAAAATTCAGACGCCAATCAGCCCTTCCGTAACGCGCTAGCAGATTTCATCTTAGAGAAAGTAGAAAAAATTAACAAAAACTTTCCAGACGATCAAGCTTGGCATGGTGACCAAATGAATGATGGATTTAACCCAGATCTCTTGACTGGGGGTGAATGTTTTGATTTGTTCTGCATTCCGTCCATCAATTGTGCGTCTTTTGCTTTCTCGCCCACAGCACAGAGACAGCATTGCTCAAAGCAACCGAAGAGATTAGGCAGGTCTTAGCTGCCCAGATCCTGCTTGATCTCTCAGCAGCTTTTGACACTGTAAACCAACAACTACTACTAAACCGCCTAAAGACGTGTGGAATCACAGGACAGGAGTGGATCCTGTTAAAATCCTCCTTGGCAGATTGAGAACAAGTAGTGAAATTAGAAAACTTCACTTCTCACCCTTTCTCCCTGCCCTGTGGAGTCCCACAGCGATCTTCACTGAGCTCCACTCTTTTTAATATTTATGTCTCTCCACTAGCAGAACTGATAAGGAATTTTGGTTTCTCACTCACATCCTATGCTGACGACACTCAAATTGTCATCTCCATAAAGAAGAATGATTGGAGTACTGGAAACAGATTCCAGAACTGCATGATAGCCGTCCATAGATGGATGGAGAGAAACTGCCTTAAGCTAAACGCTGAAAAAACCGAGGTGATGCTGTTTGGGCCTGAATTACATTTTTGGGGCCCTGACGTATGGTCAAACACTATGGGTCCAGCCATGGAGTGATAATAGATTCAAAACTCAACATCACAAAACAAGTAAATGCTGTGACTTCCTCCACGTTTTTTTTTTTTTTTTTTTTTTTTTTTGGTGGTAAGACAGTTATTGGCAGCAAATAAAACAGATGTAGTACACTGCGTCACGCCAACAACCCGGAGGCAGGCCGCTATCTGGTAGACTTATGCAAAATTTACATAGAAACATCTTCAAGGCCCTCATCCGGCCGCTGGATCATTCAGAGGTAAACTGAAGACATAATAAAATCAGCAGCGTGCACTTACATCACTAGCTAGTAATCGGTCTTACGATTTTCTCGGTGCTGCTGGCAGATGACATATAACAAAAAGCAATGAGGCCGCGTCCGAATAAGCAGCATTCAGCCGCCCGCTACGGCAGCCTAGAGAGAGGACGTGCCAGTCAGCACCACAGTACTCCCAACAGGACCCCCCAACAAACCCAACCATAAACGTCAAACAGAGGTGCAAGTACTTAGAGACAGCGTTCGTACCATGTTGCAGGTCACCTAGGGGTCGCGCGGGTCCGCCACTGGACTCCCCAAGAGAGGGGCAGCCATGGTCAGGGCAGGTTCGAAAAGGTATCATTACTGTGTATGAATCAGCGATGGGCAAGCGGGGCAGGGGGAGGGGCAATGAATTATCCACAGTCAGCCCAACTGAGCGGGAGGGGGGGGGGGACGGGGCAGTGGACTCTGTCCTGGCAGTGGAGGCAGGAAACGCAAAGCGTACGTCTGGGCAGTTCCCGGCAGAGTATACGCGGGTGCAGCGGGTTCGCTATCGTTCAACTACGCATCGCGCGCCCTCAGCCCATGTCATCTGAAATACTAGTAGCGCGTGATGTACCGACGGAGTCAGGAGCCGTGCGTTCTGTAGTCCACTGCACAAACGGGCCCCATATGTCAGCGGGCCGGGAAGCGGTGGGCATGGTCTCCCAATAGTGTGTCAGTTGAGCATGGCCGTAAGTCACATCCCTGATCCAGCTCTCCAGCGTGGGGAGGGCCGGTCTGCCCCAGTGTATAGCTATCTGTCTTTTGGCGAACAGCAGGAGTAACGCATGTAGCTTCCTGTCGCAGGGCACGGTGTGTTTAACATACCCCAGTAATCCTAGCAGTGGAGACGGTGAGTCCCTCCTCCCCGTGATTTGATTGATGGCGTTGAAGACCCCGGACCAGTATGCCTCCAACTTGGGGCAGCTCCAAGCCACATGAAGAAAGGTGGCATCGTCACCCCCACATTTCCAGCAAGAGGCGTCCTCACGGAGACCCATGCGGCGTAGTAGCGTCGGGGTGCGGTAGAATCTGTGTAAGAATTTGAAGTGGATAAGCCGCAGTCGGTAACTCGGTGATAGGGCTGTGAGTTGAGCGCAGCAATACTCCCAGGCGTCATCCGGCAGCTGGTCACCCAAGTCCTCAGCCCAAGCGGCCGCAGCCGCGGCCACTGTCACCGGGGCTTGTTCCTGCATGCAGTTGTATAATCTGGACACCAGTTTTTTAGGGGAGGGCCGTGAGAGCAAATTTTGTAGGGCCTCTAGTGCGCAAGGCTCTTCTGGGAAGCACGGTCCTATCTTCTTGCAAGATTCCCTTAGGGAATGATATAGAAGAGTGTCAGCAAACGTGCAAGGCTGGGCATCCTCGTCCACAGGCATCTTGAAAAATGAGCCATCTGGATATAGGTCTGCGAAGGTGAGAAGTCGACTCCCGCAGATAGTGAGGACGTCTCCCCTTGCCGCCAAACAGGGCAGCATCGGGTTGCCCCTCAGAGGAATCGCCGGCGCATAAAGCATGGAGAGACCAGCACGTTTCCGAAGTTCGCGCCAGGACCAGCGGACCATTTCCACTGTGTCCACTTCTCGTGACGGGCACGTAACCTCTCCATATAGTGCCACTCGTAATGGCGAGGGGGCGACCACTGCCAGTTCCACCGCCACATGCGGCTGGTAGGGGGTCGGGTAGGCCCAGAAATGCAAGAACTGAGCCTGTGCACAGAGTGAATAGAGTTTCAAGTCCGGGGCCCCCAGGCCTCCCTGTCGGAGCGGAAGCGTGAGTAGGTCCCAGGAGACCCTGGCCTGGCCGCCGGCCCACACCAGTTTCAGTAGGAGCGAGCGGATTCGGGTGTGAAAGTGCGTTGTCATAGGTAGTGGCACGTTGACGAACAGATATAAAAACTTGGGGAGGACCACCATCTTGGCCAGAGCAATTCTAGCGACCAGGGACAACGGTAGCTTATTCCAGACTTCAACCTTCCCCTCCAGCCAGTCCACCGCCCTGCCAAAATTCAGCGACCACAGCTCCTGTATATCTCGGCTAATCCAGATGCCCAAATATTTGACAGCGTCCGTCTCCCACCTGAGGGGATAGTCAGGGGCAGGCTCAACCGTGCTATCCGTCAGGGGGAAGGCCACTGACTTCGACCAATTAATTGATATCCCTGCCAAGCCCTCAAACCTCACAAATTCGCGCAGTATAGGGCTCAGGTTGTCAGTAGGATTCAGGACATACAAGGTGACATCGTCCGCGTACAGCGAGATCAGTAAGCTTCTAGCACTGAAACCAATGCCCCTGGCAGTATGGTGCTGTCGAATGCGAGCCGCTAGCGGCTCCATCGCAATCGCAAAGAGGAGCGGTGATAGAGGGCAGCCCTGCCTGGTACCCCTCGAGACATCGAACGGTTTGGAGACAAGACCATTAACGCTCACTCGGGCTCTGGGTTTCATGTAGAGGAGCTTGATAAGGGACAGGAAGTTTTGGCTGAATCCCATGCGCTGCAACACACAAAATAAGTAAGGCCATTCTAAGGAGTCGAAGGCTTTGGTGGCGTCCAAAAACACCACCGCTGCCTGTATTGAAGGGTGTAAATAGTGAAGAACCGAAAAGATCGTTCTGAGATTGTGTGAGGTTGCTCGACCAGGGATGAATCCCGATTGATCTGGGAGCGCTATCATCGGTAGCAGCGGCTGCAGTCTGTCGGCAATAACTTTTGCGTATATTTTGGCGTCTACGTTTATGAGGGACAGGGGCCTGTAAGAGTCCAGCTGCTGGTCATCCTTATCGGGCTTGAGGAGCGTGACAATGAGAGCCTCGCGCATGGAGTCTGGGAGGGATTGTGACTCGAGAGCCTCAACAAACACAGAGTGTAATCTCGGCGCTAGTTCAGCCACGTAGGTTTTATAAAAGGAGGTGGTCAGGCCATCTGGGCCAGGAGCTTTATTGGCCGGCATGCTCTTAATCACCTGGGCTATATCTTGCACTGTAACAGTGAGGTCCATGTACTGTCTGTGGTTGTTATTGAACCACACAAGTGCCACTGAGTCAAGGAAGTCCCGTAGTGACGCCGGCGTCGTGGGCTGTCTCGAGGTGTACAGAGTAGCATAGAAGTCTGCGAAGGCACCCAACACCGCCTCTTGGCCCACCACTAGTCGCCCAGTGCTATCATAGATAGTATGAATGTAGTGCGACTGTGTGCGAGGAGCAATCAGTCTGGCAAGAGTCCTGCTAGGCCTATCTCCCTCCCCATATCTGCGCGCCTCTGCCTGCCTCCCCAGAAACCGCACCTCCCGCTCCGCCTCCTCATTAAATGCCAACAGTTTAGTTTTCAGAGCGCCAGCAGTCGCCAACGCTGGGTCGGAGCTAAAAGCGATGTCGAGGTCTTTAAGTTCCCCTTCAAGTTTAGCTAGCGCGTCTCTTATGGTGCGGAGGACCCCTGCTGTGCGTGCAATACATTGACCCCTAATCACAACTTTAAATGCATCCCACACAATGGCTTCAGAAGTGACTGATCCAGCGTTCTCAGTGAAATAATTAGTGATATCCTCTCTTATCTCCTCTACAAATACAGGGTCTGTGAGTGCGTGCGGGGGAAGACGCCATTGGAACGCCCTATGCACAGCGTCGGGGAGGTGCAACACCAACATACACGGAGCATGGTCTGATAATGATCTAGCCATGATATCAACATTTGTCACCCATGTCGCAACTTCAGGAGACACCAACAAGAAATCTAGTCGCGACCAGGCCGCCTTATGGGAGGTGTAGCAGGTCCCCACTTTTGCACCCGGGTTTCTGACTCGCCACACATCCGAAAGCTGACCGTCCCTCATTATATCCAAGATCGCTTGGCGCGCTCTGGTGTGCTGCGGCCTACTCACGCCTGTGCGATCCTCGCCATCGTTTAACACGACATTGAAGTCTCCCCCCAGCACCACCGCCGGACAATCAAGCAATACAATTTTCGCCCAAATAGTTCTAAAAAAATCAGGATCGTCCACATTTGGGCCATAGATGGCAGATAGGACAATGGGTCGTCCCTGTAATGCCCCATGGAGCAGGACATATCTACCCTCCGCATCTCTCACCTGAGAGTACTCCCGCCAATCCAACCCTCTGCGGATGAGTATAGCTACGCCCCTCGCATAATTTGAGTAAATGGAAGAGTAAACGTGCGCCCATCTGGAATTTTTCAATCTAGCTGAGGGGGCGGCATTAAGATGTGTCTCTTGTAGGAAGCAAATATCTACATTGTGTCTGGACAACATGCCATGCATCAGTCGGGCCTTCTTGAAGTCCCCAAGGCCTCTAATGTTCCAAGTCCAGATTTTGACTCCTCCCATTTAAAGTATTTGACAGTCTCGGACCCCCAGCACCCAACCCTGCCCCCGGAAGCCATCTTGACCCCTGGACCCCACCCCTGTAGACCTAGCGCGTTGAAATACAGGTATGTGTAGTAGTACAATGCACCCAGAACGAACTAAAACTCGCAACATAATGCAACCCCCCCTCCACCCCCTACCCTCAGCAACCCCCCAATCAGGTCGTGACATATCCCCGTAGCATGTACACAATGCGTTAAAATACCCCAACAGCAACAACAAAGGGAGGCACCCCATGAGGCGTGGCGCGCTCGGCTAACACCCCCGTATCCGCGGGGTGGCTACCATCAAACTTTAGTGGTCCTGGGTTCTGTCAGTTCCCCCACCCCGTAATCCCCATGGTCCGCAGCCAGCCTGTGTCCCAGTGGGAGCACGGAGACAGCTTCACAAGCCAAGTGCGGGTGGAGCAAACCTGAGCGAGAGGGCGATGCGGCCTTCAACTGTGTCGCATAGAGTGGGTCCGCAGCCCTGCAGAATGAACATGGCAGAGGTCTCAGTCGTTATCACTCAGGTGCGCCGAAACTTCCTCAAGCCTGGGCGATTTCCTCCTGGCCCCGGCACAGATGTGTTTAGCAAATTTGAGGGCTGCTTTGGCGTCAGTAAAGAAATGTGTGGTATTGTCGTGGAGTACCTTCAGTTTCGCCGGGTATAAGAGAGAGTAAGGCACACCGGTTTGCAGCAGAACTTTCTTCGCCGGTAAAAATTCCTTCCGGGCCGCTTGCACCAGAGGGGTGAAGTCTGGGTAAAAGGATATATGATTACCCTGATGTGTGATTTTGCCCTTCTCTCTCGCCAATTTGAGAATAATGTCCCTGTCCTGGTAGTTAAGTAGTTTCGCAAGGATCGGACGTGGTGGGGCCCCCACCGGTGGCTTCTTCCCCAGAGATCTGTGTGCCCTCTCCACCGTGAACACCGGGGACAATTCCGGGTCGAACAGTTCATGCAGGAGGTTCGACACAAACGATTCCATCTTCCCCGTGTTTGTAGTCTCTGGAACGCCTGTAATGCGGATGTTAGAGCGTCTGGAGCGCGCTTCCAAGTCATCCGACTTAGCACGCAGGGCGTCTAGTTCTCGCTCCAGTGTTGTGATATGCCGCTTAGCCTGTTGCTGGAATTCGCAGCATTCAGTTTGCTCATTTTCGAGACAGTCCAACCGCTGCTCGTGGGTGTCTACCTTGGCCTTCACAGTTTCGAGTTGCGCCGTCATGTTGTCAAGTTTAGCATCTATGCTCTTAAGGCTGGTCCTCACCTCCATGATCAGGGCCCTAAAGTCTATGTCTGGGGTAGCACCCGGTGGCGTGGATGTGTCAGCATCAGGCTCCAATGTCGGGTGTTTCGGAGGTTTTTTACCATCAAATGTTAGCTTAGGTTGTTTGGCATCCGTTTTCCCCATCTCGGCAGCCAGGCGGTGGGGCGGCACCCCCGCGTGCCACCGCTAGCAAGCTCCCCGTGCGTGCGCGACTGTCCAGGCGGCACCAGCGCGTATCAGTCGTGGCCCTCAACACGTGGCAAGTAAGGCCAGCCGCCTTAGCGAGCTTCGCAGCTGTGTAGTGAGCTCGGCAAGCCCAAACGGGCCACCAGGGCCTCCTCCGGACCTAAAATGGCGGGCTTCTTCAGTGCAACGAGTTGCCCGCCCGCTCCACTGGGATATCGCCACGCTGGGGCCCAGGGGGCCAGGGCTGCACGTGTATGAAGCTAATCTGCAGATAAATGGCGAGTGTTCAGTTTGGTGTCTCGCCAATGTGAAAAGCAGGGGGGGGGCACGTCTCCCCCACGAAGTGTCAGAAACGACTATGCCCCCCGTCTCTCTATGGCGCCGTCTCCCCTCCGCTGCATCCGTCGCCTCAATGTCGCTGGCGCAGACCCACCTCCATGATCTCCGCTGGGCTCGATGTCGGTCAGCACCGCTCCCGGCAGCGCCAGGAGCTCCCCTCCGCAGCGCGGCCGCTCCGCCCAGGCTCGCCGGTGTTCTCGAGTTTCCCACAGCCCCCCGACAGGGGGACCCTCCGTCGGTAGCAGCGGGGATTGCGCTGCGAGGCGTCCGTAGCTAGTGCCACTTAATATGCTGGGGCCTCCGAAGCCGCGGCTTTTCGTGACTCGCGGCTCCCGGCGAGGTGCACTTCCGGCGCGGGCCAGGACCAGCCCACCCGTCGGCAGAAACAGGCGTCCGTCTCCACCGCAAGTGGGAACCGTCCCCGCTCTCCCAGCTCGGTTCGAAGGATCACCTGGGTTTAGGCTGCAGGACCCGGGTGGTGTGGGGTTCCGCAGTCGCCAGGAACAGGATCATTGAAGGATTAATCGAGGTAGCCGGCGGAGCTCACTCAGAGAGCGGCCATCTCGCTGCTCGGCTAGCCACGCCCCCCCACTTCCTCCACGTTTAATATTCTTAGAATAATCAAGAAAATCCTACCTTTTATACCGGCCAGCCTACAAAAGACACTAATTACAGCATAGTCCTCTCTAAAATAGATAACTGCA
This sequence comes from Triturus cristatus, assembly GCF_964204655.1. Taxonomy (NCBI): domain Eukaryota; kingdom Metazoa; phylum Chordata; class Amphibia; order Caudata; family Salamandridae; genus Triturus; species Triturus cristatus. Next base: position 895,274,608 of record NC_140588.1, read on the forward strand.
ACACTCTGCTTCTGACAACCCCAAAATATAATTTGAATAAACTCCAGGTACTGCAGAATGCTGCAGCAAGACTCCTTCTAAAAATCCCTAAACATTGTTCAGTGGCTCAACGGCTAAAAGAACTACATTGGCTACCCATTAAACAAAGAATAACCTTTAAGGTACTCTGCCTAACCTATAAGGCAATTCCGAACCTGGGCCCACCCTTTCTGAACCACAGCTTCAGGCAGTATGTTCCAGCTAGGAAACTTTGTTCTACCTCGGCTAATTTATTGATACAGCCTAGATTCAAGAAATCTAGATGGGTGGAAAGAGCAATGTGATGGAAGCGACCAAAATATGGAACACACTTCCCCATACCATTAAAAATGAATCCAACCTTTTATCTTTTAGGAAAGCTGTAAAGACCTGGCTGTTTAAATCATGGTAACTAGGCCGGCAGTCATGAACACACTCGCTATTTCATGAAACAATCAGCGCTTAGACGCCCCTGGGCATTAATGCGCAATATAAATCAAATTAACATCTAACATAAAAAAAACAATATTCTTACCTTCTAAATTCTGCAACACAATATTTTTAAGTTGACAATATTTTTGACATGATATTCTTATATAAGGATATTTGTCTTTTATTGTGGTGGAATACTGTAGTTAGAGGGTTATTGATCTGGCAAGGCTGAATGACATCCTACCAGTGGATGGCAACATAACTAATTTCTTAAATCAATGTGAAGAATGGTCATAGGACACATCAGACGAACATCATGGCAACTAAATCAGAGCAAAACCCTGTAAGGGGTAATGAGTCTGGTGGCTACAGCAAATCCTGAATGGAAGTTCACAGTCTGTTAGGTGTTATTTCAGCTGTTTATTTGGCCGCTAACTAAACCCCACATCCTTCCACCACTTCTCCACCAAGTGACTTTTCTCACTACACAATCTAATTACTATTTTCTTAGCCATTACACATTCAATTTTTCCGAGCTCTTTTCCCACCATGCAGATGCTAGCCCATAACAATTGGATGAAGGTGTTGTCTGAAGTCACACACTTGGCTATTACTGATCTTGCATTCATTGGACCTCATTTATGAGAAGTGTTGCATCGCTAGGGAAAAACAGCGATGCAACACTTTTCATAGTGCCATCCTTGGACACTATGGATGCACCGTATTTACACTATGGTGCTCCATAAGAATTGCATAGATACGTCAAGAATCCTGACATATCTGGTGGCACAGTAATGATGCATTTCTGGAGTGTGTCAGTAAACTGACGCAACTCCATCAATGTGTCATTACACATGGGCCGAGTCCCATGTAAATGGCCCGGCGTCACTCCTTATGGCACATTGTTTACAGGATTTTAACATTTCTCTTGTAGGAGAGCAATTGTGATGTAAGAATATAATGGGGGCAAGGAATTCAGCAAATGTAATTAAATAGCAAACATGTCTCCTTTGCATCCAATGTCCTTCCAATGCTTGAAATATATTTCATTTATAAAACTGTAGAAGTGAGAAAGTCCATTGAGTGAGGCCAGCATAGCACCAATGGAGACAACACCAGCCATTGTAAGCTTTTCATTCCACTGCAGGGTGGCTGGTCTAATAAGATGTGGGTTTGTTGCATCGCATGGTGTAGGTGCAGCTGACACTTCCCAAAAATCTTGATTTTCCACCACGGTCAACAGCAGCTCCCTTCCTAGGCCTGTATCATTAAGAAACCACCATACAACGTCTGGGACAGACTGGGAACCACAGGCAGTCCTCACAAAAATGTTCAAAGCAGTCCTGCTCCTCCTTCTCTCTATCCTCTCCCTTTCCTGAAGTCTCTCTGTGCCTGCTGTAATTACCTTGGGGAGCTGGAGAAAGTGATAGAGGTGCCAGCAGTTGCACTCTGCCCTAAAAACCAGTCTTCAAAGACTCTGGCCTACAAGGGAAATGCCTGGTGGAAACAACATCAGTCTAAGCTTGTCAAAGAACCTAGAATTGCATGGCTAGGATGTTGCTCTCCATGTCGGATAGCTGGAGAATGACTGACATTTAAGCACAATTTTTTTCCAAGCTTGTGTGAACAGGGATCCACCCAAACAATGTTGAGTTCTTGCTCATTAGTATTCTTTAAATCACACACCTCTAAAACTGAGTGCATTTTACTAAGTAGAAAGGATTGCATGGATATAAGAGCAATATTTTGTCCTATTTTATATGGAAAGTGTTTGTGCTTTTTTACAATGTGCAAAGTAGTGAGTGCATCAGTGTTAGACATGGGAATTCTGGTTGGCTGAGGTATGCACCCAAGCTGGACAGGAACCACCACTCTAGTAAGGTTAAGCTAGATACACAATAAGATAACCTGTGCTCAAGGTCTGGTAGTTTGGCACAGAGCAGTCAGGCAAATCTACAAAGGCAGTGTTTAAAGAATCTGTGCAACACACACACACTCGAAAACAATGAATACACCACAAAAATACTCTACATAGGATTAAAAAAATAGATTTCATTTTATAAATAAAACAAGGCCAAAACAGCAAATATCCAGTAAGTAGAAGCAGAGTTATGCATTTTCAAAGAATTATCCAAAAACAGTGCTTAGAAGTCAAGGGCATTAAAAGGTTACTTACACTAGATCAGGGTACATCCAAAGTTCAGGCTGACCGCGATGAAGCGTGGGTCGGATATAGTTCCAAACAGGTCTTGAAGTTTTACCTTCTCAAACTGAACAAAGTGCCCTGTTTGCAGGGGAGATGGTCGCCGGAAGCAAGTTGAGCATTGCCAGCCTGGCCTCGCTATTGTGGTCAGCGATGGTTGCTTTGCAAGGACACTATGCTGCGGCAGCTTGCACTGATCGTGTAGAGGTCAAATGTTTGATTTCAGAGGCCCAGGAGCTGTAGGTGATGAAAGCAACTGCAGAACCCACTTCTGATGCCCAGAACTTGGAGAGGGTACCTCAGGCAAGGGTAGGACTCACAGAGTCCAGCAGCACCAGCAGAATTGTAGGAAGTCTTTTGTGTCCCTGAGATTTTGGAATGCAGAGGGCAAGCCAGCAAGCCCTTGGAGATCACTTGGAGGGAAGGGCAGAGTCCAGCTTTCCTTCCAGCAGAGTTAGGTAGCAGATGGCAGAAGGGCAACATGCAGAAAAGCAGTCCTTCCAGAAAAGCAGTCCAGTTGAGTCCTTCTGACCAAAATTCAGTTCAAGATCCAGAAGTGTCTGATTTTAGGGGTGAGAGACCCAGTATTTACTCCCAAAAGTGCCTTTGATGTAGGGGTTGACTTCAAAGGAACTCTGAGGTGCACAAGGATCCCTATCAACCCAGTCCTGTCTGCCATGCTAACTTTATGTGTGGATAGGACACTGCCTATTGAAGTGTGTCAGTCCCTCCCATTCATCCCTGCCCAGGATGACCCATCAGAAGGCAGATGAGTGTTCAGAATGCAGATGAGCCTCACCTTCCTGTGTTTGTGGCTGTCCAGAGGAAGTGCACAACGTGTAGCTGTCACTCAACCCAGACGTGTATTGGAGACATGCTGTCAGGCACAAAGAGCAGTAAGTACAGAGAAATGCCCACTTTCTAAAAGTGGCACTTCTAAAACAGTAATTTGAAATCCAACTTTATCAATAAGGAGGATTTGTCATTACCATTCCAAGCATATCAAACATGATAAAGCTACTTCTCTCTAATCAGGAATTACAGCTTAAAAGTATTTTAAGGAATTCCCAATGTTGGCCTATGAGAGGGGTAGGTTTCAAAGTAGTGAAAAACGAAATAGGCTGCTTGTCACTACCAGGACACATAAAGGTACATGTTCTACCTTTTGCTTACATAGCACTATGCCCTGAGGGTTACTTAGGGTCTACCTTAGGGGTGACTTATATGCAGGGCCACTGGAAGTATGAGATTGTGCAGCCCGGTGATTTCTGCATAATCATAGATTTGCCACTAGTAGGAGTATCAATGAGCTGTGGAAGAATAATTACGGTCGATTGCTGAACTGACTGGATGAAAGACCTGTAAGATGGAAACATCTCTCGTTATCTTTGACGGAATTCCTGGCCATAGCAAAATGATAATCCTGCATAAGTTCCTTTACCTATTTATAAATTTACCACTTCCCTTGCCTCTCTATTTTCGCAAGCAGCTCCGATCTCATCTTATTTTGCAGGCTGGAGCAGGCTCTCAACCAAGTATGACCAGCCATGGCTGCTGCAGGTATGCGTGGTTGGGCAGTGGGGCTGGCTGGGGGGGGATTTCGAGAGACGACCACAAGGGAAAATTAAATAAATAATTAACTTTCCCATGTGGCCGTCTCTCGAAATCCCCCCCAGCCGACCCCACTGCTCTTACCTGCAGCGGGCACGGCTGCGTATGACCTGGGAGATCCTGACACTTCTCTTTGAACAGGGTGGTCTTGGCGCCCCAGTTCTGGACATTTATTATTTTTGGTCTCAGGCTCAATTCGCACATCACTGGCTGTTCCCAACACCATTCATGGCGCACATGGCTCCTGAATGTGACTACGTGGCTCCTTGCAGATGACATTGTTCCAGACTTCGACGTGCCCATGTGACCGTGTTGGCACGGTGGCTAGCGTGGCATGAGTTGCGATGCCGAGCTCAGGTAGAACATCTTTTTGCACCTTCGGTGCCACTATTTGGGCACCCTTTATTGCTCATCATGTGTGATCCAGGAACTTGTCCCAGATGGTGAAAGCTTGGCCTCACCTCCATGGGTGCAATCGATCCTAATGATATGTTCATAGCACCACAGGATGCTTTGTATGCTGTCACTGCCACACTCCTTGATACACCTAGATATTACAAATTGCATGCCGCTATACACACATTTTATACAATGTTTCCCAATGCCCCACTGACATTTCAAGTACTGTAAGCATTTTTTACTTCCCCCTCACCACATAGGCACATTATGAAACTATATTCCAGCATGCAAACATCGGCGCCAGTATACTTCCTGAGCAGCAGGGCGGCATGGGCCACTGACTGACGCCCAATGGCGTTACTGCCTCACGTAGGTGCGTGCTCTGTCCCCTAACTACCGCCCTCATCTCATTCATTTTAAGGTCATAAACAGACTAGGTTACACCCCAGTGAGAATGGGACTTCAGTTTTAGCAGATGCCATCTCCCAGATGTTGACTTTTTGCCTCTTTTCCTGTCATGCCCGGGCATCTCCGCGTGCTGGGAGGAGATTTTTTTTTACCACACTTGATAGCATTCTGGGATGCCCCCTTGAGCATTTCCCCCGGGTGGTTCTATTGTGCAGGAAGTACCACCGGCCAGGCGTAGGTGGACTGCGCTTCTCCTGTTGTTAGCTAAGCAAAGAGTGACAATAAGATGGGGACGTCGTGCGTTGCTACTTGTAACAGATTGGCTTAAGGATGCTGCTTACTGTTAGGACCAGTTCATTCCGTACTGGGAAATAATTCCCATACAATCACGGCCGAAGGTTATTTGGTCCCCATTAGTGCAATACTTGCGTAGCCACGTAACTGTGGTAGACTAGATGAAGGTGTGCCTGTTTCTACCCATAAGAGTATGGACCATCCTATTGCATGCTGGCCATCAGTACTGCTCATCATTATGATTGTTATGTCACTAAACGACCATGATAGTCGCCTTCATCTAATGTTGTGAACTGCACCAAGTACATGTCTGTTATACTTACATGCAGATGCTACTTGTTGCTCTTCCTTTTATGTTTTATCTTTCTTTATTTCCTCTGATATAGGCGGACCTATCAGTACCAATGCTTTGAATACAATTGATTAATGTAATTTCTTTATGATTTTTTTTTATTATAGATTTGCCGCATTTGCCACATAATCTATCATCTGCCACATAATCTGCAGATTTCAACAAAAAATTTTTTATTTCTCAAACGGTTCAAAAGTTACTAAACATACAGTAACAGGTGTTGTTATGCACTAGAAGCACGTTTACAAAACTGGACTAGTCACCTTTCTGTTGCTTATTGCTATATTTGTGTGCTAAACTGGTACTAATGAGGTGCAACCAATACCCAGACAGTGTTATCAAGTTTAAAATGACTAAATAATGACGTAATATTATTCCGAAATGTAGCGCATTATCCCGCATAATTTTACTTTTTTTGCCGCATAATTTACTAAAATCTGCAGCATAATTTGGCCCTTTCCTGCCGCATTATTACAGTGGCCTTGCTTATATGTAAAAACAGGGGAATTTAAGGTTTGGCACATCGTTTTAGAGACAGGTTTGGAAGGCTAATTCTGTGTGTGGTACAATCATTTCCCCAGCCCACTAGTAGCATTTAACTTACAGGCCCGGGGTATATGGTATACCACCTTACAAGGGTCTTACAAGTAAATTAAATAGGTCAGTCAGGTTTACAACCATTAAACACATGTAGGAAAGAAGCACATTCACTTTAGCACTGATTAGCAGTGATAAAGTGTTCAGAGTCCTAAGGTCAAACACAAAGAGTTCAGCAAAAAGAGTAGGAAGAAGGCAAAAACTATGGGGTGACCCTTCAGAGGTAGCCATTTCCAACTCAGTCGATGGCGATAATAATTTTCGCATGATCACATAATTCTAATTGCCCTAATTAATGAGTGAACAGAAATCTTTAGGTAAGGTTGTGATCTTTCCTCAGATATCCAGTGCATCCATTTCTCGACAGGAGATGCCAGCTGTGGTAACGAGCCAGTTGCAATGACAGTCCAGCCACAGTCGCAGAATTTCTCAGAAATAGTAAATGGCTTGAACTTAGATTTTTTTTTTGTTAGCTCAAGCCAGGACAAACCATAAATGGTGTCTTCTAGGGGGTTATTATATGTTTTGTATAATTTGTTCTCACCTTCTGCTTCTAAGTGAATAATATAAATTGCAAAAAAATGAGAATTATGGTTCTAAAAATTTGTAAGACATATATTATGAAAAAGTCGACATAATGTCTAATCACTAATACCCTCACTGCAATTCTATCCCGGACAGCAATTTTCTCAGCAGTGTAAACCATCATTCACCCACTTCAGGATGTATCCAGGCTAAGGCTGTATGTTTTATAGAGAGGACAGCATGACACTTTCATTGATGAGTTGGACATGTTTTCGCATTAAGACATCTTAAAATGGCCCCTCTAGGGTAAAGAGGTGCACACGAGCCAGGTGTTGCACAAAAGCAGGGCAGATCCAACTATGCTGTTGTCAGGAAATGTGTTTTCTCGCCATGGGAGCCTGCAGTGAAGACATGATGAAAAACGAACCAATGAAGAAGTGGCTTTGTCTGCAGAAAGAAGGAAAAAAAGCCAAGTTTCTTCTCGCTTTTGTCTGCAACTCTTGACTTCTCAGCATGGCGCTAGAAAGTATGATGAAAAACTGAACATCCAAATCTTGAAAACTGATTATTATGAAGTACATTTTTACCTGGGTTCTCACAAGGCTGAATCATAAAAGGATGGTTGTCTGCTCATGTAATTTCAAGTAATATTTCTGCTCTTTCCTTTTCATATTTTGAGACCAATTATCATATAAAATCAAAATTCTGCATCTGTAGCTTTACTCCTATGCTTAGGTAAAGATTTACACATATTCAGAATTCACATAACTTTCCAACCCGTGGTGACAGATTAAGGAATTCCACCTGGATATTTGGAAAGGTTTTAAAAATTCCCAATTTTGCTGATGCAAGTACAGCTCTGATGACACAATTGTACATAGTGTATAACTGGACTTGCAAAATTAGCTTTGCATTAGTGCATATGCACTACTTCCCATGGGGAAGATGCTTTTCCCAAAGAAAATCCATTTCCGTACACAGCCATAAATTTTATTATATTTAACAGTAAAATATATTTTAGAAGCGGGTTGTTGGATTTATAGAGGAATAGGTGAAAAGTTAATTTATTTAAAATAAACGTAATTTTAATGTTCGTTTTTTTCAAATGTTACTTAAATATTTGATTGATTGTTAAATATGTATATTATTTAATTTTATAATTTTGTTTGGTTATTTAAGGGCCATATGTAGGTGGCATACAATTTACCGATTCTTAAATACCGAATTTTATCGGTATTTAAGAATCGGTAAATTGTATGTAGGTAATAATTCGGTAAATGTTACCGAATCGGAGAAATTCGGTAATTACCGAATCGGTATTTACCTATTCGGTAATGAGGCATACCTTCCCATTGATTCCTATGGGCCTGGAGGCCCATAGGAATCAATGGGAAGGTATGCCTCATTACCGAATCGGTAAATACCGATTCGGTAATGGGGGGAGCACATTCAAGGGTGGCAGGGTGTCACATTGACACCCTGTTGCACCCCTGATTCCTGCATGTGTGCACATGTGGCGGACATAAGCCCTTGCCACATTGCACTCTTATTTCAGCAAAATATTGCTTTTTGCAATGTATTCGGTATTTATCACCAACCTATATTTGGTGGTAAATACCGAATTCTAATTCCTACACAACACTCATTAGAGTGTTTCCTACATCTCATTTCAGGATTCGGTATTTACTGAATCGGTAATTTTGCCGATTCGGTCATTTTACCGATTCGGTAAATTACCGAATCATGAAATATGCCCCCTACATAGCAAATGCCTAAATACCGGTCGGTAACGGGATATTTACTGAAAATCGGCCGTTACCGACCGGTATTTGGCTTCCTACATATGGCCCTTAGTGTTTTGTTTGATGAATTGTACTAAAAAAATCCTAGGCCACTGTACATGTTATTATCATTGACATCAATCGCTACTACAGTAGGGGACTCCTAATATATATGACCAATGAGACCCAAAATATAATCAAATGTGCGTTTATTGTATTGCAAAACAATTAATAAATACGTGCATATCAATTCATATACAATATATACATACCATTCATACCAGTATTCATATAGATCTCAATTATACAGTCATCCATCCTCATTCATTCCTCTATATTACATAATGAGACATTACAATAAATTATCTCAATATACATGTATAGTGATGACAAGTTTTTCTATTTTCAACAATATTCAAAACTTGGAAAGCTAATATCAAAATAACAGGAAATGTCTTGTATATGATGCTGACGTCTATCTACAATGGTCAATATTTAAATTGTAGGAACTATATGATACATTCATTTTATATATCAAGGCTGTGTGGCCCACTAAGCGTGTTTCTGCTGGACAGCCTTCATCAGAAAGCCATGTATTTATGAAGTAAGTCCTGTGAAGATAAGTACGACGGGAGAAACTTGGTCAAGGTAACAGGATCCCTCTAAAATAACTTAACAATTAAGTGATTATTAGTTTGAATGCTCAATCCTAAAGATGCCACCTTATAACACAAACCTGTCCTCATGTAAACAATAAAAGAATTTTAAAAAAATGGAAATAGCTTGAAAGCATACATCCAGATGTCCTCAGACAGAATAGATATATTTTAAGGCTAGAGAAGTGGAAAATGAAAAGGAAATAATCTAGAAAAGCTATAAATGCCCAAAAAAACAATAGAAATGTTGTTAACATATTCCTCTAATAGTGCCTGGATATATGTAGATGAGGCACAGAGAGAACCTGTCACCAAGATTCCAAAAGATTTAACAGAGGATTTACCTGGTACTTCAATGAGGAAGTATCATGTCCTGATATGGTATTTCCCACTGGCCTGGCAGGTGAAACAGGTACTGCAGAAAGCATCTGAGGCTATCATCACCTGGGCAATAGAACTTGAAGATATGCCTGGCAAAGGTCAGGTCTTGCCCCAAATGTCCTGTCAGGGGAATTGATGAGCCAGCCCCAGTAGGAAGGCCTTGTAGTACAGGGGGACCACAAACACACGTGTTACCCCAAATGCAGGTGCCATGGGCTCTCTACCTAAATGGTTAGACACTCTTTCTGTGCTCTACAGGACTTCTCCATGATGGGCTCACCCTCTTCTTTCCATCCAGAAAGTTCAGACTTCATTTAGGTCCCCTACTGGGCAGCCATGGACCTGTTGGTCACACAGACCCACTTAGGCAAAACCAACATTTCCAGGTGTGAGCTAAGATCCACCTCCTTCCAGGCAGTGTGCTTCAGATCATTTCCTTGCAAACAGTCCAATCAATGGCAGGGCTCACACCTACCTTAAGAAGACCTAAGACTGCCCCCTTTCAGTCAAAGGCAATTTTCTACTACAACCTTGTAGAATGGATTGGGTACAATTTGCAGTGAGGACACTAGATGAAACTTGACAGTAGTCATGCTGACTCCTGCATCCCTCAGAACCTCCAACCTGTGCCCATTGAGGTTACTCACTGCCTGTACTTGGAAGTGTTATAAGGCATGTGGGCTTTGGACAGCATATCTCTGTCACCCAGGGACACCAGGGTAATCTCAGCTGTCTCACTAACTGGGGCCATCTCCTCCCCAAGCGCTACACTGGCCAACCTAGGGGTTCGCCCACCCTCCTTCTTCTAGTAGGAACCCTGACCACCCTTTTGGGAGTCCCCCCAGAGGCCTTTTTGGACACTCTGGTGCTGGCCCAGAGGTCCACCTCCTCAGCAAGCTTTCTGGGGTCAAGAAGCCTGCTCTTCACAAGGTGCTGGTGCATCTCTGTAAAACAAGTATTGCACATGTACTTCATCAAAATCAAGTTGTACAGCAAAACATAATCATCAACTTTGCTTCCCCCCACCCAGCTGGTGTCTTGCTGGAATAGTCAACCAGATCCACCCAAGACTGGTTTGAGAGTGTATGGCTGCCCCTGAACCTCTGATGGCACTTCTCAGGGGACAACCCAAATTTAGCAACAAGTAAGGCTTTCAAAAGGCATGCTTTGTGTGGTCACCTACCTCAAGTGTGAGAAGTGTGCCCCTCCCCACTGTGGCATGTGTTTCCATAAGCTGCCCCCGTATTCCCCTGAATCCCTTGTGTCCTTTCAGAGATACCTCATATGTAGAATACTGCTTGTCTATATCATTTCCCATGACATAACTGGGCACCAGATCTTGTGGTATGCAGACTCTAACCTCGCCAGTGGGCACTGCGGGTATGCTGCCACCAATCCTGCTGGACAAGGGACTTATAAGTAAATTAAATATGCCAATCAGGTGTAAATCAATGTTACCATGCTTAAGCAAGAGATCATAAGCACGTTAGCACTGGTTAGCAGTGGTAACCCGCACTGAGTCTGAAAGCCAACAAAAACTAATTTCAGCCAAAAAGCAAAGGCAAAGACAAAAGATTTAGGGTGAGATCACCCTACGCCTGACAGGTCACTCACTATAACAAACCCTGGCAGTTGAATTTCAATGTAATGATTATTGTCTGGCACTATTGATAAGGGCTGTGTAGTGTGTTGCCAACTGTTATTTGTGCATATTTGTAATTTTATAAATGTATGCTTGATGGTTGACATTTTGTGTACACTTTAGTAGGCATGTGTTGTATGACCATTGGAAAAGGCCAAAGGCCTTATGGGTTCAGTGGGAAAAGTTATGTTAGATTTGTTTCTTATGTGTGATCTGTTTATAATGAAATGTTACGACAAGGCAAGTATGACTTACTTATTGTCAAAACCATATGTTAAAGGCAATAGGCTTTAAGGGAGAATTATTATTATACCTTTCTAAAGCCTGGAGGCAGGTATTTTATTACATGAAACCTCACAGAATCCTGTAGCAGACAAGGGGTTTTGTGCTGATGACCCATCCGAACAAACCATAGAGAGAGACAAGTTGCACTGTGGGAATCCTCATTAGGCTCTGCTGGAAGGGATTTTATGTTTTTTTGACAAGTGTATTTTGTACATATTTGAGATTTTGTTACAGAATACCTGATAGCTGTGTTATGCGAAGGCTTATGATCAACACAGTAGACCTGAATTGATTATGGTGGCAGGGCATTGGTAAAAGTTATAGACCTGGTTGCATTTAATGAAAAATTATGATAAAGACAATAGGCCTGACACATTGATAGTGAAAAGCATTTGTTAAAGTCAATAGGCATCTAAGGGTAGACTGTTCTTACTTTGCATTAAAATCCTACAAATTGATTTTTGTTACAGGTAAAGATTTTGGTGCTAAATACCCTTTCTTTATAAGCCATGGGTATGTAATATTAGAGATGATATTTTGCTTTGCTAACTTTGATGACTAGGCCCCATTGCATGGACTCTGACCCCTAAAATGTGACAAAATTGGCTACACCCCTCATTGGCATATTTAACTTACTTATAAGCCCCTAGCATATGGAACAAAAATGTACTGAGTACCTGTAAGTTAAATGTCACTAGTGGGCTACCCTGCAGCACATATCAAGCCACCACTGGTGTGAAAGTGCAAAACATGACTGAAGACCTACTACTGTAGCCTGTCTATGCAGTTTTAAAGCTGTAAATTTGACCTGCCAAATATTGCCTTTTGAAAGACCTAAACCCTCTCTTAAATATGAATAAGTCACCCCTCAGTAGGTTTTTAATCTCCATAAGGCAGGGTGCATGATATTTTAAAGTATTTAAAAGTAGAGCATGTAAAAGTTTAATGTTAAACATGTCCTTACAGTGACACAGCCCTGAAAGTTATTTTCACTGTAGCAAAAATAGCTGTTCCATAGGGAAGAATTGGGATACAATGATAAAATTATTATGTTATCTCTGCCAATGATGTAGCTGCAAAGTTCATTCTTGGACTTTTAAAAACATTCTTACAAGCTCAAGTCACAGGTAACGTTGAATTTGTAATAACAAATTTACAAACAATACTAACAACAAGGCAGCTTTTCTCTGTCTAAAGTTTCTAGAAGTCCATTTCCTTGAGCTTCCAGCTGTCACTCTACAATGGTGGTATGCAGTTCCTAATGTCTAAAGCAGGTAGTTGTGTGTGATCAGGGGCTCCACATAGTGGTGTAGAGTCAAAAAGTCAGGAGAAGAGTCCTGTCCTTTCGGAAAAAGGCCCTCACACACACAGCCAGCTAGGTGCCTTGCTTCATCATCGGGTCTGCTCCTTATCTGGTCAGTGCTGCAATACCCGATCGGCACCCGAGATGGGGCCTTCTTGGCGGAGATCTTTATTCCTTATGCCGTAGGGAGAAGTGCGTATGAGGGCCCTAGATCAGTGTAGGTGATAGTGATGTGTAGGGATGTGGATTAAAATAGGGAAGGAGGTCCACTCAAAATAATTTTAATGACAGGTGGCCCCCACCCTAATTAAAAGTAGTAATGCGCGTATCTCCACTCTAAGGATGTGAAGTTATGCGCTTGTGAAATAGGTCAACATGTTCCTTGCCCTTTTATCTATTAGATGGCAATTCTTCAGGACCAAATAGGATCTACCTACACTTTTTGGTGGTGGTCTACAACTAGGTGAAGTGAGGCAATGGCCACCCTTACAGCACCCGAAAAAATGGTACCTGTAGATCTAAAAATAACCTGCAAAGAAAAACAGAATAACAAACATTAATGTAAGATTGTCAGGATATTCTGGTTAAAATGAGGAGCATATGCACCATACAGTGTCTATGATGCAGCACACGCATGCTGAACACAAGTGACAGGCGGCATGCGTGAGGTGAAAGCTCGGTATGACTTAGAGCGTTAAAAACAACATATCAAAAAAATGGCAGCTGAGAGGAGCATTCATCGTAAAACTCACCCCATTAGGGTCAAGAACGCATGGCATCAGTACCGGCTGGTGTAGACACTAAGGTGTAGTGTCCTAATGGGTGAAGAGAAAACGTATATGTGGGGGGATGAGACATAGCCTCCCAGGTACACTGGCCTAGAGGTAAAGTCAGCAGTGCAATAGTAGGAGGCACCAACTAGGATTTCCCTGGTTGTGCCTCTCCACGCATTAATGTCCGCATTCCTAATGGAGACACACCGTCTTCTATCTGTACTTGAAGATTGTGCACTACGTAGTTAAACCCCCGTCAGCGCTCTTGGTAGCTTATCTGACATCCACCACGGGTGAAGTCAGGTCCGTATCAAGCGCACGTCACGGGACGCAAAACGAGGCAGGCTACACATAAATCTCGACAGCATACAAACAAACCCCGTGCAGAGAAAGTATTTACACGGTTCAAGATGCGGGGATCAAGAAAGGCAAGCGCTCTCCCAACTCCCCTGCTAGAGGCACAATGACCGGTACATGGGAACGCGCTTAAGCCAGTTTTAAAACACCACATAAACCGAGCTACTCTCCACCAGATCGGGAGGGTGCCATTTGAAAAAGAAGCCCGAGCACAAGCATGGGTCAAGTCACTCAGGGACATAGCCTTCACATTACTTACAGTTCTCTCGGAATATGGTTGGCGGAAGTCCTACCCCTCACTCAGCCGGTCCAGGCAGTGTTGATTGCGTAGGTAGCTTGGTTTCAAGTACCGGCGGGCGGTCGGAAGAGGTGGCGGTACTTCCGGTGATTTCTAAGATGCCTAGTGAAGTAACTAGAACGTGAACCTGAACGCGGGCGCCATGTTTGGTCTCCCTCATCTCTTGCGAGCTTCACAGGGCAGGCTCATTGTATCCGTGAGACACATGCAAATCCCATATGTGTATAAGCTCTAAATGTCTTGACAAGGAGTTGAATTAATCCGCTCTTGTCTGGAAAATGTCACATTCAGGTACCGAGATAATAACTATGGTCATCCTGTATTAGCCTGGTCATCCTGTATTAATATGGTATGAAGCAATGAAAACTTCAATTTATAGTGAAGAGAGCCAATGTGTAATGAGGTTAAATCTTCACGCGCTAAAGAGGTCTTGTATTACAAGTGCAGATGTAATTAGTATTTATCATGTGTAGGCCCAATGGTTCATGTCTAGAAGTCTAGTGTTTGAACCTACTGTAATGAGGGGTCTTAACTACACTAGTGAGATGTCTTGCTAGAAGTGCAGATGCAGTGTACAGACAGAATAAGCCCAGATTGTCACTCTGGTCAATAGGCTCCATGGGATATTTTCGCTGAGCCCTGACTTGTCAGTTGCCAGCCGTAGGACACACAGTTGTTCCATGCAGAACAGTGCATTTCTGGACATCCCTGGGTGTGCTTCTAGTACGCCCCATTCAAAAGAGTCAGGAGGGTGTTTTGCCTCTTTGAAGTGTGTGATCATTTTGGTGTTGGTTGTCTGGCACCTAAAGTTACTTCTATGTTCCATTATCCAGACTTTGACCGGGCTTGAGGTCATACCTATGTACAGAAGACCACAACGGCACCTCAGTATGTAAATGAAGTTTGGGGTGTTGCAATTAGTATGCATGGTCATTTTCCAACTGACCCCGTTAGGAAACCTCAGTTCTTTGGTGACTTTCCTTAGGGGACAAACTGAGCACGATCTGCATGGGTAATGCCCCATAGTGTTCTTTGCAAATTGCTCTGTTGTTTCCTGGGTCTCGTGTGTATAAGCATGTCTGTGAGGTTATTAGTCCGTTTGAACGCGAACTTCGGTATGGGAAAATTAAGCGTTTCTGCGTTTGTGGTCTCCCAAAGAGAAGCAGGGCTCCCATGGTGTAGGGAGAGCCCCGCAGGTATCCTGCTGCCTGGGAGTCTGCCAGGGTGACCGGTGGGCCAACGGAGGAGATCGGGAAAAGAAAAGAAGACCCGGGAGGCGGGGCTGACGAAGGCACACTGCCGGTGCCGTCCCCCTGCCACAAAGTCGTGACCCAGAGGAGCCCCGGTGAAGGGGGTCTCCCCAAAGCATTGCGGGGGTCAGAAGCGGCAGCAAAGCAGAGCGGAGGAGGAAGAGTCGGCGCATCGGATTCCCCGGTGAGTGGAGCTCCACGTGGTTGGCGGGTTGTGCTTGTCGCCCCATTTGTGTCCTACGCCTACAGCTGCCCAAAGGAGTGTTGCTCCAATGTTGGGGGCATCTGTTTTCAAGAGTCCCCCAAGTGGGGCTCCCCCAGGAAGTGGTGCCGGTACTTGATCTCCGTACACAGCTGCACCACAGTTGCAGGCAGCTGCATCGTTGGGCCCATTTGTTTTGGAGTCCTAGTGGGGCCCCTGAGGCACAGTGAGTGCCGGTGCTGGTTTTGTGTCCTCAGCTGCGCCGCCGTAGCGGGCAGTTGCAACTTTGGGGGACAGTTTCATTTAGAGTCCCAGAGAGGGGGTTCAGGGGGCACCTCGGTGCCCGTGCTCATTTTCACAGCTGCCCAGCAATTAGTGGGCAGCTGCTACGTTTAGGCGAGTTTGGCGCAATTTGCTTTCGCTGCTATTGCAGGCCGCCCTGACTTTACTGGACATAGGGCGCAGAGTTCTAAGTTGGCGCATAAGGTGGTTTGCGCCTGATGTGATGCTGATTTCATAATATGTGTTATGCCTAATGTGATTATCACTGCATAGTGTGTTCCTAACTTGTACCATTAGTTACTGGTGGTGCTCTACATTTACTATTTGTGCTGCATTTCCAAGTGGTGATTTGTGATTGTTTTGACAGTGACCCCATTGGCCCTGTTGTGTGTAAATAGTCCCCTGTAAAAATTGCCCAGTGCCAGTTGGCACAGTGTATACTATGTGATTATGTTTCTAATGTATTTATGCCAATACAAAGGCTATTTTTATATATAACCTTGTGTGGAGTTCCTTTTGTGTTGTTACTAGGGTGTTGTTGCAGTGTGCGTGCGCAAACGCTTTACACATTGCCTCCGGGATAAGCCTGACTGCTCGTGCTAAGCTATCAAGGGGGTGAGCAGGGGTTATCTTTGGCGTGTAACTACCTTGCCCTGACTAGAGTGGTGGTCTCTGCCTGGCTTTGGCGCAAGCCTTTACCAACCAGAGATCCCATATCTAACAAGGATGTTCCAATGTTTGCGAATTATTTTCCTCATTCGGTTAGAGTCAGGGGTATATGTGTTAACAAATGTGATGGTCTTGCCAGGTTCTCTAGTTCTGTCCTGCAATAGGCTCTTGCTGTTGTTGTTTTTAGCCCTTTTGCACGTGATATCAACAACCTGTTTGGGATATTCACGTTGAAAAAGGTATTTCTTCAGTGTGTTAGACTGTTTCAGTTAGTGTACTGCAGTTCCTTCTGATGCGAAGGAACTGACCAAAGGGTAAGTTCTGTCTCAGGGCCCTTGGAGGATGACTACTAAAAAGTAAGAGGCTGTTCCTGTCGGTAGGTTTATGATGAAGGGTGGTGGAGATTTTGTCATCCTCTATTTTGATCAGTAAATCAAGAAATGGAATCTCTGTTTCTGAAATGGTGCTGGTAAATTTCAGAAAAGGGTTCAATGTGTTAATCCATAGGCAGAACTCATCACATTTTGTTTGTTCTCCTTTCCAAAGGATCAAAATATCGTCGATAAATCTTTTCCACATGAGCACATTTGTCATGTATGGATTTCGGTGGGTGTGGATCTCCCTTTCCTCGAACGCTGACATGTACATACATGCCAGGCTCGGCGCAAACGTGCTGCCTATCGAGGTGCCCTGCGTTTGATGGTAGATTTGGGTGTCGCATTGAAAGAAATTGTCTGTTAGCGCTAAAGTGGCACATTCCAGTATGAAGGCCACTGGTGTTGGCGAAATCCACTCCTTATTGATCAGTGCATCTTCAATTACATCGAGGGTTGCCCTTTGAGGAATGTTGGTGTAGAGTGCCTTAAGATCCAGGGTGACCAACAGGTCTACTGTTTCTGGATGTTGAGTCCCCTCGAGTAGACGTAGGACATCAGTAGTGTCCCTGATGAAGGAGGGAGTTGCTCTTACCAATGGTTGTATGACGTGATCAACAAACTTGGACAGAGGTTCCAGAATGGACCCGATCCCTGACACGATGGGGCGCCCAGGGACCGGGGTGACCCCCTTGTGAATTTTCCGCAGGCAGTAGAAATAGGGGGTTATGGGCTCTTTGGTTATAAGGAATTCAGCTTCCTTCTTTGTGATCCACCCTTCTGTTTCTGCAGAGAAAACCATAGTAGATATAATTCTACTCAGTCTAGGAGTAGGATCTTCCCTTATAGGAGTGTAATATCTCCTATCACTCAATTGTCTGTGGCACTCAATGTCGTAGTCCACTGTGGACATGATCACCATTGCCCCACCTTTGTCTGCCTGCTTGATTGTGATACTCACATAATTCGCCAAGGCCTTGATGGCAGCGGGGTGAATTTTACGATGAATGCTCCTCTCAGCTGCCAATTTTTTTATATGTTGTTTTAAACGCTCTAAGTCATACCGAGCTTTCACCTCACGTATGCCACCAGTCACTTGTGTTCAGCGTGCGTGTGCTGCATCATTGACACTGTATGGTGCACATGCTCCTCATTTTAACCAGAATATCCTGACATGATACATTAATGTTTGTTATTCTGTTTTTCTTTGCAGATTGTTTTTTAGATCTACAGGTACCACTTTTTAGGGTGCTGTAAGGGTGCTCATTACCTCACTTCACCTAGTTGTTGACCACCACCAAAAAGTGTAGGTAGATTCTATTTGGTCCTGAAGAATTGCCATCTAATAGATAAAAGGGCAAGAAACATGTTGACCTATTTCACAAGCACATAACTTCACATCCTTAGAGTGGAGATACGTGCCCTTCTACTTTAAGTCCGAAGGCAAAGGTGTTAAAATTATCCAGCCAATGAGGGACCTTCCTTGGGTGTGAATGTTGAATTTCTCCTCTTTAGCGGTTTCTCCCCAAAAGTCAACATTTTTGCCAGGACAACATTTTAAAGCTATCTAGTCTTAGTCATACCCACCTCAGGTACAGTCTGCTTTCTTGCCCTGCTGAGGGTTTTTGACTTTCATTTCAGAGGCTAAGTCACTGGGACAAATATGATTTCTGAATCTGACCTACCCTCCATCAAGGTCAGCATTAAATTGCACAGAGGTATTGGTCAAGTATTACCAGATGATTGTGGTTGGTGCTTGACACTTTTTAGCACTATTTTTATTTAAAACTTTAAAAATTCATATCTCCGGTTCTCCGTACTGTATTTTTGTCATTTTGGTGTCATTTTGTTCAGTATATTATTCTCAATTTTTATACATTAGAGAAGGCTTTTTATTATGCTGTGTTTTTCACTTTTCAACTCTTTTGTTACTTCTAAATGCTTTACACACTTTCTTAAGTTAAGCGTGCTTGCTCTGTGACATAGCTATTAGGGGTTGAGTTCCGGTTTAAATTACTGAAACCTTTACTGGACCAAACAAGAATAGTGAAATTATTACTTTTAAAGACATAAAGAACTTTTTAAAATGGGTGGAAAATTTGATCTGGGAGGACGACCTGGTGATGATGACACTTGACATTTCAAGTCTGTATACGAGCAGTAACCATGCACAAGGAATTGAAGCTGCAAAGTACTTTTTGAGAGAGCGATCAATAACTTTGGCTGAGCACAACAACATGCTGATTGAATTTGTGAACTTTTGTCTATGCAATAATATATTTCTATTTCAGGACCAGTTATTTAGACAGATACGCGGTACTGCAATGGGCACCTGCTTCGCCCCCAGCTACGCAAACCTTTTTGTGAGCTGGTGGAAGAAGTAGGTGGCCTGGGCAGAGACCAATGAGAATCGGACCCGGAGGGTAGTTAGCTGGAATAGGTACATAGACGATTTGTTTATTATCTTCAGGGGCATGGAACAGTCAGCTAAAGAGTATTTGGATGTGCTTAATAGAAATGACCTCAACCTTAGGTTTACAGGTAAGATAAGCAGGACTTCTGTTAACTTCCTAGATCTCACTGTATTTCCTGCGGAGGGTAGACTGTGTACTTCTCTGCACAGGAAACGCACTGCAGGAAATTCCTTGCTACTCACCAGCAGCTGCCATCCAGGAAAAACTATAACCAGTATTTCGTATGGTGAGCTGGCTAAGAATAAAGAGAAATTGTACACGTGACTGTGACTATCAAGTCACAGCTAATGAAAGCATACAGAGATTTGAGGTTAGAGGGTATCTTAAAGAGACTCTCACAGAAGCCAAAGCTAAAGTGAATATGAAATCCAGACTTGAACTAATTAGTGACAATTCTTCGATTAAGGAGAGTAAGGAGAAAACTAAAGCCTTGAACAATTTCAGAATGATCACGGAGTATTCCAGTGATGCTTTGGACATCAGTGGATGAACTGTTATATTGGAGGGACTGTTATCCCATATTCGCAGTGCGACAGCTTGGAGCATTAAGAAATGCTCCAGTTCTGATTAATTTATTTTGGACATCAGAAAGGCATTTAGGAAGAATTGGCACATTTTGAAATCCAACCCAATAATAGGGACAGATTTACCTAAAGCGCCTTTGATGACATTTAGAAGAGCAAGGACATTGCGCAACAGCCTATTCCAGAGTCACTGCATCTAAGAAAGCAGGCCAAGTGTGTTTGGTAAAATAGCAGGTTTCTTTCCCTGTCTAAAATGTAGGGCATGTAGGTCTTAAACTACACTGTGCCCGGCCTTGAGGAACCAAGAAGAATTAAGAAATTGATGAACTGTAACACAAGCTACACGGTGTACTGTTTGGTATGTCCGTGTGGCTTGCCCTACATTGACAGCACAATACACCCCACGAAAGTGCGTATTTTAGAACACCTCCGAGCCATCACAAATAAAGATGTGACTTATCTGGTGGCGCGCCACTTCGAGGTATTTCATCAGGGCAACTGGGACCTGTTGCGATTCATCTGTATGGATCATGTACCCCTTAATGTGAGAGGTGGGGATAGACAGTTGCAACTTCGTAAACTGGAGTTGAGACATATCATCTAACCCTGGGTATAGTTCGCGTAGTAGCGCTATGCGTAGCTTCGCAAAGAGCACTTCGCACTGCGCAAGATACGCTTAGTGCTATGCGAACTGTGTAGTATGCTATTCGTGATCATTGCACAGTGCTGGATGATTGTCCGCACTGTGCAATCATTGCAAACGGCACCTTGCACATTGCAAGCGGTCGTTTTCTGCCGCTCTAGTAGATTTTTACTCTAACGGCAGCTTTCTCAACACGGACTGGTAGTTTCTCATCGCGAGCAGTGGCGAGCATACGCAACCACTCGCAATGGGAAACCTGACCTCCCCGCATTGAGAATCTCACCGGGAGGTTTATTTTCCACGCTTGCGATCGGCGAACGAGGAAAAAGTCTCGCCGGGATGTAATTTTGCTCGCTCGTGGTCACCAACTTGAGGTTGAGGACCATGAGCGAGCAAAAAATGCTAACTACGCGTTGCGATTTTGCACTGTGCTACGTGCAATTCGCATAGCGCGAAGTAGCACAAACTACGCAAACTTCACAAGCGTAGCGTAGTTGTCCGCCCAGTGTTAATATCATCGACAACCAAGCAAAAATGCCACAAGTTCTGAATAGTGGGGAAAAATAGCTGTGCACTTGTAGATTTAGGGAAATCTGATATCTTTTCGTGGATGTGACATCACATTTTGTAAACATGTTGACAGTATTGAGCACAAAGATTTGAGTGATACAACCCATTCAGGATAATACACAAAAAGAGCGAGGTATGAGGCAAAAAATGATTGCACCTATCATTCGGTAAGGTCAAAATTAGTATAACTTTTTTTGGGTGCCAAGGATCTGAGGATCAATACCCCTAAACCCCCTAGGATCTAGGATCCTACAAATCACAAATAAAACACTGTGATCCAGCACTCCACATGGTCAATTCAAGATACAATAATATACAATGAAATATGTCAATCCATTCAGCAGGACTGGTTTCAAATTTTCTTTATTAAATTCTTCTTTAAAATCAGCGTAGCCAACGCGTTTCATCCCTATGGACTTCTTCAGGGCTACAAATAAGTAAATACATTATATTTACAAAAATCATCATAGAAATATCTACAATTATATACAATCTAAAGTGAGCTGTTTTCATACATACAACATTTATACACATTCTCTATACAACAAAACTAAATAAAACAACAGCCCATATTTTACATCTTATTATACACATTTTATATCAAAGCTGTGAGAAATAAACATCACTAGCTCTAAACCTGCTGAACCAGTAGCTATCATGCCTTTATACAACATGTGTTGGACCTGACTGCTACCTCCTAAAAAGTGTATTTTTTCTAATAGACATTCGTTTATATTCACTATCACAGTTTTGGTTTTTCACAGATGGGACAAAAGGCATCTATTTAAAGTCACTGTCTTGCTTTACTTTCTCTCTCAATGATGGGGCAAAAGTATTCCAATAGTGACAACACATATTTAGTGAGTATAGTATTTTCAAAAGTGGTAACATATCATGATGGATATAAATACCTCTTTTAATAGCTCATGGGGAACTAGGATATATGTATTATATTTCAGGACTGAAAGTTTGATCTATTAGTGCAGAACACAATCTTACCAGGTTTAAAAAATGAAGGAGCTTAGTCTTGTTCCTCTTCAGAACTAAGGTCTGTAGTCAAGGCTCCCTTTAATCAACCAAATGTGTGTGTGGCCTAGGTGTATAACAAAGGGAAACACATAAGTATAGAATGTACTGACTTATCAGTTATATTAACCATTGGTCTCATTTTTATATTAATCCACCATTCAAGAATAAACAGTGCATACCATATAATTTTTGTAAATTGATCTGATGCTCTCAGTGTGATTTTACCCTGTCTGGGTTTTAAGAATAGTTCTATCTGCAATATACAAAGAAAGAAAGATATTTTCTCTGATCATATACTTATATTTTATATTGCCTATATTTATTCAAATTAAGATGTTTTCAAGTTTTATTAGACGTAAAAAACGAAAGCCTCTCACGGGGTAACTGACCCAAATTATGATCAATAATATACAAATGCGTAAAACCCAAAAATATATGCTGACGACATATAAGTCTCAACATAAAAATACAGTTTTCTAACCATACGCAAAAGTTAATGGTTCCCATATAAGCATAACGATAATTTGCCTGTGAGGATCAAAATCAGCACAATTTTGTGAAAAGATAAATAAATAAAGTTATTTTACACTAAAAAATCTTAGTTGCACCAACTAAGACTAGGGTCTTACATTTTTTTTTAAAACCCCAAGGAACCAAATATTGAGGCATGAGAAATTCCCGCCTATTACTAAAGCATCCAAGCATCTAAACCACATATATTGTCTATTGCTTACTTGTATTCAGAAGAAAGGTCCCTCCATCAAGCGGTCCGTACGATAACGAAACGTCAAAATTGCTCGCTTTAAATTGCCCACGCTATCGGTCACCTGTAGCAAGTTTAGAACCATAATAGGCCATAATTGATCAAGTAGACAGCCACCATCTTATAGGGGCATTTTTAACCCTAATATACTGACATATTAGAGAAAAACGAGACTCCTCACAAACGATGTACAGTTTTATACCTATTTCTAAGCAGCATTTGGTATAGATAGAAAATATATATCATTTATAATTATCATAGGCAATATTTTATATTCAGGATAGAATTTGTTTGGTTGATAAGAATTCCCCATTCAGGGCTCAATTTGAATTTAGAAACATTCATATATACATTCACAAGCTTTCATGACATGGAAGTGCCCATCCAGGGCGGCATTACAGAGTAATGAGGCTGTGCTGTATGCTGTGTTCACTAATGAATTTGCATGTTTACAAATGGCCGACACCACAGAACTGAAGGAAGTCCGGTGCCCTTTGTGATGTTTACACATATTGTTATTTAAATACTGTCTTATGTCGGCGCAGGCCACTATTGAGAAAGGCGGTTGCCGAAACGCGTCTTGTCGTGTTTATTCTGTCCCAATAAAATCTGGGATGTGACTGTTCCCGTGAATGCTGGTATACTGATGACATATGTGTCTTTCTGAAAAAAAATATATATATATATGTATAGCTAAAAAAAAAA
The DNA here is from genome assembly GCF_964204655.1 of Triturus cristatus. Lineage (NCBI taxonomy): Eukaryota > Metazoa > Chordata > Amphibia > Caudata > Salamandridae > Triturus > Triturus cristatus. The sequence goes on from NC_140588.1 coordinate 895,298,408, forward strand.
GGAAGAAGACATGGGTATATAAATGTGTAAATACAGTGATGTAATATCTGACGTCATCAGCAGCGGATTACGGTCGCGTGAGTTATAGTTGCCTGCACTAACTATAATGGGGGAATTTCATTGGTTTTTCACGAGGAAAATGCCCAGCTAACTATAACATGTGTGAGACCTATGGTTTTTTAAGTGAATTTGCAAGGTTTTTTAAATGCTAATTCCTAACTATAACGTGTGTGAAACCTATGGTTTTTTCAGTGAATATATATATATATATATATATATATATATATATATATATATATATATATATATATATATATATATATATACATATATATATATATATATATATGTATATATATCCACTTTCTCACTTTTACCCATTTAGAAGAGCCATCACGCAGGTAGGTAAATCTTCGTTTATTTTGCAAGGAAAACAGCACAGTGGAAGGGGAACAGAGTCCAAGTTCATTCATGTGCCTGACGCGTTTCATGCTGCATTAGCATTTCTTCAGAGGCTTCAAGTTCAAACACTGTGTGAGGCACCGGCATCTTTTGTAATCCTAAACACCTGCCTCAGTGGGCGTTGGCTCTCCCAGAGCCTGCTGGTATTGGTAGTGCCGTAAATCTTGCTGCAGTGAGCTGCCTTCTCACAGTAAAATAATGAAAGTTTTAAAACCCCAGTGGGTCTGGAAAATGTCACACTCCGCATTGGCTGCCAGTGATACCTTGCAACACGGCCTTCCTGCCCTTTGCGCCGTTTGTCTGGTGACTACAGCTCGGTCCACTTCAACGTGGCTGGGCTCCTCCACGACCGGGAACAGCCGTCAAATAAATCCACTTTCTCACTTTTACCCATTTAGAAGAGCCATCACGCAGGTAGGTAAATCTTCGTTTATTTTGCAAGGAAAACAGCACAGTGGAAGGGGAACAGAGTCCAAGTTCATTCATGTGCCTGACGCGTTTCATGCTGCATTAGCATTTCTTCAGAGGCTTCAAGTTCAAACACTGTGTGAGGCACCGGCATCTTTTGTAATCCTAAACACCTGCCTCAGTGGGCGTTGGCTCTCCCAGAGCCTGCTGGTATTGGTAGTGCCGTAAATCTTGCTGCAGTGAGCTGCCTTCTCACAGTAAAATAATGAAAGTTTTAAAACCCCAGTGGGTCTGGAAAATGTCACACTCCGCATTGGCTGCCAGTGATACCTTGCAACACGACCTTCCTGCCCTTTGCGCCGTTTGTCTGGTGACTACAGCTCGGTCCACTTCAACGTGGCTGGGCTCCTCCACGTCCGGGAACAGCCGTCAAATAAATCCACTTTCTCACTTTTACCCATTTAGAAGAGCCATCACGCAGGTAGGTAAATCTTCGTTTATTTTGCAAGGAAAACAGCACAGTGGAAGGGGAACAGAGTCCAAGTTCATTCATGTGCCTGACGCGTTTCATGCTGCATTAGCATTTCTTCAGAGGCTTCAAGTTCAAACACTGTGTGAGGCACCGGCATCTTTTGTAATCCTAAACACCTGCCTCAGTGGGCGTTGGCTCTCCCAGAGCCTGCTGGTATTGGTAGTGCCGTAAATCTTGTTACAGTGAGCTGCCTTCTCACAGTAAAATAATGAAAGTTTTAAAACCCCAGTGGGTCTGGAAAATGTCACACTCCGCATTGGCTGCCAGTGATACCTTGCAACACGACCTTCCTGCCCTTTGCGCCGTTTGTCTGGTGACTACAGCTCGGTCCACTTCAACGTGGCTGGGCTCCTCCACGACCGGGAACAGCCGTCAAATAAATCCACTTTCTCACTTTTACCCATTTAGAAGAGCCATCACGCAGGTAGGTAAATCTTCGTTTATTTTGCAAGGAAAACAGCACAGTGGAAGGGGAACAGAGTCCAAGTTCATTCATGTGCCTGACGCGTTTCATGCTGCATTAGCATTTCTTCAGAGGCTTCAAGTTCAAACACTGTGTGAGGCACCGGCATCTTTTGTAATCCTAAACACCTGCCTCAGTGGGCGTTGGCTCTCCCAGAGCCTGCTGGTATTGGTAGTGCCGTAAATCTTGCTGCAGTGAGCTGCCTTCTCACAGTAAAATAATGAAAGTTTTAAAACCCCAGTGGGTCTGGAAAATGTCACACTCCGCATTGGCTGCCAGTGATACCTTGCAACACGACCTTCCTGCCCTTTGCGCCGTTTGTCTGGTGACTACAGCTCGGTCCACTTCAACGTGGCTGGGCTCCTCCACGACCGGGAACAGCCGTCAAATAAATCCACTTTCTCACTTTTACCCATTTAGAAGAGCCATCACGCAGGTAGGTAAATCTTCGTTTATTTTGCAAGGAAAACAGCACAGTGGAAGGGGAACAGAGTCCAAGTTCATTCATGTGCCTGACGCGTTTCATGCTGCATTAGCATTTCTTCAGAGGCTTCAAGTTCAAACACTGTGTGAGGCACCGGCATCTTTTGTAATCCTAAACACCTGCCTCAGTGGGCGTTGGCTCTCCCAGAGCCTGCTGGTATTGGTAGTGCCGTAAATCTTGCTGCAGTGAGCTGCCTTCTCACAGTAAAATAATGAAAGTTTTAAAACCCCAGTGGGTCTGGAAAATGTCACACTCCGCATTGGCTGCCAGTGATACCTTGCAACACGACCTTCCTGCCCTTTGCGCCGTTTGTCTGGTGACTACAGCTCGGTCCACTTCAACGTGGCTGGGCTCCTCCACGACCGGGAACAGCCGTCAAATAAATCCACTTTCTCACTTTTACCCTAATGCAGCATGAAACGCGTCAGGCACATGAATGAACTTGGACTCTGTTCCCCTTCCACTGTGCTGTTTTCCTTGCAAAATAAACGAAGATTTACCTACCTGCGTGATGGCTCTTCTAAATGGGTAAAAGTGAGAAAGTGGATTTATTTGACGGCTGTTCCCGGTCGTGGAGGAGCCCAGCCACGTTGAAGTGGACCGAGCTGTAGTCACCAGACAAACGGCGCAAAGGGCAGGAAGGTCGTGTTGCAAGGTATCACTGGCAGCCAATGCGGAGTGTGACATTTTCCAGACCCACTGGAGTTTTAAAACTTTCATTATTTTACTGTGAGAAGGCAGCTCACTGCAGCAAGATTTACGGCACTACCAATACCAGCAGGCTCTGGGAGAGCCAACGCCCACTGAGGCAGGTGTTTAGGATTACAAAAGATGCCGGTGCCTCACACAGTGTTTGAACTTGAAGCCTCTGAAGAAATGCTAATGCAGCATGAAACGCGTCAGGCACATGAATGAACTTGGACTCTGTTCCCCTTCCACTGTGCTGTTTTCCTTGCAAAATAAACGAAGATTTACCTACCTGCGTGATGGCTCTTCTAAATGGGTAAAAGTGAGAAAGTGGATTTATTTGACGGCTGTTCCCGGTCGTGGAGGAGCCCAGCCACGTTGAAGTGGACCGAGCTGTAGTCACCAGACAAACGGCGCAAAGGGCAGGAAGGTCGTGTTGCAAGGTATCACTGGCAGCCAATGCGGAGTGTGACATTTTCCAGACCCACTGGGGTTTTAAAACTTTCATTATTTTACTGTGAGAAGGCAGCTCACTGCAGCAAGATTTACGGCACTACCAATACCAGCAGGCTCTGGGAGAGCCAACGCCCACTGAGGCAGGTGTTTAGGATTACAAAAGATGCCGGTGCCTCACACAGTGTTTGAACTTGAAGCCTCTGAAGAAATGCTAATGCAGCATGAAACGCGTCAGGCACATGAATGAACTTGGACTCTGTTCCCCTTCCACTGTGCTGTTTTCCTTGCAAAATAAACGAAGATTTACCTACCTGCGTGATGGCTCTTCTAAATGGGTAAAAGTGAGAAAGTGGATTTATTTGACGGCTGTTCCCGGTCGTGGAGGAGCCCAGCCACGTTGAAGTGGACCGAGCTGTAGTCACCAGACAAACGGCGCAAAGGGCAGGAAGGTCGTGTTGCAAGGTATCACTGGCAGCCAATGCGGAGTGTGACATTTTCCAGACCCACTGGGGTTTTAAAACTTTCATTATTTTACTGTGAGAAGGCAGCTCACTGCAGCAAGATTTACGGCACTACCAATACCAGCAGGCTCTGGGAGAGCCAACGCCCACTGAGGCAGGTGTTTAGGATTACAAAAGATGCCGGTGCCTCACACAGTGTTTGAACTTGAAGCCTCTGAAGAAATGCTAATGCAGCATGAAACGCGTCAGGCACATGAATGAACTTGGACTCTGTTCCCCTTCCACTGTGCTGTTTTCCTTGCAAAATAAACGAAGATTTACCTACCTGCGTGATGGCTCTTCTAAATGGGTAAAAGTGAGAAAGTGGATTTATTTGACGGCTGTTCCCGGTCGTGGAGGAGCCCAGCCACGTTGAAGTGGACCGAGCTGTAGTCACCAGACAAACGGCGCAAAGGGCAGGAAGGTCGTGTTGCAAGGTATCACTGGCAGCCAATGCGGAGTGTGACATTTTCCAGACCCACTGGGGTTTTAAAACTTTCATTATTTTACTGTGAGAAGGCAGCTCACTGCAGCAAGATTTACGGCACTACCAATACCAGCAGGCTCTGGGAGAGCCAACGCCCACTGAGGCAGGTGTTTAGGATTACAAAAGATGCCGGTGCCTCACACAGTGTTTGAACTTGAAGCATCTGAAGAAATGCTAATGCAGCATGAAACGCGTCAGGCACATGAATGAACTTGGACTCTGTTCCCCTTCCACTGTGCTGTTTTCCTTGCAAAATAAACGAAGATTTACCTACCTGCGTGATGGCTCTTCTAAATGGGTAAATGTGAGAAAGTGGATTTATTTGACGGCTGTTCCCGGTCGTGGAGGAGCCCAGCCACGTTGAAGTGGACCGAGCTGTAGTCACCAGACAAACGGCGCAAAGGGCAGGAAGGTCGTGTTGCAAGGTATCACTGGCAGCCAATGCGGAGTGTGACATTTTCCAGACCCACTGGGGTTTTAAAACTTTCATTATTTTACTGTGAGAAGGCAGCTCACTGCAGCAAGATTTACGGCACTACCAATACCAGCAGGCTCTGGGAGATCCAACGCCCACTGAGGCAGGTGTTTAGGATTACAAAAGATGCCGGTGCCTCACACAGTGTTTGAACTTGAAGCCTCTGAAGAAATGCTAATGCAGCATGAAACGCGTCAGGCACATGAATGAACTTGGACTCTGTTCCCCTTCCACTGTGCTGTTTTCCTTGCAAAATAAACGAAGATTTACCTACCTGCGTGATGGCTCTTCTAAATGGGTAAAAGTGAGAAAGTGGATTTATTTGACGGCTGTTCCCGGTCGTGGAGGAGCCCAGCCACGTTGAAGTGGACCGAGCTGTAGTCACCAGACAAACGGCGCAAAGGGCAGGAAGGTCGTGTTGCAAGGTATCACTAGCAGCCAATGCGGAGTGTGACATTTTCCAGACCCACTGGGGTTTTAAAACTTTCATTATTTTACTGTGAGAAGGCAGCTCACTGCAGCAAGATTTACGGCACTACCAATACCAGCAGGCTCTGGGAGAGCCAACGCCCACTGAGGCAGGTGTTTAGGATTACAAAAGATGCCGGTGCCTCACACAGTGTTTGAACTTGAAGCCTCTGAAGAAATGCTAATGCAGCATGAAACGCGTCAGGCACATGAATGAACTTGGACTCTGTTCCCCTTCCACTGTGCTGTTTTCCTTGCAAAATAAACGAAGATTTACCTACCTGCGTGATGGCTCTTCTAAATGGGTAAAAGTGAGAAAGTGGATTTATTTGACGGCTGTTCCCGGTCGTGGAGGAGCCCAGCCACGTTGAAGTGGACCGAGCTGTAGTCACCAGACAAACGGCGCAAAGGGCAGGAAGGTCGTGTTGCAAGGTATCACTGGCAGCCAATGCGGAGTGTGACATTTTCCAGACCCACTGGGGTTTTAAAACTTTCATTATTTTACTGTGAGAAGGCAGCTCACTGCAGCAAGATTTACGGCACTACCAATACCAGCAGGCTCTGGGAGAGCCAACGCCCACTGAGGCAGGTGTTTAGGATTACAAAAGATTCCGGTGCCTCACACAGTGTTTGAACTTGAAGCCTCTGAAGAAATGCTAATGCAGCATGAAACGCGTCAGGCACATGAATGAACTTGGACTCTGTTCCCCTTCCACTGTGCTGTTTTCCTTGCAAAATAAACGAAGATTTACCTACCTGCGTGATGGCTCTTCTAAATGGGTAAAAGTGAGAAAGTGGATTTATTTGACGGCTGTTCCCGGTCGTGGAGGAGCCCAGCCACGTTGAAGTGGACCGAGCTGTAGTCACCAGACAAACGGCGCAAAGGGCAGGAAGGTCGTGTTGCAAGGTATCACTGGCAGCCAATGCGGAGTGTGACATTTTCCAGACCCACTGGGGTTTTAAAACTTTCATTATTTTACTGTGAGAAGGCAGCTCACTGCAGCAAGATTTACCGCACTACCAATACCAGCAGGCTCTGGGAGAGCCAACGCCCACTGAGGCAGGTGTTTAGGATTACAAAAGATGCCGGTGCCTCACACAGTGTTTGAACTTGAAGCCTCTGAAGAAATGCTAATGCAGCATGAAACGCGTCAGGCACATGAATGAACTTGGACTCTGTTCCCCTTCCACTGTGCTGTTTTCCTTGCAAAATAAACGAAGATTTACCTACCTGCATGATGGCTCTTCTAAATGGGTAAAAGTGAGAAAGTGGATATGTATATATATATATATATAATCTACTGGCGGTCGCCAGAAGATAGTTATAGTTAGGACCTATTTTCCATAAGAAATCCGCAACATTCTATTCCCAATAAGTCTTCGCGAAATTTTCCAAACTTTTGGCCAGCTCCGCTCTGCTCCTACCCTGAAAGATTTGTGGTGATTCGTCAAGCGGGGGCCGAGAAAAAAGGGGTGTCCCAAAGCACGTTTTCCCCATGCAATTTCCCATAGGATCTGTTGTCGCAGCTACAGCCCGAACCGCTGAACGGAATAACACCAAATTTGGCAAAGAGGTAGTCCTCAGTTCAGACTCGTGCCTTTTGCATAAATGGTGTGAATCCGTTCAGTAGTTCCTGAGAAAATTAGAGTTAAAAGTACATATATATCTATGGCCGGGGAGGATCCGCGTACCCTACCCGCACCGTAAGCGCACCCTCTCCGAACTGAGCGCGCACCCTCCCGATCGCATGCTGAATGCTAATTGCCTGTCGAGTGTCTGTCTACATTCGAAACCAGGAACTGTTGGCGGCCATTTTCTGCCTCGGTAGAAGCGAGGCTGAAGAAGCAAGGGGAATAAGTGTGTAAAACATATAAAGGGGGCAGAGTGGAAATACTCTGACCCTCTAGAGGTGCTTAAGGGGTCCCAGAAGGACCCCCTGGGGCCCCCTTAAAAAACGGCAAAATGCGCGCAGGGTGCGCGCATCCTATCGCGTTTGGTGCACGGATCCTCTCGTGTTGGGTGCGGGATCCAAAAACATGGAAAAAATATATACAAAATAAAGTTTTGAACATATAGTTAATAAAAAAATCGGGAAAAATATAAAAAAATATGTTTGAAAAACCCATTAAATTCAAATAATATGTTTTAATTTTTAAAAGAATTTATTGAAATAATGAGTTTAAAAAATGGTGATAAAAAAGTATTTTAAAAAAAACATAATTAATGAAACACACTGAATTGGAAAAACATAGACATCCAATCAAAATCATTCAACATGATATCTTTAGAGATAAGTTATAGATAGGAATTAGCATTTAAAAAAACCTTTGAAATTCACTGAATAAACCATAGGTTTCATGCACGTTATAGTTAGGAATTGGCATTTAAAAAACCTTTGAAATTCACTGAAAAAACCAAAGCTTTTAGGGGAGTTATAGTTAGAAATTGGCATTTAAAAAACCTTAGAAATTCTCTGAAAAAAACATAGGTTTCAGGGGCGTTATAGTTAGCTGGACAAAACCCTAGAAATTGCCCTGTAATAGTTAGTTCAGCTAACTATAACTCGCGCCCCCGAAATGCACTGCTGATGATGTCACACATTACATCACTCATGACATGGTCAGTGACATCACTGATGACGTCACTGATGACATCTCAAATGACATCACTGATGACATCACTGATGATGTCATCCATGTGATAAATTAGTGCATCTTCTCACACCCTAATATAACCTTTGATACACCGACTCAAAATTTCAGACGCCATTTTGAAAACCATAGATACTCCAATACCAAAAACTACATACCCACTCATTAACTCTTAGGTCTACATACACCTCCACTCACTCACCTGTACAGTCACTCATACTTACAGTCACTCCGTACAAGACTATCATATGCATGTATACGCCTATATAGACACTCACACACCACCAATCATCCATTGAGGTACTGACACACCTAGTCAGTCATGCGAATAATTAAACACAGTCCAATTTACTCACCTATACAGTTAAACACACTCAAGTTCACTTACTCATGAAAATAGTACCACATTCTTACGCTCTTATACAATCATTGATACAAGCACACACTCATCCATACAGCCACTCTCACAATCACACACTCCCACATATACCCACTTATATACTCTTACACACATATATACTGACTTTCACATATGTAGTTAGTCACACATCTACCACTGAAATATACATTCAGTCCCTAACACACCCATACATACACTCACCCAACCATACAGTCCATCACAGATGCACTCTTAAAACCATGCACCCATAGAATCACCCACTCACACATCTATGCATAGAGTTACACACACCCTACCCACACAAACACTCAGGCACCCATACAGATACTCAGACAACCAATCAATAATCCATATATACACTCATATAGCTATTCACAAAACCATGCAGCCACTTATACACCAACACACAGACACATACAGACATTCACACAGTTTAGACACTAGTCTGCAGTAAGATACATTTAATGACTCACTTATAGAGTCAGTTACGCACCTAGAAAATCATCCATTTACACACTTGTACACCCACTCATTCTTCAACAGAACTTTCCCTATATATATTAAACATATTAAAACTGTACACAAACACATACTCACTGGATGATGTCATCAGTGATGTCACTGACCATGTCATGAGTGATGTAATATGTGACGTCATCAGCAGTGCATTGCGGGGGCGCGAGTTATAGTTAGCTGAACTAACTATAACAGGGGAATTTCTAGGTTTCTAGGGTTTTGTACGAGGGAAATGTCCAGCTAACTATAACGTCCCTGAAACCTAAGGTTTTTTCAGTGAATATATATATATATATATATATATATATATATATTATATATATATATATATATATATATATATATATATATATATTGTCCAACAAAATGCCCAAAAGCTTTTAGGGGCGCACTCACAGCCAATTCACCATCCGGCTTTTTACAATGCAAACCAACGTGCTGCTCTGGACCCATTTGGGGTATAAATATGTGTGTTAATGTGGCAGCTTAACAGGACCTACTAAAGGAGAAATTTTTGTTTTGTTTCCCGAAGGAACTACCTATCCCAGAAAGCAAGACGTGCACTAGCGCGGCCCACTGAGGGTGTGGCTTGCTAATAAAAGTGAATGTTGTGGAAACTGCCTGTGAGTGTCATTACATGGAGACCTTTGATAAAGAGGCGGACGGCCTTGAAACGCGACAGGTCAGCAGATTGAAACCGGGAGCAGCAAGGCGTGGTTCTTCCCTGTAAAAAGCCGGATGGTGAATTGGCTGTGAGTGCGCCCCTAAAAGCTTTTGGGCATTTTGTTGGACAATGTTTAATCACGGCGCTCATACCGTGGGGGCAGCAACATACTTTCAAATATTGAGGAGGCCGTGGGTCAGAACTGGATCGTGACCCGTACACGGCGCAGCTAATTGGGACAATGCAAACCAACGTGCTGCTCTGGACCCATTTGGGGTATAAATATGTGTGTTAATGTGGCAGCTTAACAGGACCTACTAAAGGAGAAATTTTTGTTTTGTTTCCCGAAGGAACTACCTATCCCAGAAAGCAAGACGTGCACCAGCGCGGCCCACTGAGGGCGTGGCTTGCTAATAAAAGTGAATGTTGTGGAAACTGCCTGTGAGTGTCATTACATGGAGACCTTTGATAAAGAGGCGGACGGCCTTGAAACGTGTCAGGTCAGCAGATTGAAACCGGGAGCAGCAAGGCGTGGTTTTTCCCTGTAAAAAGCCGGATGGTGAATTGGCTGTGAGTGCGCCCCTAAAAGCTTTTGGGCATTTTGTTGTACAATATATATATATATATATATATATATATATACACTTCCCTTCCATGGAGGTCAAGAATGGATGGCACTCTGGATTGGATTATAACAGTCTTTGATGATTTATTGCTTTTACGAAGATTTTAAGTATTAAACAAACAGAAATCCAACGCAATTCGGTCTCCACCGAGACCTTGATCACGGTGATATATATGTATATATATAGATCAAAACCATAGATTGCTGGTAGCTCAGGGCTTTGCTACACGGCGGTCTATCGTGAAAACTGCTGTTTTCGAAACATAAACCAAACCCTTTCTTCTCCAAAGAAAAAGGTACTCCGGACACTCCAGAATGCTGTATTGCGTTTATTGAGCAACAAGAATCCACACACGGTCCGTGAACAAGCCTGAATGGCGAAACGCGCCGGTGTGTAGCATAGGTATATAGATATAAATATATATATATACACACACATTCGCATAGATACATAGAGTCTTTAGATCATCTCTATTCTGGCATTTGGTCTGTCTGAGTGTCATTCACACTCTGATCCATCCTTGAAAGCATATTACATGGGGCAATGGTTTAGTCCTTGGGTCCCTTGCCCTGTGCAAGCTAGCATTTTCTGATCACATGTGTACATTCACCTCAAAATGAATTCATTTCAATGTTGGGCTGGTTGGCCAGTCCTTTATTTTTCAATTCTCTCCTTTTATAGTTCCCCTTTCATTTTTATGCTTCTCCTTTTTTGTGTTAATGTTTCTCAAGAGACTACTACTGGTCTCCAGGCAGCGCTGCCTGCCTCACATGTGGCAACTTCCTAAAAGGCTACTACTGGTCTCCAGCCAGCGCTTTGGGAAAAAGGGGGTGGTGATGGACAGAGTTTCTGAATGATGCAGAATACTCTTACCAAGTCAAGAGATCATGGTTTTAATCCATCACCGTTTTTTAGCTCACTGCACCATCCCAGCTCAGAACCTGGCTACATGCAAATTAGTCTGTACCTGTCCCAGTGCATGATGGGAACAGGGCAAACCAAACTACCAAGCCAATTCTTATACTGGGAAGGAAACAAGCTTCCGGGGACCGGTTTCTGGCATCACAGCCTTCGTCGGCCGGCTTGCCTGAATCCTGATGGTGCAATGAGCAAGGGACTCACGTCTGAGCATACCCTCCCACACTGAGTGTGGATAAAATCGATTAGGGAAAAAGGGGGTGGTGATGGACAGAGTTTCTGAATGATGCAGAATACTCTTACCAAGTCAAGAGATCATGGTTTTAATCCATCACCGTTTTTTAGCTCACTGCACCATCCCAGCTCAGAACCTGGCTACATGCAAATTAGTCTGTACCTGTCCCAGTGCATGATTGGAACAGGGCAAACCAAACTACCAAGCCAATTGTTATACTGGGAAGGAAACAAGCTTCCGGGGACCGGTTTCTGGCATCACAGCCTTCGTCGGCCCGGCTTGCCTGAATCCTGATGGTGCAATGAGCAAGGGACTCACGTCTGAGCATACCCTCCCACACTGAGTGTGGATAAAATCGATTAGGGAAAAAGGGGGTGGTGATGGACAGAGTTTCTGAATGATGCAGAATACTCTTACCAAGTCAAGAGATCATGGTTTTAATCCATCACCGTTTTTTAGCCAGCGCTGCCTGCCTCACATGTGGCAACTTCCTCTAAACCTGGAGCCCATTGTGGAATGCTGTGGTATGATTGTTTTAACATTCCACGGTTGCCAACACACACATTGCAATGAGTCTTTGGGTGGATGAAAAGATGTGTGAGTGCAGTGGCGTCGCAAGTGGGGGCGGTCAACGCAGGAATCATCAGCACCCCTCCCCCCACACCCCTGCTTTTACATGCGGTCACAAATGCAGGGACTGCAACGGACGGGCAAAGGTCTGCCTACGCCACTGTCTGAGTGCTAAGATGAATGACAGAGTGCATTTATGAAGAATTATTGAGTGCCTTACCCCATCAATGACACAAATGGAGTTTAGTTCATATGACAGACCTATTGGCATTGCCAGTGCTTGTTTCTCATTTGTTCTGTTGAGTGGCTGCGTGTGTGAGTGCGGGCACACGCGCCGGTGGCACCCTACACAACCCAAGGCACTGCATGGGTGATTCAGACACAATTTCTGCATATTTGGCCCGCAGCCCTTATATGTTTCATCGGCCTCCGGACGGAAAATATGTCTATACATTCTGCAGCGCAAGTTGGGGTGATTTATAGGTAACACCTCGCCCTGACCTCTGCGATGAACTACGGCTCTGTCATTTGTTCATTTTCTTTCCCAGCAATCGCGAGCGCCTCAATTTGCATCTCCAAACTGCAATCGTTCTTCTAATATGTCAGGCCCAATATAAACATTCTTTCTGTGTGTCACATCTTTTAAATGCAAACAACTGATCATTTTATAGCCGCGGCGCGCGAAAATGCATGGTCCTCTCTGAAATACCAAGGCTGCGCGCGGCCCCTGGCGCGGGGGATTGATGATGTCAGAAAAATAATTCTATGAATTTACAGCCTCGCGCTCAGTAACGGAGCCGTGGAATATTCGGCATATGTTTAGTCGGCAAGATTGAAGGTTAATCAATAGGGAACTGCAGGCAATGTAAAATAGGTTACATAAAAGTGAGATTGTCAGGCAGGGTTTATACCCACAGCGGGGATTTAAGTGTGTGCGAGGTGGCTGACAGGTTTATGTCTCTGGAAGGTTAAAGTGAAGTTAATGGTATGGGTGAGCCCTATCACAGGACAGCACAGTACGGGAGACATAATAGCGAGCCGAAGCACGTCCATATAAAAGGAAAGAAGCGGAAAGTGCTAAACAAAAAGGCAAATGATACATTTCATTGCTGCCCATGCAGCGGAATACAGGCTCCCTGCTCGCGCTGCGCTCAAGATCACGCAGGCCCGTGACCTGAATTATATGGCTAGACGCGAAGGAGCCCCTGCGACTTGGCCTCCTGCTGTAGCCAGAGGAACGAGGCTGGCCTTTGGTGCAATCAAACTTCCATCTGCCAGGCCGAGAGTGGTGGCTAAAAAACACCGTCCAACTTTGTGCTCCTACGCAGGAGACGTGATTTATTTGTCCTGCCCTGATGGGTTCGGCTTGCCTCGCGCACGTATGAGGTAGATTGCTTATGCGCGGGGCCTGGAAAGAAAGTTCCCCTGAGGTCATAAAAGCTCATATAAAGTTTTAAAAAGTGCATATTATTTGTGTCTGGCCATATAAGGGCATGGCACATTACAAAATCATTTTTATTCCATACCAACACCCATGGACGTCAATTAGCGGCTGCCAGGGGATGTACCTTGTACCTCTTGTTTGCCCTCAGGTGCAGTCACCATCCAACTTTGATACGCTTGGTTTTATAGGTCATAAACGAAGCTACAGGAGCAGAAAGTAAATGATGCTTGAATGCCCCTGTTTGCCTTTGGAAATTCCACTCCATGCCCATCCCTAAAACCCCCATGTAAGTGTGGAAGAAGGTGTCATCCCGCTGATGTTAATGTTTGCCAGTACGAAAGCCCTTCCTATTTTAGAGAGATGGCGTTGATGCTAACATCGATGGAAAAACATTTTCAACAAATATTTTCCATAACAGAACTCTTAGGGGCATATTAACAAGGGCCGGCGATAAATATCGCAAAGCGCGCTTAGCGCTTGCATATTTATCGCCGGCTCTCTCTGGAATTTATCGCCCGGTTTGCGCGTTATTAACAACGCGCATCGCAGAGGCGAAAAAAATTCCAGAGATAGTTGGGATATCGCCGTTTTCCATGGTGGAATACTGCGATATCCTAGATGATAGGGCCTGTGGTCTTAGCCACAAAATCCACCCCCCATGTTAAGTATGCCTTAGTCAGGAATTTAACAGACGTTAAATTCCTGCGTTAAGGCATACTTAACGCGATTTAAAAAATCGCTACCCTCCCTTGTTAATATCGCGAAGCTGCCTTCGCGATATTTTCCCAAGGCAGTCTTGTCAGGCATGCCTCCTTTGCATCTCATTAGCGATGCGATCGGAGGCGTGCTGCAAACGGGCGCTAAGTCAGAAAGACACGCGATAGCGTGTCTTTGCTGATAAGGCGATTAAATTATCGCCGCTTTTCGCCCGAAAACGGACACAAAAGCGGCGATAATTTCATATCGCCGCCTTGTTAATATGCCCCCTAGTACCGTAGCTTCAGAAAAGAGCAGTACTGTCTCTAAGGACGCCAATGTCAATTCAAGACCTCCGTTTAAAAAAAAAAAAAAAAGGCTTTCGACCACAGTTTTACAGTTTCTAAGCTCTGTGTTATAAAAATAATAATACATATTTTGTTGATACACAATGTATTCACATAAAAAGAGATGAGAGCGTTCTCACAAATGCATTTAAATAACAATAGCCAAGCAATACAAATCTTTATACCGAGAAATATCATCGTTTTGGTTCTTAAGTGTTAGTCAAACAGGTCACAACAATTTAAGGGGCATATTATCAAGACAGGCGATAAATTTATTGCCGCTTTAGCGGCAGAAAACTGCCGCTAAAACGGCGATAATGGGCTTGATAATATGCTCTATGGAATTCCAATTGAAGCCCATGTGAGATGTGAAGGACATCTAACCTGAGCTTCAATTGGAATTCCATAGAGCATATTATCAAGCCCATTACCGCCATTTTAGCGGCAGTTTTCTGCCGCTAAAGCGGCAATAATGTTATCACCTGTCTTGATAATATTCCCCTAAAAGAGGTGTGGACAATAAGCATTTATGTCATAGAAATATGCTTCGAGTACCAGCACCCCAGCACACCATTGGCGCGGTCTTCTCGTAAGCTTGCATGGTCAACATCTCTAGATCTTTCCATTAGAGAGGGCAATGCTACCTCCAATGCGTGACAACATGGAGAAGCAAAAAGTAAGGGTGGGGGGCCTTCCTTTTTTTATGTTCTGAGGTCAACGGGGTGTGTCTTATCAGCACAACCCCCTAGTTGTAGCCATCCGTGGCTTTTGTCAATTATGAACTACAGAATCGTAAATAGAAAACACAAGATGCCTCCCTGAAAGTCTGCCACATCTCCCTGTGCATTTCCTTTGACCAGTTAGTTACTGACCCCGCTTCCTTTTTTGTAATAGCCATGGAAAAATCCCCAGAACATAATCTCAACATATGTTGGCTGAGATTATGAGCCCTAATATGAGTTTGGCAGTGCGGAAGAGGGACCACCCGGCTCTCGCACTGCCAAACCCATGTTACGAGTTTTCTACTGTCTGGCGTGCTGTTCTTTGATGGTCCCAGGGCGGTGCCTATGTAAGAGGCACCACAGTGGGAACATCTAAGCTAATACCTGCATGGCATGGACTTCTGCAGACATGCCATGCAGGTACTTGTGTGCATGCAAACAGGGGGGCAGCTGTTGTGCCCTCCTGTGTGTATCCTCATGGCATGAGGCACCAGGGTACCCTGTAGGGCCCCCTTCATTTCCTTACCACCACATTTTTCATCGCAGTCACACTGCCATGAAAAGCGTGGCAGCGAGGAAACTCATAATATGTTGCCCCGCCAAACATATTGCGGCCTCAATTCCCCCACACTTGCACCAGGGATTTTTAATCCATGGAGGTTGCAGTGGCCTCAGGGTGGCCTGACTGTCCTGGTTGTAATGGGGTGGTCGGAAGACTGTAATGCCATGCACCAACGAGGCTGGCAGTCCATGAACCGCCAGACTCGTAATAACCCCCTAAGACTTTATATTCTGACACTAGGGGCCAGATTTATCCTAGTGTTGTGTTGGCCTTGCGTCATGCAAGGTAACACAGGGGCAACGTAGTACCAAAGTCAGATTTTCCAAACAATAAAAGGCCACCGTGCATGGCTCTGCAGTGCTTGGTAAATCTGGAGTGATGCAAGACAGTGCAAGTTACTGCCTTGTGTTACGCTGCATGGTAGAGGCATTCCATAGGTGACGCGTGGGTGTTCCTACGCATCCACCAATTGATTTTGCAACATTCCTGGATTTACCATGAGAGGCAGTCCTGGGAATGTGTGAAAATGCTATGCCTTCCCAAGGGAGGAGTAATGAGGAGAAATATGTTTATTTCTCCTTGTTTTTTCCTCCTTCCACATAGAAAGAGGAAAAAGCCTCAGAGGATTGTTTTTGTGCAGGAAAATACCCCGTCCTGCACAAAAACAATCCTGCCTACAATACAGGCACTCTTACACCATGGCGCAGGGTGTATGCTTTGATGCAAGGCAGCACATTGCGCGCATAACTTAAATATGCCATAAAATGTTAAATATGGCTCATTCCTGCCCTACCCCTTTCATGCATCACAGAGCAGCCAGGTGTCTTGCTGTGTTGCATTGAGTGAACGTTTGATAAGTCTGGGCCATAACCTTGACTGGTTCTGGCCTGTCTTTAGTGAGCACAGTTTTAGAAAGAAAATCTCCTGCATAAATTAGTAGGTTGTATTATTCTGATATCTGTAGAAGGTCTGCTTAGCCATTTCAGAGGAATACCTGACTAGAAAGAGGTCTCTGAAGGGTGCCTCTTCCACAAGGCAAAGACAAGGTCTAGGACTCTGGAAGAACCTGCGCTACTATAATCTGACCTGGAAGAAGAGAAAGCTCTGTTGCAGATTGTGCATAGAATATGGCATCTAACCAGAAGAACGAAGAGCAGGGCTGAGTAGGATGAAGTTGGCTTGAAATTCATTTCAAGGAGCTGAAATGCCCAGGAACCAAGATGAACTTGCTGCCCAGCTTGTCATAAATGCTCCTAAGACATCTGATTCCCAAGAGGGTCAAATACCTTCAGAAGATACTCTGCAAATGTAAGCGTGGAGAACTTTCTTTTTCTGATCCATTCATACCATACCTGATTTTTTACACCACTTTTTATTAAAACTTCCCATAGATTCTTTTTTTTGTATTAATGTTTATTATTATGCAAATAGGTATACCAATATATTCCAACAATACATCATTTTGCATAATGAACAACTACAACATGCGTAAACAACAGGTGGGAGTCTTAGTCAAAGTATCCTACTTGTAGATGCTAGCTTTTCTTTCGTATACTTGACAACAGAGATAGACCACAAAATAAACATGTATCATATAACCTGTTTGACATTAGCAACCTCTCATGGAGCATCTGGTGATAGAACAGCCTACAGATACATCTTATGTGGCTATGTTTTTGCTATGGGCAACTGGGCGATTTAATCTGTGGTGGGTCTCAGGTTATCTAGAGTGGGTGTCCCCTCTGGCAGCAGCCACTCCGCTAATGAGGCCTAGATATCTTTGGGACTGGAGGCCTGGGGCATAAGTTCCCAATAGGTAGATAGCTGTTACTGGCAGTATATAATACTCTTGACCCAAGAGTCCATGGTCGGACTAGTGCGTCCTCCCCAGTGTATGGCTAATTCATGTTTAGCAAGTAGTAGCAGCATAGCTGTTAGGCGGTGCACACCCTAAGGGATCTCCTTTACATATCCCATTAGACCTAACAGTGGTGTGCTGCAAATTTCCGCCTCAGTAATGGAGTGTATGGCGGAGAACACCTTATCCCAGTACTCAAATAGTCGTGCACATCTCCAAGCAAGATGAATAAACGTAGCATTTCCAGCATTGGCTATCTGATCTGAGTCACATTTGGTGGAGTTGCGTGGGGGTCATATACAGTTGGTGTAAAAACTTAAAGAGTAGCAATCGTAGTTTGTAATTGGGAGACAAAGATTCTAATTGGCCGCTGCAATATTACCACTGTGCCTCTGTTCGTTGGGTTCCCATCTCGGAGTTCTATAATTCTATGGTGCGCAATTCAATCACTGGGCGTTCACGCTACATGGAGGAATAAAGCCGGGTAATTGGCTTGCGTGGTGATGCATTATTTAGTATGTGTGCCAGAGTGCAAGTGTAGGTGGTGGGGCCCGGAAGCCGCTATGCTGTTTTCTGCAGATAGTTTTCAAGTGGTGGTATAGCATGATGTCCAACAGGTAAGTAGACACACCATCAGTTGCCTGTGAGGGGGGTCATAAATTCCTCTTCATGGTATAGATCTACCATCGTGGTGAGCCCCAATTTCCCTGCTCTGCTTGAGGCGCCCTTGTCCTCCAGCATTGGGAATTTAGGGTTCCAGGGCAATGGTATAGCAGGGGCAAACAAGCCTAGATGTGTTACTCTTTTTCTCAGTCCATTCCAAGCCCACCGTACCATCTCAGCTGTATCTATTTCTTTGCTGGAGGGTCTATAGTTTCGGTATAGGGCTTTTCAGTGTGGGAGCGGAGCAACAATGTCTGCTTCAATGGCCACACGCTGTTGAAACGGGACTAGGCAGAGCCAATAATGTAGAAATTGGGCCTGCCCACAATATGCATAAAGTTTAAAATCTGGTGAATCCAGCCCCCCCCCTTGGTTTAGCTGTAAGGTCAGGATCACCCAAGTTATTGTGGGTTGTTTGCCTGCCCAGATTAGAGTTATCATAGCGTACTTGAGTCTCTTAAAGAAGCTTACAGTCAGGGGTATGGGCAAGTTGGCAAATAAATAAAGCAGCTTAGGCAATATTACAATTTTTGCTATTGCAATGCACCCTGCTAATGAGATAGGTAGTCTGGTCCAAACTGGCATTTTCTCTTCAATCCATGCCATGGACCAACCATAATTTGTGTCCCAAAGCTCTTTCAGGTCTCTACTTATCCACACCCCGAGATATTTAACTGAACCGTCCTCCCATTGTAGTGGGAAAGTGGGTGTAAATGTTTGTAGGCCCTCATTGAGAGGCAGAATTATAGATTTGGATCAGTTCACATGGATTCCAGGGTGGTGCCCGAATGTCAGCAGCTCGCGCATTATGGGATTGGGATTGTCCAGTGGGTTACGTACATACAGCGTAATATTGTTAGCATTTAAGGATACCACTAGACCTCTGGATGTAAATCCAAGCCCCCTCTGCGCGTGCTGCTGCTGTAACTTAGCAGCCGGTGGTTCAGTTGCTAGGACAGACAACAGGGGCAACAATGGGGACCCCTGTTGCGTGCCCCAAGATATCACTATTGGCCTGGACACCACCCCATTAACTCTAATGTGTGCTGTGTGGTTAGTGTAAAGTGGCTGTATTTGTCTCAGGAATTGTGTGCTGAATAACTTCCCATAGATTCTACGTACTCAAAACTAACATCCATTTTCAGGATTTCTTGATAGGGAATACATTGGAATTAGGAGTGAATGGCCAAGTAAAGGTCTGCAATTGAGTAAAACAGCATTCTTGACCCTCACCAAAAAGGATTGCTGCCCAACCATTGTGTATGTTTGGGTAGATATCCTGCAGGTAGCCAACCAAAGAGAACTTCCCTCCTCGCCCGGATGAACCTCTTAGCAGTTTTGAAGAATGTGAGCCATTCTCTAGCTGCTTTCCTGCTTTAAATCAGTGGTGGACAATCTTCACCTCCTTCTTTGACAGCAGAGTCACATGTGTGAGGCTTAGACCATTACTGCACATATCGCAATTAACTGGGCCACTTGTAATGAGGGTCCTAGAGCTGATTAAAGTGAAAGGTTTAGAGCTTAATTTATATGCACAATACACACAAATGTAATTCTAAGCAAATAGCACGGGCAATACACTGGAGATTACTGCCAGGATTGCAGAGTAGCTAGGGAATAGTGGAATATAATGAAATGCTACTGAATGAGAGGCTATATTTCTTTGCATTAAACACATGCTTAAATCCCCTTTGCTCCTTGAACAAACTCCAGTTTTGCTAGTTACCTGCACTTAGGTTATGGAGAAGCAAACATGAAGAGTTCATTTGGAATTTTGACCTTAGTATGGAACCAAAAAATAATGCTGTTTGTTAGAAATTGGATTGTTGGTTGTCTGGTGTGTAAGCCCTGGTCAAGTAGCAACCACAACCCTAGTTAGGATAAGGGGAAGTCAAACCCTAAATTAACCTGTGTTCATCCTCTGGTAGCTTTGCACAGAGCAGTCAGGCTTACTTAGAGGCTGTGTGTACAGTATTAGTTCAACATTTCAAAAAGTAAAACAGTGAAAACACCACACAAAAATATTCCACACCAGCTTAGAAAAATAGCTCTGATTTGAATACATAAAATAGACCAGAATGTACTGGAGATATTGATTTTTAAAGTTTAGAGTTACAAAATAGCACCAAAAAGCACTATTGCCGATATCTGGTCTCTTCGGATCACGACAAAGTCACAAGTTCAGGCTGACCATGATGGAGCATGGGCTGGTTACAGGAACCCAGGACCATGATGGATTGTGGGCTTGCTACAGGGCCCCAGTTAGGCCTGCTGAACAAAGTACCTTAAAATCTTTGTTGCGGAGCACAGCGTGGATCAGCGCTGAAGATACATCGCACAATTGAGGCAATGCATTGGATCCGAGATGTGATAAGGCCGATGGCGGCTCACAGAGGGAGTGCTGCGGGGCAGTGAGGCGAGGTGGGGGAGGGGTTGGGGGAGGGGCAGGGTGGGGGTAGTGGAGTCTGAAATACGACGGACAGGAGGAAGGTAAGTAATTAAATAAATGTAACTATTTACTTTGCGCTCGCTGCATCGCCAACTCGGCGAAGCAGCACGCGCAAGGTAAATAGTTGAATGTATTTAATTACTTACCTTTCTCCTGTCCGTCGAATGTCGGACTCCACTACCCCCACCCTGCTCCTCCCCTACCCTGCCCAACCACCCCGCAGCACTCCCTCGGCGAACTGCCACTGGACAAGACTGTGGTAGGTGTGCCTGTTGCATCGAGGATCCTGTTGATGGGGCTTGCAATGTGAAGTCTGGTGTCGAGGATGCGAGGTGCAATGAAGGATATGTGTCTGTTATGAAGAGTGGTGAAGCTGTGATGCAGTGTCCTGGCATCGCCAAGGCTGCTGTCGATGAGAGATGCAAGGGGCTTGTGTTGAGAACAGCATCCCACAACGACAGTCACAAGTGCAATACGTTGATCCCAAGATGCTGGGAGATTCGACGATGTAAGTCTTTTGCGACTAGTCCAATCCACACAGCAGTGGCGATGCATCAGTTCTGCTCTGGATTCGCCGCTCAGCCAACGAGATGCATCAGTGCTGCTCAGGGATGCGTTGCTCAGCAGGGAAGATCTGTCAGTTCCACTGGCAAGCACCTTAAGCCCACTTCTAAGGGTCCAGGACTGGGGTGACACCACTTTGCAGGGTAGACTCACTGATGCAGGTGTTTTAAACCTGCTATGTCCCTAATGCTTTAGGTCAGGAGGCAAGCCAGCTAGACCTTAGAGTCCCTCTGAGTTCTGGGGTCAAGTGATGCAGGTCCAGACTTTCTTACAATGGTAAGTGGGCAGTAGGCAGTAGATCAGTACAGAAAAGCAGGAGTCTAGCAGAGTGGCAGGTCTTCAGCAGCACAGCAGTCCTTCCTGGCAGAGTATCCAGAGGTCCAGAAGCATACTGAAGTGGTGGTATCTGAGGTACATTACTTATACCCAGTGGTGCCTTTTGAAGTGGGGGAGCCTTCAAAGACATGCCTTTAAAGTGCACAGATGTCTTCCCTTCCTGCTCTTGCTCCAGAGTCACTTAAGGGGGTTATGCAGCCCCTTCTGTTTGGAAAGGGCACAGCCTATGCAGGTGTAAATGAGGCTGTGCCCAGCTCCTCCTTTCCATCCTGCCAGAGATGGCCCATTGAGACACACCAAAGCTCCAAGTGTGTGTGGCTGACTAGGCGGAATACTCAAAGCCCAAGTGTCAAACCTGTGATCATGGAGAGGCTACAGGCACCACAAGGCTAAAGCAAGAAAATGCAAACTTTGTAAAAGTGGCATTTTCAGAATAGCAATTTAAAATTTGACTTCCCCATAAGTTTGGTTGTTAAATTATAATTCCAGAGACATCAGACTTGAAGGGCTTCTCTCTTCCCAATTGGAAATTACATGTATAAAATGTATTAAGATAATCCCAATGTTATCCCATGGGAGATCTAGGCCTTGCAGTAGTGTAAAACTAATTTGAGAGATTTTCACTACCAGGACATGTAAAACTTAGAAGTACATGTCCTGTCTTTTAGGTACTTTGCACCCTGCTCTCTGAGTTGTCGAGGGCCAACTTTAGGGTTGACCTTTATGTATTGAAGGAAGTGACCTGATTAGAGCCACCCGGGTCAATCGCGGCCACCTCTCAGCCTTCCATACAAATGAAGAGTCGGTCAGACAGAAGAGAATACAAACCAAGTATATTTTATTCAGGTACACTCGAGCGGAGTCCAGTATGACCAGCCTCCTTGGATTGCTACAGAGGGACTGACTTCAGTCCACATAGAGATACAATTATGTACATGTCTAAACCAAGAAAATCCCGCCTATAATGGAAATCTACTAGCAGGTGCAGCTAAAACAAAGAAGTACAGAAAGATGAGTTTCGACTCCGAGGCCGGGCACACATTATCTTCTTACCAAGGTCATTCTGTTGATGTCTACTGCTAGGCTAGTGGGAGAAAGCCTCTATCTATGGGAAACGAATGCAGTAATAAGAACAGTGTATTCATTAGCGGAGCAAGCCCTAACCTTGGAGAAGCGAACATTTTCACAGCCTGCTTCTCGAGTCAGGGAATACATAGCTAACGACATGATTCAAAATGGCGGCTAAACCTAAAATGGTGCTGCAAATGCTAATTTAACACAAGAACAAAGCATGAACAAAAAAGCAAAACATTATCATTTCATCAGTAAATAAGAGAAGGTTTGGGCCTGGCAAAAGGTTTACTTTGCCAGGTTGAAATGGCAGTGAAAACTGTATGTATAAGCTCTGCGATGGCAGGCCTGAGACATAGTTAGAGGGCTACTTAAGTGGGTGTCACAAGCAGTGCTGCAGGCCTACTAGTAGCATTTATTTTATAGGCCCTGGACACATGTAGTGCACTTTACTAGGAACTTATAAGTAAATTAAATATGCCAATTGGGTGTGAGCCAATATTACCAGGTTTAAGGGAGAGATCAAAGCACTTTTGCAATTGTTATCAGTGGTAAAGTGTAGAAATTCCTAATACTTGCAAACATGAGGTCAGAGAAGTGGAGGAGGAAGGCAAAAAGTTGGCCAGATCTTACACGGTGATTAGAGACTGTTGATTCTAACTATGTCAGCTGACTGAAGTTGTCATTTCCATACATCTATGTGAGTGCACTCTATTAGAAACTGCTGGAATTACAGATGTGGTGGCTACACATTTAGAATGAGGTTCCCGTTGACATTTATAAATACGAGGAAGAACTCTGGTCCCCGCTCCTGACAAATGTCTTAAACGCTTCCCTAGAAGAAGGCCTGATTAAATCATGGAAGACCTCTGTACTCGTCCCGATCTTTAAAAAGGGAGACCGAAACTCACCAACTTGTTATAGGCCTATCTCCCTCCTGGACTCTCTCGGGAAGGTCGCTGGTCGGATAATTCTCGAGAGACTCCAGGAGTGGGCAGTCACTAACAATGTCATATCAGACATACAATATGGTTTCCGCGAAGGCCTAGGCACTGTGGATCAAGCACTAAACTTGACCCTATTGGCAGGAAAATACTTAGAGGCCAAGGGGAGTGCCTTTCACATGGTGTATGTGGACCTATCCGCAGCCTTTGATTGTGTTATACATTCAAGGCTGTGGACGATCCTGTTGAATATGGGAGTAGATCCCCCTATTGTAGATTTCCTACGAGAACTCTACACTGGAACAACAGGCAGAGTGCGATTCGGGACAAAGGGTCAATTGTCAGATAGCTTTTGGGTAGAAAAGGGGGTCAGACAGGGATGCGTACTGGCCCCCTTTCTATTCACCCTCTACACAAATGGCCTTGAGACAGCACTGCTTGAGGGAAGTAAAGACCTCCCATCGGTCGGTCGTCGGCATATACCCGCGTTGCTATATGCCGACGACGCGGTCATTTTAGCGAGAACATCTGTGGAACTGCAGCGAGAATTGGATAGATACTGTGAATTCATGTTAAGTTTGAACTTGTTTTTAAATGTTAAAAAAACTTTTACTATGCATGCGGGGAGGAAAAACATGAAACCTAAAAGACTATTTGTGAAAGGGGAAGCCCTGGAAAGAACACCCACTTACCAATACCTGGGAATTGTCATTGACGATAAATTTAAGTGGAAAGCGGCAATTTCGGCGAGAAAACTATCATTTCTAAAAACAACAGCGGCCTTGAGAACATTTGTCCAAAAACTGGGCCACAAGCCACCTCTAGAAACCTTAAAAATCTACAAGGCAAAATGTGTCAGTACTGCTATCTATGGGGCAGGGATATGGGGCTACGCAAACGTGACTGAATTACAAAAAATAGAAAATGCCTTTTTAAGATTCTTATTGGGGCTGCCGAAAAATTCTTCAACATACGCCTGTCACGAAGAGCTGGGCATAGACCACCTAGAGGACATTATAAGAACACAACCTATAATGCTCTGGAGAAGAATTTGGGTCACTGAACAATGCAATTTAACCAGACTCATCATTCAAGACATTCAGACGCTGGAGCACTACGGGCGGATGAAATGGACAGCCTATGTAAAAGCCTTTCTTACAGATATGGGACACAGTCATTATTTTACAGATCCATCATCTTTATACAGTATTTCCAAAAAAGATCTGAGGAAAGCATGTCTATCACACCTGCACCAAACACGTCTGCTAAAAGAAATCCATAAATCCTCTGTACAACAAAGTCTATTAGTCCAAACAGTATCATCCATTGAACCTTATTTGCTGTATAACATGACCCAATTTGAAAAACTACTTCTGACACGCTTCAGGTTCAACATGTTCCACTTAATGGTCTGCTTTCCCACACAAAATGATTGGTCATCAAAAATGTCATTGTGCCCTTGTGACTCCCAATCAAAGCAGTCGACAATACATACAGTCTTATTTTGTACATTTTTTGAGGCACCCCGCAGACAATGGCTATTGCCCATATTTAAATATTGGGGTCTACGCCAATGTCGCCCAGCCTACCTGGCGTTACAATATCTGGAAAATGAATTGATAGCAAAAGCAACTGTACGTTTTTTGAAATTTTGCATACGCCATAGGTCTAATCTCTGAAAATCAAATGTATGAAGAGACTACAAGGGTTGGTAGTAAGAGTCTAACCTCTTCTTTTAATGATTTTACAAAATGCATTTTAAACTCATGATTTTTTAACAGTCTTTTTAAATTGAACTAATGTATGAAATGTATTTCTATGAACTTTTATGGTCTTCTTCGCAAAACCGAATAAAGTGATTTTTTTTTTTTTTTTTTTTGAATGAGGCTGTGGGACTCATTTATGGGCCGTAGAAAGGGAGGCTCAATATCCATTCTAAGGAAATATATATTTGGCTTCATGTGAGGGCCTGGATGAATTTCAAGCTATTAACTATGTTTTTTAAGGATTTGCATGACTGTGGTCCAGCATATCTTGCAGAAAATCTCTGATGATACCACTCCACTAGATCTTTTAGTTCAATTAAAGCATAATTTTTTGTTCAATGAAAAGGCCTATTTATCTATGTTAGATACACGAAAAGCATGTTGCTCTTGAAGAATACAGCATGACTACGGCTTTATGTTTCCATTGATCGTCTGTGTAGTCTTTCCGAGAGCCTATTGCTGATACCAGGGCAGGACTGGCCGTAGTGGACAACAGGCATTTCCCCACTGGGCCGCCAGTGTATGGGCCAGTTTTAGACCCCTGATCGGGTGTTTTTGTTACCGGGGCCGGTTTTGCAACATTGCTGCAATATCTGCTCCCAGCAACAAAAGCAGCACAAAGCTTTCCACTAGCACACCCCCTCTGGGACCGGCCCGAGCTCTTTGCCAGGGCTAGTTTCGGTTCCCAGTCCGGCCCTGGTTGAGACTGAACTGTCTGCTTTGCTACACAAATAAAAGCTAGGACAAATGGTAAATGTATCAGAGTATTCTTCATACATTGTAACAGTTTGTCTGCACTTTAATTTCCATTCATCAGAGGCTACAAACCATATAAAGAGTGAAACGGAACACCTTTGATTTTTAAATAAAATGAAGCAATGATACAATGCATTAGCCCTCAGAGTCCTAATGATCCCTCCTTCCAAAGACAGTGGTACAGGTAAGGAATGGATACTCAGATGCTTTGAACACTGTTATTTTACACATAGAAAAAGGTACGTATAAATTAAATAGCAGTATTATGCATACGTATAAGTTACATTCCTCTCATTACATTGTGTTTCCAAAGATTCTTCATGCTAAATGTTTTGCTTGACTATCTTTGTACCATAAATGAACTTGTCAATTACTACTACTCAAATACTACTACAAGTCTTTTAAGCTCTCCATTGCCTGTACATATACTCTAGACTGTCCGCCTGTATCCATACCCACAAAACAAACTTACCCTGAGAAGAGGCTATCATAGAGAACTACTTGAAATAGTGACAAGAAGCAAAAAAACCTTCTAAAGAGCCCAAACAGCAGGAAAGAGGGGATCAATCTTTGTAATATCCATAATGATGTGGGAACTGGAGGAGATTTTGACATGTCAATTGCCGGTAACTTAACATAATTGCTGGAGAAAGACTTTGCCATTTGTAAAAGAGTCTGGTTGCCCACACTGCCTAATGCCACAAAATGGACTGGAAAGATGAGATATTAAGAATTTCCTTTGTAGAGAATGTGTAGTGCATCATCTACTATGATTGTGTGTGTGCCAAATCCCATCTAAATTCTGATTGGTACTAACCTAGATAGTTAATTACAAGGTGAACTAATTCAGCTGCACAGTCTCTCTATATTTTTCCATGAAGTAGCTTCCAGTACTTGGGCAGTAGGTCCTCAAATCATAAGATTCATGTGATGCTTTAACAAGAGCAGGCAGGCAGTGTAAAAATCTGATCTGGGGTTATTGTAATAAGCACTCAGATGCAGGTTGTTGTAAGTAAGGAGTTTAATAGAGTAAGCAGGTACGTCCTTCTTCCACAGATTCCTTCTCCAACTGCATGGTACCCCCACACTCTAGAACCATGCTTGTGTCTACAATCGTAACCATAGCAATCAGATATGAACATCAACATACCACATCTCCCTCTTTTCCAGAACAACTTAATAATTATTAATAAAAGTTACACATAGCTTTGCAAAACGTTCAGTAAAATAATTTCACTTAAACTCATTAAACTAATTCAGTTGTCATATTTTATGTTGCATTCATGAACAACCCTTTTCCCCTCTTCCATTTTTAACCACATAATTACGATATTTCACTGGCATGACAATCGCTCTCCCAGCGCGTGACGTTCTAACAACTTCACTTGAGGTTCTAGCTTTATTACTGGAAACTGTACCATTTGACTGCGTCAAACTACTACCACTATTCCCAATATCGCCATGAGGAACTTCATCCCATAACCATTTCATATCTGATTTCATACCAGCAGTATCATGCATTTTTCCATTTTTAACATTGCATTTTGACATTCTGTTATAGTGCCAAATTTTCCCATCACTCAATTTTGCAGATCTTGAATACGTTGCAACTACCTGTAATGGTGTAGAAAATTTACTTTTGCCTTTTCTTACTTTACCAGCCAATTTAACTTTAACCCAATCACCTACATTAAGTGCACAATCAAAAGTGCCATGGGTTTTATCAAAATTGATCTTATAATTCTCTTGCATTTTCCTTAAATTAGTCATAACCAACGCAGGTGACCATTTCCCATATGTTTTCATGTTAGCCCATGCCACATTATCCTTACAAAATGGTTCTCTCCCTCGCAATATCTTAAAAGGACTATATCCAGTACCAGTTGGCGTAATTCTATATGCCCAAACTGTGCTGAAAAGTTCCCTTTTCCAGCTTTTACCAGCTTTTAATGAAGCTTGTACACTTCCCATTATGACCCTGTTGAACCTCTCTACACTACCGTTATCCGCTGGATTGTATACAGGAGTTTTCTTTTCACAAATTCCATTTCTTACCAAAAAATCCTTAAACTTGTCAGAAGAAAATTGTGGACCATTATCACTGCGTATCATTTTTGGAATTCCCTCTCTTATGAATAAACTTTCCAAAAACTTTATGGTGTGCTTTGTGTCACAAGTCTCACACACTTCGATTTCTGGCCATTTCGAAAAATCATCAATAACAACCAGAACATATGCATTGGAACCATCATCTCCCTCAATGGGTCCTAACCAATCTATGCTTAGATTTTCCCACGGCCCATTGGGAATAGATTTCGCACCCAGTGAGGGTCTTAGCACACGAAGGGCCTCATGTAGGTAAATAAATTTTACCGGTTCATAAATACCGAGCCGTACCGAATCGGTAAATTAGAACCGGTAAGTTATATGTAGGTAAAAATTCGGTAACAGTTACCGATTCGGTAACATTCGGTAAATACGAATCGGAATTCACCAAATCGGTAAATACCGAGGTGGTATCCACCGAATCGGTAAATACCGAGGTGGTATCCACCGAATCGGTAAATACCGAGGTGGTATCCACCGAATCGGTAAATACCGAGGTGGTATTTAGCGAATCGGAAAATACCGAGGACACTACCACCTTCCCTTAACTAAGTAGCCAATATCACAATCATGTCATTATAGAAGGTCTCTCAGGCTTGAATAGGGGACCCCATACCTCAAAGATCAGCTTAGTGAAATCACATCACAGGAGCATCAGGAGTCTCCTCGCAGGAAGGCTCGTCTTCGGTCTGAATAATAAACATGACGTCTGAGATATGAAAAGCACCAACTGTCAGGTATGTGCAGCTGCGCGTGTGCCATGGCTAAATCGTGGGTCGAACAACCTAGAGTGGAAAACATGCATTGTGTAAAATTCCAGACTGTGTGTCACAGCATGTACAGACCAAGGTCGCTGCGCAGAGCTTGGGATGGGAACAACAGAATGCACTCGTCCGAAGGAAGTCTCGAGTCAGCAGTTTATTCAAGAAAGAACATGTAAACGCAGTGTCGTGTGCAAAGACACAAATATGGCTACATAACATTCAACGTGGTAATGCCAACTGAACAATGCATGTACGTATTCAGGGAGAACTCACTACACGCCCCCTTGAGCGAAGCAATATGTAATAGGCAAGAAAAGAGAGAACGCAGAGTACAGTTTCGTCAGAGCAGAACAGGGCGTAACCAATGCAGCGCCAAAGTCCTACAGTCCAATTAATTGCAGCATACAATTCCAAAAACACAATGCAAGTATAGTAAAAAACTCAAGCAGACCATCAGGAAGAGAAAAACGAGAATTAAAAGAAATAAATGTTGCGCCAGGGTGCTGTCCAGTAGCACAGGCGCAATGGACGACAATCCAGTTAATCCATGAATGTATAGGCAGCATATGTGGCCACGGCTTCCAACAAGCAATCGTTTTCAGGGCCACTAAAAGTCTCAGCCATCCAATTGAGTAAAGAAAAGGAACATACGTGTTCTCCAACCAACGGAGCCTCTAGCACAATCAGAGGGCACCCGGAATGTTCCTCCAAATAGCTCATGGACAAGAAGTCGTAGGCTGCCGCTGAGATGTCCCAATTACCCAGGATACCATGCGCCGCTCCACACGCCATGATCCGGACACCAGAACAGGACAACTCGTGAGACACTAAGGGCCGCATCAGTCGATCGAAATCCGGCACCGGAGACACCATGTTGGTCAAGCACAAATCCAGAGGCCATTCAAAGGGACAATCCAGGCAGTGTAATACAGGTTGTACGCAGGTGAAGTAGGAATACCTGAAGGATAATCCATAAGCCAGGCTCAAAGTCGCCAATGGCAAAGTACCATAGAAGTCAAGCATCCTATCACGAAGAAGATGCAGACGGGACAGGTGCTCGTGTGGCACAGAAGGAGCAGCCATTCCGTAGTATGAAAAGTAAAAGCAGCACACCTGCCACCAGCGCCAGAAGCAGCGGAACACCTCCAAAGATGCTCGAGAACAGTGAATGAACAAATGCCGGAATTACACCAAAAATTGTTTGGAAAGAGGTCACGAGACCCGAGCCCCACATGTTAGAAAAAATTGAGCCAGGCCGGTCGTGGACGAGGCATTGATAATACTTTGGATCAAAGAGCCGAAATGCAGGGGGAGGTCAGTATTCAGAGGCGTCTGTTCCTCAGTGCGCGTAGTAGCAACGTGAAGGACAAATATTTCACGAGAGGAAGTCAAAGGCACCTCTTTGTGGGACAATGGCGCTCTATTCTGCTCAACTTGTTGGACTCTGCTTTCAAGGTTGGAATCGAAGGCCAGATGGAAACATCCCGCCGCCCATGCGGGGGTGGAAAAAGAACAGTATTGCAGCAGACAACTTCATGCGAGACAGTTATGTACGGGATTATCACTCACATCCCGCAGCAAACTTCATTAATCATTATTAAATGAATACCGTTTGCAAGCACAGTGCAAGAAGGTGTAATCACAGGCACTGGGATACCTCGTAGGACGCACGCCAAAATCGGGGCTTGTACATTGCATGCGCCGTGTACTTGCATGTGCCTATTGTCTCATGTATGAATCCTAGAAGTGAGAGTGCTAGAGCTAATATCTATAACGGCTTAGGCCTTCTCCATGTTTGCTTGGTCAATAGCTCTCAGTCTGGAAGCCGCCTCACTGTGCGACAACTTGCAGACCTCGTTGTAAATAGCATACGCGCACCTTTTGGTTCTGCCACCCACGGGACCATTCACAATATCATTCCATTCGGTATGCACATTGATGGAGTGGGTGGACTTCCTGATCCTGTAGATGTGCTCTGTGTCAGCTGGTGGACAGAGTGGGATGTGTGTCCCATCAATGCAGCCAATATCATGGGGGAAGAAATTCCTGAAGGAACGGGACAGGCAACTCTGGGATACACCACCCACCGCAGCTGTCACCACCTGAGAAATGCCGGATGCCAGCAGATGTGGGCTGCAGAGCACCTGCACATGTGGGGGTATGGCGTGCGCCCTTCTCATTGGCTGGTCCAGGAGTGGGTGCGGGTCCCTGATTGAGTCCATGATGGTTTCGGGGTGTAGCCTGTACCTCTCATGTATCTCTGCATCAGTCAGCTGGAATAGTGTGATGCGCTGTCTGTGGATGCGTTCCTTCCGTCGCCAAACCCTCAGTCCTGCTGCCTCTAGACGTAGGCGCATTGCAATGACGTACATAGCTGCCAGGGTGTCCACGCTGTTGCATTTTGGGATTGCTTAGCTGCACTGTTGTTGGTTACCACCTGCTTTCAATCCGTGTTAATTACCGACTCTTATTTACCGATTTTCTTGGATTTCTTAATTACCGAGTGCTCCTACATGTCATTTTAACTTTTTACCACTTCATATTTACCACTTCATATTTACCGATTCGTTAATTATGTATTCGGTAAATATGAATCGGTATTTTGGCATTCGGTAACTATGATTCGGTATTTACCGCCTCATATTTACCGAAAAGTGGTTTTTGGACTCCTACATCTCACTTGTCTGAATACCGGTCGGTAACGGAATATTTACCGAAAATCGGCCGTTACCGACCGGTATTTCGCTACCTACATGAGGCCCGAAGTGATTTATCAGAATCTTGACAAATTACGCAATCTCTTACACATCTCTCAGAATCACGATCAATACCTGGCCACCAATAAGATGATTTAAGTTTGCTTTTTAATTTAGAAATACCAAGATGACCTTCATGATTTATTCCTAAAATCCTTGTTCTCAATTTTAAAGGTACTATGATTCTATCTCCCCTGCAAATGTATCCTGAATCATCAATAGACAATTCACTTTGTACCTCCCAAAGCGCTCTTAAATCACCTTGGTTATCATTTTTGGCGGGCCAACCTTTGGTTATAAACTGTGCCGTTTTCTTTAAACATTCATCTTGAGAATATTCATTGTCCCATTCCTGCTTAGAAATAGCACAATATCCGTCATACACAGCTGCAACATTGAATTCGTCCCAATCATTTTGTGCAAAACTCTCATATGGCAAAGGAGATCTGCTCAAATAGTCTGCCACTTGGTTCTTCCTCCCAGGCAAATATTCTACTTCATAGTTAAAATCTAAAAGTTTTAATGTCATCTTTGCTATCCTGGGTGTGGCTTTGTTAATGCCCTCAGAAGTTAAGACTTTGAGCAGTGGTTTGTGATATGTACGTAGTCTAAAACTAGAACCCCATACAAACTGTCTAAATTTCTCCATTGCCCATATAGTTGCCAGCATTTCTTTCTCTATTACGGAATACTTTTCCTCTGATGGTGAAAGAGAACGAGATGCAAATGAAATGGTTATCTCTTCACCAATCTCATTTACTTGAGAAAGTACTGCTCCCAGTCCCTTCCCACTGGCATCTGTCGTAATTATGGTTGGTAACGAGATGTCAAAGGCTTGAAGAGGCAAGGCAGAGTGTAAATCATTTTTTACACTACAGAAGTCACTTTCTAGATCACTATTCCAAATAAATTCACTCTTTAACTTCAACAGTTGCCTCATATTGTAAGTTTTGGTGGCAACCTTTTTTACGAATTTTGCGTAAAATTCCGCCATCCCCAAAAATGATCTTAAATCATCCTTTGACTTAGGAGAAGGGGCATTTTTAATAGCTTCCATTAAACTTTTCTTTGGTGATATACCATCACCTCCCACTTCGTGTCCTAAATAGGTAACAGATTTCATTCTGAATTTGCATTTTTTTATTTCTGCTGTTAACCCTTTCTCTGACAATTTTGACAACACCGTGTTGAGTCTTACGTCATGCTCATGTCTGTCTCGTCCCATTATTAGGATGTCATCTTGGAAGTATGTGACACCTTTTAATCCTTTAAACATTTTATGCATTAGCCTCTGAAACACGGCAGCAGCAGAAGCCAATCCAAAAGGCATGCGTACAAAGCGATAACAGCCAAAAGGAGTTATGAAGGCAGTCAGGCTTCTACTGCTGTCATGTAATTGGATCTGGTGGTACGCAGATGTTAAATCGATGGTAGAGAAATATTTTATATTTTTCGATTGGGCTAATATTTCGTCTATTCTGGGCAACGGAAACTTATCGACTACAATATTTTTATTAAGGTCTCCTAAGTCAATACATAAACGCAAACGTCCATCTGGTTTGCGAGCGACGACCAAAGGGGCAATCCATTCTGCGCATTCAATAGGCTCAATTATCCCTTTTTTTTCCAATATGTCAAGTTCTTTCATTACACCATCTTTAATGCTTATAGGAATGTTCCTAGCTCTGTGCATGACTGGTATAGCGTCCTTCTTAAGTACAATCTTGTGTACGAAGCCTTCCAATTTACCAACTTCCCCTGAAAATACTTTAGGGAACTGTTTAACTATGTCATCTACTAAGCCTTTCTCTGATTCCTCTAATAATAGAACTTGATCTTCAGTATTAGGGTTGAGTATTATGCCAAGTTCACCCTGGTCCATCCAACCTAGCACTGATGGCCCTTTTTCTGCTAAATATAGCTTCCCAGTTGTACTCCTGTCCTTGAACTTGAAAATTTGTTCAACAAAACCTACCACAGGAATTTTCTCACCGGTGTATGTCACTGGTTGTATGTCTGGGGCTCTTAGTTCCTGCTTAATGACTTTTCCAAATTTTTCCTCCCATACCTTTCTTTGTATGATAGTGTACGGTGAACCCGAATCAGGAACTATTTGTAGGTCAACACCCCCAATATTTATCTCACATACAGGTTTCTTTTTCTTTTTTAGACCTACGTTCATGATTACATTGTCACACTCTTCGAAATCATCAATACACAAAATTTCTTCATCACTGGAATCAACATTTTCCTCCTCTTCTGCACATTTGGTCTCACTAATGCACTTAACATATGTTTTACTATTTTTGTTGATTCTTCTTCTACATGCTTTTGTGAAGTGGCCAAACATCCCACAATAACTGCACTTAGATTTCATGGCCGGACACCACTTGTCTCTGGCAGTATGACCCTTATATCCACACCTATAACATGTTGGTTTATTGTCTTCGTGTTCGTTCTTGTTATGACTGCCCATTCT
The DNA here is from genome assembly GCF_964204655.1 of Triturus cristatus. NCBI lineage: Eukaryota > Metazoa > Chordata > Amphibia > Caudata > Salamandridae > Triturus > Triturus cristatus. The sequence continues at coordinate 895,332,694 of NC_140588.1, forward strand.
TTTATCAGCATCTTTATGACTATTCTTCTCTATTTTCTTTGTGTTGGTTTTACCGGTAGATACTTTTCCTACTACACTATTCTCATCATTTTTTTTAATGCCATTTGTGCACATCTTTTTGACATCTCCCCTTTTTAGGTCTCGCCTGATTCAGCGCTTTCGCTGATCTGGCCGAGACATTTTGTAAACAGGCTTTTTCAAAGTGCTGCCGTGGCCTAAAGCTACAGTGCACGTGAACGTGCACGCGCGCCCTCCGTTGCACACGATCGTAATCGCGATTGCGATCACTTTCACTTTCGCGGCCGCGTTGCCAAAGCTTGTTTTTAATTTCTCATGGTGACTGGCCCTTTTACTCCGGTTGTTACACGGTACTGTGCTTAAGTCAGTCAACACTATTTTCTTTATAGAGTTTCACTAACTGCAGGCACAACATGCTTTATTACATTCAATGCACCATGCGCGCGTTCACTTTTCAAGCAGCCAGGACACAGACTTGAACCTGGCTCCCCAGCTGCAAAGTCGGCAGCTCTGTAAGTCCACAATCTCTCCCGCGCTTCATGTCGAACTTTGACTCATTTTAAGTGCTGTACATATCCAGCCTTAGTATCACCCAATGCAATGAATTTATTTTAAAGCGCTCGAACGACTTTTGTACGGTGGGGCTGGAATCAGCTCAATTACACCTCAGACAGCAGCGTGAGTGGTTGTTTTTAGTGTGAAGTGTGGCGTTCTGCGGAGCTGTTGTGAAAAGCTTAACAGGTGTGACGTCATGTACAAACCGCACCACAACAATTTAAGCAGAGTCATAATCAGGGTCACTGGAATAATGCGACAGGAGAGGAATTCATTATGCTGACTAAATTACGAGGCAAGAAAAGGCAAATTATGCAGCGTAATTCGGAACATTTTGTGAGAGGATTACTTCATCATTTTTTATTTTTTACCCTTGTAAGCACTGTTTTAGCAAAGTTTTCCGTTTTTTTAGTACCACTTTCATATTCAAATTCAAGCTTGTTTTACTTTGCTTCCATTTCTGTTACGTCTTTTCTACCTTAGTTCTTTTTTCATTTCTGTTTTTATCTTTCTTTTCATCTTCCTTTCCTTCAGTCTTGGTTTTCTATCTTTCTTTGTGAACTTCCTTTTATCATTTAATTCCTTCTTTCATGTTCCTACATTTCCATTTTCGCTTTCATCTCTCAACACTTCTTATTTCTGTCTTTCTTCCCTTTTACACCATTATTTCCTTAATTTCTCCTTCATTTCATTGTTTTTATCATCTCTACCTATGTATTGCTGTCGATTTTGTTTTTCTCTTCCTCTCTTTCTTGCACACTTTCTGTTTGCTACCCCTTTAATTTACGCTTTTCTGTTAAATGTATTGATTTCTCCTGTACTCTCTGTCTCTCTTTTGGTGTCTGTGGTTTCTATAGAATTGCTAGGCCCTCGGCCCTTTCGTGTTATCTGAGTATTTATGTGCTTCTGTCTGAGTTTCTCTTGGACTAAAGGCAAAGAGGCCATAGAGACTACATAATTAATTTAATTTAATGATGATATTTCCCAATCATTTATCAGGGGCCCCTTTAAAGGTGGTGGGAGCTCTGGGCAAATGCCCACTTTGCCCATGCCTCAAAACGGCTCTTATGATTGGAAGCAAATTTAGTCTATAGCTCTAAGTCACTTAACTGCCAATGATGTTCTGAACTCTGATTGCTGACTGCCATCTGCCCACCGTGTAGTTCCCTTGCCTTGTTTCTAAAAGTCTAAGCTGGCGCTGCCTTCAGACACCCTTTGCCAGCCTGGCAGCAGTGACATTCCTCTTGTGATAACAGTTTATGACTTTTATGGTGGTAAAAAAAAAGGTAAAATTAGCAATGAGTCCCCAACGCTGCGAAAAAAACTCTTAACACATCAGGGTATTACTAGCTTGTTTTGCAGAAACAACCACACTACTCTGAGAGTCTATTTCAATAAAATGTAAAACATGATGGTCAGCTTATTTGCTCTGAAAAAAACCTGCTAGAGTTGTGGGGGGCTCCAATTCATACGAGGACCTCTGCCTCTATGCAAAGAATAATGATTTATGAAAATTCTTTGTGCAAGAAAAAATCATCCCTTTGGCAATTTTTGAAGCATGGTTTAACCTTATATTTTGATTAGATTACTTGTAAGAATAAGAGGAAAAATAGAAAAAAAGAGATAGGATATTTTGATGAGATTCAACCAATGTCTACACAAATAGGAATATGATGTAGCGAAATATGCCTCCCTTTCTAAAACACTTGCAAATATCTCAGATACTTGCATCAAATGTTTACACATATAGAACGTCAAGTTCACAGTCAAAGACAATATCTAGTTTAAAAGGCTCATGGGCAATGGTCTAAATGAGGTACTTTGAAAAAACATGATCAAGACGAACTTCTGTGTCACTTTTGATGCAGCATTAGGATTTACCCACCAAACAGTATTATCTACCACCAACAATTTACAGACAAAATGTAATAGAGAACGATTCTCTTTGGACTTACTGTTTTTAGGATTCTACATCAATACATCAAAACAATACGCATATTTAAGCTTCCATACCCATATTGTTTCCCCGGTTTTACTCAGAGACCATTTATATGGAGGGATTTATTGACGGCTAAAAGAAACAAGCATTTACAATGCAATAGGTCTCGCATTTACGCGAGTTTGAGCTATTGACATTGCAAATGACAATGGCTTTTATTTTTGTTTCCGTTTTTAAAACCGAAATAAAAGGCATTGTCATTTACAATACCAATAGCCTAAACTCCTGTAAATGCGAGACCTATTGCATTGCAAATGCTTGTTTAACAATTGCGATAATTTCATTCAAAGGAGAATCCCCGCAGACCCATAGTTTTTCTTGTATGGCACTGTTATTAGAATGCATTACCAATTGATCTCTTATAAAACTGTCATGTAAATTTTCAAATTGGCAATTAATAGACAATTTTTTCAGTGTAGAAACATAATCTTCTACAGATTCGTTTTTTTGTTGTTTACGCTGAAAAAATTTGTATCTATTAATTCCAACACATACCGTAGGTTGATAGTAAGCATCTAAATCATGTAAGGCATCTAAAAATACATTTACGCCTGGACCAGACTTTTTCTCCATTTGATAATAAATTCTTGAGCCCTCGGGTCCTAAACTGTGCAAGAGCATTTTCTTTTTTCTAGAAGCTGTGAATTCCTCTTCATTTTCTTCTTCTAGGGCAGAAATGTAGTTCAAAAAATATTCTTTCCAGTCAAGCCACTTTAATGCCGGTTCACCCGGACGAGTCAAAAATGGAACAGGAAGTCCCAGTCCACATCCTTGGTTTGCCATTCTGATTATTTATAAAATAAAGTGTGCTTGGCAGCTTAGTGTATTCTATTAAAATTGAAATTACATGCACACTTTTGAATAACAAACATGTGAGGAAATTGTTTTCTGTACAGTACCGTTATAATATGTACATCCTTATCTCTCTTCCCTTGAAGATACTATGTGCTCTTCTCCTCGCGTTTATCCTGTGGCCTCGCGTCTGTCCGGTGGCTTTATGAGTGTAAATAATCACAAAACAAGGAAATCCAAGATGGCGGCTTCGTAAGGTCGCGTTGCGTGACCTTACGTGATAACGCGGTGCGTGGTGATGTCAGTGTTCATCCGCTGGAAACACACACTCACGCGAAGAACAGGAGCTGGAACGTTCTTTCCCCGATGCTGAGTGCGCGTGTTGAATCACCGGAATTGGAATGCCGGCTTCTTCAAATAATGCAGTGACGCTGTGCCTGTAACTTCACGGTGAGCAGGACCGTAACTTTTAAAAAAAAAAAAATCACGAGTTGAGTGTTAAAGGATTCACGCGTTAACTTCTTAAAAGTCAGGTTCAAAATATTCCAATGCTGAGATTCCTTAGTATGTTTTCTTAAATTCCAGATCTCTGGCTGAGCGGCTCTCTCTCTATCTCTCTCTGCTTACTCCATGATAGATCCGCTCATCATTTAAGTTTATGTTCTTATCCTTACTTTTTTTTTTGGATCGATTCTGTAACTCGTCAAAAAAAAATCCTGTAGTAAATCCAAAGAAGGTATTCTTCCTTTACGAGTTCTTGATCCTTAATTAACTTCGTATCCCGATCGTCGCCATTGTAATAAGCACTCAGATGCAGGTTCTTGTAAGTAAGGAGTTTAATAGAGTAAGCAGGTACGTCCTTCTTCCACAGATTCCTTCTCCAACTGCATGCTACCCCCACACTCTAGAACCATGCTTGTGTCTACAATCGTAACCATAGCAATCAGATATGAACATCAACATACCACAGTTATCACTTGAGGGGGTGGAAGACCCACTGTGGAAACAACCACAATCCTTGTCAGGGGGAACCATAAAAGCCACTAAATTTACTCGTGGTTATCCCTCCGGTAGCTTGGAAAAAAGCAGTCAGTTTTAACTTAGAGGCAAAGTGGAAAGTATTAATGTAGCACACAAACAGTGTGTTGTGGCCTACTCTACTTTCCTCTCTCTTTTCCTTTTCCTCCATATCCTTGCTTTGCCCTTCTTTCCTTTCTATCCCTGTTGCTGGGATGTGTCACTACATTCCATGTCCTTACATGACAACAGAATGTTCTGTTTCTGTGACTGGAGCTCTGACAATTGGAGCTGAGCTGCTGCCTGAGCTGGTGGTCCTTTTCTGTGCACTACTGAATAAAGCTACTTAAAGATTCCAGTGTTACCCTTGGACTTCTTTGCACTGGCAACGAGTTGTACCTGCATGGGGACAGAAATTTGGACCATCAGTTTCCCCATCAAACCCAATTTTGTGCTACAGCGTTTATTTGATATTCCTTGTTATCTCCTTGGACTATGGAGATTCAGGTACTTTGTAAACTACACTTGTACTAACTTATTTCCTAGTTTGGATGTGTTGGGAGAATTTATTTACCTTCACTGTTGATCTACGTGGCCCAGTTCTTGAACCTTTAAAAATGTCCAGGCCTAGAGCAACAATAGTTTTCAAGTCAAACTACCAAGCAGTGGGGCCTTGTGACGTCTCCAACCTGAGGCCTTTCCTTGTTGTACTTTTCCCTTGACAACCATGTGGAGCGTGCGTTTCACATCGAGCGTTTCTCCGCTCTTCATTCTGGATTGCTTCACGAAGACATGCTGAATTCCGGTTGAGTGACTGCCGTGAAGTGTGGATCTTCCAGCACTTGGAGTACCATCGTGTCCCTGCGGTGCTGTCATTCCGGTTACGTGTGCTGTGCATGCGCAGAATACATGCTCCTGCAGCTTAAGTTACCGATGCGCTTACAACCACGTAACTGGTCATCTGTAGAGAGCATGCGCAATTGCACGCACACTTTCCTTCGTCTTGTAGGCATGCGCAGTGATACGCACACTTCCTTTTGAGATATTAGAATGCATGGTGATGCGCACACCTCTTTTCGAAATTAGAGCATGCGCGTTTTGTTTTCCTCATTAAGTGGCAGACCATTTCTTGGGATGATCGTTTTTCCAGTGATACACTCACTTCTTCTGCATTTTATCCAGTTGAAACTTGCGCGGTGATGCACACACTATTTTCATAAGGTACTGTGGGGCATATTATCAAGCACGGCGTTAAAATTATCGCTGCTTTAGCGGCATAAAACTGCCGCTATAGCGGCGATAATGGGTTTGATAATATGCCGCAGAGAATTTCAATAGAAGCCCATATTGACACCAGAACATGGGCTTCTATGGGAATTCTCAAGGGCAAATTATCAAGCCCATTATCGCCGCTTTAGCGGCAGTTTTCTGCCGCTAAAGCTGCGATAATTTTAACGCCGTTTCTTGATAATATACCCCTGTGTTTCTCTGGAGCGTGTCAGTGATGCGCACACTTTTCCTTTTATACAAGTGTATATATTAAGAATCTGGAGCAATTTGTCTCTGTGGTGTGTCAGTTATGCTCTCATTTTAAAGTGTATAGTACTGTGCTGTGGTTATAATTACTTGCTCACTCTCTTTTTGTGTGTTTTCTTTAACAAGGCTTCTTTTAGCATGTCTCAACCACCACAATTCCTCTCAGATTTAGGTGATCCCATCTTACCTTGGAAGAGATGGAAGCCCTTATTTGACTCTTATTTACTAGCCATCGGGGGAGAAAAGTTCTCAGCTTTAAGGAAGCAAGCTACATTATTGCATAATTTAGGTGTTGAAGGTAGACATGTTTACGATAGTTTGGATGAGATTGTGCTGGGGCGGGGAGAGGGTGAGCCTGAAAACGTTTATGACATGTCTGTCATGATGCTTGAAAAACATTTTGGGTCTAAGATTAATGTGGTTTTGGAGTGTCATAAATTATTTTCTAGAGTACAGGGTAAATAAGAGAAGATTGGCAGTTATGTGGCCACTTGGAAGACGTTGGCTCGTACTTGTGAGTTTGAGCAACTCACTGACTCTCTTGTGAGGGGCCAGATTGTCAGGGGCACCAATGATGTAAAAGAAACTTTAGCCATTGTGGAAAGTATGGAGAATACTAACATATGGGTGCGAGAGATGAGGCCTGAGAAAAGCAGTGATACTTCTGTTGATGATAAAGTGATTCATGAGGTTAAGAAAAATGATTCCAAGAAAGATGATCCCAAAGGGGCATCGAAGGGGACTCATGGTGAGAAAGATAAGAAGTCATCTGATTTGGAACAGATACAGATTTTCTGATTCAGAGCAGACTGGGTCCAGGAACAGCAGGCCTGGTTTTAAATGCTTTGGGTGTGGGTGTGGGTGAGAGACATTTACCCAACAGCCCCAATTGTTTTGCAAGATCAGTCACTTGCAATAAATGTGGAAAAAGGGGTCATTACGCACGGGTGTGCCATAGCAGTAAACAGATGGTGTGTTGTATTGAGGAGGAGAAAAAGTTTGTGTGTAGTGTCAAAAAGGACGGAGTTGTGGACGGTGATAAGCTGGACATGCCTGTGTGTGAGGTGTTTATTGGTGGTGAACAATTTCCTATCTTGGCTGATTCAGGTTCACCTTATACCATGGTTGGTGATGCCAGTTGGGACACTGTTTTTGGTTTTGACAAAGTCGAGCTTTTTCCCCCAGACATCAACCCAGTTGGTTATGGTGGTGTCAAGATTGATGTTTTGGGATACGTAGTCAAAAGAATTCAGTTCAAGGACAGAGAGACTGTTGGGAAGGTATATGTGGCAAAGAGGGGAGATAATCTTCTTGGGTGGAGACACCAGAGAGATATGGGGATCACTTTGGATCCCAATTCACCTGAGAAAGTGTTACTTCTGTCTTCTGGTTCGCTATCTAATGATGTGAGTTCACAGTTCTCCAAGATTTTCAGTGAGGGTTTGGGTTTGCTCAAACATTTTGAGCATAAAATTATTCTGAAACAGAATGCCCAACCATTTGTCAGCAAAGTAAGGAAAGTTCCCCATCTGATGATGGACCCTTTAGATCAGGAGCTTAAGAGATTGTTAGCTGCGGGGGTCATTGAAGAAATTGAATGTTCTGAGTGGTTGGCCCCCATCGTTTTGTCACCCAAAGATGGGGGCAAGGGGATTCGCATGTGTGCGGACTTGCGTGGTTTAAACAAATATATTTGGGTTGATAGGCAGCCTTTGCCAAACATCTCAGAGACCCATGCTCTGATCAAAGATGCTAAATGTTTTAGCATTATGGACTTGTCTTCTGCTTACCACCAGGTTCTACTTCATCCGAACTCCAGGCATTTGACATTGTTTGTGACACCTCTGGGGTATTTCAGATTCATTAGCATGCCCTTTGGCCTGGCATCCGCTGCGGCCTGCTTCCCGAGTGTCATGAATAAAGTCCTGGAAGGGTTATCCAAAGTTCTCATTTTCCAGGATGACATTCTTGTTTATGGAAAGGATCAACAGGAACATGACAAGCATTTGTGGAAGGTTTTACAGCGACTCCAAATGCAGGTCGAGTTATCAAAAAAGAAAAGTGCAATTTCGATGTGTCTTCTGTAAATTATTTGGGACATACTATCTCTGGTGAAGGGATCAGTCCTAAATTGGATCTTGCCGAGAGCATTGTAAAAGCCCCTGTACCTGTTAACAACGATCAAGTCCGATCATTTTTAGGGTTGGCAGAATTTTGCTCCAAGTTCATTCCAAATTTTGCTTGTGTTTCTTCTCCTCTCAGGTTGCTACTCAAGAAGGGAGCTCAATTTTCATGGTCTGATGATTTCTCCTCTACTTTCAACTCTATTAAGAATGTAATTGGTAGTATGCCTACGTTAGGGCATTTTGATGCCTGCAAGAAATCTGTACTGTCCACTGATGCCAAAATGCTTGGGTTGATGGCGGTCCTGTTACAGGTTGTAGATGGAGAGTCCAGAATTGTTGCTTTTGCTTCTCGCTCACTTAAGGGTGCTGAGGAGCGTTACTCTGTGACTGAGCGTGAGGCGTTGGCGGTTTTCTGGGCTATCCACCATTTAAGTTTTATCTCTGGGGTTTACCTGTGGTTATCAGAACTGACCATCGCCCCCTGTGCCACATTTTCACTTGTAAAGAAGTTGACAATGTTTCTCCCAGAATCAAACGTTGGATGGAAGGGTTATCTGAGTTCAATTTTGTGGCTGAGTATGTGCCGGGACCGAATAATGCCATTGCAGACTGTTTTTCCAGGTTACCTTTGGATCAATCTGGTGTGGAAGTTGAAAACTATCTTGTTGCATGGGAGCATGAGTCTGCTATCAATTCCGATTAGTGGTCTTTTACTTCTCGTGGCGACAATGAGTTGGAAATGGTCAAAGAATTTTCAGTTAAGGGTTGGCCTGCAGACAAGGATGTACCTGAATCCTTGAAATGCTTTCTTAATGTTAAGGATGAACTGTGTGTTTTTGATGAGAAACTGTTGAGGGGTAATTGTGTGATACCTCCTCGTGATCTTAGGTGCAAGATTATCAATTTAGCCCATGAGGGACATCTAGGCTGGAATCTGACCAAGACTAGGGTTCGTGAGTGGTACTGGTGGCCGACCATGGATTGGCAGGTGGAAGAGGTTGTCAAAGACTGCTGGGAGTGTGCCAACAGCGACAAGAGCAAAAAGACTCGCACTGCACCTCTCTCGCCTGTGGAAGTTCCCTCTGAGCCCTTGTCCAAGTTGGGTTGGGTTTGGCCTTTTGAATTGTTTGCTCGTGACGAGTGCTATGTGCTGTTGTTGGTGGACTACACTTCCAAGTGGGTGGTTACCAAATGTGTGCCTGTCGTCAACACTAGAACTGTTATTACATTTCTCTCTGAGGAGTTTTCCAGAGAAGGTATTCCTAAGCACCTCATCACTGATAATGGGGTCCAATTTGTCTCCCATGAGATGAGCACATTCCTAAAAGAATTATCCATCACTCACTTTAAGACGGCTTTGTACTCGCCGCAAGCCAATGGTCTGGCTGAAAGCATGAATAGATTGGTTAAGTGTTGCGCTCAGAGAGCTTTGCAGACTAGGTCTTCTCTTAAAAAAATGCGCAGAGAGACATGGTGGGCTCAACGCAACACTCCCAATTGTTTAACTTCAGTTTCTCCTTTTTCAGTTCTGAGAGGCAGGAAACCTCATGACAAGTTGAGTCCTGCTTGGTTTAAATTGGATGTGAATGATGTGGAGATGAATGAGAAAACTAGTTCTAGACGGAGACAGTAGCAAGAAAAATACAAAAGCAGGTTTGATCAGAAAAATTTCTCTTTTCTCAAGCATTTGTGTGTTGGTGTGCGAGGTGTTCATCAGGAATTCCGTTTTTTTCAAGAAGGGTTGTTCACAGTTTATGGGGCCCTTTAACATCAAGGAAGTCAGAAAGAATGTTGTTGTTTTGGATTCTGGTGAGATATAGAGCATGTCTAAGTAAGTTAAATGGCAACCTGGTTCCAATGCTCATGGACATGATCGGGGTTTAGTTTCAAGTGGGTTTGAGTGTTCTGATTTTGCTTGTGATGATCCTGTTTCCGATGTTCCTGATCAAGGAAGTTACCGGAGATTGAGATGCAGACCGACCTGGCATAAAGACTATCAAATGTCCTAGATATTTGTGATTGCTGTACTGTGCTTTTTGTTTTCATAGCGGTTCAAAAATAAAATTGTTCCAGACATTTATACTGTACTATTGTTCATTTGGTTTCTTATGCAGTTCCAAGTTAGTTTATTTTATTTTGCAATATTTTCGTTTTTATTGAGTGGAAGGGAGATGTGTTGTGGCCTACTCTACTTTCCTCTCTATTTTCCTTTTCCTCCATATCCTTGCTTTTCCCTTCTTTCCTTTCTATCCCTGTTGCTGGGATGTGTCACTACATTCCATGTGTCATTACATGACAACATGTTTCTGTGACTGGAGCTCTGACAGCTGGAGCTGAGCTGCTGCCTGAGCTGGTGGTCCTTTTCTGTGTACTACTAAATAAATAAAGATTCCAGTGCTCCCCTTGGACTTCTTTGCAAGGTAATAAAGTGAAAATACAACACAAGAAAGATCCAAAAACAATTTAGAGAAATACAATACATTTAAAAAAATAAAGTGATACCAGATAGACAAACATCCAATCAGTTGAATTGGGGATGTTTAATTTTAAACGTTTTAGGCAGATGTCACACCTAAAAGTGCAAACCACTACTCGTGGTCATCTGGTTGGGCTAGAACAAGGAACCATCACAACTTCAGGCCAATCATGATGGAGTGCAGACCAGATATAGGAACTATGTTAATCCCACTGAAAAAGTTACATTCTCAAAGTCCAGCGCAAAGAGTTTGATTCGCAGTGCAGGAGGCCAGGAGGTGCAGGTAGGGCATCATGGATGGTTATCACTGTGGCACAAAGAGCGGGGCTGGCATCTCAGATGGTCATCACTGTAGAGAGATGATCCAGTTGGGTGTCGCAGATGGTCCTTGCTAGAGCTTCGTGTTGTCAGTCACCGCAGGCTGTCATTGCTGTAGCGAGAAGAGCAGGTCTCACATTGCCGGTCATCCCTGCAGGTCGCTGTAGCTCAGGGTTAAGTTCACTGCAGCCTTGCATTGGCAGTTGTCGTGGGCAGCAGGACCCATTCGGAAAACTTCAGGATTTCACCTTTTTTGTAGAGTAGTATACTCTGATGCCAGCCAAGAGTCCAGGACATGTAGAGGCACTGCTTGGGGATCAGGGACTCACTCTAGCACATTGCGACAGAGCTCAGGAAGCTATAGTTGCAGGTCCGGGCAGGTCCATTTGTAGCAGATCAACTGTGCGTTGAATGGAGGCCTTTGGAGCTTGTTGTGTCCCTTTAGCTCAGAACAGGAGGTCAGCCAACTGTTCCTTGAAGTCACTCAGATTAGCCTGGGAAGAAGGGAGCATATTCAGTCTTCTTTCTCAGAAAACAGGGAAGGACTCACACAGCAGGGCAGTCCTCTGGAAGCAGCAGGATAGTCCTATGGCAGAGGTCTTCAAACTTTTTTACTCTGAGCCCCCCCTAAGCAAAATGTTTTGAGATCGGGCCCCCCTCCAAAACTTTATGGCAAGGATTGGAGGAGCGGAAGGGACATGGCTGCGTGCAGGGAGCGGGGCTTATGAGATGATTTCAGGAATACTTTTGCTATAGTTTATGAACTGCACCAAATATGAGACTTCTAAAACAGCAAATGCATCAAACAAAAACAGATATCCAAACAAACTGCTCCCCATAATTGGGGTGTTGTGAGCCCCTCACACTCTTTGACCCCAATGCAACTATACCTGCTGCACTAATGGTAACTGCAGTCCTGAGTAGCAGGCTATCTCCTGTGCCTCTTTTACCTCTTCCCCATGATGACGGATCATCACTGATGTCCTTATGCTTGAAAGGACAATAAGCTCTGATGCCTTTTTTTAAAGGTAGACAGTCATAATTGTGATGCAGTGGGCCCCCCAAATCCCTGGGCCCCAGTCTTGCTGCATCTGCTCCTTTATGAAAACCAGCAGTGGCCACTTACACACTTGGCAGCAGTACCAGCTTCACCAATGAATGTGCCTTTTAAAAAAAAACCAACATATTTTCCCCCTCTTTGGGGTATCTCTCTGAAGAAGTGGTCTTTGGCCATTTGTAAACATAAAAATGAGTCCACATACAGTGCTCCCTATTCTGGGCCTTCTCTTTGACAATATCTATGAATCTCGCTCACTTAAAGCCAGGGCCACTGGAATTCTGAGTTTCAGCAGCAGCAGCGTTTTCCACATAATTATCAGTTTACTGCATTTGCTACATAATCTGTAGATTTCAACAAAAAAACTTGATTCTAGCTCAAATGGAACAAAAGTTACTTAAAGCGTGACAAAGTGTTCCGGAGCAGTGGAAGGCCCTTTACAAAGATTGACTGGTAATCTTGTAGTTGCTTACTGCTGTATTTGGGTGTTAAACTGGTACTAATGAGGTGAAATATTTCCCCTGACAGCGTTCCCTTGAGTAAAATGACAAAAAATAAAGTAATGCTAACCACAAAATGTGGCGCATTGTGCAGCATAATTTACCTTTTCTTGCTGCATAATTTCGTCAAACGTGCCGCATAATGTTGTCCTCTTCTGCTGAATAATTCCAGTGGATCTGCTTAAAGCTTTATGGCGGCAAAGATCTATTCTTTTTAAGACGTAATGTAAATGAGTTATCAGCTGGAATCTGGAATAGTGGAGACACTTACAAAAATGTCTGCATTAGATACAGTTTGATTACTTATTACTAAAAAGTATCTTTTGTAAGAACTTGCTTTATCTCAATCACTGCATCATTTTTCAGCAGACTAGCTTAGGGTATATAAATACTGATTTAAAATAATGACTTACATAATCACAGTGCTTTCTGCCACAGGCTGGGACCTCACAGCGCTATAAACAGGGCCATTGGAATTATGCGTCAGGAGAAGGCGAAATTATGCGGCATGGTTGACTAAATTCTGCAGAAAGCAAAGGCGAATTATGCTGCATTTTTTGTGATAGCATTACTGCGCTATTTTGCTATTTTTACACTTGTTAACATTGTCCTGGCCTATATTGCCCCTCTTAAGTACCACATTAATACCCACATATAGCAATAAGCAACAGAAAGGTGACCAGTCAACCTTTAGAAAGGGCCTTCCACTGTGAGGTAACATGTGTTGCTGCATTTTTTAATCTGCAAATTATGCAGCAGACAATGGATTATGTGGCAAATGCGGGAAAACCATAATTATGGGCTGTGAGTGCAGGGTGAGCGTGAAAGTGAAGGGTGAGAATGAGAAGTGAGTTGCCTAAATGCAGGGTGAATTCCCAGACACTTGAAGTTAATCAGCATGTTATTGACGGGGCGTAGGGTCTCAAATATAAATTAAACTATTGCTATTATGGAATTAATCATGGAATCGAGGGTGAAGGAAATAAATAATGTGCTGATCCTGCAACAAACTTCCAGTCTTATGATTAGGGTTGCCAGCTCATTATTTTGATGGCCCAGACGGTACAAAAAAACCCAGTACCTAAAGCCCTATTTTCAGCACTTATCTGTGCATACTTCGAACAGCAAATATAAAGCACTTTTAAATGTGTTCTAGGGCTGCCTGAATCATTCATGACTGAAAATAAAAGGAACAGACAGGAAGTCACATTACAAATGAGTACATACGTTTTTATTTAAGACCCTATTTAGGGGTCGATTCCGATCCTGGATTTTTTTTTCCCGTACGACTCGTATCCGTATTTGTTTACGTACGAATCGTACACGTCCCGTACAAACGGTGAAGTACGATTCGTACGTGGAAAATACATACGAATCGCCTCGGGAAAAGTCTATGAGACGTACCCGGACAGGTTTACTTACACCTCATAAAACTGAAGTCCGAGCGCGCAAGTATGATCCATACCGCCCGTTCGAAAACACAAGCGCATGGAAAAGGCCCCATACGGAGTGAAGTTTGTACGACCCCTACCCCGATTACACTTGTGCCCAGGGTATGAGTCGTATGCCCCCCCAGCCTCCCATCCCTCCTGCGTACGTCCGCACCACACCCACCCCCGTATGTACGGACCATACCCCCCAACTCCCCGTATGTATGGACCGTACCCCCGTATGTATGGACCGTACCCCCCACCCCGTATGTACGGACCGTACCCCAGGCGTATCCCCACCCCATATGTATGGACCGTACCCCAGGCATACCCCCCACCCGTGTATGTCTGCACCGTACCCCAGGCGTACCCAATCCTAGCATATGTACGGACCGTACATACGCGAGGATTGGGGTACGCCTGAGGCACGGTGCGGACATACGTGGGTGGGGGGTACGCCTGGGGTATGGTGCGGACATACGCGGGTGGGGGATACGCCTGGGGTACGGTCCGTACATACGGGGGCGGCGGGTACGGACCGTACATACGAGGGTGGGGGTACGGTCCGTACATATGCAATGTTGGGGTACGCACCGTACCTGATGACACGTACGATGTGGGTGATAGCGTGTACGTCGTGTAGCAGCCCCCTTTACCTCGTGCATCGCAGCGTACTTAGCTTTTCCAGCACTTTTTGGTTCCCATAAAAATATAGCCGTGTGGAGTGCTGTAGGTACAAATCGTACTTGCTGGTCCGTAAAACGCTGCCTGACTCTGTGCGGACGTCGCATACGCGCTGTCCAGGATCGGAATTGTATGTATTTTTTAGCCGTACGGTGTTTTTTACGATTCGTACAGAAATGGTATTTCTGTACGAATCGCACTTGCTGGAATTCCCGGGTACGAGTCGTACGGAGAAAACGCTCCGTACGACCATTTGTACCCGGGTTTTATAGGATCGGAATCGGCACTTTGGTGTCAAAGCAAGGTCTTTGCAGGCTCTTTAAACATACATGGCTGGAATGTTTTCTATTGGCAACCCTACTTTATATTCCTTTTCATGAAATGCATTCTCACACTACAGCAGTAAATGTAGAAATGTAGAAATGTAGAATACAATGTAAAAATAGGCAGAGTGGGGGCCCAGGAGGTACTGGAAACAGAAAAAAAACGAAGCCTCGGTAACCAGAATTGCACTTGGCATGGCTAAACTAATTGTAAACTAACATATGTACGCATACTAATAGTAGAAAATTAGAATATTGCATGATAAATGTTGCTTTTGTTATGTAATTGTAAGTTGCGCATCATTGAGTGAGTATAAACGCTTTGAATGTTGCTATTCTGCTATATAATTACTTACACATAAGGGAATTGGTGAGGGTTTAACATTTATTAGCCATTTCCATGTTTTAATTACGTTTTTGTGTTTGTTTTGCTTAAGTTGACCATTTCAGCCTAATCCAAGATGGCTGAACGAGACGTATAACGTGACTGCTCCTGCCAACACAAGGTTCTTGGTGAAGTCCCCATGTGTCACCCCCAGCAACAATGGCCTAGTCCTGACCCCAGGAGATGATGTTCTTGTCAAGGACACTCTGGGAGCTTCGCCAACGATAATACAATGAACTGTCTTAAAACCGGAACCAGCAAGTGCGATGACTTCATTTTGCAGACTATGTGAGAACTTTACCACTTGACCCCATGCCCACCAATGAGGACTTTCTAAAACCCCAATCTTGATACATTTTGACATTAATTTCATTATAAAAATAGGTAGGAAAGTGAACTAAAAAAAACTCTTCTTCTTTGACGAACTCGATTTCCTGACGTTATGCTGACGGAGAGGACGGTGGCACTGCTGGACAACTGTTATCCTGAATCTTTGAGAGACTGAATTGCGGCCTGACTTTGATGAATTTTAAGGTTTTTCCATGACTTGACTGACTTAGAGGACGACTATTAGCCAGATTAGGTAAATATGATGTTTTATGGTTTGGATGATGATTTCTAACAATTTTATTAGATAAACGATATTTGATTAATTGATAAATGTGTTGTGTCAATTATTTGAAGAAGAAAACTAGGATAAAGAGTATAGATAACTGAATGGTTTCACTAAACTACAAAACAACTAAATGATGAATCTCCCAATGAGGGGAATATCACAAGGTTGGAGTTAAATAGTATTCAATGCATTTAGGGTTTTAGGTAAAGATATTCCTTTCATGTCAGCGTTTGGAAACTTATTCCTCTAGGGAAGCAGATCAATGAAATATGAGTGTTGGTGTTATGGGCCCCACCAATGAATGCATTTGAGTGAATTTGTTATTGTGGTATTTGGTCTGTGACGAAGGGGGAATTTGACGTTCCACGCTGCAACACTGGTGTCTTAATAAGACTCCAGACACTTCCCAGCGAGCCCCCAGCAGCACACCCACTGACCTCTTGCCCCACAGCACTCTTGAGGGCTTCAGAGTAAATGAAGACAGCCTGGAAATGCAGCAAATAAACATAACTGCACTTCCAGGCGTCCTCATTTACATGTGCTTACAGAGGCCTTTGCCCCCCCCTGGGAGCCCATCCACGCCCCCCCAGGGAGGCACGCCCCACAGTTTGAAGACCCGTGTCCTATGGGAAACAAGGCAGTTCTGCTTCTGTAATGCCCACAGACCCAGGAGTGTACTAAGGTGGTCTGAGGGTCCAATATTTATATGGGGTGCCTGCCTTTGAAGTGGGGGGACATCCTGTGCTATTCTCACAGCTGATTATGGAGAGTTCTTCCTTTCCTCCCCTGCTAACGCTCTAATACGTCTGTGGTGACAAAAGGCAAGTGTCAGGTTCCTTTGTGAGTGATTGAGGCAAGCCCTTTCAAGTGTAAGTGGGGCCGGGAGCAGCTCTGCTCCCAGACATCATGGAACAATGCCTACACCCAGTCCCCTTTGTCTCACTTTCTGAGAGGAATACACAAACCACAATAGTAGAGCATTCACGGTCATGTGACACAGGACACTGGCACCAGAAACCAAATGGTTAGAGCAAGCAAGACAATGCCAACTTTCTAAAAGTCATAGTAAGAAAGTGCACCCCAGTAACCCATTAGGAACGTAGGTAAATGTGAACAAACTAGAAAAGAGCTGACAAGGGGATCATTTAATACCTGGCTCCTAAAACTGCGAATAGATTTGATCAAATCTTTGCACAATTTAATGAGCCAGGTATTAAATGATCCACTTTTCAGCCCTTTTTTTTATTTTGTTTAATTTTCCAAAAGTGGCATTTTCAGAATTGTTACTTAAAATCAGACTTTACCATTTCAGAGAATTTTAAATTACAAATCATTTGAGTTCAGACATGATATTTCTACCTGTTACTAATTAAAAGTTAACATGTATTAAATCTAACAAGGTAACCAAATATTATCCAATGTGCAGGTTAGGACATAAATTAGTGAAAAAACATATGTTTTTTCACTACCAGGACATAAAAAACATAACCACACATGTACTACTTTTAAATTACAGTGCACGATGCCCTATGGTCTTTTAGGGTCTAGATAAGAGGTGACTTACATGTATTGAAAAGGAAGGTTTAGGCCTGGCAAAAGGTTTATTTTGCCAGGTCGAAGCTGCAGTTTTGATACTGCACTAAAGGCTGCTAAGGAAGGCCTGAGGCATCTTTTAAAGTGCTTCTTAAGTGGGTGGCACAATGGTTGCTGCAGGCCCACTAGTAGCAGTTAACTTACAGGTCCCGGGTACATGTAGTACTATATACTGAGGACGTATAAGTAAATGAAATGTACCAATCAGGTGTTGGCAATTTTACCATATTTTAGTGAGAAAGCACAAGCCCTTTACTACTGGTTAACACTGGTAGAGTGCACAGGGTCCTAATGCCAACAAAAATGAATTCAGAAAACAGGTGGAGTGAAATCCTGCAGAGAGGTCTAGCTCCAACAGGTAGTCCTACCATAAGACTGTCCAGAATTTCCACCAGAAACTGCTTTACGTCCATGTTTTGGAGCCAGAACTAGCCTTGAGCCTAATGCTTGCTTGGAACTCCTACCCCACTGAAGTGGTTGTCACATTCTGGTTTGAGTGCAACAACCAGGGTTTCTACAGGTAGATTTATAAATACTGGCAGCATATCACATCTGTTTGCTTGTGCTGTGACAACTATCTTGATGGTCTGGGATCTAAAGTTGTACATCATAATTTTGTGAATGGTATTAGGTAAGAATTCTGTGAATGTTAGGCATTTTTATGGTGAATCATGGATTCCATTAGGAATGCCTTACTACATCAAACTTTTCTTAAGATATTTTGTTACTGCGTTTTGATATGCATAGCTTTGACAAATTAATCCTGGCAGCTCACAGATAGCTTTATGCCTGTTTAGTTTAATTTTGACACCATCTTCATGTAGGTGTTTTATCTCTGGGTTACAGGCTGCTGAGGACCATTGTCTGATGTACGGATTCATCTATTGAGTCAGTTGTCATAATATATATATATATATATATATATATATATTATCTACTGGCGGTCGCCAGTAGATAGTTATAGTTAGGACCGTGTTTCCATAGGAAATCTCAAAATTCGATTTTGAATAACTTTGGCGCTGGTCGACGAATCTTCGCGTAATTTTCAAAACTAATGGGGCGCTCCGCTCAGCTCCTACCCTGAAAGTCTCGGGGGGATTCGTCAAGCGGGGGCCGAGAAAAAAGGGGGTCCCAAAACGTATTTTCCCCATGCATTTTCCCATAGGACCTTTAGACAAAGGTACAGCCCGAACGGCTGAACAGAATTACTTGAAATTTGGCAGAGAGGTAGTCCTCAGGTCAGGGATGTGCCTTTTGCATATATGGAGTCAATCTGTTCAGTAGTTCCTGAGAAAATTGCAGTTGAAGCACATAAATATCTATAGCTGCGCACCGTGCGCGCACCGTGCGCGCACCCTAACGTGCGCGAGCGTAATTCTGATTGGTGGTTACATGTCAGTCAACGTTCGAATCGGTCAAAATCAGGAAGTGTCGGTCACCATTTTGTTTGTTTTCAGTGCGAAAGTGAAAAAAGAAGGTGGCGAACGTGAAAAGGGGGCAGGGTAGAGAGTTCCTGACCCACTAGCCTTTGTCAGGGGGTCCCTGAAGGACCCCGAAGGCAGAAAAAAAAAATGATTTTTTTTTTTTTAAATCGCGGGGGTGCGCTCACGGTGAAAAACCATAATAATATTTTTATTGTAAAATAAATATATTAAATAAATAATAATACATACATAACATAGCATTTAAAAAAACGTACAAATTCACTGAAAAAACCATAGATTTCACACACGTTATAGTTAGGAATTAGCATTTAAAAAACCTTGCAAATTCACTTAAAAAACCATAAGTTTCACACATGTTATAGTTAGGTGGATATTTCACTCGTAAAAAAACAATGACATTCCCCCTTTATAGTTAGTTCAGATAACTATAACTCGTGCGACCGCCACTCTATCACAAGGATGATGTCATCAGTGATGTCATGAGTGATGCCACTGACCACGTCATGAGTGATGTAATATGTGACGTCATGAGCAGTGGATTGCGGGCGCGCGAGTTATAGTTATCTGAACTTACTATAACGGGGGAATTTCATTGGGTTTTTTACGAGTGAAATAACCATCTAACTATAACATGTGTGAAACTTATGGTTTTTTAAGTGAATTTGCAAGGTTTTTTAAATGCTAACCTTAACATGTGTGAAACCTATGGTTTTTTAAGTGAATATATATATATATATATATATATATATATATATATATATATATATATATAGATATATAGATATAGATATATATAGATATATATGTGTATATATATATGTATGTATATGGGTTTTTTTTCACAGAAAAAAATCAAAAGTTACAGGGACGTTATAGATAGGAAATAAAATTAAAAAAGCCTTAGAAATTCACTGAAAAAAACTAAGGTGACAGGGACATTATAGTTAGGCTCAGGTCTCACTTATACAGAACCAGTGAAATTCAGTAGTTATAGTTAGCTGAGCTAACTATAACTCACACCCTTGCAGTGCACTGCTTATGACCTCACATATTACATCACTTAAACCTATTAAAACTGAGTGCAAGTGTGCAATGTTTATTTAAATAAATGTGTAAAACACTTTCAGCAGCATCTTCGTTTGCTTGTGACAAAAATAAATGTGGATAAATACAGATACATTGGCCAAAAAGTAAATATGAATACATACATATGGAAATGTTAAAAAAAAATACCATAAAACTGGAAGACCTAATTATAAATCATCCACACATATGCAATATTGCTGTCCAAAACATAAATAAAAGGGGAAAATATACAACTATCCACATCACGAAAAACATGTAATTAGTCTCCTATGACTGGAAGAAAATCTATATCAAAAACCAGAAACGTAGTAAAACAACAGCCCCCAAAATCCATGTTTTGGTGAGATAAAGATAGTATCTATGTTATTGATGTTAAAGTGGAAGCCTAGTAATATAACAAACACCAAATCAAAGTTTTGGCAAGATAAAGTCAGTTGTCCCAAAAACGTAGTAGTATAATGGGCACCAAATCAATGTCTTAACATTGAAAGACTAATAAAAAGTGTGTCTCTGAGTGTCAGAGCTAAGACATACAATAATGATTCAATCACGTACCCAACACTTACCACGGATATTTGAAACCAGAACCAGATGTCCTCAAATCAGAAGGTAATGCTCAGGCAATTTCTTTACTTAACTCAAATTTCATCAAGTGAAAAAGAGGACAAGGTAACAAATGCAAAACCACGTGAAGAGATGGAAAAACAGAGTCACCATATTAAAGCTTCATGGGTAGCCTCAAGTAAGGAAGGACAAACACAAAAGGAAAAAGGAAAAGAGGGAGTTGTGTCCCTGCACAAGATGTTAGTTAATCAGTAAAGAAAGTCTGTCTAATTATAATATATAAGATAGTGACCACAAGATAACGAATATCAAATAGTGAACATGCACTTTGAAAAGACTAGTAAGAACCATAAAATGAATTAATGGGAGGAAAGGCATAATAACATAAAAGTGACATTCACAACAAACATGAGAAGTTTAAGAATCACTTGGATGATCACATTTAGAAAAATGCGAAACCCAAGTGTAAATGAACATTTCCAATAATATGAGCCAAAATAGAGACTTTGCCTTTTCTTTAGCATCTAGACCATTTGTTTGTATCCAGTCGATGTTCAAGCCCCTATCTACTGCTCTCAGTCTAATGAGCCATTTCACCTCTAGCCATTCTATTTCCTCCTCTTAGTGGAGTGTTAATAGTCTGAATGGCATGGCATTTAATTCTAATATACTCAGGGTTGGCAAGTGCAATATTGTAATGCAAGGCAAAAGGATATTTATCATCTTTGTTTTGGATTGCCCTAATATGTTCTTGAGTTTCTTCTCTGAAGCACCTGATCGTGCTGCCGACATAAATGAGAGGACAATAGCAAATAATGATGTATATAACATATCTAGTACCACAATTGATGAAGCCCATAATATGAAACTTTTGACTTTTGTTACACATATATATTGTTGTCTACATTAATAGGACAGATGTTACATTTGCCACATTCGTGAAATCCCTTAGGCTTAGGAGGTAGCCAAGAAATTGGAACGATTTGAGATGCGGGCGGTAAGAATCTATGACAGTGCAGATCACATAGGTTTTTGCCCTTTTTATATACAATAAAGTATTTTTAGTAGGAATTATGTTTTTCATACCTGGATCCTCAGTAAGACTGTGCCAGTGTTTACATCAAATGTTATAAATGGCACCACTGTTCCTGTTGTATGATGTGGATAATACTGAACGCGTCTTTCTATTTTGTTTGGGATGTGTCGTGAGAAAGGTGGAAAAATTCACTTTATTGATACGGTTCCTAGATTTCCTTATCTGGTTGGTACCATAACCCCTATTCAGGAATCTATGTTCCATTAAAGTCAATTCTTCCTGAAATGTTATATCATCAGTGCCATTCTGTCATAGGGAAATCATTTCACCAAAGGGAATCGATTTGATGTTTAAGATGAGTACTGGTAGCATGTAATATACAATTATATGAGAAATGGTGGAGGGTGGTGCCTTCTTAATTGGTCCACGTCAGTGGAAAATCAACATCAAGAACTTTGCTCAAATTGAAATTGCTTGTGATGTTTTTATTACTAGTAGACAGTGCAGGTATAAATTGCGAAAGAAAAAGCAAACAAGCCGACACGTGTTTCGCCCTAGTGGCCCATTGGCCTTGGGCTTTTTCAAGGCGGTTTTCAGTAAATAGCAAGGTCTTCCTGCTGATGAAGTGACTGAGTCTCTGCGGTCTCGGAGAAAAAAAGCTGTCACAAGCAATTTCAATTTGAGCAAAGTTCTTGAGGTTGATTTTCCACTGACGTGGACCAATTAAGAAGGCACCACCCTCCACCATTTCTCAACCTTACCCTTTCAATGGCTCTTGGGTGTAGCCATTCACGAGGATTGTGCCACATGTAAATTTGGGCCCTGACAACTGTAGCGCCGTAAGTCCAGAACTTTCCACCCATACAGCGTCTTCATATACAATTATATGAAGTGGACTTTCTATAGAGTCTAGAGGCAATTTTATTATCGTGTACATAGATTGCTGTATCTAGAAATTATATTGAGGTTTTGCAATTCACATAGAGCCATCTCAGTGCCAGTCCAAATAACTAAGATGTCAGCTATATACCTGCCCCCAAAGCAAGGTGTTATTAGTAAGAGCAGGTGAACAAATGTTTCTGCCATGGCTACTCATTTAATCTGTTTTGTATCATTTTTGATTGTTTATAAAGACATTACTGTCCAGAACCAGACATATCATGTTGTGTTAAGTAGCATTCTAGTGTACTAAACAAAAGTAGCTTTACTATTGGAAAGAAAGTGTTCAACAGCCATAAGACCCTTATACGTTGGGATACATATGTACAGTGAATTAACTTCCAAGGATACAAATGCCATTTACTCCACCCAATCCATATCAGCAAGTTTATTAAGTCGATCCAGAGAGTCCTGTAAGTATGAAGGAAGATTAACTACATAGGGTTAAAGAAAATGAGCAATGAATTCAGATATTTTTTCAGTAGGTGAATTGATGCCAAAGATGATAGGTCGGTCTGATGGAAAGGGCCCAAGTTTATGTATCTTAGGAGGTACATAAATACACAGAAAGGCAGGAAACTGTTGATTAAAACATTTGAATTCCAAATCATTGATCAAATATTCATCACACCACTTCTTCAAGGCATCTGTGATTTTCTTAGTGAGGTCTGGAACAGGATTAGAAGACAAACCTGTGTAAGCTCTACAATCCTCCCAACTATCAATCTTGTAATATACTCACTTCTATCCAAAATCACTACATTGCCCACCTTAACCACCTCTTTTAAAACAATACTTTTGTGAAGCATTAAAGTGTCCAATGATCTATGTTCACAAGGGCAAAGGATGTCAAGGGGAGATTTTTTTTATTCTGCATTTGTCCTCTAAAGAATACAGATCTTCTGTGACAATTTTATCGAAAAGATCTATACTTGTGCCAGGTTGAAAAGGAGGATTAAAAGTGGAACAATGACTAAGGTCTCTATCAATGCTACCATGTGGTAGCGTGTCAAGTTCCTGCAGCAATGTATTTAATGATGCATCTACACTTTCTTGGTCTGAAAGAAGTGTATGTAGTTCCAGGACATCTTGTATACTCGAATTCCAACCAGTGGTGTCAACTGTCCTACTGTCGCCATCTCAGTTTGTCCTTAAAATAATTTGGGGAGTTTTATTTTCCAAATAAACTTAAATAGATCAAAGTGTAGTTGTTCAAAATGACATTAATTCAGGAGACAAGAGTAAGACCCTTGATCAAATAATTATATTCATCATTAGTCAAGATTTGAGTTGACAGATTGATAACATTGTCGTTAAGTTTTGTTGTTTTACTTTTAGCAAACTGTGAATTTCTTGAGGTAAGGACCTCTTTTTCCTTTATGTTTGTTTTGCCCCTGATCTCATGACCATCCTGCCCATATTTTTTACGACTTGAATCCTCCTCCACTTGTAGGTTGTTTTTTGTAGTTGTTTGTTGTTATGGGTCCTTCTTAGACAGGTTTATGTCTATTCTGAAGCATTATATCGTCCCTAAAAAGGTAGACGAGGTAAAGGGTTGACCTTCAATATTGGTGTCCCCTGAAGCCTCACCAGTGATACTTGAAACATCAGATTCATTGGTAGAAAAGACCTGTTCAGAAGATGTAGGATTGGGGCTAGTATCCCTGTTGGTAATGGTGATGTTATCAAACTTTCTAGTGAACGTAAAGATACGGCCGCTTTTGTAGTCATTATCCTGCCCTCATAATCTATTTTACTTTTTTGTCATTTAATTATATTTGATGGACATACAGGACATCTTTTAATATTGCTACCAGCATTTTCCATTTTTTACACTTCTTTGCAGCAGGAGTGTTGTCTACCGTAGTGCCTTTTTCCAATCTATTGTTTCTCTGGACAGACACATTTATGTGATGTTCTGCTAGAATGTGTGGTAGGTGGTGCTCCATCTTAACCTGTCCTATTCCTAAGCTGTGTGCTCCCCAGAGGTGTGGGTGACTTCTCCCAGCCTTCATCACAGGAACAGTGGGCATGTAGCATGCATTGAGACCTGGACTACTTTCCTTACATTGACCACACTTTGTGGGGGTATTGTGTGGGTTGACTTTTTGACTTATGCAAGCTGTAATAGTCGAATCAAAACCGTACCAACTGATCTGGGCATGCCCAGGGTTTTCATATTTTTGAGAAATTCTGGTTTTCCTGTTAGCTCATGAATATTGATTTTTCATAGCAAACCATAAACATAATCAGAGGTTATCTGTCCAATCACAATAACTAGGTAATCTCTCTTACTGCTGCAAAATCGTGAATTATGATCCTTGAGCAAACATTTCCTACCCTGCTCCCTCTAACAATGTTGCTCAAAATTTCTAAGGAAGATATCATCTTAGAAGCTGAGCAGTGGAGTCAAAATATGCTCAATATGTTTTCGATTGATTATTTCTCTAATTGTCTAACATTGAAGTGAACAAAATTCACTTCCGCTACCAGATATTCAAAGCAAGAGGATAACTGAGATTAAATTGGTTTGCAATTGAAGTTTTTTTTAGGGTTTTGCCAATTCTGCCCTTTGCTCTCTTTTTACTGATAATGTGAATGATAAGTAAGCCCAGGAGAAGGAGGGATTTCATGAAAGTTAACATAGCACGGTTAACTCTTTAGCTGCTGAGACTCCTGTAGTACTGAGCCCTTTTTTAATGTTTGGACTCTTTCCCCAAAGCCTTCATAACTTTTTTAACACAAAAGGTATTCAAGGCAAGTTTGCATCCATTTTTGCCACATGTTGGGTATTCTACAGGTAACAAAGTTTTGTTGATTCTCATGGAGGAAGTCAGGAAAATATCCAAAATACAGCAAGATATTAGGACTTATTTTTTTAAACATTTTAAAAAGTGCTTTGCAACAAAGCATATTTTTTTCTAAAAAATTGAATCAACAAAAGGATTTCTGTGCTACAAGCGCCATCTCCCCAGCTTTCAGGAACAAGCAGAGTTGTAAAAGAAGTTAACTTTTTTACCACATTGTTTGAATTTTTCTAAGTGGTAGCTGATTTTTCTTATTTCCTGCAAATCGACCCATTATGGCGATGAGGAGAGCTAAAGAATTTGGGCATGGGCTCAGCCACCTCCCACGAAAACCTGCCAAACTCCAACATGTCTGAAAACTGGACAGTGAGGGGTGGTGTGACTTGCAGGGATCCCACTACGCTTTCTTCCCCAGAATACCAGGTAAACCTCAAACTTTGGCTAAAATCAATACTTTTTAAAATATTTATGTCAAGGAAAGTTCTGGCATCCCTACATAATTCCTATCACCAAGTGTTCCTAAACGTCTTCCAATAAAACTGTACTACACATAAGTGGGTGGGCCTATTTTCCGCAAAAGGAAAGACCCCAGTTGCAACATGGAAACGTCAAGTATGGACTTTTAAAAGGAACCTATTTTGCCAATGTGGGTAGCTGAGATATTTGTGCCCTGCATCAGCTGTCACACAGGAAAACCTAATAAGCCCAGACATTTCAGTAAACTAGACACCCAGGAGTGTCCAGGGTGGTGTGCATGCAATGTTTTCTTTCCCAAAATTCGCTGCAAAATGTAAACTTTGGCTAAACGCACACATTGTCCTCTTAGTTCTGTTTTAGAAAGTTCTGGAAGCTGCAGAGAAAGCCGCGGTCGGTAGTAGGAGTAACTGCAGGGCGGTGACGTGGGGAGGGGGAGGGACAGGGTGGGGGGTAGTAAACTATGGATTCCGGAGGTTTACAGGTAAGTTAACATATAAATTAATAAAACGAATTTCGTTGCGTGCACTGCATCCCCAAATGCGATGCTGTGCACGCAACGAAATTCGTTTTATTAATTTATATGTTAACTTACCTGTGAACCTCCGGAATACATCGTTTACTACCCCCCACCCTGCCCCTCCCCCTCCCCACGTCACCGCCCTGCAGTTACTCCTACTACCGACTGCGGCTGTGCAGAGATCCACAAAATTCCTCCCACATAGCATGCCCAAACTTCTCCTGACGAAAAGAGTTCCCACTTGGGTGGGTGGCATATCCCCGGCAACAGGAAAGGCCACAGAATGCAACAAGGAGACATCACAATTTTGCTTTGAAAATTGACCCATTCTGGTGATGTGGGCAGCTCTGGTGTCTGGGCCTAGGCTCAGCTACCACCCATGGAAACCTGACAAAACGGAACATGTCTGAAAACTACACATCCAGGTGAAAGGTGGTGTGACTTGAGTGTGTACCACTACCTTTTCTTTACCCAGAATACTCTTCTAACACATAAAGTTTGCACATATCATGCATTTTCCTCACATTTCTGTGAAGGAAAGTTCCGCAACCTGCAGAAATCCACAAAATCCCTAACACATGGTATACCCACACTTCTTCCAATATAAACGGTATCCCCAGATGTACTGGTTGGCTTATCAGCTATGACTGGAAAGGCCCCAAAACACAACATTTGTGCCTTGAAATGGCCCTATTTGGGCAATGTGAGAAGCTGCAGTTTTTGCTCCCTGGCTCGACCACCACCAATTCTGGAGACCTAATAAACCCAAACATTTATGTAAACTAGACAGCCAGGAGAGTCGTCCAGGGTGGTGTTAATTGTGACTTGTGTTTATCCCACAAGGTTTTCTTGCCCACAATGCCCTTCAAACCACAATCTTTAGCTAAAATCAGACATTTTTCTCACATTAGTTGAGAGAAAGTTCCTGAATCTGCAAGGATCCATACCATTCCTACCATCCAGCATTCACACATTTGTCCTAATAAAACAGTAGCCTCCCACCCATTTGTGTGGATTGGTCTACTGCTCACGACAGAAACAGATGAAAACTGGGAACATGTGAAATCACAGTCAAGGTACTCTCATTGTGGCCTTCACGTGGTCCATGGGTACGTTTATTCTTGTGTCAGGTAATTTATTTTTAACACAGAAAATTCTTCTGGTAAACGAACCTGAAGGATTTCCACCCATCCTGTGGTGGACGAACCATTCACATCATCAGCTCAAGAGAGGTAGTGCGGTGGAAATGAAGGGTTAGTCCACTGCATTGAAGCATTAATCCAAGTTGCTGTAAGGAGGGAACATTCTAGGTTGTAAACATTTATTGTGTCTGCCAGCTCAATGTGGTGGGTATCCAAATAGTCGTGTAGATACAAAAAAAACAAGAATAAGAGTCTCTGTTTTATATGATTGGAGTTTACACATCTAACTAAACAGTGTTGTGCTAAGAAAGTTGGTAGAGCAATGGAAAATATAGTAAGGATTTGGTATAAAGAGGCAGTGCCCCCCTTGTTTGTAAACCCTATGTATGACTGGTTATATGCATGTGCATTATTTTTCTCGACCATCTTAAAAATATTAATTAGTTTATCAAAATATTGTTTGTTTTGAAAATTCATATTTTAGATGTATGGACGTTGGACAGTACTTTTTTTTGTTCAAGAATATTTATTGACTTTAAAGCGATTACAAAGTTAATATCAAACAAAAATTATTACCTTAATTCTAAGGAATGAAAATGGAAGAATTACATTAAAAGTATATATTAAATATGCTTAAGTAAATAGTCAGAAAGAAAAATATCTAAAAAGTAAAAACAAGAAAA
This sequence comes from Triturus cristatus, assembly GCF_964204655.1. Taxonomy (NCBI): domain Eukaryota; kingdom Metazoa; phylum Chordata; class Amphibia; order Caudata; family Salamandridae; genus Triturus; species Triturus cristatus. Next base: position 895,360,815 of record NC_140588.1, read on the forward strand.
GGGCTACTATACAAATTTGAACCAAACAGTATATGTTTTTCTAACGAATTACGGGGCATATCAATAAGGGCTTTATCTCTGCTTTTTTGGCTTTAAAAGCCAAAAAAGCAGAGATAAAACTAGCGCCCTATCAACAACAGGGTGCTAACATGCAAATTTGCATGTTAGCACCCTTTTACTCTACGCTTCCCCTTGCATCTCTAATGAGATGCAAAGGGGGCGTTCCAGAGTAAAATAATAGGAGAAATGTCGCTAAGCGACATTTCTTCTATTATCAAGAATGTCGCTAACCCTGTTAGAGACAAAAAAAGCAGCGCTAACCGCGGTTAACGCTGCTTTTTTACATCTGGTATTTTTCTGACTTAGCCATGATATCCTATGGAAGGAGGATATCATGGCTAAATTTGCCTGTCCCTATCAACAAGGTAACGTGAGATTATCGCTGGGTTTCCAGCGATAATCTCACGTTAGCCTGTTAGAGTGAGGATTTTTATCGCTATTGAGATAAGCGTTGCTAATAGCACGCTATCTCAGCGATAAAAATTCACGAGAGCCGGCGATAATTATCCTAGCGCTAAGTGCTCTTAGAGATAATTATCGCCGGTTGTTTGTTGATATGCCCCTCAAAACGGGAAAGTTATTGTACGAATCCATCTCGTCGACAAGCTGAATACAAGAAAGCACATCTCCAATCAAAGCCCTTTTGTCTAAAAATACAATCGCCTGAACACTTTACTTATCATATAACCACTTCTGTCAGCGATGAGCACACAAGAAAAGATATGCAGCTATCAGGAGTTTAGGAATTATAGGAGGCAAGGGATGATTTTATGTTATAGGCTGCAATATAAAGGAAAATGAAAAGTGGGTGAAGTAATTGTATTTAACTGAGATGATCTTCTTTTTATCATGTTCGCTAATTCATTGCTCCAATTTGCTTTGATGGTGTGAATCATGTGAGCCGCGCCGCCCGCAGTCCTAACAATGCCTCTTCGTCTTCATTTCCTCTAATCAATACCTAATGTATGTTTACAGATGAAAGTTCCCCACAGGTATTTAACCTTCATATAATCCAATCTATCTCTGTCCTTTAAATCCACAGCCTAGTGTAGCGAGCGAGCGCGTGAGAAGACGAATGCTCCTATGCAAATATTTCACTGTGCATGGGTCTCTCAAAGGCGCAGGCGGCAAAAAAATCCCAGTGTGGGGGAAAATCTGTGGAAAGGGTGTGCTTGGCTGCAAGATAAGAGCCCGCTTCAGCTTGGTTAATTGTCACGGCGGAGAAGCCGTGTTCTCTTCCATTTGCAAGCTTTTCAACTGAAAATGCTTTAATTCAAGTTACAAGAGCAATCTGAGATTATGCAGATTGATACAAAAGCAGTACGTGTTTATGCAGATGGCGACGGCGTCATCCATTTCTCTTTCGTAGTCCTCCTCTGATGGAAGAGTGTATGAGGCCTTTGCATTCGTGTGACTGGCAGGCTGTCACACAATGTGGAGCTGTAATTTGTGAGGCTGCTCAAACTCATTCGTTCTCAGTGCCCTGCTCTAGAAAACTCAGGTTTCAGGGAAATCGAACTCTCTCGTACGTTGTGCGCGGATATTTGCTCACTGTAAATTGACTGAGGAAAAAGTGTGTTGAGGAAATTGCCACACGAGAAATCGTCTATAAAGTCCATTTCTGAACATATATTTCTTTTGTAAAGAGAAAAATTCTGGACTGAGTAAAAGATAAACAATCTCATGGAAAGCCAAGTCCAGATAAATAGACTTTGCCCATGCAATGTAATATGGGATATTTTGAGGTCGAGCCCAGGCACTGCGCAGGTGTCTGCAAGACCTGCTGTAGTCAGTAAAAGACTTTGCTCCTGCCTGCTGCTTACCTTTGGTTCAGTCCAATGTTGCTCCTCTTTGCTACCTCATAACTGGTTTAGGCAGTGATGCGTCACTTCCGTTTCTCCGCAGAGGAGCACCGTCCAAGTACAGTTTCCTTACACCTGCATTCTTCAGCTGTTGTTTGGGCAAACTCTTTTTGTAATTGCTTTCGCTGCGTCCAGCCACCATCTCGCTTCGCATTAGCTTGTGCTCAGCTGATAGCTTTCTGTGAGTTTCCTTTCTTCAGCGGGCGCTGCGTCAAGGCTGCTGCTTCATTTTTATTAGTGCACCACAGCACATGCCATTCTGAATGGAACGTAATAGACAAAGACTAGAACAGTATTCCAAAATAGGTATGCAGAGTCTGTGTAGGAACCATGTTGTGGGGGAAAATCAACTTGCCTCTCACAGTGCCCTTGTTAGGGACGAAACCTTCCATTCCTATCTTACAGACAGGGTGGGGTTTAAAGTACAGCTTTAACAAAATAGGATGTACGGTGTAAGAAGGTTCAAGCAATGCGGGTGGTTAAATCACATCCCTGCCGTGCATTCCATTCCTATTTTACAGATAGGGTGGGGTTTAATAATAATAATAATAATAAAGCCATTTCTAAAGCACCTGGCTGCACTAAAAATAGTGTGTCCCCGCGCTGGATTGTTGCTATATCACAAGAGGCAGTGAGATAGAGAGAGCGAAATAGAGGTCAGGGAGAAAAGAGGAAATTAGTTGGGTGGGAACAGGTGAGTTTTAAGTTTAGCACGGAATCTGGTTTCTGAAGGTTCCATACGACGGTCAAGCGGTAGTTTATTCCAGTGCTTGGGAGCCAGGTTCCTGAAAGAACATCCTCGCATTCTGGCGCTGCGAGTGCGGGGGAGTTTAAACAGCATCGCTCCGGACGACCTCAAAGTCCGGGTGGGGCGGTGAATAGTGAGGAGCTTTTGCAGGTATCTTGGGCCTTTGCCATGGGCGATGCGGTGCGTGAAGCATAGGGCTTTGAATTTAATGCGTTCCTTGACCGGTAGCCAGTGAAGCTTTGTTAGAGCATTTTTCCCAGATGTTCTACGGGGCAGGTTAAGTACCAGGCGGGCAGCAGCGTTTTGTACGCATTGAAGACGGTGCAAGCCTTTTTTGCTTAAACCTAAGAACAAAATGTTGCCGTAATCAAGGTGGGGTGTGACTAAGGCATGGACAAGCGTTTTTCTGGCGTTGATGGGAAGCAGGTCAAGGACTTTTCGGAGGTTTTTTAATGTGCTGAAGCACCTACCCGTAACTTTGCTAACCTGAGACCTGAAAGAGAGATCAGAGTCGATCATTACTCCGAGGTTTCTGACAGATTCGACGGGAGTGGGAACATTTCCTAGTTCCACGGGCCACCACATGTGCGACCAGGCATTAGGGGATTTTCCAACGACTAGAAGTTCCGTTTTATCGCCATTTAGGCGCAGGCAGTTGTTATTCATCCATGTTGCCACTGATGACAGGCATTTGGAGAAATTAGTCGCATCTTCCGTGTGGTCAAGGGTGAGCTTGATCATCAGTTGGTTATCGTCAGCATAGGTGACAATATCCACTCCGAAAGCTTCGACTATATGGGCCAGGGGTTCCATATACAGGTTGAACAAGGTAGGGCTCAAGCTGGAGCCCTGTGGAACCCCATGGCTCAGCTTCCGGGGGGAAGATTTAAAGGGGCGCAGTGCATTTGGAAACTCCTGTTATCTAGGAAAGATTTTATCCAGGCAAGGGCGGATCCCTCCACTCCCATGTCGGAGAGGCGCAACAGCAGCGTTGTGTGCAGCACGGTGTCAAAAGCAGCACTTAGGTCTAATAAAACCAACGCTGCTGTCTGTCCTTCATCCACCATCTGTCTGAGGCATTCGGTGGAATAGAGGACGGCTGACTCAGTCGAGTAGCCAACTCTGAACCCCGATTGGGTGGGGTGGAGAAGGGATTCCTCCTCTAGATATGTCATGAGTTGCCCGTTGACCACTTTTTCCATTATTTTCGAGCAAAAGGGAAGAAGGGAAATGGGACGAAGATTTTGAAGTTGGGAGATGTGGGTATTGGTTTTTTTTTTCAAAGGGATGACCTGGGCTGTTTTCCATGCATCAAGCACATGGCATTCTTGGAAAGAGAGGGTGACGATATGAGTAATCTGATCAATCATGCTTTCCAAGACTCCCTTACAGCATTTGGGGGGGCATACGTCACAGGGGGAGCCAGATTGTATGCTGTAAGCAATATTCAGCAGTTCCTGTCTCTCAGGCACTTTGAAACATGTCAGGCAGGGTTTAATGGTGGAGTTGTCTCTGACTTCCACATGTTTGCTAGAGGGATCAATGTTGTCTGTAAAAGTGGCATAGATTTTATCAACCTTGCCAACGAAATGATCAGCTATAGAGTTACATAACTCGCTGGAGTAGGTGTCTTGCGCTTCGAGTCTGGTTGGAACCGTTAGCTCTTTGTAGATAGTGAAGAGTTCTCTGGTGGGGTAGTCGGCGGATTCTATTCTACCCTTGAAGTAGGCGCCTTTCACTGTTCTTATAAGTTTGTGTTATTTGTTTAGTTCTGTTCTGTAAAGTGACTTACTTTTTTGGTTGTAATTTTTCCTCCATTGTCTTTCAAAGTTTTTGCATTTAACTTTGGCTATTTTGAGTTCCTCGGAGAACCAGGGGGCAGTTTTGGTATGTCTTGCGGGCGGTTTGTATGTCCAGGGTGCTACCGTGTCTAACGCGTTGGACACCCATCTTTCGTAGCTATTCCACGCCTCCTGTAAGGTATTGCTAGGGGGAGGGGGTTTTTCAAGTAGGGCAAGTTTAAATGTCTCCTGATTGAATTTTTTCCAGTCTCTGCGTTTCTGGGGTAGGGGTTTGTTAGATCTGGATTCTGAAGAAGTGCTTTCTATTTCAAACGGGATGATGAAGTGATCTGACCAAATAGTTCTGATCGAGGGGAGACCTTAACACCCCCCCAATTGGCGAAGATGGGATCAAGAACATGGCCTAATTGGTGCGTGGGGGATTTGGATTGTAGGTTAAGCTCTAGGGCTTTCAATGCTTCTGCCACACCTTGTGCCTCCCTACAATCAGCAATATCAAAGTGGAGGTTTAGGTCACCTAGAATGAGAACTTTTTTGTATCGAAGTGCCGGCTGGGTAGTCAGTTCTATGAGTTGATCGCCGAACTGGGCTGCCTCTCCGGGCGGGCGGTATATGAGTAGCCCGTTGATGATGTTTTTGTACAGCTTTAAAGTACAGCTTTAACCAAATAAGCTCTATGGTGTAAGAAGGTCCATGCAATGCGAGTGGTTAAATCACACCCCTTCCGTGACTGCTGCTGACAGCTCTGTGTTTTGTTACAGTGCGTGTGCCGGTGCAACAACAGACAGGCCACCATAGTAGATCTCCAAACTCAGGCATGGTGGAAGGAGGCAACGAGCTGGAGACCCTGCGTATCAAGTCTCCTGCAGCACAATGGGACCTACAATCCGAGGGAGAGTGGAGCTGGGGTAGCTGCTGAAAGCTCCTCTGTGCAATAGAAAGGATTGGTGATTGTGCTGGAACTGCTCTGTCATGGGCCTGGCAGGGTCATCTCCAAAACTTGTGGGAGCTCAGGGATTTCTGTACTTACTGCACACAGATAACCTCTTTGCCTTTGGAATATATACATTGCAGGCTGGTTTGACATATGGCAAACTGTGCCCACAAAGTAGCTAGCGGTAAGTCTTACTTTAGAATCTGGCACTGGACAGCTACCAACCTTCTGCTGTCCAAACCGCATTTTTAATGGGCCAAGGAGATAGATACTTATTTTATCTTGGACTCCCAGTCTTCAAATCCAGCTCTGCTCTAATCTGCCACTCTCCCTTACAGAAAGGTTATGAAGATGCACTTCTTCATGGAGCCTCAATTGCCCTCTCGTCCAAGCCCTTCCTTCCCCTCTTCCATCTAGGCACCCAAGCCTAGTTATCATTCAGTTTGCATTGTGTATGTTACTAGCTACACAAATAACTAAAGCAAATCAGGAACATGGATTAAGTCATCTTTCGGGCAAATCTGCCTAGTTGTACCCATCTGTTGTGGTGGAATTTCTTTCTTAGCTAGAAGTGGGAAGGCGTTTTATTAATCAGCAACCTGGGGAACACAGGACTTTATGAACTCAACTTTTTGTTTACAGAATCCTGAGTGAAATCTCTGTCTCAAAATTAGGTGTGTTGCAACCCTGATCAGTTTTACCTCTTTTTAAGTAATTTAATAGAACAGAGAAATCAGCGAGTGAAAAAAGAAATATATGCACCTGAACCAATGGTTTGCTCTTGCCCCATGAGATCTCTGCTGTTGCATGTATGCTTCCAGTTCGTTAGTTTGCTCCCACATTCAAAACATACCTTTTTAAAAATTCTTATAGTAGCTTTAAATTCTTCAATCAGGTAACGGTAAATTTGATCTGTAACCCCTCCATTTAAAAAAAAAAAGAAATATTTGGACAGTATATTTTGGCCCTCTAAAACAGCTGCCATAGCCCGTGTGTTTCTCTCTAAATGTCAACAATAGCATTTCTTGTGCACCTATAATAAATTGCAAACCTTGGAGAAGCAAATCTCAAGATTGCTGCTGTGTCCTCGTTACACGAAGCTGCGCTAAGCTACATTTGTATTAACAGTGACAGGTTTCCATGTGTTTGGGATTAACTTCCATTCTTTACTATACCACAGATTTCCATTCCACACCACATAATTCAACACCAAACCACATAATTCAACTCAAAAAGCACGAATAAACACACCACATGCATACAAACCACACCATAAAATTCCATATCATGCCACAAAGTTCAACAGCACACCACATAATTAAACTCCACTACATACCACTCCACAACACAAAATACCAATCTACAGATTTACACTGCACACTCAATAACACATAAGTACTGTCCACATAATTCCACTGCACATCTTGCCACATAATTTCACTCCAGAAATCCACTGCACACCACACTATGGGGTCTATTACGATGGTGGGTGGACGAAGTCCGCCCGCCATCGTAACGGAAGAAGGGACCGCCCGTCATATGTGCGGCGGTCCCACGATTGGTATTAGGATGCGCCCGCCACACTGGCGGGCGCATCCCGCATTTTTTACATTGCGGCGGGCGGTGCTGTCAGCAGCACCTGCCACAATGAAAAAAGGCATGTTGTGCATTTGCATGCACAACGTGACAGGCACTGCGCGGTGCCTGCCACGTTGTGCATGCAAATGCAGGGGGGGTACCATAGGTACCCCCCATGTGCATCCCCCACTCCCCGAACACCCTGGGGGCCCAAAACCGGCCCCCAAAGAAAAAACGCATGCCTTTCCTTGGCAGAGTCTCCGCCATGGAAAGGCAATTCCCCGCCATGATACTAATATGGATGGCGGTGCCTGCAAGGCATCGCCACCATATTGCTGGGCTTTTCCACCCGGTAGGCAATCAGGCGTATTGCCTACTGACGGAAAACCGGCAGACGATTTTCCCGTCCTCCGGGGTCTCGTCCGCCATCGTAATGTGGCGGGGGGAAAAGTCATGCGGGCGGTGACTTTTGGTGGGCGGATCGCCACCGCCATACGGGCAGTGGCGATCCGCCCGCTATCATAATAGACCCCTATGTGTCTGTCTATTCTGTGAAGCTCTTACCTTCAGCTATCCACCATGTCACATAATTTCAGTACACAAATCCAGTCCACAAAATTCCACAACACACAATTTCAGAACTAACAATTCCAATCCAGCCCACATAATTTCACTCCACACCACATACTACACTCCAAACCAAAACACCTGGGTAAAAGACATTGTCATTTTGGGATGCCAATAGCTCTAACTCTCACAAATGCGAGACCTATTTCATTGCAAATGCTATTTTCATTCTGCTGGAGGTTGCAATCTAACGACCAGAACAAAGCCCTATGCTTTCTGTTGAAAATAATACCCGGCTCCCCACAGCCGCTTACAACACTAGGGGCCTAGCTTTACCTATTGTCAGATCAATAACGCTAACAATGTAGAGTGTGCTTACATTGACAGGTATGCCATGAAACACTGGAGAACAATGAATAATAATCATGGGTCACCCTTCTCTGGTTCTTGCAGCACTCCAAAATGAGCTTCTTTTATATACTTAAGAAGGAAATTTGCACTAGAAGCAAGTTAGGAAAGTTGAACAGTTTTAGATTCTGAAACTGGAAAATTATTATGAATATGAATATTAGAATGCCTATTGAAGTTTGGGGGGAAATAACATGGAATGCCCAGTTTCATTCACAAAGATTGCTCTGTTTTCACACTTCAACACTGCAGAGCATTAGGTATTTATTTTATGCAGACTAAACCATTTATCTCTCAACTGTTCCAAGATCATTGCACACAGTAGGGCAGGACATGGGGGGAGAGCTGTTGGGGTTGCTTTGAATTCAAGGGGTTGTGTAAACATTCAGCACCAATGCACACTGGAATATGTAGATGTTGGAAGAGGAATCTCTGTCCTATGAGTGGCAGTGGGAGTGAATCATCTGACAGTCTGTAGAAGCCCACTGGAATAGTTCTTCTTTGTAGTTGAATAGGCTGGGAATATCTCGGGTGGGGGTTGGTGGAAAGCACAGTAGTGCCACCTTAAAAAACACCTGGATTGACACACTTAAGAGACCTTCTGCTAGATTTTGTGGTAGGTGGTTGAGAACCGCTGTAGAGAGCGTGAGTAATTGCTCCATCTTAACCTGTCTCCCTCTTAAGCTGTGTGGTCCCCAGAGATGGACACTTCTTCTCCCAGCCTTTATCACCGGGCCAGTGGGCATGTAGCATGTGTGGAGGGCTGGACTGTTTTGAAGAATGTTGTCTGGGGCCATGAAAGTAGGTTAACAAAGTGAGAGGTACCTTCTTGATAAGGAGCAGGTCTGTGTGCCTTCTCCTCCCCTCACTTAGCTCTGTGCGCTCTGCTTGTTGAGCCACATTTTTCCTGCCACTCTTTTCTGGTGTTCTGTGCCTGGGTATTTGCTCATGACTCTTTGTGTCTGCCATTTCTGTGACTGGTCTTTCCCTTCATCTTTGTTACTGTTGTCTCTGCGCCTGACAATTTTCCCCCAGTATGGTTGGTCTGTGCTTTGTTTAATTATGTTGTCGCACTGGGTGCCACCAGTGCTAAAGCCGGCCCTGCTGGCACCACGCCCCCCCAGCTCAATGCACAGAAACTAGAAAAAGATATCAGAAGACCAGTGGAACAATGCTGTCAACTCCCACCTCCCAAACACAACAACCAACCCAGAACAGGGTGTGAAGAACTTCTCCCAGTGGACCATAGGATGCACCATCGCCCCCGCCAAGCCAGCCAAACCCAAGGGAGCTTCCAGAAGAGCAAGCTGATTCATGGCAGAGCTAGAAACCACCAAACGCAACTCCAGCAACTAGAAAGGAAGTGGTGTTCCAACAAAAAGACAGGAGACCACACCACCTTCAAGACAGCACTTAACCAGTACCACCACCTCCTGAAAGAAACCCACCAAAAAAACGCTCTAGCAGACTACTTAGAATCTAGCACAAAGCGCAACAATTGTGAATGAGTTCTCCAACCCTGCAAACACCGGGAACAGCATCACACCTCCCAAGAACTGTGCGGCACCCTGCCGGACTTCTTCCACAACAAGATCTCAGGCATCTACAAAAACATCAAACCCCTACCCTCTGCCACCAACCGAATCAGCCTGATAACACCATGGACATAAACACCGAACACCTGCTCACCAACTTGCATCCTCTCACAACTCAAGCCATAATCTCCATCATGAACTCTGTACACTCAGGAGCACCCAGGATCCCCTGTCCCGACAACATCTTCTACCTCTAGAGCAAGACGATTGGTGACCAGCTCAAGAAAGTCCTGAACGCCTCCATCCCCATGGCCTCCTTCCCTCAGAACTGGAAACAAGCCTGTGAGGCCCTCCTGAAGCAACGATCGACTGACCCAGCAGAACTGATGAACTACCGGCCCATCTCCCTGCTCCCTTTTCAGACAAAGGTTCTCGAAAAAGCAATCAACCAACAACTCACTGAACACTTGGAAAACAACAACCTCCTGAACCCCTCTCAATCCGGATTCTGAGCCGACCACAGCACCAAGACAGCCCTGATTGCAGACAACTGACAACATCAGAGCTCTCCTGGACCACAGCGAAATGGCAGCCCTCATCCTCCTGGATCTCTCAGCCATCTTCTTCCACCACAGCTTGATCAACAGACTCCATCATAGTGGAATCCAGGGAGACACCCTCAAATGGATTGCCACATATCTCACTTGAAGAGCCCAGAGAGCCCGTCTCCCACCATTCACCTCAGAAGAAGATCATCTGCGGTGTCCCACAAGGATTGTTCCTCAGCCCCACCCTCTTCAACACATACATCACCACCAACCAACACTGTCAGATCGCACTGACTCAACATCATCTCCTGTGCTAATGACACCCAACTCATCCTCTCGTTGTAAGAAAACCCCTCCACCACCAGAGCCAACTTACACAGATGTATGTTGAACGTTGCCGACTGGTTGAAGGCCAGCTGTCTCAAGCTCAACATGGTCAAGAGGAAAGTGCTCATCTTTGAAAACAACACCTCACCATGGAACTATGCTTGGTGGCCTGCTGATCTTGGCCCTTCCCTCGACTCAGCAGACCACGCCCGCAACCTCAGCATCATCTTGGACAGCAAGTTATCTATGAAGAAACAGGTACATGAAGTCCCATCCACCTGCTTACACACCCTATGCATGCTCTGATAGATCTTCAGGTGGCTCACAATCAACACCAGAAGGGAAGCCAATCAGGCCCTCCTCACCAGCAGGTTGGATTACGGGAATGCTCTCTACGTAGGAATCACCGCACTCCTCCTGAAGAGACTACAAAAAATACAAAACTCAGCTGCAAGACTCATCCTCGACCTCCCCAGACACACCCACGTCGCTCCACACCTCAAGAAGTTACACTGGCTCCCTCTCCAGTAGAGATGCCAGTTCAAGATGGTGACCAACGCATACAAAGCCCTGCACAAAGAAGACCAACATAATCTACAAACAAGTGATCTTCCACCAACTGACCGGACACCTGTGATCCGCCTCCCTCTTCCTTGCAGGCTCAAAATACTCGTAAAATACTCCCCTCTTCAAGAGAGTGGTAATGCACTCAGAAAAGGGAAGGGGTCCCCAGGGGATGCCTTCCCCTTTGCATATGCATGCAAGTGCATGGGAAAATATTTTTTAAGGGCAGGCAGTGGTCCCAGGAACCACTGCCTGTCCTTAAAAGATGAAGCGAAAACAATAATTTTTTTTCTTTTTTAAATGCATCTCGTTTTCCTTTAAGAAAACGAGCTGCATTTTTTAAAAAACTGCCTTATTTAAAAGCATTCCTAGACATGGTGGTCTGCTGACCCCAGCATGCCACCATACCTGGGAGGGCCTGCCATTCCCAATGGGACCGCAAACTGGGAGAGGCTCATGCAAACAGAACAATTGATGGACAGAATGCAGAACAATGTCATACATTCACACCAGTACAGAGATCTGGACCTAAATCCATCGTTTTTTTGCTCACCATGCCATTCCAGTTTGGACCCAGCCATATGCAAATCAGTCTTGACCCTATGCCCAATGGGAACAGTCCAGCCCGAACAGCCAGCCCAGGTCCTTCCTGGACTGGAAAGAAGCATCCTAGGACAGGATTCGAGCTTTCAGCCCTGATCAGCCAGGATAGCTTGACTCCAGTGGCATGAAGAGCACGGGACCCACGTCTCGGCATACCCGTCCCACTCAGGGTGACAAATGCAAAAAGAACAATTGATGGACAGACTGCAGAACAATGTCATACATTCACCCCAGTACAGAGATCTGCGCCTAAATCCATCGTTTTTTTTCTCACCATGACTTTCCAGTTTGGACCCAGCCATATGTAAATCAGTCTTGACCCTGCGCCCAATGGGAACAGTCCAACCCGAACTGCCAGGTCAGGTCCTTCCTAAGTGCGCCAGGTATACCCAGCGTGGGTCCAGGGCTCACTGTGCCACTGGAATCAAGCTATCCTGGCTGAAGAGGGTTGAAACCCCAAAACCGGTCCTAGGATGCTTGTTTCCAGTCCAGGGAGGACCTGGCTTGGCAGTTCGGGCTGGTCTGTTCCCATGAGGCACAGGGTCAACACTGATTTGCATATGGCCAGGTCTAAACTGGGGTGGCATGGTGAGCAAAAGAATGATGGATTTAACCCACATCTCATGATTGGGGGTGAATTATTTTATTTTTTCTGCATTCCGTCCATCAATTGTGTGTCTTTTACATTAATATTCATGAGCCTCTCAATTTGCAACCCCATTGGGAATCACTAACAGTGTGTTATGCACTGTTGTATATTCAAAATAGCGCCTCGCAAATTGCGAGTCGCAAAACACTCGCAATTTGCGAGGCGCTATTTTGGGTGTCGTACATCTGGCCCGAGGTCTTAAGAACTCTTATTGCAGGCTTATTTTTAATTGAGTTCGATTATTAGTAGTGTGGTTGTGGTTGATCCGGTCCTTTCATGCATATGGATGATTGTATGTGTTTTGTAATGGGTAGTGTTGTTCAATGTGTGCAGCCAGAGGTCTTAACAATTTGACTATGGGCCGTTTTGGAGGAAGGGCTCTATGTGCACTGCCCGACAGGATGTATGAGCCTGAAAGATTTGAGTGTATGGTGTCTTGTTAGGGTCCACATTAGCCTTTCAAAGTGTTGAGTGGTTGTTTTTGCTATGTGAATTATATTGTCATCTTTTAAAAGAACCTTTGTGAAATCTCACTCTTGACAACGTTCCTTTGAACACCACATTATTGCAAAATGAATTCCTAGAAATGCTACCTTGACTATAAAGCTGAACCTAAATCGATTTTTGTATGTGTTCAACAGTCATTTTACTGATTAAAAAGCTTCACAAAGGCTTTGCTAAATTATATATTTTTAAAAATCTAAAAGGATTTTAATCTTGGTCTAAGCCAGTTGCATTTGGTCTCAGTATACTATTTGATCAACTATGATTTTTCAAAGTGAAAACCCATCGTTTCATCTTTTTTACTTTTTGTTCATTTTACATTGTATATTATTATTTTGTTTCGGCTATTTATAATTCATGCGTCGAATGCATTCATTTCACGTGTTGAGTGCATTTGGTTTAAATGTATCCGTGTGTTTGCTTCGGGTATTTTCCACTGATCTCTAGTGGGATTTTACACATCATTTTTATAAATCATTCTGAATACCAATCACATTAAGTATTCTATTCAGCTCCACCTAAGAGATGCCCTTGCATGCATATGCTTTTGAATTATTTATGTTTTCTGCATTCTGTAACTAATTTGAGCTACATGTTTCCCTTCTCTAAACCTTAATAGCTCATGGGAACTGAAGAATGTTATCAGTTTGAACTAGTATTGCTCTATTTACCTAAATGTGTGGTCCCCTTCCCTAAATAAGGGCATTCTTTGAAAGGTGTCCAATACCAGCCTCACACCTGTTTAAGATCATTTAAAGAGGTGTGTTTGATTAGTCCACCTTTAAACTCTACCAATCTCTACATTTATTGACCCTGTGATCTACAACCATATTGCGGGCTCTGCTATGATCTTTCACGGACACATCAATTCTGATTTTTTTTTTATTGTGTAAGTCACACAGGCCTTTTGCCATCTTCTTCCAAGAACCTTTATCTGAATGAGGGTCTCGAATATTAGAGGTCGGCATGAATCATTGATATCCTCCCTGTTAAATCTTTAAGATGTTCAGTTCTGAATCGATGCACAAAATAATCAGGCGCTCTCATTGTCTTGTTTTCCGCACTTGTGCTGTGAGAAGCGCGCTGCAATTTGCTGCCATCACATACTTTAAATACACAGCATGGCTACATTTGCATTTGGCCAATTATGTTAAATCATCATATAATTTGGAAAATGTAATAGTTTTGCAAGGAAATGATGAGGTACACGAAGCACGTAGCCATTTTCCTTCCAGCTGCTTTCCAAAAATGAGCACGTCCTCCGCTATCTCTCATCATGCTCTGCTATTATGGAAAGAACAAGTACTGGGACACAATGCCATTTTCAGAATTATCTTAATCTGTGGGGGGAAACTACATTTGCTAATGCACTTCCGTGGTGAGAGCATGCCCTTTCAAGATTATCATTCCGTAAGGTCCACACGAGAATAATGTCACTTTTGGCGAGGGATTAAATCCCTAAATAAGCTTTGAAAATTAAGTTCCTGCATTGTACAGATGAATTTGACAATCTTGAGATAGGCTACCTGCTAACAGTGCATGCTTTATGCGAAACTATGTGTACGACAATGAAAATGTTGACAGAAATAAAGGTGATTTATCTGCAGATGTCACGGACCATAAAAGCAATGTTTGCCACAGTAAACCGTATCGGGACCAAGGGACAAAATAAGACATGTACATATACCACACTCAGACAAGTAATAATGACACAACAAAAGTCATTATGAAGGCGCCCGTGTGGCATGTAGCGCTATATAAAACTCTTAAACGAATTAATTAGTAAATACATGCAAAAATAAGGAAATCTGGTGTCACAAATTGGAAGTTTACAAATGTGGGAGCTGAACCACAATATTCTTAGCACCCCAATTCTTACCCAATTAATTTGACTCAGAAGGTGAGAGACTACGCTCCTCAGGGAAAATACATACAATTCTGCAATGTAAAACAGAATAAATGAGGAGCACTAATGACTGAGTTCTAGATCAAAAATAAGGCAAAAATGGAATTCTTATTGAAAATGTAGTAAATGCAGTAGAGAGAAAAATGCATGAAAATGCCATAAAGGTCCTATTACAGAAATACTTAGCCCTACTTAGTCATATCTATGCAATGAAAAGTCACTCAGCAGCAAAATGCTCCATGGAATGCTCCCGAAGAAAATGAACAAGCTCCCCTAATACTAAGGCCCAAGACCCATGAACATTTCCATACAAGATGTTAATAGGTTTCTGCAAATTCAGCGTTCAGTGGGCCCGTCACGCTGCTCGTGCTCTGATTTAGGGTCAGGAGCTCATTCCGCGCAGAAAAATCGGCATGAACTGAACCACGCGGTTTGCTAGGGGGAGCCGCTTCTCGAGGTGATTTTGCTTGTGGCTGCTGCATTTGCACAATCGCGCCAGGGGCCCTCCTAGCGATCAAAAATTGCACTGGGGACGCCAAATCTCGGTTCCACTCACCAACTTACCGTTTGTGAGCCGCACGTGAGAAAAAACTCTGCCACGCGGAAGTTGGCGGAATTTGCTCGGAACTCCGCGTTACAAGCATAATGTGGAGTGGGCAAAACTCCTCCAGTTCCGCTGGCAGAGCGGAATATATCGCCCACCCAAGTAATTATTTAACACTAATCCTTTTCTAAGGTAGGAGAAATCTTCCAGAAACTGCACTCGAAATGATCAGCACAAAACGAAACATTTCTCAAGCAATGGATCATGGAAATCACACTAACAGGTCTGTGGTGGAACTTCCAGCAGAAGTCCTTGAAAATGATACTTCATTCTCAGTACACACTTCCTAACACAATAGTTCAATTGTAAATCATTAACGTAGTTCACTTGATGTTCTGCAAAAAGAATAGGAGAGATGGGTTGTGGCAGGACATTGATTGGGATGAGGAAATGAGCAGGAACATCATGAACAGAACACATATAACTGCATCCATGGTAAAACAAATGACACCTCACATGAACATGTGGCATAACTACCTCACAATTAATTACATGTGTGCAACATCATTAATTCATCTGTTACAACCGTATGCATTATTAACACCTACAAACTTCACAAATAATTTTCACTCAACATTACTCATTTTCGCATTTCAAAAAATGCTTCTACGCAAATGTGGCATAACAAAGTGTAACGAAAACGTCTAGAAGAGAAATTACTCATATCAAATCCAGTGCATCGTATAATTCTAAAAATGTGCACCACAAAGACACATAAGTGAAGCTATCTAACATCTTGGTATTTCCTGCCTCCCTTCAGAATAATATTAAAAATAACTTCACGCAAGTGTCTCTTCAATCCACTACCCACCCTTTGCGCCCACCTCCACCAGCAAAGTGATTCACTTTTCATATCAATGCTCTTTGTCTTTCTTCCTTTACTTTCAATTCCCCCATGATTCTGGCTGCCTTCATATAGAGCTAAATTAGAGCCAGTGCAGAGGAAGTCTATGATTCGTTTCAGGTGGATTCACAAGTATATGGTACTCACACAAATAAAATGTCCTTCATGCTTTATCATGAAAGGAGCATGCACTCTTATCCGAACCTTTTAATTCGGGCAATTCATTATTTTTATTATAGACATGTATTCTGTACACCTAGGGATAACACTTCATATGTGCCAGGTATCTAAAGCAGTGGGCAATGACCACCACTGCACACCCTTACCAAAGAAGAGCTATTGCGACACCATGGCGTACTCTGGAAAATGCTATGTGGCTCTGAGATTTCAGGTTTGTAAGGCTAGCCAACAATATTTGAGGAAAATAACATACTCGGGACAAGACTGTAATAACTAATGGCATATTCTTTCTTCCATATAGACAGGTATGTTCCCTAGCCAAGAATGCCACTAAATAGCCAGCTAGTCAGTAATGCTGCAGCATCCTACTAATCTATCATTTTACGAAGCTTGCTGTTCCGTTTTCAGAAATTGCACAGGATTTCGGTTTAAACAGAAACAACATGCACTATTTCATCCCGCAGTCATGTGCCATGTAATAGTGAATGTTAACAGTTAATCATTCAGAGCAAGAAACAAAAGATCAATTCTAATAATTGATTAAAAAAAATAATTTGATGAATTTGGGTACCAGATATGTTCAAATTTCCTAGAACTTTCCTTTTTTCCCCACATTTTACCAAAATATCAATCTATTGCACATCATCTTAATAGGTCATTGAGCTGCATGGGGACGCGCTTTGGACTTTCACTCACGTTTACTCTGCCGTGAGGGAAACGGCTTGTCAGCTGCTCTCTACGCCGTGAGGGAAACGGCCATCGCTTTCCATTTTGCAGCCCTAGCGACGCCGCAGAGAGGGGAACTACAGATCACAGGATCCCCTGCAGGCACGGCACGGCTCTGTGACGCCTGAAACAGCGCCAAAGTAGCTTGGATAAATGCAACCCCGCCCCACGCAACGCGGGACGCACTTTGGACTTTCACTCACCTTTACTCTGCTGTGAGGGAAACGGCTTGTCAGCTGCTCTATTCGCCGTGAGGGAAACGGCCATCGCTTTCCATTTTGCAGCCCTAGCGATGCCGCGGAGAGGGGAACTACAGATCACAGGATCCCCTGCAGGCACGGCGCGGCTCTGTGACGCCTGAAACAGCGCCGAGGCAGCTTGGATAAAAGCAACCCCGCCCCACGCAACGAGGGACGCACTTTGGACTTTCACTCACCTTTACTCTGCCGTGAGGGAAACGGCTTGTCAGCTGCTCTCTACGCCGTGTGGGAAACGGCCATCGCTTTCCATTTTGCAGCCCTAGCGACGCAGCGGAGAGGGGAACTACAGATCACAGGATCCCCTGCAGGCACGGTGCGGCTCTGTGACGCCTGAAACAGCGCCGAGGCAGCTTGGATAAAAGCAACCCCGCCCCACGGAACGCGGGACGCGCGCTGGCCAAGGGCGGGCTCGTCCTTGCCTGTCTGTGACCGACAGAGGCCGGGCAGGGCTAACTCTCTGACATTCAGGACTTGATAAACTAAAAAGTAAGAAAATAATACAACTCTATATTTGTCATGGTAAAAAGGAGGACTAGCAAACCATCTACTGATAGACAATGTACTTCGCTAGATTTATATTTGGTTAAGGCTGTGAATGTCTTATCAGAGGAGATAGACCGCACGGAGAGGCGGCTATCTATGGGCCATAGCCAACCGGGTGTCGCACAGGGGGACAAGGTAATGGCATCTGCTAATTCACAATGCGAGCTTTGCCCAGTTGATCTAATGATTGACCCACAGATATCCGAGGTGACACATATGGTCACTGCCAATGAGGGTGAGATTATCGAAGACCGTACTCGGTTATCCATATTCCCCACATTGCTTACTCCAGCGTGTACACTGCCCATGAAAAATACTAGGGGATGTGGCAGAAAGAGTACTTTGGGTCAGAGAAATCCTAAACCTAACCTTAGGCCAAAAAGAGATAAAAAGGATAACTCTACAGGAAAACAAGGCCTATTAGGTGACAAGTTGGACAAAATAGTCCCTTTACAACTTGATCTAACTCTTGAAGTCATAACTGATAAAGTTAAAGAATTACTTAGGCCACTCTATGATACATTGGATTCCCTCATTAGAGAAGTTAATAAGCTAAGTGGTTCCATTATTAAAGTTAATGAAAGACCTACTAGTGAGAGTAGTAGGGTGCAAATGTTAGAGCTTAGCCCAGTACTTACTAACAACTGTCCTGTTAGAGAACCCAGCACTAATCCAAAGGATAGGCCTCCCATTATAAATGAGGCAAATAGGGTAAATCCAAAAGCCCCTAAAGCCCTGCCAATGAGTAGATTAACTGATAACCATAGATCAGCCTCACCTACGAAAGATAATGAAGAAGCAAAATTGTGTAACTCCAACCTACTGGGCCCCGTAAAATTAGGAGAATTTAGAACTGCGATCTCTAGGGACGGTAGATCCTGTGTGTCCGTAAACCTACCGCCTGAGTGTAGTGCCTATGTTGCTGTCCTCACCAATGTACCCAAACTCCCAGTAGGACAGACAGAAGATCATGGCTCTCTTCTGAATAAAGTGGTGTTCTGGCTGACTAAAAATTGTGGATATCCAATAGCCAGAGTACACCAGATCCTGACCACACGCAGAGTGAGCTGGGTTGGCCCGTTACAAAAATGTTTTGAAGGTGATTGCATTATTATTAATTTTAGATCCCAAAGTTGGGTTAGTAAAACTCTCAATAATGCACCCCCTCCTTCCTGTACGAAATTTAACATCACTCTTTTCCCCCTAGGGTATTTTTATAGACACCTAATGCCAACACAGGAAACTGACAACCGCACCAGAAATAGATCTCTTTTAGCACTTTCGAACTCTTGCTCCCTACTTCATCCTGCCATTCCATTGGCTAATAGATTTCAGGCCCTGAGTGACCTCAACCCCAATGATTGACGTAAGGGACACCCACAGATGAATCAGGGACAACAGGATCGATATGCATGTGCCAAACCTGTATGGGGAACGGAGGCCGAAGATATTATTAATTTGGGTAATACGGAATCCCCTGGGGTAAAGCCAGTTGGTGGGTATATTTCTAGTCCTATCCTATTATCTCCCACCACTGACAACTATGTTTGTCCCCCTTTAATTTCATCATTCCCCAATGATAAAGTAGCTGATAACGTTCTACTGCCGGAAGTTGTTGAGGCCACCGACCCTATACCTGGTATTGGTTATTTAGTTACCTCTTGGAATATATCAGGTTTTAAGAGTAAGATTGGCACCCCGGCATGGTTAGACTTTATCTCAGCCCAACATGATATTGTATGTCTCCAGGAGACATGGAGCACGGAGCCAGTTTATGTAGAGGGCTATATTACTCATTCGCTACCGGCTCTGCCATCAACCTCAACCAGAGCCAGGGGGGGACTTTTGATTATGATTGCTATCAACCTGAATAAATGTAATATTAAGTCTTGTATTACTGTTGGTGCTTATGCCCAGATTATGTGGTTGGAGTCCATGGTGGGAAAGGATGTAATTTTGATCAACTTTTATAACAACCTGTTCAACTCAACTCGAGGGTCAATTGTTTTTGCCCTGGAGCGAGAAGTTGACAAATTGATCAGCACCATTAGGAACCCGCCTATTATCCTTTGGGTTGGTGATTTTAATATTCAGGCATGTCCCTTATCCTTGACTAAAGCATGTGGACATAGAAACGGGGAAAATGAAAGTGATGATTATATGCATTTCCCCCATTGTGACTATGGTGTTGTTCTAAATAATGTTACTGCTAAATTAGATCTGGAATTGCTGGATTGTACTATGGACAAAAATAATGTGAAATGTCCTACTTTTACAGGGAGGAATGTAAGGTCTAACATTGATCATATTTTAATTTCTAGTAATAGTGCAGACCTGTTTTCCTCACCATGGGTAACGGAGCAACCTATAAGTGACCACAACAGTATCTCCCTTAATTTATTTACTTGGGGTCTTAAAAACCCCATTGATGCATCTACCAGTCCATGTATTGGCCCTATTAGAACCAATGGTGTGCGGATAAAATGGACAGGTTTGAATCCAACCCAAATTCAGAGTGACGTTATTAAATCATGCCAGGTTGAACTACAACTTTGTTTAAGGGAGGAGATCGATTCTCAATCTTTGCTTGAAAATTTTAATAAGATCAATAAAGTTATTGAGAATCTTTTGATGAAACCTGCCCATGGTAAAAGAAACCCCAAGGTAGGCTGGTTCGACAAGAATTGTTCAGCTGCCTTACACCATCTTAAACAAGCCCTGGGGTGCAATCCACGAGACCGGGAAAAAATCAGGAATTTACGAATAGAGTATAATTCTGCCCTGGAGATAAGAAAAGCCGAACTCCGTAATGATGCATGGGAAAAATTAAGTTATGCAACTGATACCAAAAATAGTAAGCTATTCTGGGCCACTGTCAATAGCTCCTTTTTGAAAGATGATCACGTACCAGAACTTAACTCCCATATCACTAGTAACTCCTGGGTTGAACATTTTTCAAATATTTTTAATTCTATTGATAGTAATACCCCGTCTGCTACTCCACATGATATGCCCGTTCAATGGCCAACTATACCTCTGATGATTAGTAATAGGGAGGTTTTAGACGGCATATCTAGTAGCAAGGACGGTAAAGCGCCTGGTCCAATGGGGTTCCGATTGACCTTTATAAGAATAATATGGATTTATGGTCACCCCTTTTAACCAGAGTTTTTAATGTTGCTTCTGAAAAAGTATTCCCAATATCATGCGGACAGTCAATAATAATTCCAATATATAAGAAGGGAGTAAAGACTGATGCTCGTAACTATCGCCCAATTTCATTGTTGGACTCCTCTATAAAGATTTTGAGTAGGGTCTTACTCTCAAGATTAGAAGATTGGGCTACAGAAAAGATAATCCTTTCACAAGCCCAATACGGATTCAGGAAAGGTATGGGAACGTTAGAGCAGTGTGTAAACCTGGATCTTTTGATTGGGAAGTATACACGGGCAAAGGAGGGCAACTTATACTTATGCTTTGCCGACCTGATCAGCGCTTTTGATTTAGTTGATCATTTGATTTTATGGCCCCTGTTGCTAGAAATGGGTGCCCCAAAAGATATAGTTTATTTTCTAGCAAGATTATATGAAGTTTCAACCAGTAAGGTGCGGTATGGTTCTTCAGGTGAATATACCCCCTCCTTTAAAATTAAGAGAGGTATCCGCCAGGGGTGTGTGCTGGCTTCATTATTGTTTTCTTTATTTATTAATAATGTTGATGCCGCCCTGAAAAACTTTGAAGCTGATGCACCAAGTATTGAAGGAAACCCCATCCCAATTCTTTTATACGCGGATGATGCGGTTTTATTATCTCGGACCCCCATTGGGCTCCAGCGTCTTATTGACAATTTTACTTTATTCATTACTAAAAGAAAGCTTTTGATTAACAAATCAAAAACTTTTGTTATGGTTTGCAGCAAAAACCCTATAACAGTTAGACGCTTTTATATAGAGGATTTTAAAGTATCAACTGTAAAATCTTTCTGTTATTTGGGTATCACCTTTGCTGGAAATGGGTCATGGGCACAGGAACAGGAGAATGCCCGTCTTAAGATGGAGAGAAATATTAACGGCATTTTTAGATTTACCACTAAATTGGGCCACCGCCGTATAAAAGCTATGATGGCAATTTATGAAGCTAGATGTGTCTCTGCTGCCCTTTACGGTGCTGGCATTTGGGGACACACTCAAGCGACTTCTCTTTTACAAGCAGAAAATGCCTTTTTAAAACGCTTGTTGTGTGCCCCCCCCTCTGCCTCTACGGAACTTATTCACCGGGAAGTGGGCATTACTTACATATCGGACACTGCTTCATTACGACCTCTCCTCCTATGGAAATCAATTTGGTCAAAGGAAGAGACCAGGTTTAGTCAATCTATCATACGGGACTGTGTCAAAATGGAAAATTGTTTAAAAATACCATGGCTTAAATACATCTCACACTGGTACAAAATTCTTTTTAATTATGATATACGGTCAGACCCCGGGTGTATAGCCTCTATTTCTAAAAAGGAGATAAAATTAGCTTTCTGTACACATCAATTAAAGGCCCGTCTTAGTGCACTTAATAAACAAACCACCTATATGCTCTACCAACAACTGGAAGTCAAAGAGGGTTTTCAACCCTATTTGTCATTTCTGACTAGAGCATCACACCGATATGTGCTGACACGTTTAAGACTGGGCACATTACATCACCTTGTCAATTTCCCAGTCATGAAACAGAGTACTGCCCAATGTTGCCCATGTGATGGTATATCTCACCAAAGCTGCTGCCATTTCTTATTAATTTGTAATTTTTACTTACATTTTAGAAAGTTTTATCTGAAACCTTTTTTCTTATATTATAATATCAGGTCGGTTAAAGATGCTATGAAGTTGCTTTTTAAATTAGAAGACCCAGGTTTGTGTTTCCATTTAGCTACTTTTATCCTGAAATCTATTGGTATTAGGAAATCTATGTCTACTTATCTTTGATACTGAGTCCATTTGGATCTCTTATGTACTGTATTACTGCACTCTGCACTTTAGTCCCTGCCTAGTTACATTTCCCACAAAATTAATTTTTAAATTAGAAGACCCAGGTTTGTGCCTTTGTTTAGCCTCGTTTTAACTTGAAACCTAATGGTATTAGAAAACCTATGTCCACTTATTTCTTGATATTGAGTTTATCTGGATCTCTTATGTACTGTATCTTTGCATTTTTGCACTCCAGTCCTTGACTTGTTACATCTTCCATAAAATCTATTTTAATAGGTAATTTGCACTTACTGTTTTTGTCTGCCAGCAAATAAGGATATTCATTTGTACTGTATTAATGCATTTGCACTTTACGTACTAAGATTACCATATGCTCATGAATTTTTATGTATTTATATTAAGGATAATTTCGTTTTTATATGCTGTCTGTTACTATGTCTATGCTTATATGGCTGATGTATATCAACCGAATAAAAGTTATTTGATTGATTGATTGAGCTGCATGTATCACCTCCTTTCCACAGAGTCTAACTGCATGTTTTTATCACATCTGGTTTTCCCTTTTTAGGTCTCGCCTGGCGTTGCAGCACAAAGAGCTGCTCGCTCGGCGAGAGATTTTGTGGATGAGGTGTTTTCAGAAAGGGACTCGAAGCCCCACCCCTTATTTCCATTGGCTTGCATCACCGTTTATGCTAAACGGTGGTCTGCCATTGTAAATGAGGGGTTTTTGTTGACGCCATTTCGCCTCCAATCCGGACTGGGCCGCCTGCTTTGCTGCTGTCGCAAAGCAATTTCTTATCTTCATGGGGGCCAGCCATCTGTTTTCACTCAGCCCCGTGTTAATTTTTGCGTCGCGTTTTCAGTGAAAGTGAAAGCGAGATGCAAATATAAACAAGCGGCTGAATGAAAACAGATGGCAAGTGGTTGCCTTCGGCAACGAACACTGGCTGCTGAGTTACTTATAACATCTTTATTAGTCAATATATTAGTTGTCGCGTACTAAAATGTCTATTTACGCAGCCTGTTACAGATGAACATAAGTTCTGTTTGAGCACTACAGAGTACCATTGTCATCCAGAAAACAACACAAGACGGCAAACAAAAAAATATTTAACAGAGTCTGGAAGCAAAATGCTGTTGCTAAATACCAACAGCGAACATCTAGCTTCAAAGCGTCCATTTTTGGAAAAGAAATGGACTCGTCAGGTAAGAATCAGAATGCGCCGTTTTGAGTCAGTTAATTGCAGTTTTTTCACCATCTGTCTCTGAAACTACATTAGAACCTTCCCCGCCCATGCAACCGTAAAACAAACCTTGCGATTCACAAACACTGATGACGTCAAGCACTTATACAACAGAAAAGATTGGCTCAATTGTCAAGGCGCGTGAGGACATCTCCGCCAGGAACACCCACTGCACATTGTGTCTCTCTATCTTCCAAAGAATGTCGTAATCCCCAGCCCATGCACTGACATATTGACAGTGAAATCTCAACAGCGCACTGGTTGTCCCGCCTATAAAATAAAGGAACAGCTAGCAAGACTGTACATTGTCTCATCATCCATATATTCTTTTGTACACTGAGCAAGTGACTTAGAACTTCCCAGACTATAAACCTTTGCCCTGATTACAACTATCCATATAATTCTGTTTAGGGTCCAAACTTCTATTTGCGGCCAAACCGGGATTCAAAGTTGGGCAGAGTTTTCCCATGTGCTAATCTCAGTTGTGCTCCTTGTTATGCATAGTCAAGCAGAGTCCCCGCACCATTTCCCCAAAGGTTTTCAGCAGGCAACATCTGGCGAGGATTTTACTGGCAAATAGTGCCTCTTCCAGAATGCGTAAATCAGAATTTCGCACCATTGTACAAGTTCCAGCATGCTCAGATCAGGCTTGCAACGCTCATTGGGCTCAAAGGGCTTCATTCCCCCCCCCATAGTATGTGTTAACCCGGGCTGAGACAGTTTACTGGGCTGGCGCCCGTCTTATCGCAGACGCACCTGAGTACTTCACAGGTCTTTAAAAGACCATTTACTTGTTAACGTGGCTTTGGTGTGTTTACCCCTTCTTAGAGCCCCTGCAGCTCCACTCTGCCTATTGCTGAAAGACTTAGACCCCCCCCCCGAAATTTGTATTACCCCCCACCGAAATTTGGCTTTAGTTGCGCCTCTGGCTCAGATTGGAATTTCTTTCATGGTAGTCGGCAGGCAAGATCAGCAGTAGTGACTGTGAACTGAAAGTAGATGATTGGTCCAATTTATAATCTTAATCTAAAATACGTTCCCTTGATAAGTACTGAAATCAACGCGCTTGTTTCAAAAATATTTACATTAACATAGAACACAAATTGGGCAAAATTAGAAAGAATGAGAAGGTAAATTACGTCATGAACAGTATTGCTCTAGTTGCGTTACTGATGGACCAGGAGGGGTGTTAATCCTGTTATGGACGTAGGCTGCCAACCAAGCGTTCATACTAATGGTTGAGCGGAAATCTGAGAAGCCGACGCTTTTGACACTTCAGCAGCAGAAACCGTTTCTCGAAGGCAGTGGACTGCTGCAAGGACTGACAACTACAGAGGTTGGAACAGGTCTCGGACCTGTCCCATCTCCGCCTGCCGCACTAATATCTTTCAGTAGCGTCTATCTGACGCACTTGTTACCAGGATCTTTCCGTCTTGTGCCTTACAGAAGCTAAAAGCAGTGCTTAATTTGAGCCGGGGAGCCACCAGCACTTATCTGACGTGCTTGTTACCAGGATCTTTCCGCCTTGTGCCTTACAGAAGCTAAAAGCAGTGCTTAATTTGAGCAGGGTGTGCCACCGGCCCTTATTTTTGGGACTGGCACTTATTTCCTGTGTCAGATGTTTACTGGGTGCAAGAAAGGGGAAGTATTCACTGATTGGAAAGACTGAGGGAGGGAAAGTCTGCAAAACCATCACAAAGGGAAAAACTTGTAAGAGCGAGAAACGTGCCTGTGAGTGTGTGGTAGTGGCTGAGACTACCAGCCTTGGTATTCCCCGTGCCTATGTTGAATTCCGCCGGCTGCTGAGCAGAGCTTCGGGTACCGGCACTTTCTTTCACAAATTAAGTACTGCCTAGAAGTATCCCCAGGCTGAGAAGTGTCCTGTTATCACTCTTATCTGTGGCCTCTAAGTGCATGGATAGGGCCTTGTGTGGCACCACCCTGGTACTCTCCGCCCTCTTATTCCCTGGCTGCGCTTTCATCTGTCTGGCGGAGAATCATGGTGCTGGACTGTGCTGACGGGTGCTTATTGCCCCCACCCACCCCTTTCTGATGTCCCAACTTCGAACAAGAGCACAGGGCGCCCCCTCCGGGTACTGTAACCCGCGACAGCTGCTGGGCCAGGTGAAACAGGCCAGGTTTCACTACCCAGAGCAGTGTTCAGAGGTGCCGCCGCTTCCTGCCTCAAGTTGGCACCCTGAACTGTCACCAGGAAGTATGATGTGCGCAGCACTGCCTGTTGCTGGCACAGTGATGATGCGACATCCACGCAAACACTTGTACATGTAATTTTCGCCTTGGTCTGCAGTTTCTGCTGGTCAGTGCGAGGCACATTGTGTTGTGAAACGGCCACAACTTCCACCCCTAACCACCATGCGGGCAAACACTACTGGCCAGCTGCTCCCCTCCGCCTCTGCCCGTATACCCAGGGTCGGTCTTTGTTCGATAGTGCCCTGGCTTGGGCGGAAGTGTATTTAGCTCCCTCGTTATCGCTGGTGAAGACAATTCGGAAGCAGGGCCCCCTTTTTATGTCCATAAGGCAGTCTCCCTAGCAGAACAGCGTCGGGCATCTCGACAGACACCATAGCACCTACCACAACTCTCCTGGATCACCCACTGAATATCTCCATCACCCTGGTGGAGTATTGGGGCTCGTGGGAGGTGAGTGTTGGGGGGAGGGATAGCTGCATGGGGTAGGTGAGCGGGCTATAAAGATGGCATAAGGCGTTATAAACAGCGCTGGTGGCGTTAATAAGCGATTAAAACCACTTTACACAGAAGCACTGGAGCTAGGTGAGAATGGCACTGCTTGTGGCATGGCATTACTGCAAAGTGCTTCATGTGCCCCTCTGTAGCTTGGTGTTAGAAATGGGGTTTCTGGTTGGCTAGGGTATGCACCTAAGCCATGCAGAACCCACCACTCTAGTTAGAGTAAGGGAGTTACATACCCAAGATAACCCCTGCTCACCCCCTTGGTATCTTGGCAGAGCAATCAGTATTATCCCAGAGGCAATGTGTAAAGAGTCTCTTTCTATTTTTTCTCTCTCTTTCTCTTTCTCTTTCTCTTTCTTTCTCCCTTTCTCTCTTTCACTCTTTCTCTCTCTTTCACTCTCTCTTTCACTTTCTTTCTCTCACTCTCTTTCACTCTCTCTTTCACTCTCTCACTTTCTCTCTTTCGCTCTCTTTTTCTCTCTTTCCCTCTCTCTCTTTCTCTCTCTTTCTCTCTCTTTCACTCTATTTCTCTCGTTTACTCTCTCTTCCACTCTCTCTTTCTCTCTTGCTCTCTTTCTCTCTCTTTCTCTCTCTTTCACTCTCTCTCTCTCTCTCACTCTCTTTCTCTCTCTCTCTTTCACTCTCTTTCACTCTCTCTTTCACTCTCTCTTTCTCTCTTTCTCTCTCTCTCTTTCTCTCCCTCTCTTTCACTCTCTCTCTCTCTCTTTCACTCTCTTTCACTCTCATGATTTCACTCTCTCTTTCTCTCTTTCACTTTCTCTTTCTCTCTCTTTCACTCTCTCTTTCTCTCTCTTTCACTCTCATGATTTCCCATCTTGTTAATTTAAATAATAGGCCGAGGCAGCAGGGTGAGCGAGCCTTGTTACTATGTCCTGCACTTTGCCAAAAGCTGGTTGCTTCTGTGGTGTGCTGCTTTTAACACATTAATGTTGATTATCCACACAATTCCACACCACACAATTCAACTCCACGCATTTCCAATCCACACCACAAAATTTGACACCAAACCACATAATGCAACTCAACAACAAAATTACACAACACACCACATACATCCAATCCACACCACAAACTTTTGCACCAAACCACACAATTCAATTCAACTCAAAAACACAATTACACAACACACCACATAAATCCAATCCACACTACAAAATTCCACATCACGCTACAAAATTCAACAGCGCACCACATAATTAAACTACACCACATACCACTCCACAGCACAAAATGCCAACCCACATAATTACACTATATAACACACAATCCCACTCCACATATTTCCAGTACACTCAATACCACACAATCAACATATTTCCACTGCATACTATGCCACATAATTCAACTACACAAATCCACTTCACACCACAAAATTCTACACCACACAATTGCCCAACTAATAATTCCTATCCAACCCACATAATTCCATCACACACCACATACATAACACTTAGGTAAAGAAATTGTCATTTACAGCACCAATAGCTCTAACTCAAGCAAATGCAAAACCTATTGCATTTCTAATGCTTGTTTAATAGGGTGGTTCAGTTGTACATAATGCCTTACTGGTTATATATCAGGTAACAAAAATGCGTATAACACTTTTCTATTATAACTTTCCAACATGCTGCACAGCAGGCACACTGCTTTACACCATGGCTTAAAGACATTAGCAAAGCCAATAGCTCCGGCTAAACACTTACAAGGTCCCAAAGGCGAGACCTATTGGCTATGCCAATGCTTGTTCAACTAGGCAGAAAGGGCACTCTCTCTGTATAGGGCACAATATATCTCAATAATATTTTGTGTAAGGTAAAGACCCATGCACATTTTCATATATAGTCTTCTCATTTCAGGTTACAGTAAGTTTAACAAGTATGTCAGGCAGCGTTTCCATTCACATATTTCTCTATGTTTTCACTCTTCACAATTTTAAGATGAGTAGATATTACTTGCAAGTCTTACCACGACACATACCTGAACAAAGCACAAACATCCACCTGTTCTACAATTTTCCAGAAATTCTCAAATTTTCCTATGTGAATCTATGATGACTGCGCCCACCAGGGAGAAGTTTGTGGCTGCTCTCTCACCTAGTTTGGTAGAGGACTCACCGGCACTGACACGTCCTACTCCACTATTTGCCTTTTCCTCCTTTATTTCCCTATACTAATCCACCACTAATTCTTTTTGGGTTCCAGAGCAGCATACTAGCCGCTGAAAAGCACTTCAATGCCTCGTCCGGGGTAGTAATCCCTATATAGATACAATTACATTTGCAATTATATTTCTGGGATGCCATTTAATGCAGGTTCTATTATTGGTGTTAGCTTGATCTCCTATAATTTACTGAAACTTGGCAAAGGGATACTCTGTCCCAAACTTTGCTCCCACTATCCTGGCATGCAATGTAATCACATTACAAGACCATGTTTTAGCTTCATTAAAATTAATTTTCACTCTAATATGGTAACTGAAATGTTGGCAGTCAATTTAGCAGACTCATCTAAATATTTCTACCTCCACGTTTGTTGACCCTTGAGGTTCTGCTGTTAACATTAAGAAATCCTTTATGACGAATGTTAGAAATGGTGTGTTTGGCTGGCAGTAGTTTGCACACTATCCAAGCAGCATCACTCACTCTAGTCAGGGCAAGTAAGTTACACCCTCAGAATAACCCGTGCTCACCCCCAGGTAGCTTGGCAAGAGCAGTCAGTATCTCAGAGGCAAAGTGTAAAGTATTTGTACGCGCACACACACACACACACACAGTAACACAGTGAAAACACCACAAAAGTACTCCACACCAGTTTAGGACAATAGCCAATATTTATCTGAGTAACACAAGACCCAAACAACAAAAATCCAACACACGCAAATCAAAATATGAATTTTAAAAGATTAGCTGCAGTTATAGCACTTAGAAACACAACAGCTCTGACTGTGGCTATAACAACTGGCTTGACGGCGTCGAATCTCCAAGTTCAAGACTGGCTGAGATGGATCGCGGGCTAGTTATGGAGTTATACAGACCCCGTTTACAGAAATGATGACAAATAAAAAACGTTGTAAGGCGCAGGGGAGGTGAAGCATTGCTGGTGTAGGTGCAGCGTCCGTTCCTTGTAGTTGGTGCAGGTCATTGGTGCATTGGTACTCTGGACGTTGCAAGGCACAAGGGAGGTGATCGGGCGTTGGCAGCGAGGCATTAGTTCCCCTGGTGGTGCGGGGTCGATGAAGTGTTGAGATTCAAGCCACACAGTGCTGATTTTGTCGTGTCGATGCCACACCATGGGGCCACCAGTGCGGAGGCAGATTCGAAGTTGGGCATCACCGACTTCGGAGATGTGATATTCGGGACTCCCTCGATGGCAGTTTTTCGAAGGCACTGTGGCGGCGGCGGGCCTGCCTTGCAAGTAGCGATTGTTGCGCTGAGCGAGGACGAATGCTCCAGTGCAAGCAATGGCCTGGTGTCGAAGAGTGGTGCTTGCTCCGAAGTCACACTTGAAGTCGATGTGCTGGTTTCTTCTTGTTGGACACAGCAATCTCAATTACAAGGGCCCAGGATCTGGATTTGGCACCACTTGGTAGAGTACCACTTAGCAGAGCACCACTTGGCAGGAAAGCCCAGATGCTGCAGGTGAAGTCTGTGATGGCCCTGCGACTTCCAACAGGAGGCAAGCTCAACTCAAGCCCTTGGAGAAACTTTTAAAGGAGGTTGTAGAAATCAAAGTCCAGTGCTTTCATTCTCAGGACAGAAGCAGCAGCAGCAGGCCAGCACAACAAAGCAAACAGCAAAGTGGCAGTCCCTCCTGACAGCAACACAGCTCTTCTTCCTGGCAGAATGTCCTCAATCCCGAAGTGGTCCGAGTATATGATACAGTACTTATACCCATTTCAGCCTTTGAAGTAGGCAAACTTCAAAGAAAGGTCTGTGTAGTGCACAAGACCCTGCCCTTCCCTGCCCTGGCTCCAGCCACACTACATAGGGGTAGAGACTGCTTTGTGAGGGACAGGCACGGCCCTATTCAGGTGCAAGTGTCAACTCCCATCTGAAAGAAGCGCCCCCCTAGAGAGCTAAACTCCTTTAGGTCAGGGAGTAAGGGGGAAATAAACCAATTTATAGTGAAAAACATCCTACGTGACCGTTAATACTTTAATGCTTGCTAATAAATCGCTTAACAATGGGTCATTGACTCATGATTTATCCACACAAGAATGTAAATTTCAATAACAATTATTTTTATTATTTCATTTCATTATTCACTTGTTTAGGACCAATTATATAACAATCTTAGCTTCTATAGTCACATTATTTTTTAACACTGTTATTTCTTTACAATGCATCAACTAGTTACACTAATACATTTCCTTATCAAGACCGCAATCTGTGCAAGCAACTCATGATCTATACACAGCCAAGTTTATCACAATGGATCAGAAGTCTTTTTCCTCATAAGACTACCATAAGTTTTGCTGAGCAAACATTTCTACCCCACACTCACATCTCATTCACATATTCAACACTCACATCACTGTCACATACTACACACATTCATACTCCTCAGTACAGCATAGCACACACAGATGAAAACGAATTTGGACAGAAACATCAGCTCTCCAATGCTGTGCTAGTAGCTAGGGCCGCAAACTTTCAGGTCGACGTACGTTTCAATGGACATAGAACTTTGCTTCCATCTTCATCAGGACCTATTTTTTTAACTATTTTTTCTTTTGAAGGTGAGGCGTGGGAATTCTAAAAACAATTTACTGTTGTTTCTTTCTAAAATTTGGTTATACTCCAGCCGGAGAAATACCAAACCCTTAAGCCTTTAGAGATTGCTCGGGGTGTCTGCAGTCATTAACTCATTTCAAATATTTCTGCTCATTGGTATTACAGTCTGTGTGCATTTCTGATTTCACAATTTTGCTCAGTGTGTTCTGATACTTCAGATATGGGGGCAAGCTGGATCCGTGATTTTTAAGGTTCTTCTTTTTGTCTCATCCAAGTGGTCTTTTGTGATAGAGTATTGTGATATCCTGGACCTCTGGTCACTATGGCAGTATTACTTCATTTCATCACAAAACTCTATTACAGATCATGAGGCATGGCACTGCTCGTGGCTCCCTCCGGTTGTAGTACTGGTGTTTCTTTTTCTCAAGTGTCAACTTCTCCCACCACTCTAGCTCAGGTAGACCCATCAACCTGGTGATGGGCCATCAGGATAAGCAGGGAGCACCTCAGCTCCCTTTGTTGTGACGGTCTAGAATGAATTCACAAAGCCTAGCTGCCACCCATCCCAGACATGAATTCTAGGGACAGGCAGAAGGACAAAATGGTTAAGCAAGAAAAGGCCAACTTCCTATAAGTGGCAATTTCAGAACTGTAAGTTAAAGACCAACTTCACTAAAATATGTGTTTTTAAATTGTGAGTCCAGAGACACCAAACTCTAATTTTCTATCAGCTCCCATTTGGAAAAAACACTTGTAAAATGCTACAAACCAGCTCCAAGGTTAACCTATGGGAGAGATAGGCCTTGCTGTAGTGAAAAGTGAGTTTAGTATTTTTTTACTAACAGAACACGTAAAACTTAAAGCCACATGTCCTACCTTTTAAATACACTGCACCCTGCTCTTGGGGCTACCTAGGGTCTACCTCACGGGTGCCTTACATATACTAAAAGGGAAGGTTTGGGCTTGGCAAGTGGGCGTACTTGCCAGGTTAACATGGCAGTTAAAAACTGCGGACACAGGCTCTCTAATAGGATTTGATTTACGGGCCCTGGGCACACAGAGTGCACTGTACTCAGGACTTATTAGTAAACAAATCGGCCAATCATGGAGAAACCAAATACCATTACACTTTAGACATAAAGCACTTGCACTTTAGCTCTGGTGATCAGTGGTAAAGTGCCCAGAGTCCTAACACTAGCAAAAATGAAAGTCAGCACGCATCAAAAACAGGAGGTCAGAGGCTAAAAGTCAGGGGAACCCACGCCAAAAGATGCCAGATCTAAAAACAGGGATCACTCATTGCATCTGTTGTTAGTGGATACTACCTATTTATCAGTGCATATGCTCAACCTTATATTCTCATCTAGCCATTATCCTGCTCTTCAAGCAGCCGTTTTGCTTTCTTTGACTATGTCAGTCTAACTTTTCAGATCAAGAAGAATTAGGGCTAATCCTCCAACCCACAGCTCACTGTGCCACTAAACAGCAGCTAATTGCACCATGGAATTAGCAAAATCAAGCTTTGATGATCCTCCTACTCACATGTTGAAATGATCCCAATGGTTTCAGTACTGGGCTCTGTCAATGGTCAATGTCCTGGCATCACACTCTTTACTATCTCAATTCCAGGTTACTCATGTCCAACTGCACCGTGGTACCTGCAGAAGTTCACTGTACTGCAAATGATATGGAAGAAGCATGAGCACTACCAGTGCAAATCTAGGCACTACCAATGCAAATCTATCACAAGAAGATAACATACACTCACTATCGACACCTGGAATTGCAATAAAAAGGCAGTACAGGATACCCAGACCCCCTGCTATCAATCTTGTATCTTCAAGGCTTCCAATCTCCTCAGAGAAGTGTTGCTATTGCGCAATATTTCATGGATCTTGAGTGTAATCAACCTAACACTAGGCTTCTCATATCCTGTCTCAGAATCAGGGTCAGACTAGGACAAAGAATAGGCCTGGGCATAAAAACTGGAAGTGGCAACCATTAGTGAACCAAATAGCTTTACAAAAGTGGTAATATCAGGGAAATCAACTGGAAAAACAATCCCACCGCGCCATAAGACTGGCCTGCAGCTGCCAAACAAACCTGACACTCTCTGGGACACCAATGGAACAGAGAATGCAATGCCTTCAAATGCCCAAAGGATTCTAGGGTGATCCTTTTGCGTAAGGCATGCATGGTTGATCTGTCAGACCAGCCCTTTGGACACTGCCTGATAGCCCTACCGGCCAGTCTGACCCTGCTGAACAATTCACTTAATTTTTCTTCCTCAAAATTGACGTTTTAGGTGAAATTTTCATGCTATTAATCGAACATCTTCTCATGATATCAGTATGCCTTAGGAGTAGATTCCTACAGCACTGCACCTTACACTACTTTAGGGAGCCTTTCTGTATAATTGGTCACCACTAGTCTGCTGGCATTTTAATTTATATCTCCTCCTGACTCCTGGCTCATATCTCTGTTAAAAGCTAATAATTCCATAGCCAGCCACCGTCTCGCCTATTAAACCTGCTCCTTCAAAGCCTTCATTGTCCTCATTCAAGTGCAAACAAGTAGAAAACATTTTGAACTCAGCCTGTAAATCAATGTAATCTACTGCGGAATCTGTGCGTTGTAGCAGACGAGTAGTGTAAACTGTGTAACAAGGGTTCATTTGAAAGACAACTGAAGGACGTGTGTATAGCCTACAAGATCCTGAAACTGGCATCTCCGCAAATCCTGACTGACCTTCTCTTACCCTATACACCCACACGATCGCTTCGATCTGTGGGACAATGCTTGGTAGTGATCCCTCGCGTGAGAAGGGTTCGTGCCGGTGGCCGCTCTTTTCGAAATAGAGCTGCCATTCTCTGGAATTCTTTGCCGGCCCATATTCGAAGGCTCAGTAACTATCTTCATTTTAGGAAAGCCATCAAAACATTTCTTTTTCCTTCTCTGTAGGCCCCCTGTGCCTTCTGTGCGTGTTATTCTTTTGCTGCTCAGCGCCGGGATGCCTTTTTGCTGGGGCAGCTGTTGCGCTTTATAAAACCTTAACATAACATAACATAAGGACACGTTTAAATTAATCGTTAATCCGCATGTAGATTATTGCACTCCTGTCGTGAATGCAGAGTAGGATGGATAGATGGCTGGATGGATGGGTGGATTTTACCTTACCAACTAATAAATAATTTCTCTTGCTACTAGGAGTGGAAATGTGCTTAATGAAAGTGATACATACAATCATATGTAAAGTAAATAATTGAATTAAGTGTTTAAGTCCCAGCTGGAGTTGTCCTCAGGTGGTAGTTTTCAACATTCAGTGAGTGCTGCCAGCATATACTGTTGCATTCGACCTCAACTGTAAACTAATATTACAGTAGAGTAGTGGTGTACTATTCTTACTATCATTGAGAAGCCATGTGGTAACTATACTATAATAAGGAACATAGGAATAGCTCGGTGAATGGGTATTGGAGTGGCCCAGACAGAAAATGTCTGGTTTTGACCAGGACAATGTCATCAGCAGTGTCAAAGAAGGCAGTTGTGCCAGCAAAATTGACTGGGCGGTGTGGCTGAAGGGAATGTAATTGCACAATTGGAGAGGTAGAGAAACGTATTCAATATATTTTGGTTTTCAGAACTTAGCAGCATGGCTAGTAATCTCTGTGTGAGTTGGGATAGAGTGAATAGGTGCTCTTTTTAGTGGTGGTATTTCCATAGGAGATAAGTGGGTGCTTGGTGTAACTGGTTAGTGAAATGATTGCAGGTGTGTTCGCAAGCCCCGTTGGTCCTGATTCACAAAGGTAAATTTACACTTTTGTGTAAGTTTACGATTGTTTGCTATTCACAAAGGGATTAGGAGTAGTATCTTTATGAGTACTCAGTCACCGCACATAAAAAGATAAATATTTTTATATGTGTGGAGACTTCCAGTGGTAAAGATACTCCTCGTAAATCCCTTTGTGAATAGTAAACAATCAGTAATTTACAGGAAGGTGTAAGTTTTCCTTTGTGAATTAGGCCCTCTGTGTCCCATAAACGGCCAATTCATCACAGTTATCTTCTAATAGATTTCTGATGTCGGATGGTTACTGTGATGGCCATTTTAGGTTTGGTAGAATTGTGCACCACTTCATTATACGCATTCTGTACACTTGACACACAGCTTGAGTGTAGGTCAGAACTAAACAATTTTACAGTAACTGAGTGATCACTCATCTAGTTGTGGGACTGGGTTTCTCGAGAATATCTGGCTTTCACTAGAGGTTTCCCAGCATTTTGCTCTTAATAGACAATGCATAACAATAAACAGAATTACAGTGAAGCTGATCTGTAAAGAGAGAATTGGAGTAATGTTCACAAGTTCCTTTCTCCATTGTAACAATCACACCATTAATGAGAACAGTGAAGGGTTCACTTCAGTGCTAATCACTAATGCACAGAAAATGTTCATTCTGAAGTGTGTTCCACCATATGTATAAGGATCAAGAAAGTCTAACAAAAATCCCTAGTTAGAAGAATCATGTATCACGCCATCCGGTCAGTTTTGCAATTTCTAGACCAAGTTAAACCCAAACTGGTCCTTTCTTCGCTTCAAGCAACTAATACACGGAATTATAAAGGTTCCCTTAAATGGGTGTATTCAGGAATAGCTGGAAGATGTCCACCCAGTGCCTCTATTAAAAAACTGATCTCTTCCTCTCAGAACAAGGATTCTCTCACCTGAACTCCTCTTCTGAGCTTGCAGTATCATCAATTTCATCAAATGCCTTTGTATGCTGCGTTTCTCCTCTTCTACCCTCGTCTACCTGAGCTGGCCTATCTTTTGCTTTTCCAGACTTTGATTAACACCCAGTAAGAATGTGGGTTATTGATTTGGAACAATGTAGGTCCTTTACAAGTCCTAATTCTGCAACGCTCCGCCTACTGAGAACCAAGTATCATGTTGTAGCACTTGACTCTCGCATGGTAGCGAGGCAGAGCATTCCGAGGGCTACTCGGGTGGGGGGGAAAGGGGCATGTTCTAGTGCCCCAGTTCACAGGCATGCAACAAACAATGCCCAGTAAACCATTGTCCAGTACATTATCATGCACACACTGCTCAATACTACATATTAGTTCACATATACACCCGTAGGTTCACCTGATGTTAAACCTGAAACCACAATACTCCCAACAAATAATAGACACAATATATAGTGGGTAGTTATCAAAAGGAATGCCTATTGGCTTTGTTAAGATGTCACCATAGTCATAAAAGCAGGAATGTCACAATAAACCAATAAGAAACCATTGAAATCAGTAAGGATGGTACCATCTTACAATGACATTTATTAGAGCATGTGACGATTGTTAAAATTTTGATTGTTAAGGCAAGGTGAAGTATATTTTTTGATTAATTAAAATCTTCATATTATCATCATAACAAGGAGAAGATAAAATTACGGTCTTCCAGTGACACTCTTCCGAACAATTCATTAATTCCTAGTATTTTCATTTCAGATTTTAAAATAACGTGCGCAGCAATCCATGTTTTTATAACATCCAATTCAAAAAAGAAGATAAAATAAATCACCGTTCAGGAAGTATCAAAAACATTAAGACAGATACTGGCTTTTAGCTAAAAGTAACACCAGAGTAGAGTAACCCAAGCAAAGCCTTTTTTTTGGCCAAGGCTGAGATTAGTGCAAAATCACAGGAAGTGCAACATGCAGTGCAAGCGTTCTTTCGTGGCCACGACTAAGGCTGCTGCAAAGCCTAAGGAAGTGCAGAGTGTAGTGCAGGCATAACATTCCAAAGTTCTAAGCAGGTATGGAATCATGCCAAGGTATATCACTAAGGAAAGTTTGCACAGTGCACCATGCAGTGCAGATGTTCTTTCATCGCCACGGCTTAATGCTCGTGCAAAATCGCTGTAAGTGCAATGTGCAGGGCAAGCATGACATTCCAAAGTTCTAAGCAGGTATGGAATCATGCCAAGGTATATCACTAAGGACAGTTTGCACAGTGCACCATGCAGTGCAGATGTTCCTTTATCGCCACAGCTTAATGCTCTTGCAAAATCGCAGTAAGTGCAATGTGCAGGGCAAGCATGACATTCTAAGGTTCTTAGCAGGTATTAGATCATGTCGAGATGTATCTCCAAAGAAAGTTCGAAGAGGGCAACAGTCTGGACTGCCATCCCGTCCCGTGAGCTCTCTAGGGACTAGGTGCCTCAACTGGTTCAGGGATGAGAGGCCATGAGCCACTTTTATGGTGCACCAGTGCCCTTGAGAAGATTGAAAATGATAGACTACATTCCCTCGGTATCCCTTCAACTGTAACTAAAAACTTAGCAATTCTTGCAAGCTACACACGCATATCCCAAGTGTAGACATAAGTCACTGCCTCTTTGCAAATTCTTATACTTTGCTGCAGAAATATCGGCCTGAAATAAAAGCGACTTTGGGACAGCAATGCTGGGCAGCAGAATACCAGGTGATCCACAGATTCCAAGAAGTGGAGACATAGTCTGAACTGTTGTTGTCTTGGCGTTTTCCAGTGCGTTCTGTATTTCCTAATTGGCAGCATCAAGAATTTAGTGAATAGAAAGTTCCTTAGGGCTTGCCTCCCCATATCAGCGTTCAAATAGAGCTGACAAACCACGCCCTCGTGGGTTTTGCAGAGGCCCAGAGCATTCGGGATGTGCCTGATTTTGTTCATATCTTGTTCTTTGGAAAGGCACTTTCCTTCTTTCTTTAATATGATCTTCAAGTGAGGCAATGCCAAGGCACGTTCTTTTAATTTAGCTGTAACAAAGATTGTCAATACAGCCTTTCAGTGACTTTTAATAATAGATACACTGATTCACTGTTAACTTTGTAATTGTCAATAATACATTCCCATGACCTTCAATAAGACGTGTAATGATTCACTGTTAACTTTGTCAATACAATATTTCCATTGCCATCAGTAAGACATTTAATGACTCACTGTTACCTTTGTCAATGTCAATAAAGGATTTTGATAGACTGTGCATAAGTCTTTTTTTTTTTTACTTTTATACATGCCTCAGAGCTGCCTTAGGACCCATCAGAAGGTGTCCTTGCACCCTGCAGCCTTTGGGCCGAAAGTCCCAACTCCAAGAGTGCTTGATGGTAAAACGTTTCCTAGGGGTCACCATTCCAACCCCAGGGGAGACTTAGGGTGCCACTGTATAAAATATTTGAGGGCATTCTTCTTGGGGCTGTTGCAACGCTGGCAGCGCCCAAAAATCTTGTCAAGATGTTGGTGGTGACCCTGCCCTCTCTGGGACACCAATGGAACAGAAAATGCAATGCCTTCAAATCCCCAAAGGATTCTAGGGTGTTCCTTTTGCGTAGGACATGCATGGTTGATGAACAGCTTTGCACAGCAACAATGGCTTTTAATGCTTTCTGGGGTCTGTGTGCCACTGCACCTGCTATGATGCACCCGAGGCCTTGCCTTCGAATGGGCCACATGGTAGCCCAAGCCTGCACGCCCATAGCTGTCCGGCCCTCAGATGTTGATGCAGGAGCCTGCAATCATCCTTGTCCCACCCACACAGGACCAACAGCTGCTTTGGTCCTACCTCTGCTGTGGGAGAGAACCACTGATCATCTCACAGGCCGCTCCTCTTTAGCCCAGCAGCTTCCTGTGCCAGGACAATGCTGCTGCTGAGGTTGTGGCCTCTCCGGGAGCCTTCAGAGGTTAGAACACAATGGCTCCTATGTCTTTTATTACTTGGCTGAAATACTGCTCCT
Source organism: Triturus cristatus (assembly GCF_964204655.1). Classification (NCBI taxonomy): domain Eukaryota; kingdom Metazoa; phylum Chordata; class Amphibia; order Caudata; family Salamandridae; genus Triturus; species Triturus cristatus. The sequence goes on from NC_140588.1 coordinate 895,400,021, forward strand.
TTGTGTGATGCCCCCCATTGTAATTCACGTCATTTTGCGATTTTGCATTACAGTTGTATCATGAAATTCCACAAATTTCCCCATTAAACAGCTTTGCATAATTATGTGCATGTTGCTGAAAAATTTCCCATGAAAGGCACCATTCACTGTAAATTTTTGCAGCAAACAAATGAGAAAAACAGAACGTGAGTGGCTGTCGTTTGGGGTGTGTTGGACTTAGCCCTTTTTGCAGGATCATCCAGGAACATTTTGCCTTCCTTCTGTATTGTTTCTGGCCTGTTTTTGTTGGTTTTATGACTCTGGGCACTTTACCAATGCTGATCAGTGCTAAAGTGCATATGCTCTCTTGTAAATTGTGCTTATGGCTTGGTGATTCCATGATTGGCATATTTGCCTTATTAGTCAGACCCTAGTACAGTGCACTGTGTGTGTGCCCAGGGCCTGTAATTCAAATGCTGCTAGTGGGCTTGCAGCACTGATTGTGCTACCCACAGAAGCAGCCTGTAAGATGTAACTCTGTTCTGCCATTGCAGAGCCTGTGTGCAGTTTGGGACTGCCATGTCGACTTGGCAAATGCACACACTTGCCAGTCCCTAACCTTCCTTTTTCTTACATGTTAGTAACACCTAAGGTAGGCCCAAGGTACTCCTGTGGGAAGGGTGAATTGTATGTGAAAGGTAGAACATACCCTGGTGTGTGTGGCATGTCCTGATAGTGAATTACTGCCAATTTCGTTTTTCACTATTGCAAGGCTACCTGCTCCCATAGTATGGAATGGGGAATTTGCTTATAACATCGTATAAACATATCTGCCCATGCGAACAAGGTAGAAAAATAACGTTTGATATGCCAGAACTCAGAATGTTAAAATTCCTCTTTTAGAGAGGGTGATTTTTAGGTTCTGTGTTTGAAAAAAACACTTTTAGAAAGTAGGTATTTTCTTGCTTAGCCATCCAGTATCCCTCTGCTAGGTTTGCGTATTGCATGTCTGGCTTTGGAGTGTCAGGGACTGGGGAGGAGCAGTGGCTCCAGGGAGCCTGATGAGTCAGGGCTGAGCTGAATAGGCCTGGTCTGCATTTAGAGTGGTGGGAGGAGTAACACCTGCACCTGAATAGGGCTGTGACTGCCTTCCACAATGATGGATCCGCCACCCTGTGGTGTGTCTGGAGCCAGGGCTTAAACTGACAATGGAGGTTGTTGTGCACTTGCAAAGTGCCCCACAGAACTGTTTTGGGCTGGATATAGACACTCTCTGCCTTCAGAGAACAAAGGATTTATGGGTATGAAAAGAGGGACCCAGACTTTTAGATCACTTCTGGGAAATCAAGAAGAACCTTTGCCAAGGAGAAGAGTCGGAGAAGCTGAGGAGGAATACTGCCCCGGGGGTGTTTGCTATCTGGGGTTGGCCTGCAGTGGCTACTTGCTGCCAAGGAAAGGAGAAAAGGGCTTTGCTGTTAGCTATGTCCCCTGCTTGAGGAAGATCTCCAAGGGCTGGAAACTGAGCTTGCCTCCTGTTCTGAAGTCTCAGGGACACAAAGACTTCACCACCAGCTCCCCTGAACTTCCTTGCTGGACGTTCTGACCTGCAAAGAGGTGCCTGCTGTTGTTTTGGACCTATAGAAACTGTTTTCCCCTGGGAGCTGGAAGAATCCACGGATCGTCCCGGATCGTCTCATCGCATCGAGGCACCAAGTTTGTCGCATCGTTGGGGGATGCAGTAAGAAACCGATGCATCACCTCCCCAAGCAGTAAGAAACCTCCTCTCTGGTAAGAAACAGACGCATCAACTCCCCTGCGCAGCAGTAAGGAACGGACGCATCACCTTTCCAGGGCAAGGAACCGACCATCACCTTCCCTGAGTGTAAGGAACCAATGCATCACCTTCCCTGCGGTCCGTTTTGTTTGTTTGCGTGACGCATCCCAGGTACTTTGTGTGAAAGGTGTCGCATCTGCACTTTCCTTTGAACTGAACTATTTCTATCATCTGAAAGTCATATTTTTATTACTGTATTGTGGATTTTTGTCATTTGGTCTTGTTTTGGTTTAGATAAAGATGACTTATTTTTTTAAACTGGTGTGGTGTCCACTTGTAGTGTTTTCACTGTATTACTGTATGTGTTCGCAAATGCTTTACACACTGCTTCTGAGATGCTCATGCCAAGCTACCAAGGGGGTGAGCAGGGGTTATTTTAGAAGTATATCCCCCCTTACACTGACTAGAAACAAGGTTCCCTATTTGGACAAAGGTACCTACCTCTGCCAACTATAGACCCCCCATTTCTAACAGGGTGCTTTTTTTAAATACATGCTTGTGCCAAAACACCGACAGGAGGATGCTTTTTGCGCCATAATGTAGTGCAAAATGACAGACTTGCATTTTGAGTACCTACGCAGAATTAAACGTGATGTTGCTGAAATTTCAGAGTTACACCAAGCAAATTACACAAATTATCCACACCTCTAATGAAGAAGGGACACTACTTGCGCCAACCTGGCCGTTTTTTCCATTTCAGCCCCTCAGGAGCTGGGGCTCTTTGGGAAATGTCTCAGTCAATGCATCAGGATGCAATATGTACCCGGTACAGGGAGATTCAAATGAGGCACCACCCATCTCTTGTTCTTTTCTCTATCCCTGTGTGGCCATTTTAGATGGTTTCTGGTCTTGTTTGTTCCTGGTGGCAACCTCCAACCACCAGGAGTGGTTTCTTTTGGCCTCCTGGCATCTAAATGTTTAAATCCTGAAAGAGCATGATTAACGTTTTGCTCTTCATGCCTGCACTCTTCAGATACCATGGCATCCATGGCCACTTGAAGGATGCCTGTGATATAGCAGAAGAGAGGGGGCATCCCTCTAATTTTGGTTGCCCAGCTGCAGGCCCAGTCCTCAGAATTTCCAGGGGAATTCTTCTCTTCCAGTGTCCCCCAGTAGGTCCATCCCTATACTCAGTGCTTGATTTGATCCAGTGGTTGCTGGTGGGCTCATTGGCATTTATATTTGAGGAGTGTATTGTTCCGCATCAGATATTGACTGAGAGCAAGAAAGGGAAACCCCCACAAGTGGGAAAGAATGAGAAAGAGCGAAAAAAAGTCACAAAGGGAGAAAGCAAGGATCGACAAGAGTGAGGTAAAGGGGCAGGGAGTGTCTGATAGTAGATGAAAGAGGCCTGGAGTGAATTTAAGACCACACAGCCTCGGAAATTGGTGCACGAACATTTATTAGCGCCGTACAAAACAACATCGGGTGTACCCTGTTAATGTTTGTGCAAGGGGCTGGGTTTACAATTAAACTATAAGACTCAAGAAAATCCCCTTGGATATTAGTTAATTTTGAAATACATCATTAGCACCAGCCATGGGCTTCTGAACAGAGCTTTAGGCACTGGCACTCATTCTTTTACAAATTGAGCAAGGGGGGGAGCACCACTTGCTCTCAAGAGAGGAATCCACAGAGTCACAAACAGCCTATGTCCAGGGGGCAATAGCGTGAAAGACAGGCATCTGTTCTACCTCAAGGTCCTGCAACATCTATCTTTACACTCTCCTTTTGTACCTGGTGCAGAGGTTTTTAGGTGGGGTGAGAAATTCCAGAAGAAAGGGACCTCTGTACCATCCAACGATCACACATCACCATTCCACCCTGTCCCAACCCTCCTGTACACCATTTTAGGATATTTCAAGATAGCGACTAGAAGTGGCCTGTTCAAAGACATTTCTGAGACCCTGAAACCATGCAACTAACTGCCACAGCTGCCAGGTCGAGGAAGTTGCTAGGAAGCCTTGCATTTTAATAAAGCATAACATTCCAACATATTACAATTTTTCAACATCCACAATGTACAAATAATGAAATTAATGACAGAATGAAATCAAATGGTATATTTTGAACTTAGTTTAAGAACACCTGCAACACACAATAATCATGATGACCTTATAAATCAAACAACACTCAAAGCATGCCACACCATACAATGACACTACGACACACGTGGTATACTCCATCACACCACAGCACCACGCCTAACAATGCACCACTACAACATATAAGACATAACACAGAATGAAACTGTCGAAATAAGACACCTCACAACACATCACTGCACAAACACACCTCATGCCTTTGAACAAATACCCCAAAACATCATAACGAAATCAAACAGAGCCCTGCACTTCACCACCCAATCCTTCAGGTCATCACACTTTACCAAGCACATAGATATAGAAAGAGCTTCCAGTCATAGCTCCAAAAATGCCCCTTCTTAAACAATTATTAGTGGTTCATATTTATTTAGAAGTATATCATTTATGCAATCGAAAATTATAAGAACATTGGATAACATAATTAATATGTACAATTACAAATAATTGAAAATAAAAATGTTACAAACCGTGTGTACATTGCAGTACTGTCTGGAAATGTTAGTTTGTCCTCATGTTTTTGGAGGAGTAGTTTAGAAATATATTTTTTTAAATGCATTATTTAAGTGCTGAAGTTAAAGTCTATTGTTTTCTTATATTTAAATTCTGGAGGAAAAAACGACAAGCATGCGTGCGCCTGCCTACATAACAAAGTAACTTTTTAGGAATGTTGCTAAATGAGGAACGTGGGCATCGGCCTTTCTCATTCTATTAACAAAGGTTGTATTTTTTCTGCAATAGATGATCGTACAACTTATTAAATGTCATCTTTTCAACTTCTACATCACTCTCCTACATATTCGGCTCTGATTGGGTTCATACCGCATATACTATGCTGGTCGGTATGCACTATTGCGCCAACATTTCTGGATCGCAGAGATTGTACTGATTCAATTTTGCATCCACATTTGGACCAACTCAATGATTCAAAATGGATTATTTACACTGGTAAATTGGTGCAGGTGTAGTTACGTCATAGGTCAGGCATGCAAATGATTCACGGCTCTTTGGCAATCTATTTAGGATGGAAATGTTGGTGTAAACCTGCATTGGTACAATCTATTAAATCTGGAAAGGTTGCATCAGTAAAATGTATGGAAAAGTAAATTTGTTAGATGGCAAATGGAAATTGAGTCTATATGGATACCACAGTCTGGTAGGACGAGGTAAAATCCAGTGCACTCTTCACTCCCTCTTTCAGTTACCTTGGGGGCTCAAATATGCTTTGTGATATCTCAGTCCTGATTAGCACTGTATGTAAAAGATGAGGTCTAAGTAGGACCATTCATGGTTGGTTGTCATGTGAACATGTGACGACTGTATATTGTAATCAAATTACTGCCTTTTGTGCCATTTGTTTCAATACATTTTCTTCTTTTTTACAGCAGAAATATCTGCCAGGTAACCCCCTAAAAAAGCTTGCTATAAGCACTTCCTTATTGTTATTACTAGGTTTAACCAAAAACCTAAATGTCTGGGCTTCCTCAAGTCAGCCATGCCTTTTGTAAAAACTGTATGTGCGGCTGTTGGTCGTGTATTCTACCTAGCAAGACTTAATTCTTTATTCCTCATGGTAATTTTGGGGTAACTTGAAATAATGTCATTTAAAGATTAGGACGTTGCTTGCATTTTAGACTTCCCTAAAAATCTTATTAGAATCATTTACACATGCTGATTCTTATAATGCTAAATTACAGACGTCCTAACCTGTAGAAGTGTATGATTCACTCTTTTAATCTAAAATGCTGTATGTTAACCCAATTATATTTCAAATTAATGTTTTTGGTTGAAGAACAATCTATCAAATGACAACCATTTGATAGATAGTTCTTCAAACTGTCTGACAATGGTGTACTCTAATCTTTTAACTATACGTACTCACATAATAAACTTCCTATGGACGTATAGTTTCCTTTATAAGAGCATGCATTTACACTATAATTCTTCCCAGTTAGTAGGCATTCCTGGAGGATTCACAGAAAAAGAATCCGCCCAATGGATTTTTAGCATCTTAGCTCCACTAGTCAAAAAAGCGTTCTTATGTTTTAAAAGTCTACTTATCAGTGATTAAAATATTTCTCCAATAATATATTAACTTCTGTGATCTGTAGGCTACTAGTCTCTTTCTTTTTACTACTCCTTTATACTTTATTTTGCTTTTTTATTTGTCTCATTATCTGATAAAAACCTAGTTACTTTTTTTCTGAGACATCTAACTATAACCAACAGCAACACCTCCATCCATGGATGAAAAGGCACTGCATGTAGGACATAGGATACATTGAAGGCACAAGAAATAGCATCTGTTGGATACTTTAACCTCAATGTAATTGCAATAATTTGAAATTCAGCACATTCGTTATCTGTCCCATGTTCTCTGTTTGCGCACAATAAAAATGTCAGCCTCGCGTGGAACCACTCAGTTGGCAGCCTTTTTATGTGCCCACAGTGTACAACCATTCACGTTTTGTTGGCAACATTGATCATTTAGTGAAAACAAGCTGTTGATATCGCTTAGGCGTTTCCTTGGAAGAATACATTATTCCCTGATTCATTGATTTATTTGTGAATTGACTATAGATAGACTTCGAAGATGGCTTCTCTGTTGCCATTTCAGGGGCAGTAAAGATTGTTTTATTTAGTCCCTTGGGAAGGCCTACTGCTTTAGGGTGGGTGTTTGTCGCAGAGGCTGTCTTGTGTGATTCCCATGTTCAGGAGAGAAAATGGTTTAAATTCTAGGAAGAAACCATAGGCCAATCCCCGAAAGAGTGATGAAACCTGCGCACAGAGACTAAAGAATCAATACAATGCAGCAATAGCCACAATGATATTGACTATAAGACCTGACGAAAAACCATTCTATGTTGCGTACCAATATCCACACCACCAATAATTGTTGCTTTGCAAATATACATAAACACACTGAAAGAAGTTTGGAATTTAGCGTTTTTTGCTGTAGATCTTACATAGAATGCAGATTTGGTAAGGGAATAGAGAAGAACATGTCTGCACTGAATGTCCTCCAGGTCACATACTTACAGGAATGCAACAAAGGCAACAGAAAACTTCAATGCAACATAATCGGTATGAACTCTGTTATAGAATGGAGTAGCTAGAGAATTAAAATACTACCCAAATGATCTGTACCTTTAATCACACCGAGCACGCAAAGTACACAAACCGGACCCTACATCAACCTTTGGATCATCCATCCATATGTACATTTTTTCATCCATAAATACATCTTCTCTTTATGCATGCACCCACCAATCTATCCAGGTATCCACCTATCCATTCTTTCACCCATTTATCTTTTCACCCTTCCCGGTCTGTCTGTTCTCATCCTTCCATAAATTCACCCTTTGACCTATCAATACTTTCACTCGTCCGTCCATCCTTACACTTATCCTGCCATTCATTCGTACACCCTTCCATCCTACCTTTTCTTCCTTGTTTCATTCTTTTCTCCCTTCCTTACTCCCAGTGGTGGCTTCTTCGCTACGGCGGAGGAGCGCCTTCCACTGCTTTTAAGCAGTGCAAAGTACGAAACTTAAAATGATAATAACTTTGAATTATTATCATTTTATGCTTCGTGCTTTGCTCTGCTCTCGGAGCAGGGATGGGGAGAATTGGTTTGCCCACTCCTAAGTGCACATGACTGTTTGGCCGGCCCTCTTGGGTCTGTACTGGCTGTGCTTCCTATTCCAAGACGAGGAGAGCAAGAGCAGAAACGCGGGACTCACCACCCAAGAGCCATGCTGGCCGCCAATGCTTTCTTCAATTGTGCTTTCTTTCCACTCTTTCGGAATCATTAAAGTGCCCACTGGGCTTCCTTAGCTGATCTTTCTTGGGAGGTAGAACTTCCTGAATTGCCCTTAGCTTTTGATTTTTTTGCAAAATTTGCCTTCTGAATACATAACACTAGGTAACATAAGAATGTCAACATTTACACAATATTCATTCCACTTAAGAGAAACTATACTAAATGCATACATCAGTTTTTAATAAATTTTAAAATAAAATATCCCTTTTCTCTCTTATAATTCTAAACTTTAGAGAATTATATTACTAATTTGGATGAAGAATGAGTTATTGCAATGCATTTCTTTAGATAGAAACCAGAGGCGCAACTAGAGCCTAATTTCGGGGGGGGCTAAGAAAACATTTCGGGGGGGGCTGAATCTTTAAGCAATAGGCAGAGTGGAGCTGCGGGGGCTCTTAGAAGGGGTGAGACAACAGCAAGGCCTCATTAACATGCAAATGGTCTTTTAAAGACCTGTGAAGTGCTCGGGTGCGGCTGCGTGTGTGCCCGGGAAGCTGTCTCATCCCGGGCGCCACACACGACGGGGGGAGCTGAAGCCCTTTCAGTCCAATGGGTGTTGCGCGCCTGTTAGAAACCCAATAATCGTGGATTTGATAATGTAAACGGAACGTGCACACAAGTCGCAGCAGTAATGCCCCAACTCATCTGCTTATTCACCTGGGTTGAGATGGGTTGAGATGCATTGTACTCACTAAGACACAAAACATCAGTACTAACCCAAGCAACACTAAAACATATACAGCACATCTATCTTGACAACCAGAATTAAGCCACACAATGTACTTTGCATAAGGCAACACACACACCCAACTGGGAGCAGGAAAGAGGTGCATCCCCTGCACCGCATATCTCCCTGCACGCTGTATGTCAGCATATTGTATACAGAATATCGACTATCATTCATAAATTGTGTCCTAAATAGCAGTATGGTCTACAAAAATATTGTCCCACTAGACTTAGATTTTCTATTATTAACTTCAATGAGGCAATATTTTTAAAACGCTATGAAGAACCTGATATTTATGTCAGATGGTATTCTGACAATGATATTATGGTACTACACCTGAAGACCTCACAAACCACTTAGAACCTTTTCTGTCCACGCGGCACATGCCCCATTAAACACAGCAATAGCCAAAATCTTCAATAAATTATCAAACACAATTCGTAACACACTCCCATACAACACTGCAAATACCACCAACACACCCAAATGTCACAAAACACACTATATCAAACAATGAACCGAAATCCACCCCAATTCATTACAATGAACAGCCCAGAGCCCTGCAGCCTACCACTCACACCTTCATGCCTCAGGAGTTTAGCTTCCATTGGGGCAGCGGGTGCAGTGGCAACGGGGTTCAGAGATTTGAGGTGTGCACTAGATGCGGATCATTGCTGTATTTTACAATTCAAACAGCAGCCAGAGGGCCTATTTCCTTCCTTGCACTGTCTCGCCAACCACAGACCATGTGGCTCCACTACACAACAATGCAGTATTCAACACAACAACAACTGCTATCATTCAATAAGATACCTCTTTTTTTAGGTCATCCAAGTAGTATCCTTTGTCCTCATTATCAAAGAACAAATTGTTATGGAATATAGTTGTACCTGGTTGCCAATCCAACGTACATGCTCTTGCACTTTGACTTCCAGCTCAGCTTCTGCCTCTGTTGTGGTGCAAGTGGTAACTACCCCAATTATGTAATTTAGTTTTGCACGCGTTTTGTGCAAATTATGTCTATGCTATTATCAACCGGGTCATACTAGCGCTAAACTCTCCATATGTCAACATTGTCATTTGGATACTTTTGTAAACTTTTGTACACTGTTCCTCTCTTCATCAAATGTTTGCACTGAAATCAAGAATGAACCCTTAAGTGTCCCAGGTGGGCGCGTGGTTCCCAACTTTAGTATAGTTAAAGAGCATGCTGACATTTTTATATGGTGTTTAATGGTATCGTGAATATTTTTCGCGTGCATTAGACTAGCAATCGTTAACAATATATTTAGAGAATATGGAAATGTTTATTATCACTATGTCCTCTCCTGATACTATAACAACACAGAAGTAGAATTACCAAGGATTTGAGGATCTTGGACTACAATTGTGGGGGAAAAAAAGAATAATATATACAGAAGTGCTCAAAAGTTACATGTAAATGCACATTTCAATAAAGGAAACAGTATTTTGCAAAGATGATGTAATCCATTGAAATGGGTCTTTACCATACAACATCCACCTTTCCTGGGTCAGAATCCGAATGTGCACTCAAATGCACTGATCTTCTGAAACTTGCTCAAAAAAGTCCTACAACAATAGAGAATATGTGGATTTGTTGTTTGTTCAATCTATTACAATAGAAAACCCTAGCAGGTGTTTGCCACCGCATTCGGAAGTCGGGTGGGGGTGGGGGGGTGGGGTGATGGAGTAAGGACAAAACTTGTGCTTGCTGGAATGTTCTAACATTAAACAAACCAATTATGAACGGCAGTGTAAATTCTCAAAACATTTGAGGTGACAGGAACCCACAGCAGTCACAATGAAGCTGTCTTTGAGTGGCTTTAAGGTTAAGTATCTCCTAAATAAACATATGCCAGATGAGGGATTGGTGGCCATAATACAAAAATAATCTCTCATACATAGCCAATGAAAAGGTCTTCCACAAAGAGAGATCCCCACTTTATAATGTGAAATGTAAAGGGGGTTAATATCTGACAAAGTACATTTGGGCATCACAAAACAGGAATTTGCTAGTTGAGTTGCATTTCTTCTCAGGCTTCCTGTGCATGTGCATCATGGTATTAGTGGGCGTGACTTGCACAACCCAGGTAAACCTGGGGCTTGCAACAGAAAGTGCACATGATAGTAAGTGTCCAAAACATGCATTAAATGATGTATTTGAAACTTTGGTATAGTGCTAAAGAAAAGCCTTACATTGCCTTCAGAACACCGAATTAAATGTCCTCTGACCCGGTACGGCCTGTCAGTGGATAGTCGGGTGGGCCCCTTGCTCTATAAAATCATCCTGTATTATCCATTTAGTGTCTGTCTCTAAGGCCTTCTGTCTGGGAAGGGCACAGGCTAGATCCACATGGCAGAATTAGTCTGTGGTGGGTGGTACACTGGTGTTATAGAATGATTAGTATAACTCAGTCAATACAAAGAATCTGACTTTATCACACTGCATTTTCCTAGAAGGTGCAGTAAGTCAGGCCTAAGCATCTGCCAAGCATTCCCTGAGCTCTCTGTGAGATTGTATTTTTAAAGTACCAGGACAAAGCACAAAGGCCGGTACTCTTTGTCTCCTTTCTTTTATCTCTTCCCTCTGAACCTATCCTGTCAGATCAACTGCACGGCCTCAAATCGCTGGTCAGCGCATAGTGGAGAAATATTTTCTGGAATTCGTTGACCCTTCTGTGTGAGAGAACCTTAGCTCTGTTTCCATTGACTTTTACTCCTCTGTTACCAGGTGCAGCAGAAAGGCTTTCAGTGCTGGATTTATGTGTGTGGACTTATGTTTAGCCAAGACAGGATGTTACGGAAGTCTAACATGAGAGGATCAACGCTCCAGTCAGCTTCGTTGGTGGTTGGCGTGGAGCTCTGTGGAGTGGATGCAGACTCACCAGAAGTACAGAGGCAGCAGGAGCTCAGTTGCACATCTGTTGACCACTGATGATGTTGAAAAGTTGAACCCCCATCCTGCTCCTAACCCCTCAAAAGCCTTCTATTTGTGATGGAAAGTACAGAACGTAAATAGGGATTGTACAGCCATTTCCTTTTCACTTCTTGTTGTTTTCTGGGACCATTGGTGATAAGAGATGAGCGAGGGTGACAGATGTCTGACATTTTCTTATTTATTCGACGTGCCTCGTGGTATCACCTAGGCGTCATCGCCATTCAAGAGGTAGGGTGATATTTCTTCTTTGGCCCAACAATAATAGCAATGGAACCTATGCATATTGCACATCACATGAGGCACAGAAGAGTTCACCTGATTACACCTCTTTCCTCTGAGGGTTTGAGACGCTGTGCTATTCAGCACCTCCACAGAAGAGCTCTCAATAACCAGGAGAATCTGACATTGCAGCAAGATGTGCAAATTTAACTTTTGCATGTTTAAAGTATTTGGGAATCTGAAAATTTTCATTTACCTAACCATATTTTGTGCATTACAAAAATGTACAGATTCTGATTAAAACAAAATTATTTTGTATGTTAAAAATTCATCTGAAATATATAGCAGCAAACGTCACGCTGCCAATGAAGAGAAATTTAGCAAGGCAGGAGAAGTGGCGAGTTATAAAGAGGAAATGTTTTCTACATACTCTTTAGTTCCATTTCCAGAGCAGATACTTGGAGGTGGCGAGGCTGCAAGGCCAGGAGGTCACGCTCCTTTATCACTTATTGATTGGAAGATAATTCAGAGTTGGCCAGCTCGATGCAGAAGCAATCAGTCAAAGGGCTGCTTTAGCAATAACCCTACCAACATGCAATGCATTGTAATACAACTGTCTCGAGACTGCTTCCAAACAAGATAAACTTTGAGAAGAATATTCTTTTTGTTGTTCCCTCTCTGCCCATAGCAGTGATGAGGGAGCCACAGCAAGGAACCAACTCATCTGGAGACATGGTTTTGTTTTTACAAGGAACAGGTTGGGTCTGCTGCTCGGAATGCCTTTATTGCACTGTGATTGTCTGTAGGTATCCCTAGTCCTTTGGCACACTTTATTCCTCTCCTCCAAATTACCAATGTACCCCTGCTACCTTATACGCTGCAGAAATTGCTTTTTTTTATTTCTTAAGGCAAAAATGATTCCATTCCCTGAGGTCCACTTGGTTCACTCCTACATTGAACAAAAAAACGAATTATTGGTTTGTTGACCTTAAAGGAGAAGAATTTTCCCAACCGCAATATATAGGATGGCAAAGGCTTAGAAAAAAAGATATCAGGTCTGCTTGTGATAGTCGAATGGTGTTTAGAACAGGAAACGTCCTGAGAACGCGGGCAGAGCCACGCTTGGTATTCCAGTGCAAGTGCAACCATGCTTGCCTAAACCATGCATATGTCTTAACCACGCATAGGCGTGGTTCAGGCGTATGCACTGTCTAGATGCATTACTGAGATGATCCAGCCCATGAACAGGAAGAATCGGGAGAGGATGCAGAGAGGTAATTAGGGATGGGGCTGAGTTGTGGGGGGTGGGTGGTAGTTTTTAAGGGTTGGTGTAGTTTTTAGGGCTCAGGGTTAGTGTTCAGGGTTGTTTTCAGGTCTGGTGTGGGGTTGTTTTCAGGGCTGGGGTTGTTTTTAGAGCTGGGGTTGGGTTGCTATAAGGGCTCGGGAGGGTCAGCGTAGATTTTAGAGCTTAGCGGGGTCCAGGGTAGTTTTTAGGACTCAGGGGGGGGGGTTGGGGTAGTTTTAAGGGGGGGGGCACTTTTAAGGGCTTGGCAGGGTACTTCTTATGGCTTGGGGAGTTGGGGTCATTTTGGGGCTCGGGGGGATCGGTGAAATTTTTAGGGATCAGGGGTCAGGTTAATTTTTAGGGCTCTGGGTGGGGTTCAGGTACTTTTTAGGGCACGAGGGTGTCGGGGTAGTTGTTAGGGCTAAGGGCAGGTGCCATAGAGTGAAATCTTCACCACACATACCTATACCACTCATGCCTTTACCACGAAATTGCTTGGTATAGGCATGCTTGGTAAATGAATGAGTTGTTCAGACACATTCATGGTTTAGTCAGCGTAGCAGAGGCATGCAAGGTTTAGTCACGTGTGCCTCTGTCATACTACCATTGAGAACATTGGATTACCGTGATGTGTTCACTCTCTTTACTGATGTTGTGGTGGACTCATTGAAAGAGCTGATAAGTGGCATTGTTATGTTTAATTGTGCAATTAGTAGATAAAGCCAGGACCTTTCATCAGTGACGGATAGTTATCATGTTTTTTTACCACTGACCTCAGTACAACAGGTAATGTTATGCTTGTACAGAGGATAGTGTGGCTGTGTGATACCCGATCAACACTTGACAAACACTAAAGAAAAGGCATGATGAAGCATGCAGAAATGAATTTTTATGCCGAGTATCTCAAATACTTCTAATCCGATTCAGGGCCAAAGTGCCATCCCCATTTGGTTTTAAAGGCCCGGTCTGAGCAAAAAAACATATACCAGCTAGGTAATGTGAAAACCTTATTTATAGCAACCACTCAGGCTTGTTTAAACAATCTTTGCGAAAACATGTCAGCTTGACATTCCATTAATACTGGTTCAGGTCTGTCAAATAAACATGATTCTCTCAAACTAAGTTTAACATGGAAGCTTAACTCTGTTGTCACCAACAACGACTGCATATGAAGCAAACCATCTGACTGTTTCATTATTCAGGGTACATGAGGTTAAAAATACACATTAGGAAGTGCATGTTATTAGCCCACAAATAAACTAAGATGCCTTGCAGTCTGACCATAGCTTGATGGCAAAGTCCAGCTAGCTTGTGTGTAAAAAGAGATACTTCTCCTCCTCCACCTCCCCCCAAAACATAGGCATGCCAGAAAATGCGTGGCCCATTGTGTGAAAATATTGTTGAGAAGAGCAGTGTGCCCCCTGATGTTGCTACGGGGTCACAATTAAGTTCATTTGTTTGAAAGCGGAGTCCCAACTTGGCCAAATGTAACAGCGTGCAGCGTGCAAACAATCCCCAGTCTATGGTTAGACGAGAAGAAGAAAATCCCGCCTGGAGTCTGACTTCCTTCCCCCAGCAGCGACAATGTGAAAAGGGTGCATTGAAATGTTTGGAGTTTTGTGTTCATTCACATGCCAATTAAAATCTTCTTGCTTTCCTGCTAATGAGATGTGAATGCAAGCGAGACGCATTCTCAGACGTGGAGCGCTATTTAACATAGAAAATGGGACTATGGGAACCTGACTTGACTAGCTGGACAACAAGACCTTCCCATGCAAAGAAGTAAAAGATTCTAGGGATAACTAGGCAATGCCATTCGCTAGGTTGTTGAATACCATTATTTGGGAATGTTTCACTCTTCAATGGGACTGGTGCCCAAGACACCTCCGGTTACCATAAGAGCGAGGTTCCCTAACATGTTGCACCAAATGATAAGCGTGGTCAACCAGTCACCCAACCCATGAGCCCAGGGCTCCAGGGGAATGAACTATAAAACTGCTTGCCCACAGACATGTGACTTGCACCAACCAAACCGCACCAGGTATGCAAGATGATCTTCCTCCAACCCGGTACAGAAAGTGGTGCATAAGAACAATACATGAGTGTAGGAACTGAGCTAAAAAAATGTTTTTGACAGTGCAGTTTTTCTGAATGCATATCTGATAATGATGTTTCTTCAATAAGAAGAAAATGGTGTCTTCTCCTGGCAGCATTCAAAATTGGCCACAGCCAAACATATTGAAAAATAAGAGTTTTTCTTCATCGAATGTGGTAATTGGCCATTTCGCTCCATAGCTGGTCACAAAGACATGTGATGTAGTGAGAGAGTCAAAATCCTGAACAACTTCTCACTAAAAAAAACTCCCCTTGTCGCCATACAAGATTGCATCTATTAAAGTGCTGTTGTTTTTGTGCCATTGAAATGTATTTTGCATCATAAAATGATACTGCTTTTTGTCTTAGAGTACTTAGTGCAAGTGGAGAGGAAATCTTTAATAAAAATAATTTTCTTTAAAAGGATCTTTTTTACCTGTTGTTATAGTAACTGAATCATATGAAGAGAAATGTGAAATTTTGGGTGAAATCCAATAAACTCTATGGTGGAGTCGTCATAATACACATTTTTAAGGACTGAAAATAATGGAAATGTTTCATTCTAACAAAGAGAAGGGCGGCGCTCGTTCTGTGAAATGAAACTGACTTCGGCGGTCCTTTAGCCCTGGCAGCAGGAAGGAGGAGTATTCCCTCCATCACCGTGAACTGGTCCAGCTGGCAGCCATCTTCAGAGCTCTTTTGTTCTTGGTTGTTTTTGCCCCCAGCTGACATTCTAAGTACAAAGAAAATTGTGCTTGGACCTGTGAATTTCCCACGTAGGCAAGGATAACACAGGGCCGGCTTCAGAGTGTTGCAGGAAAGAGAGGGGTAACATGTGTAGCTTCAGTTAAACCAAAATCACCTTCTCTCTTGTTCGCACTTAGAGAACTTGGAGGGTAAAACCGCGGGGGGTCCCAGTGTAATAAAGACATATTGCTTTAGTGGATTACGACGTATGAAGGACATATTGCTTTAGTGGATTAAGACGTATGAAGGACATATTGTACACAGAAATCCATACATCAGGGAACCTCATTCTGAATCCAGGGTCCTCAGAAGATGGGTAGCCATGGTGAGGGACACCCATAGAGCTTCGATGTGTGGGTACACATAGGCCTTGGGGCACTTCAAACAACACAAAAGAGGAAGCTTCCAGAGCTGGCTGTATTATGCTAAATATGGCCTCCAGAACTGGACACAATACACAACAGGTTACCCACAGACTAAGACATGACAGTCCAGGCGAGGGCCCCAAAACTGGAAGCGACATTCCTGGTGTGGCTTTCAGAACTGCACTTTATTCGAGATAATGAGGTGTTTCCAGTCACAAGCACAGTGTGAGGAGGTAGGATGCCTGCTTTATTTCCAGGGATGTTGATTCACCAAATTGCCTGGGGTAGCAGAAGTGATATTAGATGCCCCTTATCCCCCAATCACATGACAGGAAGTGATGTCATATGATCTATGACCTGCTATCACTCTCCCCTCAGCTAATTGTTTCTCAAATACCTGTCCTTTTCACTACCTCACACTCCCCGTCTTTCTCACCTGTTGCTGTCTCATTTTCCCCCTCCTATCACCTCCTCTTTGTCTACTGTGTCTTCCTCACTGATCTCCCTATATCTTGCATGTCGGAATTTCTCACCTGTTCTATCTCTTTCTCACTTGTCCTCCACCTTTCTCACTCCTTTGCCTCTCACTTTCTCACCTGTCTAAATATCGCCTCCATACCTCTCACATTTCCTCTGCACCACCTCTCCCTCAACTGTTTTTTTCTAACGTTCCTCTGAGTCCCACAGTTGTTTTTTCTAACCTTCCTCCGTGTCTCTTTTTAAACCGTATAACCGTTGTGTCCCACTCACCTCTGTCACTTTACCACGATATTCTCAATTGCATCCCTTCTATCATCTGTCACTTTCTCACCTGTCCGCCTCCCTACTTCTTATTTGCCTTTCTAACCTGGCTCTTTATGATGCCTTTCTCTCGCACCTGTCTTCTCTTCTCTCAGAGCTGTCTCTCTTATCATTGTCAGTTATCTCTCTCAGGGTCTTATTTATGAGCCCTTGTATCACATTTACAACGCTGTTGTGTCACTTTTTGTGACGCTGTGGCGGAGTAAATAATGTGCCACGTTGCTCCATATTTACAAAGTGATGCATCTAGGCAGGAGCATCAGTTCCTAAAGCCCTGTGTTACATTATACCTGCACCAGGTATAATGTATGCAGGGAGGGCCTTCCCCCGCATTAAAGCCTCGTAGAAGTGGTGCATTGAAATCTATAAGCTTACAGTGCGCCACTTCGAGGACGCCACTACGTCGCAGTGCTATAATCATAGGCCTTCCCTCTGCATTGCTGGAGTTGCATCACACTTCCGACACAACTCCAGCAATGCGTCAGTTTTGGGCCAACAGATAGGTCAGTAATACTGATGTCTGTCATTCCTTGCGACATGATGCATCATACAGTAAATATGACGCATCGATGGTGTCGCAAGGAGGGCGCATCGCTGTTTTGTCACAGCGATGCGACACTTCTCATAAATAAAACCCTCAATGTCTCCAGCACACTCTCCCTTGCCTTTTCTCTGAAGACTCTGTCTCAGTAGTGTCTCACCTCTCTAATCTGTTTCCCAACTCTCTCTCTCAACTGCCTCTGTATTACTTCTGTCACCTGTCCATCTCGAGCTGTATCTCAAGTTTTGCCAGCCTCCATCTACCTCTCAGTTATCTATCGGCAGCTGTCACCTTATTACTTTTTTCATTTCTGTGTCTCCCTTGCTCTCTTTCTTAGCTACCTCTTCCTCATCTGTGTCCATCTTCAGCACTCTCTCAAACTGTCCCTTGTCTTCCCCTCTCTCTGATGCTCAGCTGTCTCTTTGTCACCAGTCGATGACCTATCAGTCTTACCTGTCACCTCTCTTTAATGACACTTTTATATCTCTCTCCCCTACTTTCTCCTGTTTTTTTGCCCCCTTTCAAATTCCTAAAAGCAACAGGAGCAGCAGGAGGCGTGGACCATTTTACTTAAACTTGAAACAATTCCACTTGAAACAATAAATAAGTTTAATAAATGTATCATTTTCCTCTGAGGCCTGGGATTGCAAGCAAAGTGCTTGGGATCGCAGGAGGCAAGCCCGGGATCGCAGTTGTGACCCCTGTCTACTCCTAGATGATGCCCATGCTGTTTCCTTCTTGTTAGGACTTCATCTGCACCATTGTGCTGTGTGTGTGAATGGTTGCAGAGCTGAGAAAGAACCAACCTTTAGGTATGACAATGTTCAGAATTAAGACAAAGACTGAGGTTGGGAAAATGCAAATTATTCTAAAATAAAAATGTGTGCATATGCTGGTAGCAGGCTGCCTCTTTTTTAGGAAATCGTATGCATGCACTGTTAGAGAGTTGATTCTTCCGGAATTAGGAGACGTGTGAGACTGTGAAGATGCCCCTTCCTTCAAACCCAAGTCAGAGCTACAAGCTTTGCTAATTTGTACTTAGGAGAAAGGAAAAGCTGCTAGTATGCACTTTACTTCAGACCAAAGAAAGAGCGGCGATGAGAGCATCAAGCCTGGTCATGAAAGTCTGCTCTGCTCGCGGAGTTTGAGTTTTTCCCACTCTGCACATCACTAGGGGGCATATCAACAAGGGCTTTATCTCTGCTTTTTTGGCTTTAAAAGCCAAAAAAGGAGAGATAAAACTAGCACCCTATCAACAACAGGGTGCTAACACGCAAATTTGCATGTTAGCACCCTTTTACTCTACGCTTCCCCTTGCATCTCTAATGAGATGCAAAGGGGGCGTTCCAGAGTAAAATAATAGGAGAAATGTCGCTAAGCGACATTTCTCCTATTATCAAGAATGTCGCTAACCCTGTTAGAGACAAAAAAAGCAGCGCTAACCGCGGTTAAAGCTGCTTTTTTACGTCGGCTAATTTTCAGACTTAGCCATGATATCCTATGGAAGGAGGATATCATGGCTAAGTTTGCCTGCCCCTATCAACAAGGTAACGTGAGATTATCGCTGGGTTTCCAGCGATAATCTCACGTTAGCCTGTTAGCGTGAGGATTTTTATCGCTATTGAGATAAGCGTTGCTAATAGCACGCTATCTCAGCGATAAAAATTCACGCTAGCCGGCGATAATTATCCTCACGCTAAGAGCGCTGAGTGATAATTATCGC
The DNA here is from genome assembly GCF_964204655.1 of Triturus cristatus. Lineage (NCBI taxonomy): Eukaryota > Metazoa > Chordata > Amphibia > Caudata > Salamandridae > Triturus > Triturus cristatus. Next base: position 895,419,220 of record NC_140588.1, read on the forward strand.
CGGTTGTTGTTGATATGCCCCTTAGAGTTTCGAAAAACTCTGTTCCACTATGCAGAATGGAGTTTTTCCTCACTCGCGCTTCCCAGTGTGAAGTTGGCGAGCAAGAAAAATCTTACTCCAAAGCACATCCCAGCGAATTAAGGGGCAAATCAACAAGGGCTTTATCTCTGCCTTTTTGGCTTTAAAAGCCAAAAAAGCAGAGATAAAACGAGCGCCCTATCAACAACAGGGTGCTAACATGCAAATTTGCATGTTAGCACCCTTTTACTCTACGCTTCCCCTTGCATCTCTAATGAGATGCAAAGGGGGCGTCCCAGAGTAAAATAATAGGAGAAATGTCGCTAAGCGACATTTCTCCTATTATCAAGAATATCGCTAACCCTGTTAGAGACAAAAAAAGCAGCGCTAACCGCGGTTAACGCTGCTTTTTTACGTCTGGTATTTTTCTGACTTAGCCATGATATCCTATGGAAGGAGGATATCATGGCTAAGTTTGTCTGTCCCTATCAACAAGCTAACGTGAGATTATCGCTGTGTTTCCAGCGATAATCTCACGTTAGCCACTTAGCGTGAGGATTTTTATCGCTATTGAGATAAGCGTTGCTAATAGCACGCTATCTCAGCGATAAAAATCAACGCTAGCCGGCGATAATTATCCTAGCGCTAAGTGCGCTTAGCGATAATTATCGCCGGTTGTTGTTGATATGCCCCTAAGAAACCTTCCGTTCACGTTGAGGAAGCTACTTGAGTCGAAGAAGGAAGCAGCACCCTTTTGGCTGAGCATGGTGCTGTTTGTGCTGATTTTCAGTGCTGGACAAACACACACTGCTAAAAATTAGCGTGAATGTCACGTACTCAGCACTCTGCCGATTATGGAACTCCGTGTAGCACAGCGGAGTTTTCTGGTCACTTCGCAGGGTTCTGCATAGTGGGACTCCACACACTCTGCCCTGTCTTAGAGCGCATTCACAGACATGGGGACTAATGGGAAAGTATTGTTAAACTGGTCACAAAAACAGGTCGCAAGTAGAGACCGGTATTTTTGCTGCCAGTATGAAAGTTTGCAATACAGCCAATGTACTAATATAAGTCCGCAAAATTCCAAATTGGAGTTGGCCGCAATCACACATAATTAATATTCATTAGGTACGTCGCAAATTGTGACTCACTCCAAAATGGGGCGAATTACAGTTATTGAGGCCTGCAAGGGTGAGCAAACCATCATGCCTGTGAATGCCTTTAAATAAAGAAACCTTTTTTTAAAGCACCCAAAATTCCTTACATTAACTTTTTAAATGTAATTTGAGTGTCTGTGAGCGAAAAATACGTTAGTACATCAGGCTCTAAGACACAGGCAGAAGCTACGAGTTTGCACATTACTTGAGAACTAAGACACAGGAAGAAGCTACGAGTTTGCACATTACTTGAGAACTAAGACACAGGCAGAAGCTACGAGTTTGCACATTACTTGAGAACTAAGACACAAGAAGAAGCTACGAGTTTGCACATTACTTGAGAACTAAGACACAGGCAGAAGCTACGAGTTTGCACATTACTTGAGAACTAAGACACAGGCAGAAGCTACGAGTTTGCACATTACTTAAGACATAGACCCAGGCAGCAGCTGCAGCAATGCGTTTTTTCCAGAATGTGCAAGTACATCAATGACTCCAACATAAAGAAACAGGCTGCCGTGTCGGCGTGTGCTTTAGAACGGGATTCATGGCTAAGAGGGGAATAAACCGGGTATGCCACTTATACCAGATCGATGACACAGGCAAAACATTGAATTTCCACATCCTTTCGGAGTTAGAATGCAAGCAGAACGTGGTGACGCAGAACTAAGACAACACTTCGTTAAGAATGAAGACAACTGAGGGCGTGTGCATTACAAATCACACTCAGGTTTTGGGTTTAGTAGTTTCAAGCAAACGCTCATAAGGACCCCACTATTCACGGACAGGGCCGCTTTAAAGTCGTGTTTTAGCAACAGGCAACTCTCAGCAATGCTCAGTAATAACAGACGCATTCCATCTGGAGCCCTTCGCACAAGTAATAAATAAAGTATCAACGCAGATGCCACTGACCCTGATGATGGTGTGAAACAAGATATAGTAATACTCTGTTGTGAACACACGTGTGTGGCCCCATGGCCACGAAGCCATATATCGAGGGATTTCGCCACAGATCGAAAGATAGGCAGATGCTGTGAATGTGGGTTCTCCTGGGAGGGGTGGGGGTGACTTTCTTTATGAGGCACGAACATCTGACGTGGTTCCTCACAATGGCAGGGTGTTCAGCTGCTGTGATGCGATGTTTGGTCCTTCTGTCCTCCTGGCCATCCGGTGTTTGGCCGCTTTTCCCTCCTCGCATCTGCCCAGGAGATACTTCCGGTCAAAGACAGATCAATGCTTCACAATTCACAGAGTGCCTCACAGTCTACCCGGAGAGAAACCATAAGAACAAGGCTTCCAAAGGCCCCCATCTCCCGCTAAAATTCACGTCATAGTGCGTGCGCCGCTGTCCCTGGCCCGTCTCTGTGAGCACTGCCCGGGCTTTATGGGAAATACACTTCACGAAAAGAATGTACACAGCATAAGGGTGTTAGAACATGGAGATAAGGAATGCGTTATGCGTTGAGGGAAGGCACCGTGTAAAGTGAAATAAAATAAAAATAAAATATGACTATTGATGTAGCGCACACCGCACATTATATATCTGCTTAGGCCCTTAAATTAGAGGTCGCTAGCATCTAAATCAGCGCCACTGGTGAGAAACCACAAAAGGGTGCACGACTGAGTATGTGGTACCAGGGCACGACTGAGTATGTAGTACCAGGGTACGACTGAGTATGTAGTACCAGGGCACGACTGAGTATGTAGTACCAGGGCACGACTGAGTATGTAGTACCAGGGCACAACTGAGTATGTAGTACCAGGGCACGACTGAGTATGTAGTACCAGGGCACGACTGAGTATGCAGTAGCAGGACTGACAGTGCGGCTTGCGGGACCAGTAACCCACCGAAAGGCCTCAGAAGGATGAAAGGCTAAGATACAAAACGGTGACGTCATGTGGACACTAATACCCTGGAGACATGGATTTCCGATTTCATGGGAGATCGTCTTTAAATGAAAGTCTGTGTTTGACGATGCTGTCTTCGAAACACATTGAAAAGTCACATTTGTGAGCATGCATAGCTCTTAATTCCCAGGGGTTCGAAGAGGCGAAACTGAAAAGATGGTCACTGGATAAAAACGTTTGAGATCATTGTAAATGTATGGTAATTTCAATATTTGGTAGTTTAATGCAATGCGTTTTGGTCTGAAAGGTGTGATGTAGCAGCCAGCAACAAGGAACCTCCTGAGATGCAGCCGTAAGTGATCGAAGGGTGCAGGGAGAGAGCAGACGGCAGCTGCTAACATGGGAGAGAGTGCTTGCTGCCATGTTTAACTTTCATAAGCAGATATACTCTCTATATAGTGCTTTGCAACCAGTAGGGAAGTCGTGGTGCTATATTTAATGCCCATAGATAAGTTGACTCAAAACAACACCCCAAACATTGCTACAATCCCAGTGCGTTTATATCCGATGCTCACATTTAGGGCTGGGCGGAATTTCAACTACACAGAGTCATTTTAGTAATTCCACGCGACTCTTTGATGCGGAATTATCAATAACAATGTGATGATGTCCACTCGCGCCATCAAGAGTAACTTAAGAGAAAACAATTCTCTTGCGAGTGCGCGAGCAGCTGCTATTTAGGTTCTGTTGCATTTAGCGCAATTTCTTAGCGCAAAATGCATTCTTCCATTCATTTTGGACATGGAGACGTATTTTGTGCTAGGAAAGTAAATCTAAATGTAGAATTACTCTTCTTGCCTGCTTCCACGAAATCTCACCCAACCTTATGCTATTTTGATGAGCAGGAGTGTGCTTCACCTGACTGTTGTGATGAACGCTGAACACTTTTTATTAAGGATATTTTGTTGAATTTAGGAGTGGTCACTTCTTTCTGCTGTTGACTTCAATCCCATTGGCTGTGAATGCTGCGTACTCTGGGCCATATTATCAAGGAACGGCGATAACATTATCGCCGCTTTGGCGGCAGGAAACTGCCGCTAAAGCGGCAATAATGGGCTTGATAATATGCCCTTGAGAATTCCCATAGAAGCCCAGGTTCTGGTGTCAACCTGGGCTTCTATGGGAATTCTCAGGGTCATATTTTCAAGCCATTGTCGCCGCTTTAGCGGCAGTTTCCTGACGCCTAAGCGGTGATAATGTTATCGCCGTTCCTTGATAATGTGGCCCCCTACATGTGCATCTTCCACTGATTCTTGCCCAGGTGCAGACTGTGGTGTGCACAGCGCATATCTAATGGGCCTTCAGAAGCTTCGCTGCCCCACCCACATCAGCCCCCACACCAGACCCTTTTCTTGCCTTCTCCAGGGTAGGTCAGGGGAGTAGCTTGGTCAGTAAGACTGATAGAGTGTGGGGGTGCAAGTTTCAGATCTTCCAACAACCCTTCTGGGATATTTTGTTAAAACAAATTGCACGACAATCAGGGTGCACGGAAGGCACCCAGGGGCAGTGGAAGGGGAGAGGAATGCATATTGGTTGGGCCTCTGGGTGAGAGAAAACACAATATTTTGTAAAATAACCAACATTTTTGAGGGATTTCAAAAAAGGGAGAGTACCTGTGCGTTTTTGTCTGTGTGGATGTAAAAATTCCTGGTGAAATGCGCCAAACATCTCACAATATGCAGAAGTACCTTTACCCGACTAGTTATAAAAAAAATACATTTATTAGTGGGTGTAATGACCCAAACGTCCCCCCAGCTCCTCCCCCCCCCCCCAAAGCTATGCTCCTAAACCACGATAACATACCTCAGTCTTAAGACAAGCCATGCCAGAATAACATCATGTGTTGCTAACGTCGCATTCGTATCTTTGAGTTAAATATTTACCTACAGATCACGAGTCAGCGCCACAGTAATGCTCACTCGGCCTTTCATCCTTCCGAGATGCAAAATGTGGTATCATTAAACAGGACGACAGTAACAGGTATTATTTACAACAATTAGAAACAGGAGAGGTGAGTCATCAAACAGGACGACAGTAACAGGTATTATTTACAACAATTAGAAACAGGAGAGGTGAGTCATCAAACAGGACGACAGTAACAGGTATTATTTACAACAATTAGAAACAGGAGAGGTGAGTCATCAAACAGGACGACAGTAACAGGTATTATTTACAACAATTAGAAACAGGAGAGGTGAGTCATCAAACAGGACGACAGTAACAGGTATTATTTACAACAATTAGAAACAGGAGAGGTGAGTCATCAAACAGGACGACAGTAACAGGTATTATTTACAACAATTAGAAACAGGAGAGGTGAGTCATCAAACAGGACGACAGTAACAGGTATTATTTACAACAATTAGAAACAGGAGAGGTGAGTCATCAAACAGGACGACAGTAACAGGTATTATTTACAACAATTAGAAACAGGAGAGGTGATTCATCAAACAGGACGACAGTAACAGGTATTATTTACAACAATTAGAAACAGGAGAGGTGAGGTACGAAGCGCTATTCACAACTAAGCTACAGCGAGACCGTCAATCCTCGGACGTGCACTAACATCTCCTGTCCCTGTCGCTTTTCTGTCTTCGGACCTTGGTGACTTGCTGCACTTTGCTCGAAAACATTTGAACGATTGCATCATGTCCGGTTTATCTAAATGTATAGCAGGGTTACGTATTTGCACGCATTTAATTCAAATGTCAGCACATTGTCTAGATCTTTGTCCTACAGGGATACAGACAGTGGCATGTAAACAGACTAACAGTGACAATAATTCCTTGTTTGATCCGCTGTGCATTTATTCTAAATATAATAATCTCACGTTTTTAAGAGGGTTAAAAACACTCTCGGGACGTAAAAGGAATTTCCTGACGGAAAGAGCGATCTGTCTGCACTTAGCAACCATCTCTGCTCGGGAAGCCCCTGCGCGGGCTCCAACATGTCAGCGCCATAAAATCTCTGTCTCTGCTCACAGCGTGGACGGGTTGGGCTCGGCCCCCTCACGCCCCCTTTAATTCTTCGGCTGTCACTTCCTCAGTCGCTGAGGCTGAACGAACTGCCGGGGTGACAAAGGGGGCGCGCACGGTAACAGGGGGCGTGCACTGCTGGGATCACAGCCCTAACCGAGGGGGAGGGGCGGCTCCCACTGCTGGCAGAGCCGCTGGTACCTCGCAGCAAAGGGTCGGGGAGACATGCCGGCGTAAGAGGGGACTGACTGGTGTGTGTGTGTGGGGGGGGGGGGGGGTTAGGTGGTGGGGGGATTGTCGGGTTCCCACTGCCGGCAAAGTCGCGGGTTGGTACCTTGCAGCGATAGAGTCGGGGAGACATGCCGGCGTAAGAGGGGACTGACTGGTGTGTGTGTGGGGGGGAGGGGCAGTGGGGCGGAGGGAATAGGTGAAGGAGGGTCGGACTCCCAATGCCGGCAGAGTCACTGGTACCTCACAGCGAGAGGGGTCAGGAAGACATGCCAGCGCAAGAGGGGACTGACTGGAGAGTTGGGAGGAGTAAACTAAAGACACTGGAGGGCATATTTACAGCAGACTGGAGAAGCGTGGCGTTATGCAAACATTGCTAAAGCCACGCTTCTCTATTCTGAAAACGCAGGGATGTGCCATATTCACAAGAATGCGGCGCACCCCTGTGTTTCCCCTAGCGCTGAGTTCAGCTGCCTAGTGCCAATGCAGGCACCCTTGCACCATAGTGCACGGGTGTCTGCGTTGGGGGGAAGATTGTTTATGTGCAGGAAGGTCCCCCTTCCTGCACATAAACAATCTATAAATGCAGTTTTGTAGCTTCTATGTGTTGCTTAATGTACCACACACAGAAGTTGCAAAACAGCATTTTTTTAAATTATTGTTTATGTGCAGGAAGAGGGACCTTCCTGCACATAAAAAAATCATAGGCAATTTGTTGTTTCTATCTGTGGTGCCTGTGTGTGCTGCGCAGGAAACAGTAAAAACGTGGAGAAATGAAGCATTTCTCCTTGTTTTGCCTGTTTAAGACCAGGTTTTCCCTGGTCTTAATTTTGACGCTGTCTCCTATTTACGCCACCTTTGAAAATATGGGGCATCATCAAAATCAGTGGGTATTGTGGTGGAATGCCTACCGTAACACCCATCGCCCCCCTTTTCACGCTAAACACAGCGTGAAAGGGTGCCTTATTTACAAGGCATAGTTGCTGCCTTGTAAATAAGGCGAGGCCCCTAACATCATCATAACGTTACTGAAAGTGACTTTGTGGTGGCGATCGTGGCTTGTAACACGTTGTGGTGGCGATAGAGGCTTGTAAATAGGCCCCTCATGTGATTCAGGCTCATTTCTAAAAGAGTAAAAGTCGCACAGGCGACTCAGCAGCCAATGGGGTCAGGAAGTCATGCCTGTAGGAGAGAGGACTACTGTGGATGGAGGAGTGAAGGGCAGAGCAAAGGCCAGATAATTTACACGGACAGGTACTCAAATTGAAGTAGGGTGATCAGATTTCCCCCGACAGTCCCGGTTTTCAGGAGACTGTGCCGGCGTCCCGACACTTTTCTGTTTTTTCAATGCATGTCCCAGTTTTTGGGAGAAAGAAAGGTCAAGTCAGTCTGCAAAGCAGAATTGAAAATATACTCTCCTCTTAGCAGGAGCCTCTAAAGACTGAAGGGATTTAAGTTATCTGTTTCTTTGAAACTGCACAGGAGGAGGTCAGCTGCGTGTTCCTAGCAGAGGGAAGACAGAGTGGGGAGGACGGCTCAGGGTGGAGGTCATGACACGGCTAATGGAAAACAAAGGTAGCCTGGTAAATCTGTGTGTGGATGTGTGTGTGTATATATATATATATTCACTGAAAAAACCATAGGTTTCACACATGTTATAGTTAGCTGGAAATTTTACTGATAAAAAACCAATGAAATTCCCCCGTTATAGTTACTGTAGGCAACTATAACTCACGCGACCGCAATCCTCTGCTGATGCTAATACTTTATTTAGACACTTATTTGCCCATGTCTTCTTCCATTAAATTTTAGCTATACATATATTACAATTTTTTTTTTTCATAAAGACACATATGTCATCAGCAGAGGATTACGGTCGCGTGAGTTATAGTTGCCTACAGTAACTATAACGGGGGAATTTCATTGGTTTTTTATCAGTAAAATTTCCAGCTAACTATAACATGTGTGAAACCTATGGTTTTTTCAGTGAATTAGCAAGGTTTTTTAAATGCTAATTCCTAACTATAACGTGTGTGAAACCTATGGTTTTTTCAGTGAATTTGTACGGTTTTTTAAATGCTAAGTTACTTTACGCCATTCGTGGCGTACGCACCCACTTAATGCAGTTCGTTCCGTGCGCGCACGGTGCGCGCACAGTGAGCACGCGGTGCGATTCGCGCACCGCGCGCCCACTTTACGCAGTTAGTGCCGTACACGCAAGGTGGGCACGTTACGCACCGTGCGCACATGGAGGACATATTATGCGCTTCCTTGTGATAGGTAATCTGTTAAATTTAATTTGTAAGTGATGACAATAATATGAGAGAGTGTGTTTTTTTTTTTTTGTTTTTTTAAATATTTTTTAGCGTAAGCGCACGGTACGCGTACGGTAAGCGTAATCGGCGAAATTTTCAAAAAATAAAAATTTACCGTTTTTGGCCTTGGGGGATCTTTGAGGACTCAACTAACATGGCTATGTGCATGGGCGCTGTCTAAACAGCCCCTTTATATGTTTTTTGCCTTTGTTTACAGCCCCTCCCTCACAGTGCGAGAGAGAAAATGGCGGCCGCCGCTTCCTGGTTTCGACCGATTCGAATGTTTACTTAGATGTAACAGCCAATCAGAATCGCGCTCGCGCACGCCACCGTACGCGTACGGTAAGCGTACCGTAAGCGCACCGTAAGCTGGCTCAGATATATATATTGATTTAAAGGCTATTTTCTCAGAATCTACTGAACAGATTTACACCAAACCAACAAAAGGCACTTCCTTGACCTGAGGACTACCTCTCTGCCAAATATCAAGTAATTCTGTTCAGCCGTTCGGGCTGTAGCTGTGTCTAAAGGTCCTATGGAAAAATGCATGGGAAAAACGAGTTTTGGGACCCCCCTTTTATCTCAGCCCCCGCTTGACGAATCCCCCCGAGACTTTCAGGGTAGGAGCGGAGCGTAGCGCCCCACCTATTTTGAAAAATTTGCGAGGATTCGTCAACCGGCGCCAAAGTTATTCAAAATAGAATGTTGAGGATTTCCTATGGAAACGTGGTCCTAACTATAACTACCTACTGGCGACCGCCAGTAGGTAATATACATATATATGTATATATATATGTACTTAAAAGCGGTAAAATAAATCATGCAGCACGAACAATGGCGGTCTGTGTCCGTTACATCCAATGTAAGGAGCTTGTATAAGTGGAGTGCTTAATATATATATATATATATTACCTACTGGCGATAGCCAGTAGGTAGTTATAGTTAGGACCACGTTTCCATAGGAAAACCTCAACATTCTATTTTGAATAACTTTGGCGCCGGTCGACGAATCCTCGCGAATTTCTCAAAATAGGTGGGGCGCTACGCTCCGCTCCTACCCTGAAAGTCTCGGGGGGATTCGTCAAGCGGGGGCTGAGATAAAAGGGGGGTCCCAAAACGCGTTTTTCCCATGCATTTTTCCATAGGACCTTTAGAACGAGCTACAGCCCGAATGGCTGAACAGAATTACTCAAAATTTGGCAGAGAGGTAGTCCCTAGGTCAAGGAAGTGCCTTTTGTAGGTTTGGTGTAAATCTGTTCAGTAGATTCTGAGAAAATAGCCTTTAAATCAATATATATATCTGAGCCAGCTTACGGTACGCTTACCGTACGCTTACGGTAAGCGTACGGTGGCGTGCGCGAGCGCGATTCTGATTGGCTCTTAGATCTTAGTAAACATTCGAATCAGCCGAAACCAGGAAGCGGCGGCCGCCATTTTGTCTCTCGCACTGAGAGAGATTTTTAAAATCGGAAGCCCAAAAACATGTAAAGGGGCTGTTTTGACAACTCCCTTCCACATAGTCATGTTGAGGGAGTCCCCAAACATCCCCCAAGTGCAAAAACGGTTTTTTTTTTTTTTCGGCAATTTCGCGGGGTACGCTTACCGTACGCTTACGGTAAGCGTACGGTAAAAAAATAAAAATAAAAAAAACACTATCCACACTTACCCCACCCCCTGTGCTTTTGGTGGCCGAAGGCCACCAAATGTGCTGGGCTTCTTACAATGGAAAAAAACACTATCCACACTTACCCCACCCCCTGTGCTTTTGGTGGCCGTAGGCCACCAAATGTACAGGGCTTATTATAAGGGAAAAAAACTTAGCATTTAAAAAACCGTACTAATTCACTGAAAAAACCATAGGTTTCACACACGTTATAGTTAGGAATTAGCATTTAAAAAACCTTGCAAATTCACTGAAAAAACCATAGGTTTCACACATGTTATAGTTAGTGGAAATTTTACTGATAAAAAACCAATGAAATTGCCCCGTTATAGTTAGCGCAGGCAACTATAACTCACGCGACCGCAATCCTCTGCTGATGACATATGTGTCTTTATGAAAAAAAAATATTTGTAATATATGTATAGCTAAAAATGTATGGAAGAAGGCATGGGCAAATAAGTGTCTAAATACAGTATTAGCATCAGCAGAGGATTGTGGTCGCGTGAGTTATAGTTGCCTGCGCTAACTATAACGGGGCAATTTCATTGGTTTTTTATCAGTAAAATTTCCACTAACTATAACATGTGTGAAACCTATGGTTTTTTCAGTGAATATACATATATATACATACATATATACATATACATATACATATATTTCCATTGCTCCGTCGACAAACAATTCGAAAAGACGAAGATAGACCCAAGTTAGTGTGCTCTTTCAAAGATTTATTATTTCAAGCCCATACACCATCGCCATTACGCGTTTCAGCCTCGCGGAGGCCTTGATCACATGGTATACTGAGATTAAGTTATATAATGTGTGTGTGATATATATAATCACACATTTACAAGGCTGTGCAAAACCCGTGGGACAGGCCAGACATAAAAGCAACACAAAACACTTTAGTCCTACTTCAATGTCTGACCCATCCCAGTTTTTGCTGCTCAGAATCTGGCCACCCTATCAAATAGTCATGGTACCTGCCTCGCTTCCATTGGTCAGAGAGAGTTCCCGCCCTTCTCGCAGGTAAGGGATGCTCCTAGCGCGTCCAGTATTACTGGGGAAAAAACAGATGCTCTGGGATAATGAGACAGACTGGGGCAGCAGAGGCAGCGTTTACCGGCTAAAAAAAACACCAAGCAGAAAACTGCATGGGCATAGACCAGACACAAAGCACAGGCGTCCAAAAGCAAGAAGTGCTACGGAAAAAAGAGTGAAGACATAATGGCAACCGGGGAACCACTTACAGGGCACAGGCCAACTGCAGAGAAGTCAACAGCAGGGGTTAGAGAGTAGAAGCAAAGCAGATGTTCAAAAGCAACATGTGCTTCGGAAGAGAAGAGTGAAGGCACCTAATAGCAACCGGAGAGCATCTTCGAGGGCAAAGGTCAACTGCTGGGAAGACAACAGCAGGGTCTGGGGGCAGACAAAAAGCCCAGACTTCCAAAACCAAACGTGATGTGGTAAAAAAGAGTGAAGACCTAATGGCAACAGGGCAACCACTTCCAGGGCAAAGGCCAAGTGCAGGGAAGACAACAGCAGGGTCTGGGGGCAGACAAGAAGCCCAGACGTCCAAAAGCAAAACGTGATGTGGTAAAAAAGAGTGAAGACCTAATGGCAACAGGGCAACCACTTCCAGGGCAAAGGCCAAGTGCAGGGAAGACAACAGCAGGGTCTGGGGGCAGACAAGAAGCCCAGACGTCCAAAAGCAAAACGTGATGTGGTAAAAAAGAGTGAAGACCTAATGGCAACAGGGAAACCACTTCCAGGGCAAAGGCCAAGTGCAGGGAAGACAACAGCAGGGGTCAGAGAGTTGACGCCAAGTGCAGACTTTCCAAAGCAAGAAGTGCTGCGGAAGAGAATAATGAAGGCGCCTTACAGCAACATGAGAGCTCTTCCAGGGTAAAGGGCAACCGCAGGGAAGAAAGACAACAGCATTGTCTGGGAGCAGGCACAAATCACAGACGTTCAAAAGGAAAATGTGATGAGGAAGAAAAGAGGAAGACGACTAATGGCAACAGAAGAAATACTTCAACACCAAAGGGCAACATCAGGCCAAAAACAGCAAGGGCCAGAGAGCAGGCACCGAGCATAGACCTTCAAAAGCAATACGCGCTGTGGAATGGAAGTTGGAAGTACTCATAGGGCAGCAGTGGAAGTACTTCCGGAGCAAAGGCGGAACATCCATTATACGCAGAACTTCAGAGCAAGAAGTACAGAGACCTCCAAAAGCAAGAAATGTTGTGGGAGTGAAATTGGAATCAACCCAGGAGAAGCAGTGGGAGCTTTTCACGGACAAGGCCAGGGCAGACATTGAGCAAGCACCAGAGCAAGAAGAAGGAGAAGTGAAGACCCTCCCTCCCCCCCTCCCCCCACCTCTCCTGGAGAAGCATAGAGAATATTTTCAGGTCAACGAGCAACACCACAACCAGAAAACGGTAAGGGTCGTATAGCAGATACCATGCATATACTGCCAAGATCTCGAAGTGGCGTGGGAGCTACGATGACAGGCACCAAGGGGTATCAGTGAAAGAAAGTGGCAACATTCAAGCCCCCACTTCAAATAGAAAGAATGCTGTGGAGAAGGTGCAGCCGTGGAAGCACTTCTGGGCCAAAGGGCAACGTCACAGCCCACAACAACAAGCGTCTTAGAGAAGACATCAAGCACAGACCTCCAATTACCGATCTCAGAGAGTTAGAAGCACTGATGGGGACGAGAAAGCACCGAGGGGCAGTAGTGGCAGCACAGTGGGGCAAAGGTTGATGCCACAGCTAGAATTCCATTGTATGGTAATTGCATTTATATGGCGCTTACTACCCCTGACGAGGCGTCGAAGCGCTTTTTGGTGAGTAGCACGATACTCTGGAACCCATAAAGGATTAGTGTTTTATTAGTATATTGAAATATGAAAGCAATTTGAGTGGTGGATAGGTTAGTGAGTTATTTGAATTCAGAAGGATAGCGGAGGGAATTCAGCTGTGGTTTGAGTACATACATCGGGCACAGACCTCCAAGGCCAAGAAGTGCTGAGGGGTGAGAGCACCCGGGAGAGCACCGGAAGCACATCCGGCCACGGGTGATGTAACAGACAGAAAACAGCTAGGGGTCAGAGAACAGATGCCAAGCACAGATGCCCCACAGCAACCATGGCGTGCTGAGGGGCAAGGGGTCAAGAACAAATGTGGGTGGGAAGTGTTTCGGAATGGTAGACTTCCTCTTAGTCCTGTCAGAGTAAATGGCTGTTACTAGAACGTTGAAGGATACGGCAGGCAGTTCAAATATCCGGAAGACATGCAGAGAGTACCCTGAACAACACACAACGAGGGACGCGGCCCTAGGCTGAGAGTGGCCCCCATCTCTCACTGCTGAGAGAGCCGAGGCGGGGACCAGGACTCTTGAGACAGTCAGCCAAGCAAAGACCTGCCTTGCACAAAGCGTCGAGGGTGTCCTGGTAACACATTTGACATGTCAGGGAGTCCTTTCTGAAAACCCAGATTGCATAAAATGAACTGCGTCTGCGGTGCAAACGAAGCACATTCACGATGAGGTGCTTGTCACAGACCTTTCTTCTGTCCTCCTCCCATGTGCATAGGTGCTTATTCTGGTTTTAGCTACAGGAGAGTTATAGGAGCTTTGGGATTAAATATTGTAATGAGCGATGGGAAGGACTCCTGCGAGACAACAGGGCAGGACCAGTGCAGACCCACCCGGTGATGCGGGGTGACTGGCACAAAGGATGGCTTTGACTTCCAGTAGCAAAGGGGCGTTCCTGCGGCTGATCACTCATGTAATATACAACTACACAAAGAAAGAGCGAAAGTTTGGCCTTAGGAGTGACCTGTTTTGTTAAGTTTTGGAGTGGCCATGTCGCGTGGATGCGTGTATTGCACTCACGGGGCACGAGCTGCAAGCAGGGGATGGGCATGTGTTTATTGCACTCGTGGGGGCACTAGCAGGGCGTGAGCATGTATTTATTGCACTCGTGGGGGCACTAGCAGGGCGTGAGCATGTATTTATTGCACTCGTGGGGGCACGAGCTGCACGCACACCGCCTCTGCCATACGTGGAAGGCGGTGACGGGTGCGACAAAATGCTAATATGATTGTGACCGAATACAAGCCCTGACGTTAATCAGTGGTGTCCTGGGGTTGCAGCTGCAAGACCCGGGAAGAGAAAGTAAAAAAAAACCTCTGGAGCCATGCCAACTTTCTGTAGTTTTTACTCCTTGGCCTTCAGCTAACCAGAGGCGAAGCTATCAATAATGCAGCAGGTGTAGTGGCACCAGGGCACATAGGTCGAGGGAGCCCAACTGCACCCCAGAGCTCGCTGCTTTTTTACTACCAAACCAGTAAATGTGGGTTTCTTTCTTTCTTGCGTTACAGGCCAAGACACTTTTGGTAGGCAATCGCGCCTCACGCCTTGCAGTAAATACTCGTGCTATGCGAGGACAAGGTTCGTCCTTGCAATGACATTTGGAGGTCAGAGGGTGCATTATGTCATTTCCGCTACCTCTGACCATTTGGGTATCAAAGTCGTGAGCTATGTCCTTTGCAGCTGCAGCTGGGTGCAGACAACAGGTCAGTGTCTCTGGGGCGCGGCTTTTTAAAATCCTCACCTCCGACGGGCAAGTGCGGTACATCCCTCACGCCCTCACGGTCAGCACGTGGCACCGCACGCACCGTTTAGTAGTAAGAAGTCACAAAGACCTCCGATCTTAAAAACACACGGACGAGGCAAGCTCCACCTCTCACCCTCCGTTTCCTCTACGCAAACTCGTCGCCATGTGCCTCCATTCACCAAAATACAGGCAGCTAAGGTGACATCCGGCGACCTTTAACCTCTGATGGCATCACAAGGTGACACATTCGCCTCCTCGCTGCCTCCTGCCACGGATGGGTCGGGTGAGGACAGAAGTGAAAACTCTGGGGGAAACGCGGCTTTCGGCGCCCTGGCGACTATCTGTTCCTGAATCTGGATTCACGACCTTCAGCCCCAGGGGCGTCCAGGCCACTGACATGGGTGCAAAAGGGCACAGCACCAGCCGCCCCTAAAGAAGCCTATGAGAGCTGCCACGGGCTCATAACACGTCACATTTCTTTATCCTCTCCCTCCCCTCTAAACCTGTGTCTTTCCATCCCATAATGACAAGCACACTGTAACAATGACAAATGTAATGAAAGCCGAACTGCACTTTTTCACGCCAACATTCCCGGCCTTAAGAGAAGACTTCATTCACATCCAGGTAACTGCTGTGGAGAGTTGAGCAAAGCAGCTTGCCGGTGTCACCTCCAGAGCATAGGGCGCACAGGAGCGTGCAGCCAGTGCCAACATACCCATGCTAGGAGCACAGAGAACAACCTTTCACACGTGCACCTGCACGATTGAACCAGCGTCACCTCATAGTTTCTGGGAGCTGTCCAGCCCGCCGAGTGCTGACTCGGTTTCCACTTACAGTTAAGGCTGTCATTTTTCTGCATAAACAAACGTGAAATTATGCCACCATTCGGTGCTGTCGCGATCACATCCAGTTTCACGAGTAGCAGAGGCGCTAGTTGAAGAAACTTGGCACGTGCTTACCGGTGTTTATCGAGTACTTCGCAAGTACCGCACGTGCAGAAGCCGGTGCTGAGACGTGCTCTGTAATAGCGCAGTCCCATCGCCGCCAAAGCCATGTCTGTACCAATGTGTGGTTTAATGCACCTGAACACTTTTTCGTTGTAAACTTCTGAACTAGTGTGTGGAATCGAGAAATGCCACGCACGTGCCTGTGGCTCGACAGCCGTGCCCCCAAATGAACCCATTAACATGTGGAAATCACAGACAACTCCTTACCTCCTCGTTCAGCAGACATCGAAGTCAGGCGGCGACAGCGCAGCTGTGGGGACCCGTGCACACGTAGCCATCCATATCACACCTGATCCTCCGCCAGGGCGCCCGGGGGTCCACAAACCCAAAATACTTCTCCTCAAAGCAGCTCTCCTGACCCGGTATGCAAGAGCCAGGTCAGGCCGCCGAGCAAACCCTGCGCCAAGTTCCGTCACTCGGCTCGCCTGGCCGCCTCTGCCATCACCTGGCACCTGGGCGCCTCGAAGAGCCGGTCGATGCTAGCCCAAAGAGTCCTGCCTTCCCCACATCCACGGGCCCTTCAGATTACATCCAAAGTGGCGTGAAAGGACCCTAAGCTACTTCTCTGTCGCTCGGGTCCAGGACAGAGCCTCCCCCTCCTGCTGAGAGAGGTCCCCAGTGGACACGGGCATCAGTCAGTCCCTGGAGCCCTCCAGCGTGACATCCACTCACTTCCCGCCACTTGGGTACACCTTCGACCAGACCCCCGGCTGGAGCGCCGAGATGTAATTGATGGGCTCCTTAAGACACACAGCGCCCAGACCCCTCCGCGGCGGGAATCAGTGAGGTGCACAGCGGCTCCCGCGCTGCTCCAGATCCGCTCGCGGTGTCGGCAGGACGCACTCCAAGATAGCAGGATAACCTCTACTCTCACTACACATCGGGCTCCCAGGACTCCTCTGCACCATCAGGCGAACACTACTCCCGGCGCATGGTCTCCGGTGCCCCCCGACCCCACCCTCCCAGCCTGAAGTTCAGGTGAAGAAACACATTCCAGGGGCTCCCAGTCCACAGATCCGCTCTAAGCGGCGCTTCCCATTCACAAGGCAAATGCCATTCCTTACACCTGCCTAGCAGGCTGGGCACAGGCAGCGCGGTAGAGCCACCTAGCGGCCACAGGCGAAAGTGTCACAACGGAATAGGAAGGCACCTTAAACCGCTAGTCCGCCGCAGCACACTTTGACACTAGGGGAAACTGCTCAGTGTCACTTGGAGCGGAACTACAGCTGGCGGAAGCACAAAACTTCACGCGGGGTGCAAGCCACACCTGCCTCTTGGTACCGAGTGACTCGCGAGTCTCCGAAGCCTTCCAACTGCCGATCCACTCTCGACTGACTTCTTTACCTGCACTTTTCCACCCCGCTCCTTGCGCCCTCCTCGCTCCTCCTCCTTCCTTCTGGAAACAGATCAGTTTTGCTTTTTTTTATATTTCTCAACGGTAATGTTGTTTCGACTTTTCAGTTCGTTTAGCATATGTCATTTTCTCTGAAAAGGCATTCCTGCTTAAGCAAAAATACTAAGGTGTAACCTGTGATTGCTGAAAGCAGTGCTTAATTTGAGTTGGTTGCAGTTGCAACCCACTGGGACTCATTTTTTTAAACTGGCCCTATTTTTCTTCTTCTTTCTTTTGCCCAGACTAATAAAATAACAGCCATGTGAGTTAAAAAAAACTGCTAAACAAGTGAATTGTGTACAAACAGAATTGTTGCTACCATAATGCATTTCTGGAGCGTTTAACACATACCTGTGCAATGTTAACAGTGGCTCCTGCTAAGCATAAGGTAAACAATGGCATCATGCTTCAGTTGTCATTACACTGCAGTAATATACATCCAGCATATAAGCAACGCCAGTCATTCTCTTCTCAGGCGAGTGGCAAAGGCCATGAAACATGTACGAGGGAATTCCTGTACTAACTCGGGACTACCTGATTTACTAAACCAATTGAGATGCAAGTAAACTGATTTGCAAAATAACTGAATTGTGAATATAGGGAACACCAGCTACCATAGTAAACTGAGGCAGGACTGCTGCTCCATGTGAGAGGGTGACCCCGCCGGTGTTTAGCGCGTTTATTGTATATAGTAAACATTATTAAAGTGCCTTGTTCTCACAGAGCTTGTCAGGACACTCATACTTTATGTCACTATGGTAAGTGTGCTGCACTGTGCACAGATTCCCTCCCCACATCCTTCTCTTGAGTTAAGCCTTGGATTGCTCACCCATGACCAGCCAAAGAGTCAAGGACGCTTAATTGAGATGCACTTTTGTTGTGCTCATGGCCTCTTGAGTGCTGGGGACCAGGAGCCGTTAGCTTCCATCTTGTCGATAGCCTATTAGACCTTGTAACTTTACGCTCCGGAAAACCCCGCCTGGCAGGTGCTAAGGAGGAAAGGCAGCTCTTTGGGTTACATTTGACGTTTCCTCCACAAATCATCTCCTCTCCCCGGGGGACACTCCAGTGGGAAGGGAGACATGATGGGGCAGGGTGCATACACCCATGGCAATATAGATGGGCAGGTTTGAACAGCTCGGTGCCTTCCACCTCAGTGTTTGCAGTAACATCATAGACAACTTGAGCTTCACTCTCATTGTGTGTATGGTCACTTGCAAACCTTTTGTGCCAAAAACAGCAGGTAGTTAATAGCCACCCACTGTATGTTATTCTGATGTGCTTTGTTGTATGAAGAGTTGCTTGGACTGGTTTTAACACAGTACAGTGATCAGTGTTGTTCTGGAGAAAGGGAAAGAGGGCGGTTCCTGCGAGGGTTACTAAAATGTTCTCTTATTTGCTCCTATTGATGAGAGCTCCTGGTCAGGTTATAAACAGAGAAGTACACGTGCAACCTATGGCACCATTTTCACATCATGAGGTTGTGGGAGCAAACCCATCTCAATGCCTCCAGAGGTGCAGACTCCTCTGGTTTGGTTGTTCAATGTAATATGTCTCTTGTTTGAGGACATTTCGCAGGTCTTCTTTTGGTGTTGTGTCCAATTCTGACAGCTTCTCTACCTTCCAGTGCTTTTTACTGATATTTTACAGGGTACGTGTCTGTCAACCGAACACTTCTCCATGTTCCATACTATTTGTGTGTGTCATACTCTACCTCATACTAACCTTCTTTCATGCAAAGAGATTTAAGTTCCCATTACAAGGCGGTGCATTGCATTCACGGCCACTTGAATTATGTGAGCACGGAAGACCAAATTAAGGTGAGAGATTAATACAATTATGTGACAATAAAATGCAAATATTTGGCGTCGGTTGGATTTGTGGGAAGTGCTGGAAAATCAATAGTTATGTGAAAAGTGCGCAGGACGCAAGACCTCATAATTTCAGTGTCACTTCTTATGTTCTGCACATCAGAGCGAGTCATGGTGCACTATTCACATGAACATTGAGAAATAGGACACCCAGGACTTCTTGCTGGAATGGAATTTGGCGCGTGCATGTTTATACAAATAAAGTGCATGCAGCTGTATCTTGGGCAGCCACTCATCATCTAATTTAAAATGAATGCAAAGGGATCCTAAATGACACATGTACTTCACTGAAATAAAGCATGTGCATAATTGTGTTGAAGTGGGAGCCCATAGCCCAATAATCATATAGCCCTAAGTCTTTAGAACATCACCAATTACCTCGAGTTCCACTCCAAGCTGATCTTCCATAAAAGACCACCCCACCTGGCATCAGTTTAACAGAGAATCAAAAGTAAGTACCTGGGACCACTAAATAACTGAGTTCTAGATCAAGGAAAAATCAAAGGGTTTATCGCAAAAATCAGATGATACAGAACTTATACCATGAAGGCTCAAATTCAATGTCAATATTGAAAAAACAAAATCATAATTTATTCTAAGTCTCAAATGAGCAGCAAAATCAGAAAAGGTCAGACAGCATCACTATTAGCATCTAGGAAAGCTAAAAAAAACACTTCTGGCTTCTAAGCCCAGATCCAGTTAGGCATAGTTCCATGCAACAATTATTTCGGCAAATCAAAATAGGTCACGTCAATGGCATTATATGTTAGCACTGTCCCATTTTCTATTCTGCTTTTCAGTGATGTTGTCTTCTATAGATTATTCGAACATAACGTGCAACATTTAACAAAAGCTATTCATAAACGTGAAAAACTGATCTAAACCAAGGAAACAGAGCGAGGAAAAACTTGAAAGGTATAACATGCCTGGGGGCAGATTTACAAGACCCTGCGCCACCAGTACGTCACTTTTCGTGACGTACTGGGGGCGCAGGGGGCTTCTCCATATTTACAAGGACAGGAAAAGCCACCCTCCGTGACTTTTCCTCTCCTTGTGATTACGGCCCCTACACACGCAGCACTTTGCGTTGAAGGGGCGTTCCATTGGTGTTGTGTGTGTTCCCACGCAACACCCATGGAACAAGGCACATCTCCAGATTCACGAGAAATCGTAAATCTGGAGATGCATCTGAATGCTATGCCACCCTAGAGGTGGCGTAGCGAGGCGCAACGAGGAGAAATGTTTTAATATCTCTTTGTTTTTTTCTCTTTCAATGCGTGCTGCATTCTACAGCATGCATTGAAAGAGGAAAATGCCTGTAGTGATTGTTTTTGTGCAGGAAGGTGCCCCTTCCTGCACAAAAAAATCTTCCCACGACGCAGGCATCCAAGGGTGTCTGCGCCAGCGCATGGCTGCAGTTTGTGCCCCAGCGCAGGGGGAAGCACAGAGATGCGCCATATTCTTGTAAATATGTCGCATCCCTGTGCTTCGGAAGTGCCGTAGCATGGCGCAGCCAAAGGGCTTGCGGTGCCACGCTGCAGCACTTCCTTGTAGATCTGCCCCTTATTGTATTAGAAGTTTTATTTGAATACGCCTTTTGTATACAAGTTGATCAAGAAAACACATTACTTTAGTTGTCTATACTTCCTGTGGAGTGGGAGAAGATGCGCCTGGGGACCTGGAGGATTGAGGGGGTTGAGGGGGTGTAGGAGTAGAAACAGAGACAAAACAGTGCCCCTTTTAACTATGATGGCGGGGTCCTTAAAATGTGGCAGCCCAAATCACGTTCATAAACATGCTTCTAAACCATATATTAAAATCTTTGCAACTGCATACCAATTCAGCAGTAGGGTTATTTGTCACATAAATATAAATCTAGAACACGTTAAAGCATGGAATGCTCTGAAAAGTGGAGTGGTCCATGAAGTATGGAGCGTTGACGTGACCCTCGCCTCGCGCCTGACGTCAGGGATAGGCAGCCATGGGGAGCTGCTGTTAGCCGCGCAGCCCTGCGAATGAACCCGTCCACTGCGCGCCAATTCATGTCACCGCTTTTGATTTAACCTCACTTATACGGAGAACGAGCATTTCAGGCATAGGTTGTGTACCATGGCGGGGTAGTGGGGTAGGGGGTGCTACCGCCAGCTCTCTGTGCACACTTCTTGAGGTGGCCGGTTCCTGAAGCGTCAATGGTCCTGTAAATGAGTGGGATTTGACCCCCCATCACCTCACCGCGTCCAGAGACTCCCAGAGTCTCTCATTCCCGCTGAAGCTGCAGAGATATTGTACAATTCACAGCCACAGCTGAGGGGCTGCCCCCAGACGCCACTGTGCAGATCGTGTGTTACTGTGGGGACAGTGAGGGGGAGGGGTCAATCAGCCACTTCGCCAAAAGACGTCCGAACAGCTGGACGCTGAAGTCATCGTGTCATTTGTATTTGTAACTGCGTGAGTTCGTATATAGCGCGACTACCCTGATGGCTTCTTGGCGCTATACGCATGTTGGTTTAAAACTAAAAAGGATAATATGCGGGTGGTTTATGGCTAGGGAACGTGGGAATAAGAGGCAATTTCGACTTCCCTACAGTAATAGACCGACGTGTCTTCGGCAGAAGTCAGAGTTACAGCGAGGTCGCTCAGTTCACAACTCGACGCCGCCCCCCCCCCCCCCCCCCCGGTGCCATTCCCTGGCACGCATTTTATCCTTGCCAACAGGCGCTAGAGAGTAATGTTTGCTGAGCTGCTTTGAGCCTAATAACGTATTATCTTAAACGAAACGATTTTACTCTTCGACCAAACAGTCTCTTCCACCGGGGCGGCTTGCGGTGACTATCCCTAGCTAGGGTTGCAATAATCAATGTACACATGTATTCTACAATGGCAGTAACGCCATCTCTTGCCTAGGTCGCCTGAACATTTATGTTATGTACTCTTGAAATGTGTCACTGGGTTTCACGGTAACATGCGGCACGAGGGAGAATCCCGCATTAGCGCCAGGGACCTGTTCGACCTCACGGCGAGGTGATGGCGGGGCCAACGGGCCACAGCGACCATGCGTATGGTCAAGTGGATTGCGCAATTTATTTCCATGACACAAGTACACAAAGAGATATTACTCAAAGGGCCACACAACTTGCGTGCGCCTTTTCAAAATTCCATTGTGAACCGCTATCGCCTGTAAACCACCTTCATTGTGGGGTGAAGTTCCCCGTCAATGGCCTCTGTAGTTTTCATATTTTTATTCGGGTTGTATCTCCAAAGCTCTGCTATGCACTGCAGTGAGTACGTGGCTGCCTCTTTCTCTATCCGTCCAGTTATTGAAGTGTGTGTGCATTAGGGCTGCTCTTCAAGCACCCCATATTTTGCGGGTGCCCTGCCTTGATACTTCTGTCATGCGCTGCCCCTCGCATGCTCACAGCTTCAGTTTTAGCAGCAACCCAGCGCTTGAGCCTCCAGGCTTCAAGTTCCAGGGAGAAGCAAAACAGGGGCCTGCTGGACTCACAAACGGGCACACTGCGATGGCCCTTAAAATAAACCAAAGCTCATCAGCGACACCGGTAAGTGACTGGCGCAGCTAAAAAGGGGACACACTGATTCCAGGAGAGGGGCAAGGGCTTCAGGCCCGAGGCTGCCCTGCTTTCCAGCCGTATTGTTTCCACACCCGGAGGTGCTTGATAGGAGGTCAGGGGTCCCGCAGCGTAGGACGCGCTGATTGCAGGAGCGGGACAAGGACTTCTAGAACGGCGGGGCTGGCATCGGCCACGCAAAAAGTATGGCGGTCGAGCCGGACACCTCCGCTACAGCCGGGGGCGTGCCTCTTGCACACCTAGGTGACGCGGCAGGCACGCCCCCAACCCCCATTGGCCCAGGCGCGACCCGGAAGTGATTGGAATCACTTCCGGGTCGCGAGGATGGGCAAATGTCCAGCCAGTAGGTCTGGCCAGACCATCACGGGTATAAAGGGCTGGGGAGCCCAGGAATCGGCCTCTTGGTGCCTGACTCCTCAGCTTGCCCCACACGCCTCGCTAGGAGGCGGTAACTTTTTATTTTTCTTTGTCTTTCAGGCGGTGCTGCGAGGAGACTTCAGGATCGTGACTTCAAGCGGGATCGTAATCACGGGACCATCGCGAACGTCACGTTCCTCGCCACGGACTACGGGTCAAGCTACGCCCCTTGGGAGGTCGCGATCGGCGGAGGATTGCTTGCTGCTTTAGAAGCAACGGGATCACTGGAGACGCAGCCGAGAGGGCGAGATAGTCCAAGTGTAGCGGCAGGTATCGCGAGGCGCTGGCGCGACAGGCTCGTGGGAGGGTGCACCCCTCCGGCAGCTGTATTGTGTATTTGTGTGCATTTACGCTGGCATTGTTGAAATCGTATAGGCGGCCTGCAGCGCTAGAGCGCCGGGGCCGCTTTTAAGATAAGCTTGGGTAAACAGCGCGCAGTTTGGAACGCGCGCATTGGGGCACACGTAATCTGATACCTGCTTCTGCAGATAAACGCGAGCATTGGGGCAAAGTTATTTTTTAAGTATCACACGGGGCATTAATGGTTGAGGTCTGAGACTCTTGCTCTCATGATAAAAGTTTAAATCCCCATGATTCTGTCCAGTTAGATTGCTGGTATATTACGAGTGCAGAGCTAAGGGCTCCAATTTTTTGCTGCTGTACCTGCCGGTTGGAGGAGTGTGATTTCATTGAGCATTTAAAGGATGGAGTGTTGAATAGGGTATATTAAGAACTGTGCAGGTCAGGCGTTTTTATGTGGTTTTTGAGCAAAGGTAGAATTTTCAAATAGGACTGTTTGTTGCTGTCGATTTAGCCGGTCTGTGAGGGGCAACATTACTGTCGTATAACGCAATTAGGAGAGTCACTGTGGCCTTATGGTTAAGGTCTGAGACTCTTACTCTCAAGGTTACAGGTTAAATTCCCATTGATACTGTTCAGGTAGATCTCTTTTTAAACAACGCCGAGGGCTGCCAGTTCCCATACCCTCTAAGCACATCATTACTACCGCCAAGGCATTATCTGCATTTAAGTGTTTTGGTGGGGTGTTTGACGTTCTACTATCTAATGGCGGGGAAAGCTAAGAGGGGGGAGCAAGGCTCTCGTATGGAGAAACTAATGGAGGAAATGATGAGGAAAGTGACCGAGATGGGGTAGGATCTCGCTAACCTTAGGGAGAAAGTTGAGGGGCAGGATGGGCAGCGAAAGAGGCCTAGGCGCCCCAATGTGCCCCCTAAGGCTGCTTTTCCGCTAATCCCCAAACGGGTTAGAGCGAGGAAACACGTGGGGAAGGGACTGAATCCACCCAGTCCACAGGTTCCTAGTGATAACGACCCTGCATCACCTATCCCGGTCCCGGTACCAGGTCCAGAGACCCCGTTGGCACCAGTACCACCAGCAGCACCCCCGTTAGCACCAGTGCCAGAACCACAGACCCCACCTCTGATTCCAGTGCTGCCAGCGGTCCCAGTGCCAATATTGGCTCCCCTTACACTGCCAGCTCTCCCTGTGGTCCCAGTGCCCCAACCTGCCCCCCCGGGGGGGCCAACACCCGCTGGGGATACTCCGCCGGGGGGGGGGGGGTTTCCATCAAGAGATAGTGTCGCATCTGGCGGCAATCTTGCCGTGGTTGGGGAAGGCAGGCATCCTCACTCCGGCGGGGGGGGGTAAAGGAGTCGGGTACCGATGCTTTAGCAGAAGCAACGCAAATTGTGTCTCAGTTTAATGCGGGGCCCAAGGAACAAATCAATGCTGGGCCTGTTGCATCGTTACCTATCATTTCAGGGGGTGGTACAGGCACTCTGGAGAACAAGGGGTTGCCAGTCCCCAGTGCGGCAGGGATTCCTCAGGAAGCTCCTGGGTCTGCGACAACAGGTAAACTGCCAACATTGCCAATGTTGGGCGTGGGGAGTCCAGCTCTGAGCGGGAGTTTTTAGGCAGACATGTTTCTCTGGAGTTAAAAAACAGAATATGGGCTGGTGAATATATTAATATGTTTTCGTTATTGATCTGTGAAAGGGCGAGGGAGGAATCAAGGAAGAACAAAGATTATAGGCTTCCCAGGGAATGGGCTAATGAGATGCTGAAGTACAGGATGGAAGAGAACTTACTGAACTGGATCAGAGCCTTTTCCATATTCATGGCAGTCACAGCTGAGCGTTTCCCTAATGTACAGGCGCAGATGGCTTGCTACCAGAAAAGGATAGTGCTGGCCCATGATAAATTTGCGGGAGGAGGGTGGTTAGAGTATGACAGAAATTTTAGTGTGGCAAAGGCATCCGACCCATCGTTGTCATGGGACCGAATTTACACAATATCTTGGTTGGATCTTTTTGGGGGCGAGGGGCATGGTAACACAAAGAGTCAATCCCTGCATTCGGCGCAGCCCTTTCAGCCCTTTCGGGCACAGGGTAGTACAAGTTACACCACTAGTACAAACGGTAATGGTGGGAGGAAAGGGACGTGCTGGGACTTCAACAGGCGGACTTGCACCAGACCACAGGGTCAGTGTAGATTCAAGCATGCGTGTTCCATTTGCGCCAACCCATCCCACCCCGAATCCAAATGCCTCAAAAGATCAAAAGATAAGGGTTGGAAAAAACAGGAGTGAGATGGTGTCCCCGCTCAAAGCGCGGTCCCCCATAGATGTGACGGCTCTGACACCATGGCTCAACAAATACCCATGCCATCTTACGGCAAGAACTCTGTTAGAGGGTTTCAGGGATGGCTTTAGGATACCAGCCCTTAACTATGTGGGGTCTTCTGAGTGCCAGAACCAATTCTCTGCTCGGACCAATCCAGGTATAGTCTCCTCAAAGATTGCTAAGGAGTTGCGCCTGGGTAGGGTGGCGGGCCCTTTTGAGTCTGTGCCGGTTGAGAACTTTGTCTGCTCCCCGTTGGGTGTAGTCCCCAAAAAGGTAGAGGGGGAATTCAGACTAATACACAACTTGTCATCGCTCAGAGGTAATTCGCTGAATGATGCAATTGATGATGAGTTCTGCTGTGTTAAATACGCGTCCTTTGTCCAAGCGGTGGAGATCCTCAGGGGCTTGGGCCCTGGCGCTTTGATGGCAAAATCTGACATAGAATCGGCCTTTCGGTTACTCCTGGTACATCCGGACGATTATCACCTGCTTGGTTTTAAACTTCAAGGGAGTTTTTATATGGATATGTGTATGCCAATGAGCTGATCTGTTTCATGCGCATATTTTGAAAAATTCAGTTCATTCCTGGAATGGGTTTTCAGACAGAAGACAGGGCACCAGTGGGTCATGCACTATCTGGATGATTTTCTTATCCTGGGGACACGGGGCTCCCCTGAATGTGGGTGGGCGCTGCAGGAAATACGCGTGCTCATGCAGGATTTGGGGGTTCCTTTGGCTCCAGGAAAGACAGTTGGGCCTGTGTCTACGATAGAGTTCCTGGGCATTGAGCTAGATTCCATTCAGAGATGTTTTAGGTTACCCATGGACAAAGTCAACAAATTCAGGGCTGCTTTGCAGCTATGCTTGGGCAAACAGAAGGTAACACTACACCAGCTGCAGCAGACAGTAGGGCAACTGAAGTTTACTTTAAGGGTCATTCCAATGGCTAGACCTTTCTCCAGATCCATCTCCCAAGCCATGGCGGGCCTCAAGGAGAAACATCACCACACAAGGCTGTCGGCTGAGGTTCGGCAGGACATGCGGATTTGGATGGCATTCCTGCAGGATTTCAATGGCAGAGTAGTTTGGCCCGGTCCGCCCACTGCGTTCGCGGAGTTGGGTTTAATGACTGACGCCACGGGCAGTGAGGTATTTGGTGCCATACTCGGTACCGAGTGGGTGGCACAACGTTGGCCGGCATGGTGGGTAGAGAATGGCCTAACAGGTAACATTGGGTTCCTGGAGCTCTTCCCCATATGGGTGGCATTGACGGTATGGCCTGAACAATTGCGTAATCAGTCAGTAGTTTTCTGGTCAGACAACATGACCGTGGTTGACTGCATCAACCAGCAAGCAGCCCGGTGTAAGATGATTCTCCGCCTCTTGAAGGAGATTGTTCTCACATGCATGAAATTGAATGTGCAATTTAGGGCTAAACACGTGCCTGGTGTCCTTAATCATGCTGCTGATGCACTTTCTCGCTTTAAGATGCAGGTTTTCAGGGCTCACCTCCCAACAGCGGCAGAGTATGCCACCCTCTTCCCAGTACGACTCTGGCAGATTGGTGCCCTCACCTACCGGTACCCAGGACCAGGAAAGAATACGAAGGAGCGTTTTGGCAATATTGTTCATTCTTGGGTGCGGGGTGGGCTGAGCGGTGGCACGACTCGGGGGCACTCATTGCATACCTAGGTTGTTTAAAGACCAACAGGCGTTCTGCGGCAGCAGCTAGGAGACATGTGGCGGCAATCTCCTTCTTCGCCCAGATCAGCGACAGGGGTGATCCCACTAACAGTTTCACAGTGAGGAAGGCTCTGAAAGGGTGGCAACGCCTCCAGGGGTCGGCCCCAGACACAAGGCAGCCAATTGGGGTGGAGCTTCTGACGTCAATACTAGCGGCCCTCCCCGCAATTTGCAACACATCAGGGGAAGTGCGGTTATTCACTGTGGCCTTTTCGTTGTCCTTTTACGGCGCATTTCGAATTGGGGAGCTAGTGGCCCAAAACAAACTAGACAGACACGGCGGCCTGCAGTTTGAATGCATTAAAGTCAGGGCCGACACCCGAATAATATTGATCAAAAAGTCCAAGACCAATCAGGAGGCCCGGGGTGAGGGGGTAGTTCTCCACCGGGCACAGGGTAACCCATGCAGTCCTGTATCACACGTTGAGAGCTACTTACCGGTTAGACCACTTAACGTAGTGGGGCCTTTCCTGATCCATGCGGATGGGGTCCCACTGACACGCTTTCAATTCAAAAGGGTGTTAGACATGACAATTCTGAAGTCAGGTCAGAATCCAGAAAGTTTTGGTATCCACTCCTTTAGGATAGGGGCTGCCACTGAAGCAACGGCTAGGGGTCTATCAAACAGCGACGTACAGAGGATAGGGAGATGGGTTTCCAATTGTTACAAACGTTAAGTGCGCCTACACATGCTGTGAGTGAGAGAGTCACACAGCGCTGATGCATATTTTTTTCTGCTTTCATTACAGTTTCTCAAGCCTGTCACGCAGTGGAGAAACTCAAGACACTGCACCAGCATCATTCGACAACGTGGATATCATCACCACTAAAGGAAAGACTACAGACTGTGTGGATCATAGGCCATTCATATGTAAGGCGTCTGTCTAACCTTTTTTCTACAGGTGATTATAGGGACAGAGCACGGCAGGCAGGTTTTGAAATAGCATGCCATGGGAAAGGGGGGCTATGTTTTGATCGGTTCAGGGGTATCATACTGGACTTGTTAAAGAAAAGGGGTCCGCCCCCTAATATTATCATAATACACTTAGGGGGGAATGATTTAGCAAGACTGGGAAGAAGAGGGTTGGTGGAAACTATAGTCACTGAAATAGGCTGGTTAGCTAAGACTTGTCAGGGCTACACTATCGGGTGGTCTCAGATGATACCCCGATTTCAATGGAGAGGGGGGGAATCTGTAAAGGCTTTGAATCACTCTGCGAGGAGAATAAATAACAAGATTGAGAGACTTTTCAGGGCTCCCCACTTACAGACCATCGCCCATGGATGCATTAGGGGTGAACCGTGTTTCTTTAAAGACGGCGTTCACTTATCCCAAGTAGGCAACGAGGTTTTCCTGGAGAATATGTTGGCATGGTTGAGGGGCCTTAGTCGCAGGGGATGACCTTTTTTAGTGAGCACAGGGAGGGGCTAGATAGTCGGTCAACTATGCTAGCCTGTGGCGGTAAGGTCATGATTGGTGAGCAGTAAATTTAAGGTCCTTAGAGGGCGGCGCCATTCCCGAAAGGTGTCGCCCAAGTGGGAGGGACAACTGGTCTCTCCTAGAACTCCAGGGGCAGTTGGGTGCGGGGGAGGAGGGAGTCACGCTTTCTCTAGGCTGATTGGCCATCCCGCACGTGCACAACGGCTGCAAGGGCCCCTTTATGGAGATCAGGTACAGAGCGTACGGGGGTAACCGGGGGGGGGAAGTACCCTCACGGTGAACGGGCCCTCTGCGCATGCGCACTCCGGCAGGAGGGCGTGGTTAGAAGTTGATAAGGATCTGACGCCAGTTAGTGACCTTGCCGTAGGCTCTATTAGGTACGCAGAAAATAAAGTTTGTAAAGATTAATAAAGATATGTTTAGATATGGATAGGAAACCTTTGTATTAGAGTTATGTTAAGGTTAGCCATCGGATATCTGTACTTATCAATTGTAATCAGTGTAAAGTATATTTTCTGCTACATTTTGTAAATATTGTAATTATGATTAATGTTTATTAATTGTATATAATAAATACGGTCGGGGATGTCACGCCCCCCGCATCCAAAACTTCTCTCCTGTCACAGGTCTTGAATGGGGAGGAGGGGGTGTAGGTAGTACCTGGCCATAAGGCCCCAGGCTGCCCTGCTTTCTGGCTGCACTGTTTCCGCACCAGGAGGCGCTTATTAAGAGAGCGGGGGTAGCGCAGTGCCTGTCTGAAGCCAGATGAGGCTGGGCTTGGCCACCTCCATTGGTCCCTTTGTTTATAAACATCACCTGATCGCAGCGGTGAGTCAAATTGGCCGTATTCAGCTTAGTTGGTAAAAGACAATTCCTGCCTAATTGGGCAAATGCAATTGTGCGGGCGGGGTCACTCTACCTCGACCCCTGCAAAAGTTACTACCATTGATAAAATGCTACATAGGGCCATAGGAGTAGTAGCTACTGAGATATAATTTATGGAAAGGAGACTCTCCTTAGGAGGTGAAGGGGAATCCTCCTTGAGTATAGCACCTTCCACCCTAACCCCAGTAAAGGCCTATGCAAAGACGTCATCTGCTGCACAATCTGATATTGACTATAATCGAAATGTCAAACCAACTAGGGGTCTTGACTCTGCTGCCCTGGATGGGGGAAAAAATTCGAAGAAACCTCAAGAAATAGGGTCTCTAGGTGAGCGGGCTGTTCACAGTAAGTAGCCCTCCGACTGTGATCAATTGATGCCCAAATCTTCTGTCAATGCCAAAGCGAAATCCCACAGAATTGCACACCGAATAGAGGGGAGAGACTGGATGTATCCAAACCTGAGTGGCTAGATGACTTTGAGGGTGTCATGATGAAACAATTTCAAGGATTGATACGCCAAGAGCTCACCCCATTTATGGAGAAAATTATCCCAGGAAGTGACCCAGGCATGCCCCAGGGGTCACAGAATGCTGGGGGTGTAGGTTTGAAGTGCACCAACAGTCTGTTTGATACTAACCATTGAGACCCTCAAGGACCTCCAGGAAGAAGTAAAGTGGTTGATACACTCTCCCAAGAAACAAAGGGGAATATTATCAAGCTGGCAATAAAATTATCGCCGCTTTAGCGGCAGAAAACTGCTGCTAAAACGGCGATAATGGGCTTGATAATATGCTCTATGGAATTCCAATTGAAGCCCATGTTAAATGTGAAGGACGTCTAACATGGGCTTCAATTGGAATTCCATAGAGCAGATTATCAAGCCCATTATCGACCGTTTTAGCGGCAGTTTTCTGCCGCTAAAGCGGCGATAATTTTATCGCCTGGCTTGATAATATGCCCTCAGGAACCTTGTGACAATTGATTTGCCCCTGGAGGTTTGCCCTTATGTGGCTGTGTTAACTGGGGTTCTAGGTCTAAGGGATGGACAGAGGGAAACTCATATGTAGCTGAGTAATGAGTGTCTTAATTGGTTTGAGGACATTTAAGAACTTTCCACCCACGATGGCTAGTAATATTTTGCTCACATGTCGAGTGGGGTGGCTCAGGAAGGGGGCAAAGGATCACCCTGGAGATTGTGTGATTATAAATTTTAGAGAACCTGCAGTTGCTCACAAATTGCTATCCAATTGCTGCCTCAAACATATATGGGGTTCTGGGTGACCCTTCTACCTCTGGGTTATTTTTATAAGTCCCCCCTGGGATTTCGACAGAGGAAATTTCAAGCCTTTAAGAACCATTTTCTTTAGTATCCCTCATTCTGTAATGTTAAACAGTCTCAGCTAGGTAACTTGTATAATGTGGGAGCCGTTCGCCTGGTGAGGAGTGAGGGAGGACTTCAATCTGCTCCTGGTCACTGACTCCCTGAACTGCAGCGGGACTGCGAGGACCAGCAAGCACAGCGGCGCTGACTCGCCGCAGCTGGTCCTCTTCCCACCCCGCCTCCTGCCTGGATATAGTGCAGCCTGAAACAACTCTGATCGGTTGCTGTTTGTTCCGCGTTGGTGCTGCTGCTTTGGATCTTTGTGCTCTTGGACCTGTAAGCAAACGCTACTTTCTTTAAAAGGAAACGCTACCTCTCACGGCCCCCGCTGCGCGGGAGCCGTTCGCCTGGTGAGGTGTGAGGGAGAACTTCAATCTGCTTCTGGTCACTGACTCCCTGAACTGCAGCAGAACCGCGAGGACCAGCAAGCACAGCGGCGCTGACTCGCCGCAGCTGGTCCTCTTCCCGCCCCGCCTCCTGTTATTTAAACAACAATCTGAACGCGTACGCGGGACGCGCGTGTGTCGAAGCGCGGATCGAAGCCCGGGCAAAGGGCGGGCCCTCTAAGGCCCTCATAGGCCGGAGTAGGCTGGGCTGGGGCCTTCCCTTTTACATTTCGAGACTGTAATTCATCTTTTATCTACTGTCTTTGGTTCGTGTGGGTAAAAGGCTGCTTTGTGTTTAGTTGTGTTTCATTGTGAGTAGCTTTCGCACAAGTTAGGGAAATTAATAGGAATAATAGTTGCTTTTATACTTCTTTGATAGAGGAAATGACCGCCAAAAAATTAATGTCTGGGAGGTTGTTGGTGGGCAGAACCTGCTCCAAGACTAAATCTAACCCCCTACGTAATAAGGATGCTCACGTTGCGCTGTTAAAAGGTAAATGCCAGTTATTTAGCTTATGGGAAAGGGGTAAGGAAAAAGTTCCTATAGTGGGGTTTAAGTCAGAAGATAATATTGAAAGTGGAGAAGATGAAGGCCAAATTTCTGTGAGGGGGTATAGCAATCTTGTTGTTTCAAGTGATCAGGCAAATAAGATAGGGGGTGTCTACCTTCCCACTGATGGGGTGGGCGGACCCTTAGCCCCTTTAAAAACACAGGTGCCTTCACCGCAAACCCCCAGGAAAAAAATTATAAATAGTACTTTGCCCCTACAAGGCCCACTGGATCCCACGCTTAAAACAGTGGAGGTTTTAGTGCATAGTCACTTACCTCCCCCCGATGAATTACTATCTAAAGAATCTCTCGCTCCGTCTCTGTCTGTGGAAGAGCAAAGTAATGATTTTACGCTCCCAGACCTAGATATGGAGCTTTGCAAGAGATATATTGTAGATGACTCTAGCAAGTCCATAGCTCCAACAAATACCCCAGCAGTAATAGCCCCTATAGGGCTTCAATTATACAGTAGTACCCCCTCTAATAAATCTCAACTCTTTATATCCCAGTCAAATATTTCTACGAGCCCTGAACTTGATATCACAGATATTCATTTCAATCAGTCTATTAGGTATGATAAACCTGTCTCTGACTCTTTGTCATCCTTAGAACATTTGCTTTCTTCTATTTTATCGTTACTTGAAAAATTTGTTAGTGGTTCCGATTGTGTGTTGGTGTCAGGAATCACGGGAGGTTTCCTCCTTCTACTCCCACTGTGGCTACCATTTTCTCATTACAAACCCATTTGAAAGCAAGTAACCTTTTTAGTTGGAGCAATTGCTGGCATCGCAGAAATTCCAACATGGCTGCCAACTTTCCGATTTCTGCAACTGCTTACTGCAGTTTAGCAGTCTAGTGTTTCTTAGTACCAACTGCCTGAAGAATGTTCTCCAACATTCCTCAGTGCACTTCACTGAAGAGATTAACCGGAGAGTACCTGTTTACCAGTCGTCGTGGAAGATAGTTAGGGTAGAAGCGGCACCTCGGGGTTAGATTCGCCGGTCACCTTACACTTCAGGAATCAGGTTAGCATTATAACCAGTTGTGAAATACATAATTCTGAGAGAGGCTTTTTTCGTGATAAAAATTAACTAATTGAAAATCTAGTCATGTAATAAAAATCGTTAAGGAAATAAGAAACTGAAGTCCTTGCTAAGAACCCCTCTAGGTAGTCTATAGTATTTATGACGTATTTCTCAAGTGTGAGCGTTCCGTTATTATTTAACGCTGCACACACACAGAAGTACTTTGGAGTTTGAGTTCAAGGTTATCTCCTGTAAATTAGTACCATTTGACCAGAGCGAGCTTCATGAACAGCTGCGCTTGTTTGCTCTAGTCTTTGAAACCTGAGACGGAGGCAGCTGAGTCAGTCTCCTCTCAGCCCTAAACACGAACAACAGGAAAACGCTTGCGTATTTTCAAGCAGCGTTACACGGACGATTATTCGAAGCCTTGCTTGAGGGAAGGTTATTCCAAACTAAAATTGTCCTTCATATTTAAAGAAACGCGAGGGAGACTCGGCGTTAGTCACCATTGAACTTCCAAGTTCAAAAGGTGACATTTGGTACGCGTGAGCAGCAAATAAACGCGTTACCCCTAAGAACCTCCTAATTGTTTGAGGCGCTTTACTAGCTTAAAAAAGATAAAAAGAAGAGTCCAATTAAAACTCCAATAGGTCAGCACTTTCACTTCTTGGGCCATAACGCTAATAAGTAGCCAACTAAACAATAGAGGAGTATTCTTGGACATTACTAAATAGAAGTCAGAATCAAACTCCCGGCAACTTTCATACAAGGCTTCACCAGATTCTCATACAGTGAGTGGAAAGAGAGAAGGGTTTAAGCGGCCACATACACACGATAGAATTAGGAAATACTCACCATAATTTTTTCTCTCGCTTCAGTATCGAATAGTAACCAGAGAGACACAACCTGTAAAAGAAAAGAATAGAGAACAGTGTGAAGACGTCTCCTCATACAAGCTACACATGAGAGAGATAGAAGAGAGGCAAGCCCAAAAACACCATCCTGGTAAGATAAGTTATCTATAGTTAAAAAATACAGTAAGTTATAAAAGCAAAAAGGACAGTTAATGATTTAAGATAAATGTTATAGCCTGAAGAAAAGAACAATAGAAGACGAAGCAGACTTGGCAGAGTTTTTGGAGCTGTCTCTTCTTGTCCCATTCCCCTTTCCCCCCTGGGAACTTACCTGCAAAGGATGTCTACAAATACCTAGCGGGAAGTTCTTAGAGGGGCATTGGTATCTAGCTTCAGTCTGCTCCTGTGCAGTCCGGTGCCTGTAGAAGACACCCTCTGACAGAGTGAAGTGCCCACGTTAGTTCAAGCACCCGAGCAGAATGGCAGAAGGATTAGATTTAAAAAGATTAGGAGAAATTTTGAGTAGTATACAAAGGGATTTGGAGGCAGTCAGGGAGGACAATAAAGCAATGAAACAAGAGATCTTAACATTTAAGGCAGGAGCGTCAGGTTTAGGAATTAGGCAAGATACCACCCCCTTTGGAAACCAAAATCCTAATCCTAGTACTTCCTCCTTTGCCCCCACTCAAGTCATTCATTCATTGTCCCCAGTAATTCCTCTAGCTCCTCCAGAGAGGTTTAATGGAGACCCACAAAAGACCCAAATTTTTTTAACTCAATGTTCCCTCCATTTTATGTGCCGCCCAACAATTTTCCCCGATGCTCAGTCCAGAGTGGCATTCATCTTATCCTACCTCAGTGGGGACGCCGCTTCATGGTCAATGCCATTAGTAACAAAGGATGACCCAATACTCTATAATTTGGAAGATTTCAAGAAAGAATTTCTTCGAATTTTTGACCGAAGAACAGCATCACAAGCTTCAGATAACGAACTGTTAGAGTTAAAACAGGGAACCAAGGAACTTGTGGCTTACCTAGCCCAGTTTAATAAATTAGTAGTGGAGACCAACTGGCCAGAAGATAAACAAGCAGCAGTGTTTTACAGAGGGTTGCGAGAAGAACTGAAAGATGCCCTATCGCAGATCCCAAATCGTCCTACAGACATCTCAGCGTTGATAGACTTAACCTTGGAAATTGACTATCGATTAGGTGAACGGAAAGGAGAACGAAGAAGAGAGTTTAGATCTAGCATTCCTCGCTTTGATCGAACCAAGACAGAATCTTCTCGGTCGGCGGAAGGCGCTTCTGGAACTGAGCCCATGCAAATTGGAGTCGTCAGAGGTCCACTCTCTAAGGAGGAAAAAGAGAAGAGAAGATTGAACAAACTATGCCTGTATTGTGGTGGAAGTGGGCATTTCGTTAAGAATTGTCTGAAACGGCCCAAGTTGCCGACC
Organism: Triturus cristatus; assembly: GCF_964204655.1. Lineage (NCBI taxonomy): Eukaryota > Metazoa > Chordata > Amphibia > Caudata > Salamandridae > Triturus > Triturus cristatus. The sequence continues at coordinate 895,454,742 of NC_140588.1, forward strand.
AAGGAGAAGGGAAACTAGAGGCTCCACAGGTAAGCGGAGTTGGACCTGTGGATGCGAATGGAGCCACAACTCCACCAATTCACCAATTGGCAAACACATTACAAGTTTCGTCACCCCATCTGATAAAGACAGTGACATTAAGGTTCAGAGGGAATATTTTGAACGGAGCAGTTGTCATGGTGGATTCGGGAGCAACCGGAAATTTTTGCGACCTCAAATTTGCTGGCCAAATCGGATTGCAAGCAGTCAAAAAGGAGAAAAGCGAGAAAGTTCGTGCTGTGGATGGTACTGAGTTAACTTCAGGACCAATTACTAGTCACACTGAATTCGTTCATATGACCATGGGTGAAGGACATCAAGAGACATTGCAATTCAATTTAATAGACGCTCCCCAATTTCAATTGATTCTAGGACTCCCGTGGTTAACGGAACATAACCCCTTAATTGATTGGGGAGCCAGAACCATTCAATTAAATTCTGAATATTGTAAAGGACATTGTTTTGAAGAATTGCCAAACCCTACAGAAATTGGAGCGGTTACACCGTTATGCTCTAATGGCAGTTCCGTATGTGTGATTCAAACTCTGGAGATACCAGAAGTATACCAGGATTTTGTAGATGTTTTTGATGAGAACAAGGCAGAAATGCTACCACCCCATAGGCCCTATGATTGCAAAATTGATTTGGAGCCTGGTGCTAACTTGCCTTGCAGCAGAGTATACGCCTTAACTGAAAAAGAAAATATCCACCTGAAAGACTATCTAACGAAAAATCTGGAGAACGGATTTATTAGACCTTCCCAGTCCCCAGTCTCTTCCCCCCTTTTTTTTGTTCCGAAGAAGGGAGGAGATCTCAGGACCTGCATAGACTTTAGGGCCATCAATAGAATCACTGTAAAAAACCGTTACCCTTTGCCTCTTATATCAGTACTGATCGATCAAGTAAAGGAAGCCAAAATCTACACTCGTCTGGATCTACGAGGAGCGTACCATCTCATTAGGCTACGAGAAGGCGATGAATGGAAGACTGCGTTCAGGACCAAATTTGGACTCTACGAGTACTTAGTGATGCCGTACGGTCTCTGTAACGCACCTGCGGCCTTCCAGTATTTCATCAACGATGTGTTAAGTGACTTCATTGATCGGTGTGTCATAGTCTACATAGATGACATTTTGATTTATTCACAATCGACTGCAGAACATCATGATCAGGTCAGAGCTGTCTTGCAACGTCTACGCGAGAACTCCCTCTATGTAAAATTGGAAAAATGTCTATTCAACACCGATACTGTGGAGTTTTTGGGCTTTGTGTTGTCCCCTAATGGAGTTCAAATGGACCAACAGAAGGTGCGAGCAATCACTGACTGGAAATCTCCTACCTGTATCAAGGAAGTTCAAAGTTTTATCGGATTTTCCAATTTTTACAGAAGATTCATTCATGGGTTTTCCTCCAAAATTTTGCCTCTAACCCGTCTCCTAAAGAAAGGTGTTCCGTTCCTGTGGTCTGAAGAGGCGGAGCAAGCCTTTCAGTTGATGAAGAACAGTTTTATCACAGCACCAGTATTACTCCATGCGGATCCTTCTGAACCCTTCTATTTGGAAACGGATGCTTCGGATTTAGCCATTGGAGGAATACTTTCTCAGAGGCACAAAGACACCGGGCAGTTACATCCAGTGGCCTTTCGCTCCCGCAAACTCAACCCTGCGGAATGCAACTATACAATTACAGAAAAGGAACTCCTGGCTATTAAAGATGCCTTCAAAGATTGGAGGCATTACCTAATGGGGGCTAAACACACTGTAACGGTGTTTACGGACCACCGCAATCTGAAGTTTTTGCGTTCAGCTCGCACTCTTACTCCACGCCAGTTGCGTTGGTCACTGTACTTCGCGGATTTTGATTTCGTTATCACCTTCCGTCCGGGTTCCAAAAACGGGAAGGCTGATGTTCTTTCCAGACTGGATACTGAAAATCAAACAACTGTCATTGAAAATCAACAAATCATACCCGAAGAAAAATTCATCGGATTAATTGCAGTGGAACCTTTTGAGCAACTTGTTCGCGATTCATTGTCTGATTGGGATATGGAAACCTGGGCCTCCGAAGATCCACTTCGTTCCATCCGCCATGGCCTCCCTTACCACGATTCCACTCTGTATTTACCCACCAATGAACTTCGACTAAAGGCTATGCAGGAATGTCATGATAACCCTCTGGCGGGTCACAAGGGCATTCTAAAAACCGAAGATTTACTCAAACGAAGTTTTTGGTGGCCATTCATGTGCCGAGATGCCCGTCAATATGTCCTAAGTTGTGAACTCTGTGCACGGGGTAAATCAGTTAGACAAGCTCCTAAGGGTCTTTTGCAACCTATGCCTACCCCTCCATGTCCTTGGCACACGGTTTCCCTAGATTTGATTGTAGATCTACCTTCCTCTCAGGGCTATGACACCATTCTGGTAGTGGTTGATACCTTCAGTAAAATGGCACATTTTATACCTTCCAAAGGTATACCCACCTCTAAACAACTGGCACAACTTTTCAATCACCACATAATTCGCCTTCATGGCATTCCTAAGGTAATCATTTCGGACAGGGGTTCCCAGTTTCTCTCACGTTTTTGGAAGGCTTACACCAAGGGCCTTCATATCGATCATCGTTACTCTACTAGCTTTCACCCAGAAACCGATGGTCAGACTGAACGTGTTAATCAGGAACTTGAACAACACCTCCGATTATATCTGCTAGACGAGGAGGGCGATTGGCCTGATCATTTATGGACTGCTGAGTATGCTTACAATAACGCCCTCAATGTCTCCACAGGTCACTCCCCTTTCTTTATCAATTCAGGCAGACATCCTAATTCCTATGCTAATTTTGACAATGCTAACACTCCTGCTGTCGAAGACATTGCCCAACAGTTTACTAGGATCCACCACACTGTAACCCAGAATTTAACAATGGCTAAGACTCGTTACAAACACTTTGCTGATCGTAAACGAAAACAGGCACCTGAGCTTCATGTAGGTGATTTAGTCTGGTTGTGTACCAAAAACCTAAAACTCAAGGGTCCACGTAAATTTCAACCCCGTTTTATGGGTCCCTATCCAATCGAGAAGGTTATTAATCCTGTCACTTACCGACTATCTCTCCCTAGTTCCACTAAATTCCATCCAGTCTTTCATGTCTCTTTGCTAAAACCTACCCACCCGGGTTTGCGTAGGTCCTCTCCTCCTGAGCCATTAATACTGCATGGTGAGCCTGAGTATGAGGTCAAACGGATTTTGGATTCCAAATTCATCCATAATGAACTCTTTTACCTGATTGACTGGAAGGGTTACGGTCCGGATGAACGTTCTTGGGAAAAGAGTGCTGATGTCCATGCTCCTCGTCTAATTAAAGCCTTCCATGCCAAATTCCCTGATAAACCTCATCAGGAGGAAACCCCGTTGGGAGGGGGTACTGTCAGGAATCACGGGAGGTTTCCTCCTTCTACTCCCACTGTGGCTACCATTTTCTCATTACAAACCCATTTGAAAGCAAGTAACCTTTTTAGTTGGAGCAATTGCTGGCATCGCAGAAATTCCAACATGGCTGCCAACTTTCCGATTTCTGCAACTGCTTACTGCAGTTTAGCAGTCTAGTGTTTCTTAGTACCAACTGCCTGAAGAATGTTCTCCAACATTCCTCAGTGCACTTCACTGAAGAGATTAACCGGAGAGTACCTGTTTACCAGTCGTCGTGGAAGATAGTTAGGGTAGAAGCGGCACCTCGGGGTTAGATTCGCCGGTCACCTTACACTTCAGGAATCAGGTTAGCATTATAACCAGTTGTGAAATACATAATTCTGAGAGAGGCTTTTTTCGTGATAAAAATTAACTAATTGAAAATCTAGTCATGTAATAAAAATCGTTAAGGAAATAAGAAACTGAAGTCCTTGCTAAGAACCCCTCTAGGTAGTCTATAGTATTTATGACGTATTTCTCAAGTGTGAGCGTTCCGTTATTATTTAACGCTGCACACACACAGAAGTACTTTGGAGTTTGAGTTCAAGGTTATCTCCTGTAAATTAGTACCATTTGACCAGAGCGAGCTTCATGAACAGCTGTGCTTGTTTGCTCTAGTCTTTGAAACCTGAGACGGAGGCAGCTGAGTCAGTCTCCTCTCAGCCCTAAACACGAACAACAGGAAAACGCTTGCGTATTTTCAAGCAGCGTTACACGGACGATTATTCGAAGCCTTGCTTGAGGGAAGGTTATTCCAAACTAAAATTGTCCTTCATATTTAAAGAAACGCGAGGGAGACTCGGCGTTAGTCACCATTGAACTTCCAAGTTCAAAAGGTGACATTTGGTACGCGTGAGCAGCAAATAAACGCGTTACCCCTAAGAACCTCCTAATTGTTTGAGGCGCTTTACTAGCTTAAAAAAGATAAAAAGAAGAGTCCAATTAAAACTCCAATAGGTCAGCACTTTCACTTCTTGGGCCATAACGCTAATAAGTAGCCAACTAAACAATAGAGGAGTATTCTTGGACATTACTAAATAGAAGTCAGAATCAAACTCCCGGCAACTTTCATACAAGGCTTCACCAGATTCTCATACAGTGAGTGGAAAGAGAGAAGGGTTTAAGCGGCCACATACACACGATAGAATTAGGAAATACTCACCATAATTTTTTCTCTCGCTTCAGTATCGAATAGTAACCAGAGAGACACAACCTGTAAAAGAAAAGAATAGAGAACAGTGTGAAGACGTCTCCTCATACAAGCTACACATGAGAGAGATAGAAGAGAGGCAAGCCCAAAAACACCATCCTGGTAAGATAAGTTATCTATAGTTAAAAAATACAGTAAGTTATAAAAGCAAAAAGGACAGTTAATGATTTAAGATAAATGTTATAGCCTGAAGAAAAGAACAATAGAAGACGAAGCAGACTTGGCAGAGTTTTTGGAGCTGTCTCTTCTTGTCCCATTCCCCTTTCCCCCCTGGGAACTTACCTGCAAAGGATGTCTACAAATACCTAGCGGGAAGTTCTTAGAGGGGCATTGGTATCTAGCTTCAGTCTGCTCCTGTGCAGTCCGGTGCCTGTAGAAGACACCCTCTGACAGTTGGACACTGTAACTCAAATTCTGAAGGTACTACTAAATAATAAACAGGGGAAGGATTCTAGTTTTAAACACAAGTCTATTCATCCAGGGCTCAAAGGGATGGAAGATAAATTGGTAGAGAATGAGCCTGAGAACGCCCCTCAAGTTTTGGTTCGAATTGAACATGATGAGAATTACCAACCTACAGAAAGAAAGAAAACAGTAGTAACATTGAGGAACATCCTCACAACTCCATTAAAAGTTCCTGTAACTAGCTGTGGTATTGAGCCTGATCCAGATTTGGAAATTATGACTGAAGTTGAAAAAAGGTCAGACAAGGAGTTATTCCCTATCTTTAAATCCCAAATAAATGATGGAAAAGAGGGTGTTTTGGATCAACCATATGAGGGGAAAAAGGAAAAAACAGGGAACCCTAAAAAGAATAAAGGAAAAAAGAGGAAACCAACTCGAAGATTTGCAAAAAAAAGGCAGAGGAAAATTAATTTTGAAGAACATTCAGATATTTCCATTGGAAAAGATCTCTTTCAAGGTTCCATGATTAATACCTCCCAAGATGGGATTCGGCAAGTTAAATCAGATCAAGAGATCCTGTATCCAGCCGATCAGGGTGTTGATTTGCAGGATCTACCATCGTCCCATAATGACCCACTGCTTAACCCTATACCCCCCATATCAGTTGCCTATAGTACTGTAACGGGGTGGCCTTCCAACTCTAATCCTTCTGTGGAGTTGACGAAACCTATTAGTTTCATAATAACAGCTCTTAATCCCCTAGCTAAGTCATTCCCTGATTCGATTGGAAGAGAAATGGTTCCTGAAAGGTTAAATGACGTCCCTGAAAGGGATAGTATAGATACTCTCCTTTTAGACTTTTTTCCTCTGTTTGATACGGATTGTATACTAAATAGATCTTCGCTCCTTAAATGTTTTTGGGAGATCGAAGGTCTAAAACTTATACAAACTAACGATATAGATGTAGTAACGATCGTGAAAACAGAGGTTGGGATTTTAATGAGGGTAAGGTTTTATTCCAGACTTATTGTAAATCATATCCTTCAACGGTCAGAAGGCTTTCAAAGTAGAGGGATTGATGTTATGCCTTTCCTAGAGAAATCCCAATCCGGAAGATTGGTAAATAAGCCCCGTTAAACCAGGCTATCTCTAATAGCATAGATCGCCCTGCTGAAATCGAAGACCTAAAAATCTGTATTACTAAAAATGCACGTCATGTGACATATAAAAGTTCCCGTTCCTTCCCTACCCAAAGAAACGCTGCTGAAGAGAATCCTCAATGGTATTGGTTGCCTGGCGTTTTGTCGAGCAAACCTAATAATAATCCTAAACCATATTCTCGTCTTTAGCAACGATTTGAAAATAATATCGTGGAATGTCGCTGGATTAAACAATAGCCCTGAAAAATTACAATTCCTACACACACTAGAGGCTAATGTGATTTGTCTCCAAGAGACTTGGTGTGTAGAGAATTTATTCGTAGGAAAGGATTATTTTTCGTTGGAGGGTAGAGCAATCCCCTCTAGGAGAGGACATGCAAGGGGTGGAGTGTCTTGTTTACTGTCTACTCAGATAAAATGGAATTTTTCCCACTATATAGATTCTAGTAAACTTTTCCAGGCAGTAACGTTGTTTAATTTCGCCAATACTGAAATCTATAAACCAATCGTTTTGATAAACGCCTATATCCCCCAAGATGCTTGTTACAATGTAGTTTTAAAGAAAGTTTTCTCCTTTATAAAGAAATTATCTGATAAAAAACCTCTTCCCCATATAATTTTGCTAGGGGATTTTAATAGTAAAATCTCTAACTTCAGTCTAGAGCTATTTAGAAATAAGCTCAAAGAGGAAGCCTTGCATATTCCTCAAGCCCTTTTTCCAGGAAACATCAAAACAAACAAGAGAGGGAAATTGCTCCTTGAAGAACTGACAGTAGTTGATGGAATCATAGTAAATGGTAGGCTTCCTTCAGATACTCCGGCGAATTTCACCCACAAATCAAATCATAGTGAATCCATTTTAGATTACGTGATGGTGGAAAGCACCTCTTTTTCCCTTCTGAAGCATCTTACGGCCTCCTATACATTATATAGTGATCATAAAGTAATAACTGTTACTGTGAATTCAAATCCGCCCTTGACGGATCGTTGATCTTTAAACAGCGAACTTGTCAGTTTTGGAGATAAATCAGGGAGATGCTATTGGAATATTAGGGCAATTAGGGGCTTGGAAAGCATTCTAGAGGTTGCAGTAAAAAACTTGGTGAACTGGAAAGGACTTGAAACAATATGTTTCGCTGATTTCATGAAGGCGGTGATCTCCATTGCAAAAAAATCGAATCTAAAAGGAAAAACCAAAGTAGTCCCTAGTTCTGTTCGTTTACTTAATACTGAAATAAACAAATTAGTAAGGGAACAGTATTTGAGTTATTCTCCCGAAAGATATCATAGAATAGTTTTACTAAGGAGAAGGAGGTCCAGGGTGAAGGTCAAATTGAAAAAAGAGAGGGAAGACAACTTATGGATTAAATTGCGGGAGGCTGCATCCAAAGGTCGAGTAAGATTATTCTGGTCGCTCATCGGGGAGGGATGTGGAGTAAGATCTAGACCACTTCCAGTTCCCATCGAAGAGCAAATTTGGGTTAACTATATTGTGAACCTATATTCAAGTAATGGAACAGTGGTTGGGGCTGGTAGAACAATTGAGGACAGTTCTTGAAATAGCCCCCCTTCTGAAAATGACATTGAAATTACTATTAAGGGCTTGCGTTCCTCTGGGGCTATGGGTCCGGATGAGCTTCCCATTTCGGTCCTAAAACAGGATAGTGAACGGTGGAGGAAAATTCTTTTTCCGGTGTTTAACTTTTGTTTTTCAAGTAAAACCGTTCTCCCTTCTTGGAAGGGGAGTATATTAGTACCCCTTTTTTAAGAAGGGTGACCGGGATGCTCCACAAAATTATCGACAATTTGCCCTCTTGGACGCTATAGGTAAGGTCTTCGCAAAATGCCTTTTGAAGTTAATTAATGATTGGGTGGTCAAGGGCGTATTATTACCCCTCGAGCAGACTGGGTTCAGGCAAAGGCATGGTACCCTAGATAACTTAACGGCATTACAAGTTATATCAGAAAAATACATCAAAGTCCGAGGAGGGAAAGTCTATGCAGCCTTCATAGACTTCTCCACAGCATTTGACAAAGAAGATCGTCCTTTGCTGTGGAGGAAATTATCGGACCTGGGCATGCCAACCACGATCCTGGAGCTGGTTCGGGCTCTTCACTCTGATACCTAGTGTAGAGTTTTATTGGGAGGGGAAAGAGGTCTCTCTCAAGTTATTTCTTCAGTTAATGGACTAAAACAAGGTTGTTTATTGGCCCCTTTATTATTTTCCCTATATATATCTGACCTCCCCCATGCCCTGTCCTTAAGCGATGGTATTGCCCCTGTATTAGGGGACAAGCTGATTGTCTGTCTGTTATACGCAGACGATATATTAATATTGGACCTAACTCCAAGAGGATTAAACAATCGTCTACAGGCACTACATGATTACGCAGAGACACACCATCTGAGGATAAATGTGTCTAAAAGTAAAGTAATGTGTATGACGGGAATGAAAAAGCTGAAATATGGGAGCTTTACTTGCTCTGTAGGTGGACAGAAGTTGGAAGTTGTAAAATCTTATGTCTTCCTAGGAAAAACAATATCTGGTAATTTAAGTGATAAGGCCCATATAGCAAATAATACCCGGAAGGCATTGGCACAATGTAAAAGTTTAAGTTCTCTTTATAGATCTACTGGCAGAAGACATTTTGCCCTTCTGCTAGAGGTCTTCCGTGCCAAAATCCCAGCTTCCCTACTGTATGGCATTGAATTTCTTGAATTGGGCAAATGGTTTTTTTTTAACGTTATGGAGGGCAAGATCTTGCGGTATTTAACTACGGTTAATACCGCTTGTACCGGGGCCGCTCTTAGGTTGGAATTTGGCCTGCGTAGCAGTTGGGTCCAGGGCCACGCTGGGCTAGTGCGATGGGTCTTTAATATTGTAAAGGGAGAACCCGGTACTCTAAGATAACTTATTCAAAAAGAACTACTGGGATCCCTAAAAGAGCACTCCCTAATTGTAAAGAATTTCAGAATTGCAGTTGATCTTTTACAATTGGATGAATCAGCACTTTTTACACTATCTGCATATCAGCTGATGTCCACCTTGAAACTAGCTACATGGAAATTAAGTTTTGGGATGGATAGGGAAGCCTTCATCTTAAAGAAAGGTGTTTCCCCGGCCATTGATTCCTTCCTAATAAGGAAAATACAACCCTATGTTACCTGGAACCTTCCTCATGGTATAAGCCGCTTTTTGTTTCTATTGAGGCAGGATCGTCTTCCTTTGAATAATTTATTGTCTAGATGGTATGGTTCTTCAGCAATGTGTAATCTTTGTAATAATGCTTCTCAGGATATCACTCATGTACTCTTTGTCTGCCCAGCTCTGCTTCTACATCGGCGTAAGTGGTTGAGACCAATTTGTTTAAAATTAAATATTTTGTCTGCCACCACATTCTTAGACGCCATTTATAATCCCCCGAATGAAATGTTTTGTTATGAAATCTTCAACTTTTTAAAAAGCTTTCTAGTTATATACTAGAGGTTTTCAAAATGTTCTTTTTCTGTTGTTTTCATTTTGATTTTAAATGCATGAAAATATATTTTCCATGTGTTATCCTTTTATGTGGATCTCATTTGAGTTCCAAAATCATAAATAAAATTAAGACTAAGAGAGTTAAGACTAAGAGTATAATGTCCCAGTGTGAAATAGGTTCAATCCGTTGGATCATGTTGATTGACTTAAACTAGATAGTAGACTCAACTCTGATATGCTAAACCCGGAATTTAGCAGGGTAGCATACTGGAAAGAGGTACCTGAATGTTTTAGTGGTTTTAATCTTGCTGGGAAATCAAGTCCTGGCCCTCCAGCGTTTTCGCAGTGTGAAGAGACTCCAGCAGCAATGAGAGCCCCTATAGCCCTAGACACCGGGGAAAGAATATGTCCTGACACATCCCTGGGGGTTAAGGCACCCACCAGTGGCAATTCTGCAGGTCGTAACATTGTTGATTCTTTAACAGTTGACAAGGCATTAGATCCAGTAGGTGGGAGTAATATTGTGAAACCTGGGGGTGCAGAGCCCTGCAGACATGAAACAATCACAAAGAATAGTAGAAAATTAAGGATAGTTTCATGGAATCTTGCAGGCTTGGGCTTTAAGTTGGGGAATCCAGACTGGGGATCATATATTGACACCTTTGATATTTGTCTCTACCAAGAAAAGTGGCAAAGTCTGGAAATTAGTCAGCCCGACTTTGCCACATATGGTGTCAATGCCCAGTCCCATGGACAGGGAAGACCCTCATGACATGGACCCATGTGGGTTGCGCAGTGTTTAGGTCAGAAATAGTAACAGAAGACATCTTATGTGTCACCATCAAACTTTCCAATGGTCGCCTAGTCAGCATTTATAACATTTATTTAAGACCATCTGCCACACGTCAGGAATCTCCCACCATTGATGTGCTAGCGACTCATTTAGCAGGACTTCATCCAGATACTTAAAAAATATAGTTAGGTGACTTTAATTGCCAGTTTGAACCCCTAAATGTGGCTAATCACTGTTCCATGTCGGAAGAGGACAGGATTTGGTCAATTCATGTTCTTACTATCCCCCCAATCAAGAAGTGGTCTCCCCTGGGGATACAACTAAATGCTCTATCCCTGAATAGTAGTATCCGAGAATGCAATGGAAGAACAAATCAGACAGAGAGGAGAAGCACACCTTTAATAGGATAGAAAGCACCAGTCTAATTGTCTACATCCTTGTCGATGTTAAATTATGGTAATTTCCAGTGGACATGGCTGTGGTGCATAGGCACCACAGCGACCACAACGCACTTGAGACAGACTGTGGTAAATAATTTAATTACCGGAACTTAATTTGATGCGGAAAATCTATAACAATAGCTCAGTAAAATAAGAGGCAGAATCCGTGGTATTAGAGGTTCGGAACGGGCTTTATTCCATAATCAATTTAAATCGATGAGCTCCAGATTCCATCACCACGAAGGTTCAGGAAGTGAAGACCGTACTTTATTGATAAGTAATCATTTTTATACAATAGGCATTACAGTGAAGCAAATGCAGGAGGCGTAACAATTGATAGTAGAGATAAAACATACATGCGTAGCAAAAGTGGGTGTAACTGGGTGTAACTAAAGGACGTCATCAGGTATGATGTCATAATAGGGTGGTTCCATGAAAGAATTTCGCAATGTCAGCAGAAATACTTGGCAGAAATGCGCGCGCAGCAGCATGACGTGTGATTGACGTGCAACTAGGGGGTGAAGGGGACTTGACATTTAGCTCTACATGTGGCGACAGAAGTCTGGAGGGTCAAGTCAACCTAATCCCAAATCATATCTAACATCCTATGTTTAAAGAACTATGTTATCCAAAAGAGAGGTCTCTTAGAGTAGAATCTTATTCTATACTGACTATACTGACTGTTAGTGCGTGTACAAGCGTCTAAGTGTCTACACTAGATGCGAGGGCAGGAATCTTCCATAGCAACAGGGCTATGAATTACTTGCATAAAGACAGAGAAGCCGGGCCCTTTGCTCGGTAGCTGGAAGAATGTTTACTTAAACTACTAGACAGGAATGCATTGGGTAGGGAGCGGAGCAGATAATTTCGAAGGTGAAATACAGTTTTTGGCAGGCAACAGGCTGATGTCAGGCACCGTTAGCTGCGCAGAGAATGAGGACAAAGTTCATGGATACAGATGCGAGCTCAAACTGGAGCTTTCAGAGGCAGAAGGCAGGAAAAGCTTGATGGCAGAATCAGGGCCTACTTGCCCGGACTGTAAAATGGCATAAGTGAACCATATAAAGGCGGTGGCCTTTCATACTTAGGAATGGAATATCCAGCCCATTCATGGCGGATCTGAAAGAGGACATGTTGGCGGTGGACGCACATGTGTTTGCGTCTTCATAACTGGAACTGGAGGGAACATACATGTACTTGTGATTTATACATGAAACCGTTGGGGTCCAAGATAGGGGACATAACTGACCAGAAAAATCCATATTTCCACATTCCCTCCTTGTCCCCTACTTGCCCGTCAAGAGATATCAATCTTCATTAATCCATCGATCTGTTCATATAGAATCATTTGTTCTTCTTTCTTCTTCCGTGATGAATGAAATCTTGGTGGTGGAATACACGATGTGGCACACAGACCACAAATCGCTGGTCCACATTGTAGGCATAGACAGCAACTGAATAATATGAGGAAGCCAATACCTAGGAAGGATAGGACCTTCCATCCAAAGGTAGATAATACACTCCAAAACCAACCGGACCAAGTCCAGGTGCCTGGATTCTGGTGTATCTGGCTTACAATCTTATGAAGGCGAGTTATGGCTTTATATACAGATGGCGAATTTTCTGGTATGAAAATGCAACAACTTGATCCGATGACCCTACAAGCTCCGCCCCTATCGGCCAGGATGACGTCAAGGACAAGACGATTTTGAAGCACAACAATCCGCATAGCAGACTGTTCTTCTGTTAAATTGCCTAAGGCGGAAATTGTTTCGTTCACTACTGCTTCAAGGGTTCTGGTTAATCTACGTATCAGCTTACTATTGGTAACTGTACCTATATAGGGAAAGAGACCTTTATTGAAATCTGTGTATTTTTCCCATGCTGTCTCAGTGTAATCGACTATTGGGAGATCTCTCCTTTCTCTATTGTGTACTAAATGAGTATTTCTGTGATAATCAGGAGGAGCTAGGAAAACAGGTGGCAAAAGGAATCCGATGTAGCAGGTACCATCCCAATCTAGTGGCAAACGTATGTATGCCGTCTGACCACATATGAAATAGGAATGGCGGGAAGCTCTAAATGTAGACTTGCCTTGATCACTAAATTCTATTACAGTGGTGCATCTACTATGGCCCATATGCATGGAACCATTCTTTCTTACACATAATTCACCTTTTACTGGAAATACTGACATGGCGGGCAAAATTGGAGTAGCTTCGGATTCGACATTCAAGATCATGAGATTAAGCGTAAAATTACCTAATCCATACACTTCATTTTCTAGATCAGTTCCTGTTCTTTTGGGAAGTCCCTCCTTGTTGGGGTGGCAGGCTTCGAGTAAAACTAAGTTCAGATTTCCCCATACCCAGTTATTCTGGTAAACTGCAGAATTCGAATCTAGGGAATTAATTAAACTAAACCATGCTCCACAGGAGCCGTTGTGTGTGAACGGGTATGGAAAGAGAGGTAGAATTCCTTTATAGTTCTGATAGGGAGGGAGTCGGCCACATATCCAACAATTTGTAGCATTGCTAACCTGATGGGAATGATGTAACATACTAATAAAAGTGTTATTGCGCAGCGCAAATCTATAAGACAATTCATGCGGAGGTAATTCACTAAAAGAATGTTCAGCAGTAACATTATAAACATGTCTAGAAATAGGATAATATATGTGCAACAATATACTTGCAGTAATTATTAAAAGACTTAAGGAAAACAGAATTAATAACGTCACTGTGCAATGACTACGCAGTGATTTACAGTACGCATGTCGTTTCAGCTTTATCCTTTTGTTTCTTTCTCTATACAGGTCTAAGGGATACATGTCAGAGACAAATTTGACCGCTTCACCTTGGAGAGGACTTAAACAATCAAATTGCCTGACTGGTTAGACCTGAGTTTTAGTTTATATAGTTCATGGCTATTCAATTCAACCAAAGGAAGTTTAGAGTCACTCGGGGAAGACACGCAAGGTGTGTCGTTTACGTCTGACGGTAGTCCATGAAATTTTTTGCTATGACTTGAATGTATCCAGCCTTTTCGACCTTCGATCTTTACGGCTGTCCTCGTCGTTAGCAAGACAAGTTGAGGCGACTTCCACCTAGGATCCAGCTGAGACTTCCGATCAAAGTTCCTCACTAACACCAAATCCCCTGGAATTACGTCATGGGGTTTCACCTCGGTGTTGTCGGGAAAGGCTGCAGCTACCTGTGAACGACAAGATTGTAGTGCAGACATCAAGGAAGCCAAGTAATCTGTCAGCATATTACAGTCAATATCAGTTATTTTTCGTGGTATAGGCGTCCCCCACATATTTGGTGGTCTACCGAAGATCACCTCATACGGGGATAGCCCTGTTCGAGAGTGTGCTACCATTCTCATGTAAAAAAGTGCAACGGGTAAGGCTACTACCCAGTCGACACCTTTCTCTCTGCATATTTTGGACAATCTAATTTTCAGAGTCTGGTTATGTCTTTCCACGAGACCTGCTGCCTCGGGGTGTCGGACACAGTGGAATCTCCACTGATAGCCTAACAAAAGTGAAACGTGTTTCATTAATTCGGATGCGAACGGCTGGCCGTTATCTGAGTAGACAGCACGTGGTAAACCGTATCGTGGGAAGAATTCTCGAACCAACTGTTTGGCAGTAGTCGGGGCAGTGTAATCTGAAACCGGGTATGCCTCTGTCCAACGGGAAAGAGCACAGACAACTACGAGAACATATTTGAATCCTCGACATCGTTCCATCTGGATATAATCCATCTGGAGGACTTCAAAAGGGTGATCAGGAGGCTGAAATCCACCCTGTTCTACGGGAATGCTTTTACCTGGGTTAAACTGACAACAGATCATACAGGTACGAACTTTTTGTTTAGCTGCTGCTCGTAAATGTTTGTTGAACCAAATGTGTTGAATGCTGTCTAGCATAGCTTTTTCTCCTAGATGTGCTGGACTATGTACAGTGTTAATAACGACTTGGACCATTGAATCAGGAAGGAACCACACAGATTTTTCCTTTGTCATCCATCCTTGATCCGTTTGGATCCCTCCTAACTCAGTCCATTTCTTTATTTCGTCTGGTGTAGCATGTGTCTGTATGTCGATTACGTCAAGAGCGGGATCCTTAACCATCATACAATGTGTTGGTGTCGGGACTATTGTCTTTGTCATGTCGGATGTTTGAGTTTGAGCAGTCTGTTTAGCTGTTCTGTCAGCTAGATCATTGCCTTGAGAAATGATATCAGTAACTTTCGTATGAGCTTTACATTTCATAATTGATATTGCAGTGGGTAGATGTATTGCATCTAATAAGGCATGAATAAGGGGTCCGTGCTGAATGTGGGCACCGTGAGAAGTTAAATAACCTCTCTCTCGCCACAGCACGCCGAAGTCATGTACAACTCCGAATGCATAACGTGAATCAGTGTATATGTTGACTTTTTTATTTGTGGCTTGAATACAGGCTTGTGTCAGAGCGATGAGCTCTGCTGCTTGAGCGGACAAGGTATTTATGCGATTTGTGTCAATGATTTCAGTGTCTGTTGTGACTGCATAAGCGGCCACTAACTCTCCTGTACTTGTTCTCATACATGAACCATCTACATACAACGTCAGGTCTGGGTCTGACAATGGGACGTCTGTCAAGTCTTGTCTAGGTTTCGTCGTGATAGTGATAACTTCAATACAATCATGTGCAAGTGGGTCTGTTCCATTTATAGGTAACAGTGTGGCAGGATTCAATGTACTACAACGTCTGATTTCTATATGTGGCTGAAACAATGTTAATTCGTAACCAGTAAGTCGTGCTATAGTCAAATGTTGTGTTTGTGTGCGGTTCAAGAGAACCTCTACTGCATGTGGTACTTGTACTGTCAATGGATGTCCTAATACTATGGCATCGCTTTGTCTGATTGCTAAAGCTGTTGCTGCCACTGATTTCAGGCACGCAGGCAGAGCCTGAGCTACGGGATCTAATGTACTAGAAAAATAAGCACACGGTTTGTGTGATCCTGCTTGTTCCTGTGTGAGTACTGACAAGGCAGTACCTTCGCGTTCTGTAACGAAGAGTGTAAACTGTTTATTGTAACATGGTGTTGCTAAAACAGGTGCTTGGCATAAGGCTTTCTTTAGGCTTTCAAAAGCTTGTGTATGTTCCTGAGTCCAAGGGAGAACAGTCGATGTGGCTGCCTCCTGTGTTGTCAATTGAATGAGGGGTTTTGCTAGAAATGCATACTGAGGGATCCACTGCCTACAATATGAAGTGAGGCCTATGAAAGCCCGCACCTCCTTTTGTGTCTTGGGTATCGGCATATTTGCAATTAGCTGGATGCGATCTGGTGTAAGCTGCCTTCCCTCCTTGGACAGCGAGTGACCAAGGTAAACAACTCGCTGGACACAGAATTGCAGCTTAGAAGGGGACACCTTGTGCCCCTTTTCGGCCAAAAATTGTAATACCGTCAGTGAGGCTTTCTCACATTCAGGTTCGCTCCTAGCGGTGATCAGCAGATCATCGACATATTGAAGCAGGGCAGTGTTGACTGGCATGTGGATACTGTCGAGTTCTCGTTTCAGTGCTTGGCTATAAATGCTGGGGCTTTCCGTAAATCCTTGAGGTGCGCGTGTGAATTTAAAGCTACGTCCATTTAAACTAAATCCGAACAAGTATTGGCTTTCCGGATCTATTGGGACGCTGAAAAAGGCATTCTTGAGATCAATTACAGTAAAGAATGTTGCTTCGGAATCAATGGCTGTCAGTAATGAAGAAATGTCTGGGACTACGGGGTATTGTGGTACTATGCATTTATTTAATTCGCGCAGATCAATAACCAATCGATATACTGGCGGGGCTGTTGGATCGGTTCGTTTAAGAATCGGAATTATCGGTGAATTACATATATTGGAGTTAGTTTCCACAACCACTCCCTGGGTAATAAGCTCGTCAATGATTTGTAGTAAAGCCACTACAGCATCTGGGGGTAACTTGTATTGTCGCATTCGTGGAAGTACCACTCCTGCCTTTAGTGTGACTCGATATGGTGTAATGTTCATGCAACCAACATCTGTAGGGCCTTGTGCCCATAAATGTGTCGGTAAAGTCTGTAGTCGGTGATCCATGTCTCGGGACACGTAGTGCCCTTTGAAATCACGTAAAAATAATCTTACTCCTTCTGGAGAACAACATATTATAGCTCCTAGAGCTTTCAAAGTTTTTATGCCTAACAAGTTTTCTGGACATGATTTAGTAAGTAATAAATCTGTAGTTCGTGTCAAGGGACCAATCGTAAGTGGAAGAGGCTGTGTTACTTCGTTAATGATAGGTTTTCCTGAAAAACCAAGGGAAATATTCTGTGTGCCTGAGAGGGGTGCCCCTGGAACTTCACTACGTTTTATTGTTGTTCGGCTTGCCCCTGTATCGAGTAAGAATTTTCTATCTTGGCCTAATAGTTCACTGTGTACATAAGGTCCTTCTTGATCTACAGGGACCTCGATAAGGGGTAAGCCAAGTTCCCTCTCTAGGCTGTTTCATGAGTATCGTTGATAATCAGGATAGTCATACTGTGCGGTCTGGTACATCTGTCGGGTCGTTGTTTGTGTGGCAGCAATAGGCTGCTGTGGTGGAGCTGGCATAGACTGTTGCGGAGCTGGCATGGACTGTGCATGCTGCGGAGCTCCTTGTTGGTTCTGATCCTGTCTAGGTGGCCGCGGTCTTTCTTTTGCGTTACCTATGGCAATATTATGTTTTAAAACTGGACAATCGTGTACATAATGACCTGGCTGTTTACAATAGTTGCACGTCCCTTTAACAGGACCTGTCGAAACACTGGACTGTGTTATACCCTTCTTATGACCGTCAACTGGCACTGTCTGGGAAACTAGCATTTTCATTTTCGTGTCTTTCATGCGTCTATGTTCATGTTCTTGTTCTTCTCTAATTCTATTGTGATGGTACTGTAGCATTTGTAACATTTGTGACGGAGTGTTACCTTGCCAGGTACTCTCGAACTTCAATACTCTATTCTTAACTTGGGGCAAGGCATTTTCAACCAATTTTGTCACAAACAGATGTGGATACGACTCGCTACTTGCTTTTATTCCACTATTTATACCAAAACATTTCTCAAATCGGGAATAGAAATCACTAGTGTCTTCATCTGATTTTTGTTTACAGGCTGAGATTGCACCCCAGTCTTCCTTTTTCGTAGTTAATAAACGTGGCAGTACCTGTACTAGTAGACCTGGTAGTGCTTTGATCTTGTCCCCGAGCCCTGAACCTGGACCTCGAGCTTTTTCTTCGTTTTCTAATGCTGTCCAATCTATCTTCTGGTCTCCCACCTCCCAATCCTTTTCCTTGAGTTTTTCGTAAATGCCCGCAGGCATTAATACCTTCAATATTGTCATAATGTCGGGGTAGGTATATTCTCCCATGAGTAACATATCTTTAATTTCACGATGGAAACCCGCTGGGTCTTTATCATGACTGGGTACCACTTTCTTCATTTCTAATAATTCGATTTTAGATATGGGTGTGTATACAAACACACGTTTAAACTCATTGTCATCACCCTTTATCGGGTGCACTTCGCGTAAGGGATTCTGTCTATCCATGTAATACGTCGTTCTTTCCTTGATGGGTAGTGAGACATGTTCAGGACATACAAAAAGGATGTACTGCTTTCTGGATTCTAGTATTTCTCTAATTAACTTAGTACCGGAACCTCTCCATTTATTCGTGAGTAATTCAGTCAATATATCAGGTAAGGGACCAGGATCGGAGTGTTGGCTTTTATATAATATAAGAAGTTGTTGAATCATATAGATACCAGCTAAACGCTGTTCATCTGGGGCGAGGTTCAAAAACGTATGTGCTAGTGTATCATCACCATATTGGGAGGTCCTCTATAAAATGGGCCTCCCACGCTATATTCTTTCAATGTTGATGAGGCTCCACGATGGTAATTTTGCCCAAATTAGATGGGGTACACAGGGCGAGAAAACAAACAAAATCCCGGTGAATAGAGGGGTCCGTCAGGGATGTGTTCTTGCTCCCACCCTTTTTTCTCTATATGTCAACGGTATGGTTGAGCATTTGTTAAAAGACCCTTCAGACGAACCATCCCTGGCGGGCGAGCGTGTTCCAACTCTCCTCTTTGCGGATGACACGCTGTTGTTATCCAAATCCCCAATGGGCCTTCAGAAGCTCCTTAACAACTTTCAGACCTTTTGCTTGGAGCGGGGGATTGGTCATTAATACTGACAAAACCAAATATTTGGTGATGAACCCCCCAAAAAAACTCGCCCGACCCCCTGTCCTGAATTCAGTACCCTTAGGTAGGGAGAGGGTATTTGATTACTTAGGAATACGCATCTCGCAAACAATGCAATGGACCTCCCACTTATCCAAAATGCTTCTAAATCATAAGAGGGTCACAGGGGCCCTACTAAAGGAACAGCGTCTCTGCACAATAAGACCGATAGCCCCGATTGTAGACATCTATAAAGCAAGAGGAGTTAGTTCAGCTCTATATGGAGCTGAACTATGGGGTACCCAAAATATAGATGAACTTTCCAAATCGGAAAACAAATTTTGTAGGTCATTGATGTTGCTCCCTCAGGGTACGCCAACTTTACCGTTGATGTTTGATTTAGGCTGTCGTTCTATAGCTGATCTTGCAAAACTCCGGCCATTGCTCTTATGGGCCCGGTTGTGGCGAGTCCCAGAACTCGCCAAATACGCAAAAGGACTGTCCGAAATAATGGCATCATCAGGATGGCACAAAATAAAGTGGTTGAGAGATGTTAAAGCTTTACTTATTGCTCTTGGACTAAGTGAAGCATGGGACAATAGATCATCTCCACCAAAGGAAACTCTAAAGTCTCTATACTGGAATTGGGTTATGTCCCGAACATATGCTGATCAGTCCCTGGGAAAATTAACGGAGGACTTTCTGAAGTTCAAGGACTTACCCATTCGGGAACTGTATCTGGACATTATTGAAAAACCGTTCGATAGAGCACTCTATTTTAAGTTTAGAGTTGGGACTCTCCCACTAAGAGCATTTACAGCACGGTGGAAAATCCCGGCACAGACAACTGCCTTTTGCCCTTTTTGTACAACTTGCACCGAGACCCTAGCGCATTTCTTGTTCCAATGCCCGGAATATGTAAAACCCAGGAAAAAGTGGCTCAAAGCATTGTGTCGGCTTTTAGGCACTAGGTCACACATTGAGGCCCTGCGTATCCTAACGTCAGATTCACGCCCACTTTATGTCTGTGGTTTATCTAAATTTTTATCATGGGCCTGGTATTTACGTAGCAAAAGGCTTAAAATTAATGTTTAATTCCTTTTTATTGTTAAATTGCTAATTGCTTTTAACTTGTACAGAATGTATTTATTTCTTTGTTGAAAATTGATGAAATCTAGTGATTCTTGTAAATGTTTTAAAAAAATGGAAAATCTATTTATATTCAGCTTTTATGATATGTTTTTATCGAAATAAAGCCTTTTTGACTTGACTTGACTTGACATCACCATATTTTCCAGGACTATCAACCCAGTGAACGGCTGACCTGGCTAATTCTTGTTCGTCCATAGAATCGAGTATATGATAACCCCTTCGTTCTCGGAGTAATTTGTCAGCGGCTTGGAATGAATGTTCGGGGGACCTTATATTTATTATAGGAGTTTGGAATTTTCTGTTATTATCTGAACGTATCGGACATATCGGACCAGAAAAGCATCTAGTATTATTGCAAGATCTTCCTCTACCTACATAGGCCATGGTTTCTAACTGTCCTGTGGGTAGTTCTAATTCTTCCTCGTCCTCGGTTTGTTCTGGTTCGTCTACTGCTAATCTTTCCTCGTGTATTCGTTCTATTTCTTTGCGGATCTTTCGGCTCATAGCTACTATACATGATCGTTTATCGTGTCTCCCCTCTGATATATTCTTACCCCATGTGGTAAGAATTTGCATTTCTTCCGTATTTACCCCTGGTTGATCTTGATTTCTGATCACACAGTTTATGAGGAAACGTAACAGTTCCCCCTGTATTTCCACCTTCTGATACTCCATGGCTCTGTTAATACTCTCAGGGTCTCGCCCTGACTGAACAAAATGATATATATTTTCTAAGTGTGCAGTCATTCCTGGTAGCTTCCCTAAGTATATTGCAGCTCGTCGGATACGTAATGATGCCAGCATCATTTCGTCCCCTTTTCCGGGCACAGGGTCATATCTACAGTCTATTAGAAGTTCCTTGAGCGTGTTGGGAGTTACTAGTTTGGGCGTACGTTGGTGGGCTAATTCTTGAAAGGAAAGTTTATTTGTTCTGGGTGGCGTAGAAAAAATGCTTGATGTACCTCCGGTAGCACCACCTGGGGTGCTGGATGTGAAAGGATTCGTTGAACGGGATATAGCAACCATAGGTGTGGATGCAGATGTCGAAGCAGATGTGCTTGCCTGAACTTGTGTCGGAGTCTGCTGTTGCAGAGGTACAGACGGAAGAGGGTCTTGGCGTTGAACCCCCTCTGCAGGCGGTCTATGTGGCGCAGCATTAGCATACTCGGGAGCTGCGTCGTCTAAATAAGAGGAAAGAAAAACATCTTCTGCGGTTCTGGGATGTCCTTTGGGATGTACTTTTATCGGAAACAATGGGGGTGGCAAGTCTTTTGGTATTTCCGGAGTAGCCTTAGGTAGTCCTTCGGCCAGAAGAGGATACATACCATTCACGAGGGCATTTCTTTGTCTGTCTGTTTGTTCTGATTTTACTCGAGTACCTTCTTCAATTAATACACTTTCTCGAACTTTATTTGAATTCTCCTTACTCTTCTCTTCCTGTCTACGTGCTTTTTCTGTACGTCTATACGATTCTTTACGCCATAATTCAATGGCGTCTTTCTGTGATTGTCTAGCTTTCCTTTTCCACAATTCTTCTTCTACTCTCATAATGCAATCTGCATCCCAGGTCCCAGCTGCGGGCCACCTCTGACTTTCTGGTAATTCCTTGGTGTAGTCTACCCATAGATCAAGAAATAATATGGCATCTAGGCCATGTTTATGATACATGAAGTACCCTGGAGTGTCCCTAGGAGGAATGGGAACAGCTTCTTCGAGTACCCCTTTTCTGGTTGTGATCTGTCTTAATTTCGAAAAGAGCGGCATATTTGAGAACTGATCTGATACCTAATTTTGAACACGTTTAATACCATAAAACACAATAATAAACAGTCATTCACACCACAATATGCAGAACAGATTTAAAACATTTAACATTTAATGAACAACAATGATGGCCGTTCACTAAGCATAATACTCGATACTAACTAGATAATTCTGACTTCATATACTAGACATACTTGATATACTGCTAAACAGTACAGATACACTGCTGAAACAGTGCAGACCGGATTTGTGTACCCAAACCCGTCTTGACCGGCACAACCTATGTGCAAGTCAGAACGCCTCCCCGATAATGGTACTCACCGGGTAGCTCGGAACGGAAGGCCTCGGAACTGAACTGAACTTGAACCGGACTGGACTCGACTCGGAACTTCGGAAACTTCGGAAAAACCGGTGGGCCTCTGTATACCTCGGATCTTGCTCTCTCAGCTAGGCTCTGGTCGGGATACTTCGCACTTCTCACCGCCTCGTCTGGGTGTTGATCGCAGCCTCAGTTACCCCCGCTCGGCAGGAGGGAGATACAGGAAATCCTGTGGGTACGCGTTGTTGTCCGTCCAGCTGTGACAGGAGACCGGGCCTGCAACGCACCGCCGGCGCGTGAGATGAGAAAGTGTCCCTGTTCGGGCGCCATTTATGTGGTAAATAATTTAATTACCGGAACTTAATTTGATGCGGAAAATCTATAACAATAGCTCAGTAAAATAAGAGGCAGAATCCGTGGTATTAGAGGTTCGGAACGGGCTTTATTCCATAATCAATTTAAATCGATGAGCTCCAGATTCCATCACCACGAAGGTTCAGGAAGTGAAGACCGTACTTTATTGATAAGTAATCATTTTTATACAATAGGCATTACAGTGAAGCAAATGCAGGAGGCGTAACAATTGATAGTAGAGATAAAACATACATGCGTAGCAAAAGTGGGTGTAACTGGGTGTAACTAAAGGACGTCATCAGGTATGATGTCATAATAGGGTGGTTCCATGAAAGAATTTCGCAATGTCAGCAGAAATACTTGGCAGAAATGCGCGCGCAGCAGCATGACGTGTGATTGACGTGCAACTAGGGGGTGAAGGGGACTTGACATTTAGCTCTACATGTGGCGACAGAAGTCTGGAGGGTCAAGTCAACCTAATCCCAAATCATATCTAACATCCTATGTTTAAAGAACTATGTTATCCAAAAGAGAGGTCTCTTAGAGTAGAATCTTATTCTATACTGACTATACTGACTGTTAGTGCGTGTACAAGCGTCTAAGTGTCTACACTAGATGCGAGGGCAGGAATCTTCCATAGCAACAGGGCTATGAATTACTTGCATAAAGACAGAGAAGCCGGGCCCTTTGCTCGGTAGCTGGAAGAATGTTTACTTAAACTACTAGACAGGAATGCATTGGGTAGGGAGCGGAGCAGATAATTTCGAAGGTGAAATACAGTTTTTGGCAGGCAACAGGCTGATGTCAGGCACCGTTAGCTGCGCAGAGAATGAGGACAAAGTTCATGGATACAGATGCGAGCTCAAACTGGAGCTTTCAGAGGCAGAAGGCAGGAAAAGCTTGATGGCAGAATCAGGGCCTACTTGCCCGGACTGTAAAATGGCATAAGTGAACCATATAAAGGCGGTGGCCTTTCATACTTAGGAATGGAATATCCAGCCCATTCATGGCGGATCTGAAAGAGGACATGTTGGCGGTGGACGCACATGTGTTTGCGTCTTCATAACTGGAACTGGAGGGAACATACATGTACTTGTGATTTATACATGAAACCGTTGGGGTCCAAGATAGGGGACATAACTGACCAGAAAAATCCATATTTCCACAAGACCTGGAGTTCCCCATCACCCAAACCCGGTTACCTGTTCCTCAACAACTGTATGGTAGGCGTAAGAGTACACATAATAAACATAGAATTCATTGGCACACAGTGTCAAGGTCAGAGAAGTCATTAAGATCTATATATAATAGGGTAAGACCTGCACTGGAGGTACTTCGAAGCCTTAATGTAGTGTCAAACCTGGAGTAAGTTCTATGAAAGGTTGGAGATGTACATAGTTTCCTTTTAAATAGCTTACAAATTGATTTTTTCTGAGAAGCTAGTAGCCAAGTGCCGAGTGGTGTACCATCCTGGTTCAACAAACAATGTACTTTGGCAAAATGTGCTCTGATTAACTCAATCAAAAGTACGAGGAGAGGAGAGATTCAAGAAAAAAGTTCTGCATATAAAATTGCACTTGTAATGGCAAAAAGGGATTGGGATAGCCAAAATTGGGGACTCTTCTAGCAGCTGTGAGGGAAAATAAATAAAACCTCTTCTGGAATTTAATTGCCACTGGTTACTGGGAAGGAAAATCTAATATTGATAATAATGTTGCAGCAGAAGCCTGGATTGTACACTCTACCAATCTATAGCAAAAAAGACCTGGTCAGGATGTACCACCTGAACTATTAATAATGCCTTTGCACATTGAATCAGAGAGGGACCTAGTAAAATGTCCCCCGATATTGAAGTACTCCAATTTTTGAGACCCCAGAGGTGCCAGGGGTAGCACCCTATGACTTCGAGTACTTCCTGATGTGGTATTATAGAATTCTGCATATCTTGATAGTATAACAAAGAACTTGGCAACAGAAGCTGAAATATGAAAAGACATCTTTATTAAACTCAAATGAGTGAGACTACGTCGCACAGAAGCCTTAGCAACTGAATGAGGCAGTCTGCAGAACAGAAACCAGTCTCCTCTTTTATGGAGAATGTTACGCTCTGGGCAACACCGCCCTTCTCTTGCAGTTGGTCATTCACATGTATACATTACAAACGAAAAGGCAGAGTCATGATGACCATCCCACATTCCAGTTAAGCCAGCCCGTAATTATTTACCCAGCAAGGCTCAGATCCCACATCAGATATCGATAGGCCCCAATAAACATGAGCATCTCCTGTTTTGGGAAACAAGCCATAAAGCAGGAACAGTCAGGTGTGAAAGAGATTAGCCGGAGGCTTGTGTAGGATGAAAAGACTTTATGGTGTGTCAAGCCCTGATGCTAATCACAGGTGGCCAGAGGACGGGGAACTCGTGAGACCAGTTTGACCTGGGGTGGCGGAGCCAAGCTGCCCAGGTCACAGAGAAGTCACAGAAGGTGTAAGTGTCCTTTAGGCCTAAGCATGGCCTATGTGAGGGCAATCACAAAAATGGCTACTGTTCTAACATGGAACCCGAGGGTTCAATATGTAGTATTATATATATATATATACGGTGAATTCTTTGGTTAAACATGACAAAAACACTTGTACATACCGCATTTGTCATTTGCGGTTTGTTAAATACCAAAGTCGGCAGGGTAGGGGCCTGCCTCCAATGTGGTTCCATGTTTTAAAGTACCACAGACCCTCCTTTTGCCCTTACATAGGCAATAACTATTCTCTCATCAATCCGAGTCCAGGTCTACAGACATGAAGTCATGGAGATGTTGCTGTAGCATCATCCTATTACTTAGCGACTCTCACGGGACACGTCTCCTTACACATGTAGTAGCACAAAGGCCACATATGGCAGGACAAAATAAGGAATACCTCTATCTGTAGTAGGCGGCATAAGATCACACACCCAGTAATTAGTGATGGTCATTACTAACTAGTGTTGATGCAGAAGCTGTACAAAAGAATTGCTTACGAATTCTGATCTTCTAACCTGCTCATGTTCAGGGAAAGGGTGAAAAGAGTGCAAAGAAACAGTAGTAGGAAAGGACATAGGTTGGGAAGCGGGTGCAGAAGTCAATTTAGTAGAGAAAAACGATCCCACCCATAAATGACAACGTCATGTTTAAAAAGACACTAGAAGACTCGTTATTAAAAACATATAGACAACGGGAGAAAGTAGTGACCACTATTACAAATGAAATAATAATTTTTATGTTCAGGTGAAACAGTGGTGACCCTCATCAATGCTCTGAGGTGAAAATACTCTTTCCACAGACAATTGACTCTATTCTTCTTTTACTAAACAGAATAGTACTTTAAAACAATGCCGGCAAAACAATCTGTCTCCTTAACACCTACTCTATACAATCACACGGAAACCTCTTGTGAAACCACCTATGCCCAGAGTCCATTCAAAAAGCCTCTCTGGCAGGCTTCTATTGTCCATCAAATCTTCTTCTGTTTTCTTTTGCCTGGGCCTCTTCATTCAAGCCCTTCATGAGAAAAGTACTGCTTAGTTGGAGTGCCCTCCTGGCAAACACCCACAGCTCACTCGAAAAAAAAGTCTCAATGTCTCAAGGCAGTGCGCCAGTATTTTTCCTTTGCGGCGGGCACTACAGGTAGTGTGCTCTCCATTGATCAAGGGCACAGGTCATCTCGTGCAGATTCGGGACCATTCTCAGACTCCAACACTCGTCATTCAGTGTCAGAGGACGCTCAGGCTGCTCTTCCATGGGCACTGGAATGTAGTGCCTTCTGTCAATCTTGGATCCGCCGGTGCACTGCACTTCCATTGAAGCAAAGGAAAAGAGGGGGTGTGTGTGGCCAAAAACTCAGGCCAAGGGGCTCAAGGGACTGCACACTGTCAGAGGTTACCAGCACATGACAGGCGCTCTTGTGCACTGAAATTCTGATTCTGTGGCAAAACCAGCTCCTCCATCTTTTCTGATGTTGAACGCCTTCTGATGAAGCAAGTGTGATGCTTTAAACAGTTCGTTGTATAACAAGGGGACTGTAAACAGGTGGTCTGCGAGTTTCAAAGGAGTGGCCACACGCCATGGGACAATTTTCGTCTCGAATACACTGTCTTTCTCAGGAAGCAATACAAATAAAAAGGCAGTAGGCTAAACAGTGCCTCTAAGCTTTTCAATTGGGTTTCCGTGTGAGAGCCTCCATCATCTAAGGGTAGATAACTACATGAGAATTCTATCTAAAATGGATGTCTTCACATATGGTGGCATTGTCTAATAGGGCAAACACATTTTTTTTTTCTCAATGATTACATATAAGTGTTTCTAAATTCCTTATCTAGGACATCTCAATAGAGAAATCACGTGGTACAGATTATCATAGGCATGTAGAAACCTTTCACATCAGGTGCACTAGGCAATACACAGGCTAATAGTCAGATATGAAAACAAAAGACAAGAACTAGAGGGTCCTGATATTTGCATGATTAGAAACTTCTGATCCCACCGAAAATTAAAGCAGCAGGAACAAAAAGGGTAAAAACCACATTAAAAAATAGACATTGAAAATTCGTCATGTTCAAAAAAAGGTAAACGTAAGTTATCTCCTATCGGGATGGAAAACTTGTCTTACTATAATATAATATACTTGACAGTCAGGCTGGAAAACATTGAAGCAGGCCTAGGGACGATTCTTGAAAACCAGTCTGGTCATACAAGAGGGGATTATACATAATATGGAGGTTCCTGGTGCATCACTGCAGTCTGGAAGTGTGTACCTGAACAATACACCTACAATAATAAATGGGCTGACTGGTGAAAGGAATACGGAAAAGGGAATTGGAACTAGGACACAACTAAAATCCCCAATAACTAAGCATGATGCGACATCGGTCAGGGAAGAAACAACAAAAGCAATTAAAAATAAAAATCTATAGGAAGGACAAGAATTTACTTGGGTGGTAGTCAGGCATGTAACAACACCAAGAGTACGGGTGATACACAAAAGGCCAAAGTCACATACGTTTTAACTCTACCGCTGGCGACTACACCATATACGGTAATCTTAGGTAATGTTCCAGTTCCTTCTTCAGGGAAAAATGAAAACCTAGTTTTCTTTTAAGGAACAAAAGCCATAGGCTACTTAGGAAGCAAAACATCATTAACTAATGTAATATAGAGATTAGGCCACCTTGAGTCACAGATCTATAATTTCATCCTTAGGTCCAATCAAGGATACATAAATGTAGGGCTGCCTCTTCCTTTAAGGGAAGGGCAGTAACGTGACTAACTACAGGTGACACACTTCGATCCTGTAGATCTCTTTTAGTTTTCTGTAATACCATTATAGCCAATTTAGACATGCACTGATGAAGTGTTGTCTCTCATGCTCACAGCATGAAATATCATTAGCTGTGGAATTTAGTAACCAGAACAAGTTCAACCAACTGTTGCGTAGCGATGGGCATCGTCATGACCATCCCCTCACAACACAGGTAAACTTGTAATAGTATCAAAAAGCAGCAACAAAAACAACGAAAACATGCAAAAAATAATAAAAACGCACAAAACGTCAAGCCATCAGATATACTTGCTGTATATCAAGCACAAAAAGCATAGACAAAACAATAGCATATGTAATAAGCGGTGACACACAAACACCATGTCATGTACTTTATGCACTGTAAAACTGCAGCCCAAAACCCAATATTTGGGCCTGTTTAATTTGTCAGGTTTAAAATCCTTACCCTCCTTTTTGACAGGAGATCACCAGGCAATGGAAATCTGCTGTCAAATATACCGTCTCTCTTCTAACATACAGGACTAGCAAGAACAATTCATGATAGCAATTCGTTCACATTTAGGCATGTAGCCTTAAAAAAAAATTTAGAATCTTTTTGTCTGTCTTAGACTTAATGCAACACTTCGTTGTCTGTTAAAGAAGAGCAACTATAGCAGGCATCATTCTATTTTTTTTTTTAGAGCACCAATGTATCAGCAAAGCATTTAACATGATGTTTGGACTTTCAAAGAAAACCCCTTTGCTATATTTTCCCTTTGGAATTAAGTTCTTTAGTTTTAGTGATGCTATGGAGAAACCAGAAACCCCACCTTTAGAGGCCCGTGTAGCAAGGTCATTCTGCATTCCACAGAGGCAAGGCCCTAATTTAAAAGGTCATAAATGTCAACTCCATTGTTTACGGGAAAGATAGCATCTCAGCAGCGTAACCGAGCCAGCCTCTGCAGCTCTCCCAACCCCCAGCTTCTGACACTCTGAATTCGTCAAAGCCAGAAGGCCTTCCTAATTCCTCCTAACTCGCAATAATTCGTTCTATTTTGAAAAATAATTTCTCCTTTTTAGGCGCTAAAAAAAAATTATCTCTATTCCCATATTATTAAACTACATTTACTGTGAATAATTCACAAAACTTAATAACACACATACCACTTTTTAGAATAAATCCTTGTTACAATCCTATGTAATGGTACACATTTCAACAACCTTAAATGAATGAACGTCTCAGTAGGCCCAGCTAAAGTTAGACTGAACTCCAGCAATTGAGACCGCTTTCTGCCCCAGTCCACTGGCACTGTGAATTGTATTCGCAATGAGTTTTGATATTTTCTTCATCATTTAGTCACTTGCCTTTATTCAAGCTCTGTTTGTCGCGTTCATATTAGCATTTGAAACTCAGTGCCTCCCGTTAGGTAATTACAATATTTTCACCCCTACTGCTAGAACTTGCAATCTCATCTTTCCCCTCCCTCTTACTCAAACCAATACCACATTCCTCTTTATTCCCTTCGTCAATACAACCTTCCTCACGCTACTCTTCATGTCTTTATTACTCCCCTTCATCATCTCTCTTCCCTCCACGGCATTCTATTTTCCCAATTGTTCTTCTCCTTCCTACGTATTACCTAGTTCCTATAACCGTAATTCTACATTTCTCCACCCCTCTATCATTACTGACTTCATCACGTACCTGCTCACAAACATCCTCTTTTTCCCTCATCAAAAAATAATTCTCCATTTCTCTTTCTCTATGTGGGTGCTAACTCCATTAAGGCCGTTTTTTATTAACATCAAATAGTTGCGGGTTGCGACACCATATTTTATTTAATTTCTCCAAGTTTTAAAAAGGTCCTGTTTTTCATAGCGTGTTCAGTAGTATCGTGACAGACACAGCTAAAGTTAGAACCTTCAACCCTGATATTAAAACAAGCCTTTGTACTGGCACATTGACTCATTGAATCATAAGAAGGCACAACCTGTAAATATATATCAAACCTAAACGTATGCATTTACTGAAGTCTGAGACACTTTAAAAAGTACTCTGAGTGGAAGAAAATGCAGTTCAAACAGTGTTTTCTACCCAAATTCGACTTTCATTTTTTTGACATTAAAAAATGAATATCCTACAATTTCTTTGCATAATATGCATTACCAGAATGTTTATTACATAACCCATGAGTCAGGCATTGGAAATAATAACTTATACTTTATAGAAATGAGCTTGTTTGCGCCTGCGCCAAGGGAAAATTGTACACGCGAATGCTTGTCCTTTTAGTGATGCAACACAACTTAAATCAAATTTTAATGCTAGGAGGTCATAGTATGAGTATTAAGCTTTATAAATATCAAAAAACGATTTTGAAAAGCACTTATTTTTTTAAAAAATTATTTTTCCCATGATTAATAATTTTCTTTTAAAAATCCCAATTATTCGTTTTTGTGATAATTCCATGTATAAAAACACAAGCTGCATCCCTTGCCTATCATTTTGGACACATTTAACTCACAAGCCTAAGCGCATAAGCCCAATTTGAAACGCGTCACATTTTTGCGCCACTTTTATTTAAAAGGACGGTTCTGCAAAATTCCACCCGTGTTCAACTGGGAAGGTGCTGGCTGAATGAACATTTCTATCAAATATACTGCAGCTGAAAAGTTTGCCTGTGAACATCTAATACAATGCATCTAAGGAAAATGCTGTAAATTTATTTACTTTTGCAAAAATAGATAATTTCGTTTTTGGGGCCTTATATATATCTATTGAATGTGGTTCTAATTTTATCCTTGAAGCGTTTAACGGCAGTTTTGTATATGTGCACAACTGCTCATTCTATAAATTAAATAGCAACACATAGCTATTTTAGCACATCACATTGTTCATTTCTTCTAAGTTTCTACTTGATATTAACTAACCAGCAATTTACTTAACAGACTGAAAACATCAGAAGACCCACAAACACACATTGAGCTCATTTCAGACATAAACGGAAAGGGGGTCAAACAGACAATACAGCGGGCTTTAGCCATTTTTCATAAATAGCGCCGTCGCAATTTACTTACGGAAGTTGCACTAATGAGAAAACCACATAGACATTTAAACACACAGTTGACTTACAAATCAATACGGATGACAGAAAGAAAGAACAGCTCACAGACTATACTTGAACCAAACCATTTGCAAATACTAGTTGTAAGTCATATTTACAAGAAACGCTTCTCAATAGTGTTCCAAAAGGCTGCATAAACAGCCCAACAGACAGATGTATGTCCAAGAAGTAGTGAGTGCGCTCAATTCACTAGCTTTGCCTAGCAGAACACCACACAAAATCGTTCTGCATATCTTCATTCATGAAACTGCGCAGAATGAAAGATCCTTGTTTTGTATTATGTCATATTTTAATTCCCTGGGGATACAAAATCACCAAGGAAGAAATATGTTTTTAAATTTAACCTATTTAGATATTTCCCACACTATGGTACCTTTCAAAACAAAAAGCAACACATTTTTCCATGTGAGCTTACAAACAGGCATGCCAAAAATACTGCGGAAAACGCAAGTATTATAATCAAAACCAAATGGAGAAATATCTCCTCATTACCTGCCTACACAAATTGCAATTCGCATATCCAAACCTATACAAACCAAAAGCTACATTTCCAAATTTGCTAAGATCAGGCATCTTATAGCTCACTAATCTAGCTTCAAACTTCAAGGGGTTATCTCTGCCAACACACTCGCAAATATGCGAGACCCTCGGTTTTGGTAATTGCAATGACCAAATCAGAAACCAAGAAACCAACCCCTCGGCTTTGGTAATTGCGATAACCAAAGTAAAGACCCAAAGAACCAAAGGACTGGGAGCCACCCACTTATACTTAATTCTTATTCTTAATAATCAAAAAGGTTATCCAAATTCTAATTGTCAAGTTCTACATGACCAAACGTCTTCTATAATACTCACGCCAAAAGGGTTCTTTTTCTCACCTTTTGAGTGACATCATGTGGAGGATCAAAATCAGGAAGAGCAGAAATATGCTGGGCTACATAATCAAAGAATCTCCAGAATCCCTGTGCACAGAGTACCTTCTTGGTAGAATCCCGTTCTGTCCTCCTCAGTAGATTTCAGTCTCCTGACAAGATCACTCCCACAGACAGTCACTTCTCTGATGAGGCCGTGCTGGTGGGCGCCAACTGAAGTACTCCAATTTTTGAGACCCCAGAGGTGCCAGGGGTAGCACCCTATGACTTCGAGTACTTCCTGATGTGGTATTATAGAATTCTGCATATCTTGATAGTATAACAAAGAACTTGGCAACAGAAGCTGAAATATGAAAAGACATCTTTATTAAACTCAAATGAGTGAGACTACGTCGCACAGAAGCCTTAGCAACTGAATGAGGCAGTCTGCAGAACAGAAACCAGTCTCCTCTTTTATGGAGAATGTTACGCTCTGGGCAACACCGCCCTTCTCTTGCAGTTGGTCATTCACATGTATACATTACAAACGAAAAGGCAGAGTCATGATGACCATCCCACATTCCAGTTAAGCCAGCCCGTAATTATTTACCCAGCAAGGCTCAGATCCCACATCAGATATCGATAGGCCCCAATAAACATGAGCATCTCCTGTTTTGGGAAACAAGCCATAAAGCAGGAACAGTCAGGTGTGAAAGAGATTAGCCGGAGGCTTGTGTAGGATGAAAAGACTTTATGGTGTGTCAAGCCCTGATGCTAATCACAGGTGGCCAGAGGACGGGGAACTCGTGAGACCAGTTTGACCTGGGGTGGCGGAGCCAAGCTGCCCAGGTCACAGAGAAGTCACAGAAGGTGTAAGTGTCCTTTAGGCCTAAGCATGGCCTATGTGAGGGCAATCACAAAAATGGCTACTGTTCTAACATGGAACCCGAGGGTTCAATATGTAGTATTATATATATATATACGGTGAATTCTTTGGTTAAACATGACAAAAACACTTGTACATACCGCATTTGTCATTTGCGGTTTGTTAAATACCAAAGTCGGCAGGATAGGGGCCTGCCTCCAATGTGGTTCCATGTTTTAAAGTACCACAATATTGTGTATGGTAGTTGAAGAGCCCATTAGCAAGATAGTGCCACGTAAAGTCCCTGGTATTGACAAGATTCCTGGAGATCTGTTTTTATCAGAAATTGATATTTGGACACCTTACTTTGCAGTGGTATTTAATGCCATTTTAAATTGACTAAGTATCCCTAAAACTTAGGCAAGTGAAGAGATTCTTCCAATATATGACAAGGGTTGTCCAGGGCTGCCAACTACAGGCATATTAGCCTGATAGATACTACACAAAAACCTTTTAGAAAATCATACTTAGCAGGCTCTAGCATTTGCTTGATGAGAATTTCATACTTTGCCCTCTTCGAACGGGCTTTCGAATCCAACACTTCTCCAGATGACCAGGTATTTAGACTGCAGATGATATTCTGGAAGACCATCAGTATAGAGAAGGGAAAGCTATACACTGTTTTTGTTGACCTCAGATCAGTGTTCGACCTGGTTCCTAGAATCCTATTGTGGAAAACTTTAGTTGAATTAGGCATCCCTGCTTACTTTTGCAGTATAGGTTAGTGATTACACCAGAATAACTATGCACAAGTTAAATGCGGCACATTGGGTGAAGTAACTGAACCCTTTTCTTTCAAGCGAGGTGTAAGACAAGGCTGTGTATTGGCTGCCACCCTTTTTACTCTGTTTTTAAATGATGTAGTTGCTTTTTTAAATAGTTGCAACAACAATGCCCCTAGATTAGCGCGTTTGAGGGTCTCGGCTCTTATGTTTGCCGATGATACTCTTTTATTGTCAAAGTCACCTATGGGACTTTTGAAAATACTTGACCATTTTAGCAGGTTCTGTGGGTCGAGGGGTTTGGAAATGAATCTAAACAAACCCAAATGTATAATTTTTTAGTCAATGTAATACAACAAGCTCGACCCTACTCTAGATGGTGTTCCTCTTGAACAAGTACACCTCTTTGACTATTTGGGGATCACCATAGATGAAAAGCTGGACTGGGCACATTACATTGCAAAAAGAAGGTTAAAACTTGAGCAACTAAGTGGGGGACTGTTGAAGCTACATAAGGGGTCCAACTGTAGATTTGTATCACCAGTCCTCCAGTTGTATACTTCCCAAGCACTTGCAGCTGCCCTCTATGGTGCAGAGATATAGGGGTACAATAATAAAAAATCCCTGGTAATGGCGGAAAATACGTTTATGAGGCAGCTTCTGTGTCTACCGGCCAGCACTCCATTAGTACCGCTGAGGTTAGATCTGGGCCTTTGGCCGATTTCTGATAAGATTAATCTTTGCCCCCTAATCTTCTGGAGATGCCTTTGGGCTACTCCGGAACTATTGCTCTATCAAAGTGGGCTAGAGGAAATTCTTAGGCATCCAATTGTAAAACAATTCCCCTGGATTACATTTGTCCAAGACTCCCTAATAGGGATGGGCATGGCCAATCTTTGGAATGATCTGGCGGTCTGTTGCACTTTAATCAGACCCTCCAGGATTTCGCGATTTGCAAAAAAATTGTGAAATTGGCAGTTTTGTAAAAATGACGCAAATTTTACAAAAGTGACTGCGAAATCCGACCTCTTCTATTGACCCTGTGGATCTCGCCACGGAGCCAATAGAAGGAGAGTCCTCAGGGTCCTCACAGCAGGCAGGTGAGGTGGTGTGTTTACTTACACTCCTCACCTGCTCACCTGCCCTGCTGATGTTTTTCATTTCCTGCTGAGGGTACTGGTCTATTCTGGCTGGAGCATCGTCTGGCCCACCCAGGTAGGTTCTCCTGCTGCTGCTCTGCTTGTTGCTGTGGGCCCGCAGCACATGGGGCAGGCAGGGGGCATAATTTAAAAAAAAATTTTTTTATGTTGGGCCCGCCACATGCTCAGTGTGCGGCGGGTCCAGGGGGGCCACGTTTCTGTTGAGCCTAGTGTGCGGCGGGCACAGGGCGGCATTATTTTTTGGCACGCCACACACGGGGCACGCAGCGGGCCCTGGGGAGCATAATTTTTTAAGAAAAAGTTTCTGTTGGGCCCGCCCAGGGGGTATTATTTTTGGGCCCGCCGCACACAGGGCACGCGGCCGGCCCTGGGGGGCATCATTTTTTTAGGAAAAGTTTCTGTTGGGCACGCCACGTGCCCAGTGTGCAGTGGGCCCAGGGGGGCATTATTTTTGGGCCCGCCACACACGGGGCACGCGGCGGGCCCTGGGAGCATCATTTAAAAAAAAATCTTTTTGTTAGGCCCGCCGCGTGACCAGTGTGTGGCAGGCACAGGGTGGCATTATTTTTAGGCCCGCAGCACATGGACCATGCGGCGGGCCCTGGGGGGGCATCATTTAAAAAAAGTTTATGTTAGGCCCGCCGCGTGCTCAGTGTGCGGCGGGCCCAGGGGGGCTGCACACAGGACACGCGGTGGGCCCGGGGGGCATAATTGTTTGGGAAAAAGTTTCTGTTGCACGCGCTGCATGTCCAGTGTGTGGCTGGCCCAGGGGGGCATTATTTTTGGGCCCGCCGCACACGGGGCACGCGGTGGGCCCCGGGGGGCATCATTTTTTTAGAGAAAGTTTCGGTTGGGCCCGCCGCGTGACCTGTGTGTGGCGGGCCCAGGGCGGCATTATTTTTGGGCCCACCGTACACGGGGTAAGCGTCGGGCCCTGAGGGGCATCATTTAAAAAAAAAAAGTTTATGTGAGGCCCGCATCGTGCTCAGTGTGCGGCGGGCCCAGGGGGGCATTATTTCTGGGCCCGTTGCACACAGGACACACGGTGGGCCCTGGGGGGTATCATTTAAAAATAAAAGTTTATGTTGGGCCCGCAGCATGCTCAGTGTGTGGCGGGCCCAGGGTGGGCATTATGTTTGGACCCGCCTCACACTGGACACGCGGCAGGCCCTGGGGGGCATCTTTTTTGAGGGAAAAGTTTATGTTGGGCCCACCACGAGCCCAGTGTGTGGCGGGCCCAGGGGGGCATTAATTTTTTGCTTGCCGCACACGGGGCACGCAGCGGGCCCTGGGGGGGCATAATTGTTTTTAAAAAAGTTTATGTTGGGCCCGCCACATGCCCAGTGTGCGGCAGGCCCAGGGGGGCAATATTTTTGGGTCCACCGCACTTGGGGCACGCGGCGGGCCCTGGGGCGCATCCTTTTTTGGGGAAAAGTTTATGTTGGACCCGTTGCGAGCCCAGTGTGTGGCGGGCCCAGGGGGGCATTATTTTTGAGCCTGCCGCAGACAGGGCACGCTGTGGGCCCTGGGGTGCATCGTTTAAAAAAAAGTTTCCGTTGGGGGGGGGCTTCATTTAAAAAACAAAAAAAAAGTTTATTTTGGGCATGTGCGGCGAGCCCAGGGGGGCATTATTTTAAAAAAAAAGTTTCTGTTGGGCCCGATGCATGCCCAGTGTGCGGCGGGCCCAAGGGGGCATTATTTTTGGGACCGCCGCACACGGGGCACGCGGCGGGCCCTGGGGGGCATCATTTAAAAAAAAAAAAAGTTTTTGTTGGGCATGTGCGGCGAGCCCAGGGGGGGCATTATTTTTAAAAAACAGTTCATGTTGGGCCCGCCGCGTGCCCAGTGTGCGGCGGGCCCTAGGGGGTATTATTTTTGGGCCTGCCAAACACGGGGCACGTGGCGGGCCCTGAGGGGGATATCATTTTTTCAAAAAAAGTTTCTGTTGGGCCCGCCACATGCCCAGTGTGCGGTGGGCCCAGGGGGGGCATTATTTTTGGGCCCGCCGCACACGGAACACGCGGCAGGCCCTGGGGGCATCATTTAAAAAAAAAAAGTTTCTGTTGGGCCCACCGTGTGCCAAGTGTGCGGCGGGCCCAGGGGACATTATTTTTGGGTCAGCCGCACACGGGGCACACCACGGGCCCTGGGGGGGCATCATTTAAAGAAAAAGTTTATGTTGGACCCACCACGTGATCAGTGTGCGGCGGGCCCAGAGGGGCATTATTTTTGGGCCCGCCACACATGGAGCACACGGTGGGCCCTTGGGGGCAATCATTTAAAAAAAAAAGTTTCTGTTGGGGCCACCACATGCCCAGTGTGCGGCGGGCCCAGGGGGCATTATTTTTTGGCCTGCCACACACGGGGCATGCAGCAGGCCCTGAGGGGGGCATCATTTTTAATAAAAAGTTTATGTTGGGCCCGCTGCATGCACAGTGTGCGGCAAGCCCTGGGGCATTGCTTTTTTGGAGCCCGCCGCACACGCAGCAAATTTTTTCAAATGGAAAGGGCTAGCCAAGCCTGCTATAACTCTTTTTTCTTCTTTTGTAGAGTTTCGGAGGAAAGAATCTGCTGGTTCAAGAGCCATTGGGCCATCTGGCAACTAATATATGCTTGCTGCTGCACAGCACGGGTAAGTTTCGGTTTCTGTACACTTCCGGGAAGATGAATACTACATATGCTAAAGCGCAGAACCTTGAGGTCGCCACCAATATTTGTGAAGTCCTACTTGCGATGGGTGGGAGGGCTGTGTATGGTTTGCCGATGGGATTCTGTGTGATCATGTGGGTTTCATAATTGTTATTTGTTTTTCTTGGGGGTGGTTTGGGGCTGTCTTGGGATTTTCCCTACACCCCGTTAAGCACTGTTGCCCCCCGAGTGTAAACGCCTGGCTTATGAGCTCCTACAAAGTACACTTGTACAAATTTGTTTTGGACTGTTAGGATTCACTTTCTTTGCAGGTGGCTCATCCTTCCCCTTTTTTTCGTTTTTCTCCACCCATGCAACCTTTGTAATGTTATTTTTTATTTGCAGGCACTTTGGGGCAGGTTTTATTGGGGGGGGAAACACTTTTGCCTTATATTTTTTATGTTTACCTCGCACCCCCACTGCCCTCCATAGACGACTCAATGTTGACTAGCGGGACCACACAAGTGTGCCATTCCACTTCGAAGCACCTCTGCCTACCTGTATCTATAAATGCTCCACGTATGCAACTTTGCTTCAAAAGGTTTCACATTCTCCTTTCTTTGCAACTGACCATGCTGTTTTAACACTGTTTGGTCAATGTCGTTTGGGGAGTGCTGTTTCCCATTGTGGATCTGTCCCAACAAGTTTTCAATTCTTTTGCCATTTGCAGGTGTTTCAGAGTTACATGCATTTTTAATCATTTCTTCCCTACGTTTTCTTAACTTTCCATTCATCAATTGCAATGCCCTGTTCCCCTTTGGAACACATCTAGTAACACCAAATATATTTGTAGGTGAGTTAAGTGACTGTGCCACACCCCATAAAGAGTACTCAGACTTGCCTAAAGGAACCAACAAGACAAGTGTGCCATTCCACTTCGAAGGACCTCTGCCTACCTGTATGTATTAACGCTCCATTTATGCAACTTTACTTCAAAAGGTTTCACGTTCTCCTTTCTTTGCAACTGACCATGATGTTTTAACACTGTTTACTAAATGCCGTTTGGGGAGTGCCGTTTCCCATTGCAGATCTTTCCCAACAAGTTTTAAATTTTTTTGACATTTGCAGGTGCTTCAGAGTTACATGCATTTTTAATCATTGCTTCCCTACGTTTTCTTAACTTTCCATTCAACAATTGCAATGCCGTTTTCCCCTTTAGAACACATCTAGTAACACCAAATATATTTGTAGGTGAGTTACGTGACTGCGCCACAAGACTGAGATCTC
The DNA here is from genome assembly GCF_964204655.1 of Triturus cristatus. Classification (NCBI taxonomy): domain Eukaryota; kingdom Metazoa; phylum Chordata; class Amphibia; order Caudata; family Salamandridae; genus Triturus; species Triturus cristatus. The sequence goes on from NC_140588.1 coordinate 895,493,561, forward strand.
TTGGATTCCAAGGGAGCAACAAGCCACCACAACAAAAGCACGATGGAGAAGTTTCTGCAGCCTGTGAAGGCTGTGAAGCACCGTTCACACCTACCTACCCATATAACCGCAGCAGATCGGGCCAGAGAGTACAGCACCGTGATGGATGCTGATGGTGGCGTGCTGTTTTGTAGTGTGTGCAATGTGGTGGTGGACCACATCTGGAAACACACAGTGGATATGCATGTGCGGTCCCAAAAACACTTGAAGCGCTGTGCAGATGATCAAGACCCTCACTCTTTGCCAAAACATGCCATCAGATGACTGTGAACTCACTTTTCACAAACAGTACAGCTGCCGGTGCCTCAAACCAGGAAATGATAAGTGAGTGGGTCAATATCTGCACAGAGCTGAACATTCCGCTGAGCAAAACCGACCACCCTGTGTTGCGCAAGTTCTCCACGAGCGGGTACGAAATGGTGGAGCGATACCTGGAAGTCATCAGCTTCAATAACGTTATCTCCCAGAGAGATATATAGGAGCCAAGAACCAGCTGAAAGAACACTTGCAAGATCAAAAGATCAGTGTTATATTTGATGAAACACCTGATGTCGAAGGGCGGTGTGTATTGAATGTGTTATTTGCAGTGGTCTCTGTGCAGGGTGGCCGTCAGATCCACACCCACCTAGCAGACACCATGTTCCTCTCACAGTGCAACCATGGGACTGTAGTACAAGCAGTTGTGAAGGTGCTCACAGAGTACAGCATAGCCTTTCAGAACTTCCTTTAATACTAACAATGCGGCATACATGCTCAAGGCATACAACACTGTATTGAGAAATCTGTATACAAACTCCATAGATATCACTTGCTTGACACACATAATGAACCTTATTGTAGAGTTGTTTAGGAAGCCTTTTGTGGAGCTAAATGCTCTCCTTCGATACTTCTCGCGCATCTTTTACATGGCCTGTAGCAGAAAGAGAAGGTACCTGCACCATCTTGCTGAGAACCATGGGATGAAACCACGGATGGCACCTGACCCTTGCAGTAACCGGTGGAATTCTTCGTTTGCTGCAGTGCAGTACCACTGCAAGCACTTTGAGGCATATGCTGGGTTTGTTGAGTCTGAGATGCAACACAGCAAGTCTCCCCCAGATTCCCTTGAAAATCTGCAAAGGATTTTGACAGCGACCAAAGAAACTGTATTAAAGTTCAATTGGACATTGTGGCAGAAAAATGCCAAAACATTTTACATCTGATGGACTTATTCCAGAGTCAGGCACCAGTGACAATTAAGGTGTATGATTATTTGGAGGACCTCCACATGAACCTAACAAACAATTCAGTCCTCACTGTGGAATCACTACAACCATTTCTACAGACCACCGCAGGGGCTAAATTATCTCTGACACAGACAAAAGAGATAACAGCCCAGCTTAATGAAGCTTTTGAAAATTCTCTGGAAAAGGTGGGCAAATACATGGGGGAGACCCAACCAGGCATTGGATTTTTGAAACTAGTGTGCCTTTTCAATCCTGCATGACTCTGCATCCTGCCTAAGGACAAGAGTGCATATTCAGCCACCTCTGGTTTGAGCCGAGTTCCTGATCAGGAGCTTCGGCTCTACTTTGAACATGTAGGCCCAGAAGCAGTACAGGCATCTGTTTCTGGGGTGATTGACACAGACCTCTTTTGGCGTGGGATGGCTGACCGCATTCCAGTCCTTTCACAGCTTGCAGATGTGTACAAGGACTTTGTGACCGGTTCTGCAGATGCTGAAAGGAGCAACAACATCTACAAAATTATTGTGTCACCCAGTTGACGGTCCCTCTAAGAGCAATCCATCTGGGCATTATTGTTTTTGCATTATAATCAGCAGCACAATATAGGGCTAGATTTGGACTGCTCAGAAGAACTGCACATACATGGCCAAGATTAACACAACAAGCATACAGGTTCCGTGGGCATTTATTCAATAACATGTTTATGTCCTATATGTAGCCTTGTAGGAAAACAAATTGTCTAACTTGTAAATAAACCAAATATACATAGCTTCCTGTTGTAAAATAACTCCAAAAACTAAGATATCTGTGTTTGTTGTAGGAAAAATGGCAGAATAGAGTGCCGCAAAACGCTGCTAAATTTTCAGATGTGTGCCGCTAAATTTCCAGATTTGTGCCGCTAAATGTACTTCTTCATGCCGCAATATCCTGGGGGGTCTGTTTAATTGCAGTGAAGGTGTTAAAAAGTCAATTTGAAATTTATTAATTTAACAACTTTTTAAAGGAAGCACTAGGCACTTTATCTTCTTCGTTTTTAGTGGTCAAGGATTATTACAAGTTTGAAAACTTTTGCAAAGAAATAGAACCGAATTTAGCCATAAATGTATAGGTCCAGTTCAGACATGGAAACCCACCACTACATGGTTTTACGTCGAAATGGTCAGTATTATCAAACAATACTGTCCAGGGCTATGTTTGTTTATAAGAAAGAAGACATACCACACATGTTATTTTTCTGCCCAGCTTATAGAGGGGCAAGAGCGAAATGGCCGATTCCTATTTGTAAAAAGCTTGTTACAAGAAGGAAAGAGGAAACCTAGAGGATCCTTCAAACGGATACAACTCCATGTCTGGTATTCTCTTTATCAAGATAATTGTTTCGCATTTCGCTTATAAGGAGAAGACATGCTTTTGGAATTAGGCAAAATGGCTCCTGTTAATTGATTTTTATCTTACAAATCTTTTAATACCTGGTTTTATCCTATTTAAGATCCAAGATAATGATTCTTTCTGTCTGCAGATAGTGTATTGAAATTAGTCTGATGCTTGCTTTAACTTTAAATTTTACCTCACGGTGGCCACTGTATATTGTATTATGAATCTCTTTTATGGTATTTTACCGAAATGAAGAGTATTTAAACTGAAATGGAATTTTCTGAAGGTTATAAAATCATAAAAACGTGTATGTGGAGATCATAATTTGTTTAACCCCTTGAGTGCCCCGCCCTTTCCCCCTCCTGTGCCGGGCATTGTATTAGCGGGCGGGGTCCATGACGAGATAGTCTCATCATGGGCACAGCGCAACCGCGCTCCATGACGAGACTATCTCGTCATGGGCACAGAAGGGGTTAAAAAACAAAAAACATACCATTGGATTGTATAGAAACTCAAACGTCAAGGAAAGCCATTGGAGAGTGTTTGACCAGGATCCAGATACCCTAAAAAGCAGACTGATAATAGGGCAAGTTTGAATAGAGGCTTTTTTTCCTAGTACTGCTAAAGCCTCGAACTTCATGTTGATAGTTCTGAGAGAGACAGACCCAAAAATCTTAATCGCTCTATCTGTGTCTTTTTTGGATAAGAATGGCACCTTGACCTGGTTCTCCAGAGAGAGCAATTTTCAAATAGGCATATTTCAGGAGAGGCTCTGTAAATTCGTCCACAATGCATCAGATGCCCCTCTACTATCAGAGAGGTCACTGGAACACATCAAAGAGGTCACTGGAACACATCAGGGAGGTCACTGGAACACAGAGCAATGGCCTCAAGTCGTGAAAAGGCTTCTCTTAGCTTCTAGTCAGATCCACTGACAAACTCTTATTTCCAAATGGTGTGCTTGTTTTTTGTAGGTTCCCTCGAACTTATACAGAAATTCAATGCGTCTTTAATTAATTTATGCTTATGTATAAGCACTCAACAACATAGAGCTTGTTTTATTTTCCTAACAAGAGTTAACAAACTGGGTTTTAGGCAAACATTTTATGTTTTAAGCATGCTTGTGCGAACCATAGCTTCTAAGCTCAAGTTATTTTTTTTATGCAAGTGGGAAAGCATCTTACTTATCAGGTTTACACTCAAAGGGGCTGTTCATAATACTTGATAAATGCTTACTGTCTACTGACAAAACTATAAACGTCTGCTATTTTAATCGCAGAAATGACTCTGCATATTCTCCATAAACACAGGTCTTTCCTTTACTGTCACATGGTTTTCAAAGACTGTGTTATAGTTTTGCTCCAGATGTAAGTGAGGGAAACATCTCCTGCCAACCTAGTTCTGCAATTTGATCACTGCACAGCTTGTACAATATATCCGTGTTTAACAGCTGACTTGCCAAACGGTCAAATATGCCAATAAAATGCCAAACTAAATTTTCATTTTTAGGGTAGGATACATGCATTTGGAGGAATCTACTAAGCCCCGGCTGCCCAGAAGACAAAACAGCAGAGTTTCGGGGAAAATACCGAGGCAATCGTGCAAAAAGGATGGATTTCCTACATTGCTACTTTCCAGTTGTCCCTTTTCCGACATTGTAAACATTTCCCATCGTACAGACTGTTGTCCAGCCTGTAGTGCCACCTCACAGGGTGTTATTGATGGAGCTTCTAAATGCGCCCTTCATTTTTATTTGTTACCACAGGGATATTGATGGGATATAAACCCCCACAAGTATAGCATTGGTTGCAGAGAAGACCTGCAGGTGAGGCCCAGGCACTTGTGGGTGTGATTTAGGCAGGCTTTGCCTTTTTGCAGTTTTATACAGCTCACACTTGGATAAAGGGAATTACAGCACTCTCCATGGGAACCAGATTATGTTACACTCTTTTAGGCAGGGAGAGAACAAATGATGTGCCCAGAATCACTGGAAGCACAGGATGTGCTGAGGCTGGGACAAGAACCTGGGGGCATATGTATCAAACGATTTTGCATTCGCAAACGCTGCGATTCACTAAAAAACAGCGTTTGCGAATACAAAATCGCAAATTGAGATGTATGAGCCATTTTAGCATCGCATTATTAAGGAATCGCTAATTTTGCGATTTCTTAATTTTGCGTAAGCATTTATGGAATCTCAAATTGCGATTCCTTACATGCTATGTAACACGCACCCAAGTTGTGCGATTTCTCCTTAAGAAATCGCAAATTACCACCAACTTCAAGTTGGTGGTAATTTGCGATTTCTTTGAAAAATGCACTTTTTGGCATTTTTCAAAGTGCCATGTGGCGCACATACATGCCCTTAGGGCATGTATGTGCGCCATATGTGCACACATGCTAATTTCAGGGGTGCATCAGGGTGTCATCATGACACCCTTGCACCTTTGAAATTATTCTCAATTTGCGATTAGCAAATTGCGATTCGCAATTTGAGAATGACTTCCCATTCATTGCAATGGGCCTACTGGCCCATAGGAATGAATTGGAAGGTATTCCTTAATTGCGATTTCGCAATTTGCTAATCGCAATTAAGGAATATTAGGAATTCGCAAAATATGTGCGAATTTTTAAATACATCCCGTTTTGCAATTCTCAAATAGCGATTCTCAAAAAATCGCTATTTGAGATTCGCAAATGGAGATTTTGATACATATGCCCCCTGGTCCCGAAATCCCACATTTGGCAACTATGGTTGTTAGACCACATCTGCTTCTTCCTTCTCTGCCCTTAGTATCCATCCTGACAGCTTTCCCATTTGGTACTCTCACATGAGTGCCCAATGCCTGTAGGGAATGTCCTGGGGCAATCAAGTGCACCATTGTCCTTATCATGGCAAGGCATTCCTAAGTAAGAAAGATATGAACTGCTTCTATGCAAAACTCTTTCTGATCATTGATCAAGCGTAGAATATATTTTCTTAAACAATGCTTAACTCATGAATCCATCTTGATAACAATTTATCAAAATGGCGGGCCTAACTAGCATTCTAACAGTGTCATTGCTGTAACAGACGAGGGCTTATGTTATATAGGGCTTCTGTAGCACGTGGGGAAGGTGTTAGGGGGTGTAAGAAACTTAGAGATGACTGTACTAGTATATTTCCAGATTTCCTTGGAATGATCTAAGGTTCAGCAATGACATCTCAGTGGAACACATGGGGGGGGGCGCATGGGGAGGTGTTCCAGTTAGTTTTCCCTGTTTGCGCTCTCAACAAAGAGATGCTGCGAGCAGAATTCAACTAGTGATCTCTCCTTCTCAAGGAGGTCTGCATCATTTTTGCTGGCTTGCATGAACGCTAACATCAATACATCCGGTGCTTGTGCTGTAGGGATTTTTCTCTGGCCACGGCCCTCTTCTCTGTGTAGTATCTGACTTTCGCAATTTGCTCATCGTGTCACCGTTCCTACCTACTGTTCCAGTTCATTGTAATAATTCTCTTGGAACCTAGTGTGCAGCCCTTCAAAGTGGTCTAATGAAGTTGCCTCAGTATGGTAAATGGCTGGCCGTAGTTTACCAGGGCTGTTTATGGGGCCGGCCTATATCCTGTGCTTAATGCCTGTTTGTCTTATGCACCTCAGGCAGACTGCAGCTCGGGCCAGATGAAAATCCCAGATTGTCTGCGGGGGTAATTTAGGCTCCATGGAAGTGATTACAATGAATGTGTTTAAGGCAGTTATTTTTGGATACTTTATGGGGGTATTCAGTCATCTTGTCCCACGCTAGGTCCGTCTCCGACCAAGTTGAAGGTTTCTTCCTGATATTTCCAATAGGGCCCTGAATAGTCAAGAATAATTCTCCTACCACCACCCATGGAGTAGGAGGGGTCACACTTTATATCCCTGATGCCCATGTATGTAGCTGGTGTTGGGCATGAAGGATGGCCATTCGGACTTCATGCTACATACATAAGTGTCCCATGCCTCTGGATCTAACAGATTTTTGACCTTCTTTAGTTAATTGTACCTTAGCCCTTGGAGCCTGTAGCTAGCCTGTTGATCTACACAATGTGGGAGTGATTCATAAGAATGGACTAGTATAGCGACCTCATTCCTGGCCAAAATTATACAGGCTTTATTCTAAAACAGAGCTCTTCAAACGTTTTTGCTGTGAGCTCCCGAAAACAAACTGTTTTCAAGTCGGGCCTCACTGCAAAACTTTATGGCAGTACTTGGGGGAGCAGAAGAGTCAGGGCTCATGCTTGGGATGGGATTTACATTTCAGGAGTGCTTTTTCTGTAGCTGATAATCCACACTAAATGTGAGACATAAAGGAGCAAATATATCAAGCAAAACAAAACTCCTGATAATTGGGGTGTTGGTGGCCCCTCACACACCTGGGACTCAATGATAGCTGCAGCCCTGATTAGCAAGCTGTGTTCTCTGCCTCTTTCACCTTTTCACCACCATGAAAGCCCATCACTCCAATCTTGGAATAGATTTTATGTCCCTTTCAGAATAAAATAATCTCCGGCATGTTGCCCATCACTTTGTACAAGGGTGCCCTCATCTATAATGCTAGGAAGAAAAGTTAACCTCCAAACCTCTTTTACAAATGAAGGCAGTCATAATTGTTATGCAGAGGCCCTCTCACTCCTGGGCCCGAGTGCTATTGCACCTGCTTCAGTAATGACATCGAATGCCTTGCAAAGTTTCAGTCTTCTCTTCCCCTTATTGAAAAAATGGGCCTCCATCTTGCCGCATTCCCCACACTGTCATCTCTCTCTGAGGCCTTAGCTAATGTGTCTCCTCTGCTTCAATTACCTTTCTCTTGGGTCATTGGTCCGTGGTCCAGAGCAACACTGCACAACAATTTGCACTGGGCCCTAACATTAGCAAGAATAGATATTAAAAAAACACTAATTAAGTTTTAGTGTATGCCTCCCACCCCTTGGCCTCCTTATACCACTGCATATAAAGCACAAATTATACCTACTACTTTGTCCACTCTCTCCACTGACCCATCACTCCTAGACATGAGGCCCAAAGCAGGTTGTCTGCCCCTTTGTGTAAAATGAAAGGGGAGTAAATCCCATATCTCGCCTTCTGTTGCTTTGGACCTGTTTCCTGTGCAGCAGAGGTAACCTGGGCCCTAATGCTGACAAGGACAAAAGGGTTCCCACTGACCATTTTGCTAATAGTGCAGCCACAATTGGGGTGCACTGACCTATTTCCACTGCACCTGCTGCACTAATGGTAGCGATGGGCATTTAAAAAAATCTCAACGATCCTCAGAAGATCTCCCTGAGAGAGATGTGTCTGTCCATTTGTAAAGGAAAACATTAGCCCACACATATCACTCTTTCCTCTGGCCCATCTCCTTGAGGCTATCTATCCATGGACAGAGAACTAAGGAAGAAACATGGCTTCCCACCAGGGTACCGGTAAATTGAAAGAAATGTATATGTTTGCTATTGGTTAATCACCAACTGTAAAGGCCGTTTGAAACAGAGTTAAGGCTTTCATTTATGAAGTCACTATTCTTCTTGAGAGGTGACAGAAGGATGTTACATTTTGATAAGGTTCCTTTTAATGGACTTATAAAAACATTTGCACTAGGTACAGTGCAATTACCTATTTCTAGAAAGTATTCTTTGAAAGCACTTGTACCTTAAAAGCTAAATCATTTTGTGGCAGCCTATCTTATATTCAGGACCACCGACACTATGCAATTTTGCAGCTTCAGCATTTACCACAGAATTATGGATTTGCTGCATTTGCCACATAGTAAACCATCTGCTACATATTCTACACATTTTGACAAAAAGATGTGTTTCTAGCTCAAACGGATCAAAAGGTACTCAAAAGACAACAACACATGTGGCCACACAGCGGAAGGCCCATCTCAAAGATTGACTTCCAGCTTTCTGTGCTTATTGCTGAATTTGGGTGTTAATCTGGCACTAATAAGGTGAAAAATTTACCCACACAGTGTTAGCATGTGTAAAACTGATAAAATAATGAAGTATCACTATCACAAAAAGTGCTGCAGTCAGCCGCATATGTTGACTTTTTTTGGCCGAACAATTTAGTCAGCCCAGCAACATAATTTTATCCTTTCCACTGCATAATTCGGGTACGGATTCCGTGAGCTCTAGCAGCATTGGGCAAGGGTATGCAGGGAAGTGTAACACTGCTCTGGAGTCAGTGCACCCATAATCAGCTGATGCACTGGTGGTCCGACATCCTTGACTGAGAGCAGGACCTGTTGTACCTGCTGGGGGTTGAGGTTGTGGGGCTTGGTGAGTAGCTAATTATTAATATTATTATTACTTGTGTGTTCCATGCGATTGATAATATTGTTTGCACAAATAGCAAGCATGCTGCTCATCATGCAGGTAAGTTCAGTCTACAAATATTATGTGATCGTTATTCTAGACAGGTGCTCGGTGCTACCAAATTGTACTTTTTGGCGTTCGCTTGGGCTGATTATGTAAGAAGTAATACAGAGACTTCTTTGTCCTGCCACTAAGATAGTGGTAGTTAGTATTAGTAATTTAGCTATGCACATTATCTCACTTCAGTTCTTAGAGCCTTTTATGTAGCTTGTACAGTGGCAAGCAACCAATTTGGTATATGCATACTTCAATCTACGCATTTAAAGAAAAAATGCAGACTTAGTGAAAGGGGGGTTGAGATTACGAATGAGATGAGAAGAAGCAAACATCATTTGTTGCAATTTATTAGTAATTCCAAAATCTAGTTTACTGAATATGGAATAGGGCTAGTAGGTTTAGGAAATTTGGAATAGGATAGGATGGTCCACAACACTACTACTAGTCAATCTGATTTAGAAAAGTTCAATGGTATTTGATTGCCTTTTCCTGTCAAAAATATTTTTGGAGAGATTATTTTCTTACCACCAATCTTTTTTTCCCTGTATGTCTTACATCAGCATCCATGGGCACGAAGAGGTCTGAGGTCGGGTGAGGGAGCTGGAGGTGCCTCCCAGTTCCAACATTCCTCGATCGATGGCTCTGCTGGCCCCAGTAACTCCTCCTGTTGTTAATATTAATATTAATTTCCCTAACGTTTACTGACTGACTGACTGAAGGACTTCTAAAGCGCACTTTTGCCGAGGCGTCTTGGTGCTGGCTGAGTATGATGCAGACAACAACAGATCTTAAGACCTTGAAAAGAGCCAGGTCTTTATCATTTTCCTAAAAACTGCCCCATTGGATTCTAACCTGATTGTCTTAGGGAGCGAGTTCCATAAGATGGATGCTTGGTAAGAGAACCCCGTTCCTCCCCATCTAACTCTTTTTGTCCTGGGGACACAAACCAATCCTCTATTGGCAGACCTGAGAGAGCGTTGGGGCTGGTATACAGAAAACAAGGTCTGAATATCCGCAGCCCCTCCTCCATATATAGCCTTGTGCAGTAAGCATAGGGCTTTAAAGTTCACTCTCTGACAGACTGGGAGCCAATGTAGTTCCTTAATCACCGCTGACGTCGGGTGGTGTTTAGGTAAGCCAAGTAGAACCCGAGCCGCTGCATTCTGAAGCGATTGAAGTTTTTTGATCTGTCCCTTGCCAACTCCCAAATAAAGGGCATTACAATAATCGATTCTGGACAAAACCAGAGCTCCGACCACTGTTTTCCGAAGTGACAGAGGAATGAAGGGCAGAATTTTCCGCAGGATTTTTAATGTGAAAAAACTTGATTTATTTGTGATGCAAATTTAAGGTCCTTATCAATCACAAATCCCAGGTTCCTACCCTTGGGCCCCGGGACTGGACAAATGCCTGCCTCCGGAGGCCGCCAGATGTGGCTCCATACAGAAGGTAGTTGCCCAAACTCTAGGACCTTGTTTTTTCTGAATTTATCTTTAAAAAGTTCGAATTCATCCATGCCATTACATCTGTAATGCAGTTACGGAACCTCTCGGCTGTTAACCCAACACTTTGTGTCACAGAAACCACTAGTTGAGTGTCGTCAGCGTACGACACCAACATTATACCATGATCTTTGATTACCCGAACCAGGGGACTGACATATATATTAAATAATGTCGGAGACAAGGCCGAACCCTGTGGGACTCCACATGGGAGATGGAAAATTCCCGATTGCAGGCCATTTCAGTGGATCAGCTGTTCTCGTGATGTTAAAAATGATGTAAGTAGAGTCAGTTATGAAAAATAATGGGGTGACCCTGTGTCCCTCAGAACCTGGGTATTTGTATTATATGGCTATAATGGTTCTGTCGGGGAAATACAATTGCTTTGGGATGTTCACAATATCAATACATTACATGTAACATGTATCCATGATTCAGGAAGAGAAAAGAACAACACCCAAGCGAAAGTTTCAATCAATATTTTAAGAAGTAACAAATAAATTGGGCAACAATGGTACAATTGAAAGAATTGTGAAAGAGGGGTGACATGTAGAAGTAAATACAGACAATACACTTAGTACACTTAGTATAACAAATAAAGGAATAGTTGGGAAAGTGCGATCTTCGGTAAAGTCCATATGATTGATCGCATACGCCTCCTGTTCATATGTGAATAGGCTTTTGAACTGAGACGTTGCGTAGACTCTTAGTATGCGTCGACGTTTCGACCCTATGTAAGGTGCATACATTTTTAATAAGCGTTACGGCGGGTCTTCTTCGGGACGGAGGAGTGTATGTAGCCTGCGGAGTAAAATAACTTCTTTAAGGGTGTGTGCTAATGCGAACAAGTAATTAAATCAGTGTTCAGAAAGGTAATGATGCTTACCCTGCGCAAGAGTCATTAATCACTGCACGTGTATTATGCTTCTATTTCCAAAAAACGGGGTCAATATATGTTTGACCTGTGGGGTAATAATATCAAATATCAATGAAGTGATAGCTATTTACAAGGACCGGACAAACTATGGGCTTTAACCAAGCTCAGACAAATAAATCAGGCTTTGTGCAAGTGCATATGTGGCTCAGTGTACAAATAAAGAAGCGCCCCAGAAAAAGTTGCTCCGAACATGAGGATAACATAGAGGTACTAGCACGTCTCTAAGCAATGTTATCCCCATGTTCGGAGCAACTTTTTCTGGGGCGCTTCTTTAGCTGACTCGGTGGAATGCCGAGAGCGGAAACCATGTTGTGTAGAGTCCAGAATGTTACTACTGTCCAGGTATTCTGTTAGTTCTAGATTCATGGCTTTCTCTAAGATGTTTGATGGTAGTGGGAGACAGGAGATTGGGCGATAGTGTTTTGATTCTGAGGGGTCTAAGGAGGCCTTTTTTATAATGGGCCTAATGCATGCCTTTTTCCACGAGGAGGGAAATTCCCCGGAGATGATAATCGCATTTAATAGAGGGGTCAAGGAAGAACTTACTTCTTGCGATACCAGGTGTAATATATGAGGAGGGCATGGACATGGGTCCAGAGGTGAGCCCGATTCAGTATGTAACAACAAGTTGAACACATGCAGAGGTGGCTAGCCCATCATATACCATTTGAACTTTATTCTGAAAGAACGCGGCCATTTGTTCCACAAAATTTTGGTCCGGCAGAAATCTTCTGTCACCCAGACATTTTGATAGCACCATTACCATTTAAACAACTCCTTGGAGGAATTTTTCGCCTCCAGAATTCTTGCGGTAAAGTAGGCAGATTTGGCAAGTTTTATGGCTGCCTTATAGTCTTCTAAGGCACAGTTATAGTCTTTTTTATGATCGGCACTGTAATCTGATCTCCAAATACGCTCACTGCATCGACAGATTATTTAAATTTGCCGAAGCTCAGTCGTATACCAAGGTGAGCTTACACGTTTATTATGGAGTTGTTAAATGGTTTCCGGGGCTAACATGTTTACTGCTGAACTAAGCCAGCTTTCAAAATTTCTTGCTGAGGTATTAGAATCAGAAGTCACCTCCGGGGGATTCTTCTCCAATGCGGTTACCAAATCACTCTTTTGGATGGATTTCCAAGGACGGGATTTGAATATGCCTGACCTTTGCCTACGCCCCCTAGTTGTTGGAGGGAGCTTTATGCAAAAATGTATTGCGGAGTGATCCGACCATAATAGGGGTTGCACGCTAACTAGCTTAAGATGTTTGTTGTTGGTAAAAATACCATCCAACGTGTGGCCTGCTAGGTGTGCCAGCTCTGCTACAAGCTGCTTCAAACCAAAGCTTGCAAGATTATCCAACAAATGAGATGTATCAGGGTTATTGTTAGCCTCCAAATGGAAATTAAAATCCCCCAAAACAGTAAATGTAGGAGTATCCAAACAAGACTCCAAAAATGTCTGGAGCGAACTAGAGAAAGGTGATCTCGCCCCTGGTGGCCGATAGATTAGTAGCCCCTGAAAAAATGCCAAACTTTTATTTTTAATACTAAAAGACAGTGCCTCCGCCTGTAGTGAGGATTGTGGCAGAATCCGAACTGAGAAGCAAGATCGGTATATAATAGCTATCCCTCCTCCTTTTGTTTCAGCCCTATCCACATGTGCAACTAAATAGCCTGATGGAACTGCTGCGTTCCAATCAGATTCCGATGTCTCATTGGCCCAAGTTTCCATAAGAAACACAAGATCCGGGTTTGCTATATGGATCAGGCATTCCAGCTCATATTTATGTTTACTTATTGATCTTGCATTTAATAGAATACCCCTGACTGACTCACCGTTAGGGCATGGGATATTACTGTGTTGGTCCGGGGAGTGCTGGGAGGGTATATCCTAGACAATATCCTGCCCTTGTGATCCCCTACTAAAATGATTATTGTTGACCATTTTCCTAGTGAGTCCCTCTCTGTTCCCTTTTTCTGTGTACAGACAACTTTTAGCCGGTTTGTCAAGAATCCCCAAACCACAAGCATTGTAACCTCTTAGATTATAAATACCCCTGTCTATCAATAGGGTGGGATTAAAACACTCACCGGTGTTAAGGGCAACCATCTCATTCCTGGAATACATTTTAACAAAAGGTGGAGGGGTTCTGGCGCTGGTCGCGCTCCGGGTGTCGACGGGTGAAGACGGGCTTGCCTTTGGTGCTCCTTTGGGGGAGGGAGAGGGTGGAGCCACGACCCACTGCAGCCAGCAAATTGCAAAATGTGGCAGGACCGGGTGCGGCAGGAAGAGGAGCCGTGAATGCGGGTAAGCCTCATTAGAATGCAAGTTAATACAATAAAATCTCATTTAAAAAGGTGTGCAAAGTGCGCAAGTTATTAGTTTTAAAATAAGCAGCCTGGCAAGTCTGCGCGCTATCTGCTCATACCCTTTTACTGCTCCTTACTTTGAAATATTTATACCCGTTTCCTAATTTGTTTCCAAATCCTCTTTGAAATATCCATTTCTAAATTCTTGTTATTTCTGCATTATCCTATTTATTTATTTTCTATATACTAGTGTCTGTACTTTACTTTACTTTACTTCAAACTGTCTGTCTACTAGTCTGTCAGTAGCTTCCTTTCTTCTGCTTTGTCAGTCAGCTTTCCCTCTTCTCCTTATATTATATTTTGTGGACCCATTTGTCATGTACTACTACTACTATTCTGCTGTGCAGATGCATGCCCAAGTAAGGTTTTCCACTCATGTTTGTTGAGATGAGACAGCTTTCTTTTACTTTCTCATGCTCAATCAGTAAAATTAGAAAGTGGCCATGGCAAGTTGGACACCCCAAAGTTGTGTTAGCTAGGCCTACTATTATTGGCAGCAGTTGGTGAACTGATGACCATGCACCATGGCTGGATGAAAGTATGAGGAGGATGGCCCCATTGCATTTGCCAACCAAAACCATATGTCCAGCTGTCCACTCTTTTATTTCTTTTCAAGAACTCAGGCTTTTCAAAAATTGCCACCAACAAAATGTCCAACCTGATATTTTTGATAGAAGATACTGTCTGTATCCAAATTGTACTGATGTGTGTGGTGTATTTTATGATAAAAAATTTAACAGGGGGAGGTGTATCTGGCATCTAAAAAATGTGTAATGATTTTCTAGCCCTACCGACCAACAGTGCCGAGGCCAGCAGTGACGGCGCCAGCCAGTCAGCAGATGCGGCAGCGGTAGGGGGTGAGGCAGTGGTTGGCGGTGTTAAATCATATTGCTTGCTTATTGACAATTAATTATATACTCACTGAAAGGGTGTACTGTACTGTTGACCTGTGAACAGTTGAACACACCACTCTTTACTAAGCATGTACAGTGGCAGTTGAGTTGAGTAACTAATGCCATCGACTATCTTCAACTCAGTAGAGAAAGTTTTATGAAGACCTTTAATTATGATAGGTTGATGGAAAAGGGAAAGAAGGATGGAAGGAGAAAGGACGGGTGAAATATAATATGACTGGAAGAGATGGATACATGGGTGAAAGGATGCATATACTATAAGTGGCTCATAGGATGCATGGATGGGTGAAGTATGGATGAAAGGGTATACAAGTGAAAGGATGCCTGCCTGCCTGCCTGCCTGGGTGGATGGAAGTGTATGGGTGAAAGGATGCCTGCCTGGGTGGGTGAAAAGGAATTCTCAGGTGGGTTTGATGGGTGAAAGGATGCATGGGTGGATAAATAACAAATGTGTGTTGGTGAAAGGTTTGTTGAGACCGAGAGCCGTGTTTGGATGGATGGAAATATGGATGGATGGATGGTTTTCAATTGTGAAGACTGGATTGAGAGAATGTAAAACGGAAATGGTGAGTAGCAAAGCCATGGGTGAAGAATAAAAATACTAGAAGAACATTGCAATGATAAATGGAAAATTCCTTGGGAACAAGAATAAACAGGAAATAGGGTGCTCCTCTGTAATGGCATTCTTCTCACCTTTACTTGCTAGGAATGGTTTTTATCAAGGTTTTTCATTCAAAGGGTTGAGGTGGTATTTCAGACTACTCCATTGACTCACAGTAGTTTTCAAGCGCAACATATAATATGTATCCTTCCTACCCACCCATAATCAATCAACTCCCTCCCTCCCTACCCATGGCACTTCCTCAGTAACACCTATGGGCTAGATGGTTACATCGGCGGCACTGCATTGTTGGTTGTGGAATGTGCGCCTGCCTCAGTTAATGTGTAGACCATTTACAAATTTCATGGCAATGTGAAAAATAGTTGTGTTTCCCTTCACTCCCAGTGTCCACTCTGTCACTTTGTAATATATAACTCCTTTCCAAGTTCCATCTGTACCGGCCTTCTGTAATGTTTCAAAAAAACATTCTATGCATGCGCCACTTTTCTCTGGTTGAGTGATAGATTTTATTATTGATTCTATAATTGTTTACGTCAGTTCAAATTTTTCCCTTTCAATAATTGCTGGACAAAGTGACTCACTAGTACTAGCAAAAGCTTAGGCACTTGATGATAATGATGATCAGTGAAACATCTACCTATCCGGCCTAATCCCTCTAACTTACCTGCAGTAGACAAAGTTTTAAAAAAAATTTTTTTAGCAGAGTTTTATATAGCGTGAACTTGACCCGAATCTCAATTTTTGGGGAGAGGAGTTGGCCTAACGGTTAGGGCGCTTGACCTCGGACCTGGGGGAACTGGGTTCGAGTCTCGGTAACGACGCTAAACATCCTGTGATTCTGGGCAAATCACTTAATCTCCCCGTGCCTAACAAAAAATGAATGTGTGTCCTCATGTAACGTAACTGGTGCTTAGCACCAGTTACGTTACATGAGGACACACATTCATTTTTTGTTAGGCACGGGGAGATTAAGTGATTTGCCCAGAATCACAGGATGTTTAGCGTCGTTACCGAGACTCGAACCCAGTTCCCCCAGGTCCGAGGTCAAGCGCCCTAACCGTTAGGCCAACTCCTCTCCCCAAAAATTAAGAATTATTTTTCTTACTGCCAAGCAAATCTATTTTGTTGGAAAAAAGAAATGTCAAATGTGGTGACTTAGGGTGAGGCCAGGCAGTATAGTGGGACTAAGAGTACGTGCCTTTGCATTTTTTAGATGGGGTAGTTTGTGATGAATGTGCCGAATACAATATCCTGTTCCTTAATCCTTTCCCTGTACTGTAGTGCATTGCTTTTCTCACGGGCAGACAGGAGGATGTCTGTCTGCATAATTGTTTTTATATAGTACCTCACGTGACTTATATCATTCATAGTAACTATTCATCTGCCTTGTAGTCAGGCTGAAATTGAGGCATTTAACAGAGCATGGCCATGATAGGAATAAGATAATTGTCTAGTACCGCTGCCCCACCTGCAGACATTAGCAAAGTAACGCAACACGAGTATGTTTTTGGTCGCCAGCTGAGCTAGCATGCCTACATTAATTTAGCAAGAGAGAGAAGAACACTTGTATACTCGATAGTGCATAAGGCCTAAAACTCTAATCCCATCAAAATTGAATGGCCCACGAATACCAGCAAATTTACTGATACTGTGCCAACATATCATTGTATGTGTTTTGCTAAGAGCTTTGTTTTCAATTTGTCTTTTTTCTTTCTTGATATAGCTACTCCTGCTAATTTGACACCTAACAGGCAGGAGATAGCAGACTGGACCTGGCAGAGGAAACTCGAGGCCATCAGGGTCAAGTACCAGTGGCTGGTGGTCTTGGAGTAGTGGAAGACAACAGCTGCAGATGCCCAGGGCCCTAGCCAGGCACCACTGCCTCTGCGTGCACCGGGAGACTTAAGTGTGGATTTGCCGTGTTGTTGTGTGCACCTGAGTAAAGTGAGTCTCAGCGACGCTGTGCTTGCGATCTTCCTGCAGCCTGAGACCTGTGTGTGGAGTGCCCAGTGATTGTGCACCCGGAGTGAAGGGAAACTCAGCGACGCTGTGTGCGTGTGCTTTGTGGCAGCCTGAGATCTTCGTAAGTGAAGCGGCCCGTACCGGCAGACCCGGAGGAGCTGTGTTGCCGGCCCGAGCCGCCATTTCCATTTCACAAAGCTGCTTGGAGGTCCAGCCGCTGGACGAGGAGAGGAGAGTGGGTTTGCGCCCCCAGGTAACGTGTGTCAACTCCTGGAGCAGGGCACGGGCTCGGACGGGGACACTCTCGGCCTCTCTCTCTCATGTTGCCAAAGGGAGTGGCGGTACAGGGGCCGGAGTTTGAAGCTGCACTTTGGAATTACATCGTACTGTGTTGAGGCAACTGTGAGAGGCTGACTCAAGGTCAGAATAGGAGGCAGAGAGACCGCCTAAGGCCCGGTGATCGGGGCCTGAGTGTACTACGTAGTATTCCATTTCTGAGAGCGGAGTACTTGACTGATGTATCACACATTGCAGCATTTCTCTATAACGAACTACTTGATTGTCGTATGACGCATTGCCTTGTTCCTGCATAACACACTACCTGATTAGCATATTGCACATTCCATTATTCCTGCATAATGAATTACCTGATTAGTGTGTACGCATTGCCTCATTATTGCAGAACGACATATCTGGTGGTTGGATTACGCATTTCATTGTTTTACCTTGCAAATCACTCTGCAAGCTCTTAAATCTGGTTCACCATCAGATCCCTGCGCGGCCAGGCTGCTGGCATCAGTGGCTGAGACAGTTAACCTAGAGGTTAACACTCTGATTAATCTATCCCTGAGGGCAGCCACGGTCCCTCTGATGTGGAAGCAAGAAAAACTCTTGCCTTAGCTTAAAAAGCCATCGCTTGATCCCCTGATTCCTACAAGTTACCGGCCTATTTCACTTCTGCCAGCAGTGGCTAAAGTCTGTGAGAAGGCGGTAAATAGATAACTTACTACCTTCATGGAAGACGTAGGCCTCTTCCATCCAGCTCAATCTGGATTTAGGGCCAAGTATAGTACTGAGTCGGCCTTGGTTGAAGTGACTGAGGCCATCAGAGAGTGTTTGGATGCTGGCAGCAGAGTGGCTCTGATTTTATTAGACCTCTCTGTGGCATTCGATACCATCCCTCACTCGCTGTTGCTTGCCCGGTTTACTGACATTGGGGTGAGAGGGTCTGCGCTGCATTGGGTTGGTTCTTTTTTGGAGCAACGCTCACAGCAAGTCTGGTTGCCCCCATTCATCTCTACGCCACAAGCTCTGTCCACTGGAGTTCCTCAGGGCTCTACCCTAAGCCCTCTTCTTTTTAATATTTATATGACTTCTTTGATCTACCTGGCAGAGGAGCTGGGGGCTTAGGTCACCAGCTACGCTGATGACACCCAGCTCCTTTTTACCTGGAGTAAAGATGATTTTTCTTCTCTGGCTCAGGCCAGACCCTGCCTGTCGGCCATTTTTAAATGGCTTCATGCGGCGGAGCTTAAGTGCAATGAGGATAAGTCCAAAATCCTCTTGTACAGTACCTTCCCTTCTCAATTCAAGGAATTCCTTTGGCCGGCCAAATATCCTTTACCCAATTCAGAGGGCCAACCTGTAAAAAATCTGGGGATCTGGTATAATGAGGATCCAAGGTTTACCACCCAGATAAAAGAATTAGCCGGACAATGTTTTGCTGTCCTAAGATCAATTAGGACATTTCTGCCACTTCTACCACAGCCGGCTAAAGAGATGGTCAGCCGTGCCCTGATATTGTCACGCATTGATTATGCGAACGCTCTTTATGTGGGCGTTCCTGGCTACAAGTTGAAAAAACTTCAGGCTATCCAGAATGCCGCAGCCAGGGTTTTATTGAATATCCCTCGAAGGTCTAGCATACGACAACATCTGTGTGATCTCCACTGGCTGCCGGTTGCGGAGAATGAGATTTAAAGCCCTTACCACAGTGCACGCAGCCCTGTATCAGTCTGGCCCTCGCTAACCTCAGGAAGCGTTTTAAATTCTATGTGCCCTCAAGAAACCTACGTTCTATGGCACAGTTCCTCGCAGGGATACCACGTTTCCGCCGAGTGAGAATGGGTGGCAGCTCTCTGGCCTATAAGGTTGCTGTGGCTTGGAACACACTCCCTCTGGAACTGCGCTGCATCCAAGATGTCAAGCTGTTCAGGAAACGGTTGAAAACTCTGCTCTTTGTATAGAACTCCCCTGACTCCAATTGCTCGCTAGGTACCGCGTCGGGACACTCCTGAGTAGCCGTGCACGATATAAATGCATATAACATAACATAACAAAGTGCCTGATTGTTGCGTTACGCATTGCATTCTTTTCATTGCAGAGTGTTTGATTGCTACGTTACGCATTACAGTATTTTTACATTGCAAAAGTACCTGATTCTAGCATTATGAACTGTATGACATGTGATTAGGAGTACAGGAGAATGTTTAGAAGTGCTCATTGACATCGCCAGAACTTACAAGGGCTGACTGGCCTAACAACTGGCCAGGAGAAACATTAAACAACCTCATATGTTGGTTTTATATTGTGTGATCTTATCGTATATCTTTTTACATAAAGTTTATACTCGTTTTATAAAACTCATGTGGAGACTATTTGAGGTGTCATTATTGGATTATTGTGAGCGTGGTTGTGAATACTTTACACATTTGCCTTGAAGATAAGCCTGGCTGCTCGTGCCAAGCTACTGAGGAGTGAGCGGGGGTAACTAAGAAGGTGACCTTCCTTTCCCTGACAGTGGAATGCGGGTCCCTACTTGGCCTAAGGTACCTACCTTAGCCAACCAGGGATCCCGGGTCTAACAGCAAATATATTAAATATATTAAATTATCTGTAGGAGTAAAGTAAACAACACACATAGTTCAAATGCTACTGTTACTGTATTGCCAAATTGGAAGTTGCATCTGCATTCCTCTAGGACTGTCCGTCAATCTTGGGTGCCTGGCAGATGCGGTTCGGTAAGGTAAGCGTGAGTGTGTTATGTTGATATTCCAGTATGACGCAGGGTAAGAAGGCCTGTAGATTGATAAACAAAAATGATATTGAAGAATCAAGGATAAATGAGTTAAACTGCATAAGAAGTGCGCAGAGAAAATTCAGAGACAGCACAAGAGAGAAGAGAAGAGAAGAATAGGCCTATTTGCATTCATTCATTTTATGCTTGGTATGTGAACAATTAGATGAGGGCAATTTGTTAACAACAAAAAATCACACAAAAAGTGGCTGCATGTAGCTATCGGTATTGGGCTGATCATCAATTTATCATCATTAATCATAACAATAATATGAAGCCTAATAGTGCATGCATAATGTGATTATCATTCTTGACTAAATGTCTGACTCCACTGACCTTCAACAACAGGCCCCCACTCAACCACCACTTAGCTTCAAATTTGAGCCGGACAGCACTGAGCACACACACACCCAACATTGCATTTTCTCAATCAAGTCAAATCAATGCAACACTGTTACCACTCACCACCACTGCACAGAGTTTTGTAGGGCTATTGTTTAACTTTAGGCTACTTCAAAGTCATCACCAAATCGGTTGGTTTCAGTTAAGTTGAAAACATCCTCATTCTGATGGCAGTTCTCAAAGTAGTCATGCCCATATTCTGAGTCATTCCATCATCTCTGATCCTCCTGTATGTATGTGTCTTGTAAAGTATGTGTCTTGTAAAGCGCACTGCTGCCCTGAGGCGCCGTGGCGCTGTAGACCGCTGGGGAACCCGTCCTGGCTATCCCTGTGAGATGGTCCCTCCAGGGTATCTCCAAGGTGAAACCAGGCATCCCTGGCGAATGTGGGGGGCCGTTGTGGAGATGAGGCAAGCTAATGCCCAGAGTTGCCGAGTGTGATCACTGGTTAGAGTAGGCACCGAAGCGAGAATTATCGAGTCGCTGGCCCTGGTCCACGACCCTGCCGCGTCGGGAATTGAACCCTGGTCCCGGGCCGTCCTCTGCTTCCGGGTCTGCTGCCTCTAACCAGTGAACCACACCACTCCACTCCTGACTCCGAGTAAGGTGTCCAAGTCCATACCAACTGACTCTAATGCCATAGATTGACCTGTAGTACAACTTTGTTGTTGCACAACAAGAGAAACATTGTCATTTGTTGGGTAGACTAGACACTGTGACAATGGCACCAGCAGCACTGAAAACACGCTCAGTGGAGACACTGGCTACCGGGCAGGCCAGATAGTTTATTGCCAGCCTGCTAAGCACTGGCCATTGGCCCATCTTCCCATACCAATACCCGAATGGGTTTTGATCAAGGTTGAACTCTGTTGGGTCATCCAGATAGGCCTGGACCATCTGCTCAATAGTCATGGGTGCTCCACCTTGCTCGAACTCTTTTGCCTTCGTCTCTGCACTGGACTTAAGCCTTGCCAGAAGAAACAACTCAGTTGCAGATTTTGGGGCTGGTGCTACTGTTCCTTTTGTTGATGGTGTTCTTGTTGTTGGTTTTGACTGCTGTGAGCCAATATCACTGCTCTCAGGCTCTGAACTTGAAGGTTGCTATGCAGGACCTGTGCCCTGGAGGAATGGGCCTTTAATTACCTGTTCTTTTTCTAGCTCACTGGCTTGCTCAGCTATCCATGTTTCGTATTTTTCAGCATCACCGTCTGAAAAAGGAATGAAAGTGCACAATAATGGTTGGTACTGTGGAGCAAGAATTGTGGACCAGATGTAATGTTTGGATGACACAATGTATCTTTGCACTCTTGTATTAACAGATAAGCAAAGGAATAAGCTCTCCAGCAAATTATATGCATCTTTTTTTTCTTCTACACCAGCGTACATTGCAGACACCTCCTTTGGCTGTTCCTTTAGCATGTGCAACAAGGGGATATGATGGCCCATGGTACTGTCCTCCTTGCTGACTTCCTGTGTGAACACCTCAAAAAGAAGCAGCATCTGTGTCAGGCATTTGACTAGGCCCCATTGGTCCATCTCAATTATCATGCCTTTCACAGTTGCTTCCCCTCTTTGCATGATATATTATTTGATCGGTCTGTACTGCTCAAACAGGCGCTCAAGCATGCAATAAGTCGAGTTCCAATGTGTTGGCACCTCCTGTATGAGTGCTTTAACTGGCATTCTAGTATCACGCTGAATGACCCTCAGCTGTTTCCAGGCTTTAAATGAATGGCTGTAATGAGTGCAGATTCTTCTGCAGGTGGAAAGTAAGTTGCTTTCTGTACAATGATGTTGATGCAGTGCGCCAAACACAGGACCCTGAAATAGCCACCATCGGCCATGACCTTAACTATATTACTGCCATTTTCCGTGCAACAAATCCAATGTTAAGCCCTCTTGGTTGCAGCCATTCAAAGACCTTGTTGTTAAAGTCTTCTAAAATGTTCGCAGCTGTATGAGATTTCTCCATGACAAACATGGCTAGGGGTGCATGCTTCTGAGCAGCATTACAAATCTCAGCAGTGTCAACACCTGCAGATACCTTTTCTCTAACCCCCACAAAAGAGATCCAGTGTGTAGTGATACACATGCAATACGTCGCTTGGCAACTGGTCCACATGTCTGTTGTCAGGTGAATACTGTGAACAGCTTTCTGCTGCAAAGCTTGTTCAAACAATTCCAGCACATTATAATGCAGCACTGGAACAGCAACTCTGGTGAAATTAGGCCAGCCGGGAACCTTCCATTTCAGCAGATGATCAAGAAAACCCACTACTTCCACATAAGAAAAAGGGAATAGGTCCAGCGCTATCATTTTAGCCAGCTTCCTGTTGGACAAACGTGCGGTTGGGTGGTTGCATTCATACTGCCCCTACGGCCTAAACATGCCATAAATGGAAGCCTGGATTATTTTCTTTTATGGTGCCACTGATACAGGAGACTTCTTGAGAACAGGTGGTGGCAGGCTCAATGTGCATTTCAGCAAGGCAGTCACTGTGTTCTCTTGCCTTGGCGTCTCGACCTGAGTCTTATGCCTCTGCGATGTTACTGATGTGGGCGATACTACTGCACTGCTGGGTACAGGACTGGTTTGCATAATGAAAATGTCTTTCTCTTCATCACCTTTCACTGCGATCGGATCGACCTCCCTGCTCAGCTGTGTTTCAACCCCTTCATCAACAACACTTGCAGTTTTTTGGCTGCTAAGGTGCGCCTCCCAAAGGATCAAATGGTGTTCTCAAAGGGGTTGCTTGGCCCCAGGTAACATAGTTTGTACCAAGCTTACCCTTGCTAACACTAAGGGCCCGATTCTGATCTCAGTCGGAAAGCCCTATGGCTGACTCTGTCCCATAGAGCTTTTCGACCGACTCTTGCTCCTGGGCTCCGAATGCCCGAGTACGAAGAAAGTACGCACTGATGGACTCGGGTCAGATGGAGCCCCATTGAAGTCAATGGTAGCCAGACGTACATTGCGTACATAGGCTTCCATTGCAAAAAATGTATGTTGTGGAAAAGGGCGATCCCTGTCGTCGGGACGGGTCGGTGCCCCCCTGCACTGACATGCATGTGGGTCCCCCCTGTGACCGTGTCATAGGGCTACGGGTGAAGGGGCACCGGCTAGTTTCCCCCCAAAGTCCGCCTCCCAGAGCTTTTTCGGGTTGGAGTGTCCGAGTCGATCCGGCTGTTCGACACGCGCATCACTCGGGAATTGGACCCATTGCGCAGTGCGGGTTGATGAAGTAATAGTCGTCAGGACGGCGTCGATTAAGGGTACATGTCGGTCGGAGCACGAGGCTATCCTTGCATCATACTTGCTCGCTCGATAAGTGGTAGGAGTCATCTGGAAATCACGCGTACGAGACGGAGTCACTACTGATGGATGCCGTTAAGAGCCCCTCTGAACGAGATCGGAATCGGGCCCTAAATCTGAAAAGGGAGCATATGGCAATGTTAACCTCCTGCTTGCTAACTGAAAAGAAGTCCCAAACTGGGGGGCTCAACTTTCTGACACTGGTGCCTCTGCCAATGTCGGATGAACTGGCGGTAGGTGGGTGTTTTGACATTTGACTCAGTAATACCTACTTGTACTGAGGTGGCTGTGGATGTAGGTCGGTGCGGGGACTTTGTGAATATGAAAGCTGTTTGTGGTGGTGGTTGTATCTTTGGTACCACTGCCAATTCCCTCTCAGCAAGCTGGGATGGGGTAACGTCAGTCTCCACAGGGGCTAGGATAACATTCATGATGATTGGCTCATTGTCATCCTCCTCTTCTACATCTGCCTCCATAACTCTAGACCTTTCTGGAACTTTCCTTTTCTCTTTTCACTCTCAGACTGAGGCAGGATCCAAGTGGTATCTAGATCATCAGAAGGGGGGCTTGAAAAAGAAGATGATGCACCACTAACCCTCCTTTTTCCAGCTGAGATCTGAAAGAAAATGGATCATCTGAAAGAGCGGCTTCCTCTACTTCCTAAGCATGAAGCTCAATCTCCTGAATTGCTACTACTTCAGGAAGAACTACTATTTGTGGTTGCGTGTGTTGTTGCCCACTTCTCTGAGTTTCCTGCAACGATTGGGTACTACTTTCCGATAGAGATTAGTGAATACTGAAGACAAGCACTCAGGACGCAATCGTGATCTCCCTAGTGAAGTTTTTAGGATGGGTGTGGCGAATCCGACACAGGATCGAAAGCAAGTAGACTGCGACAGTGATTATTCTTAATCACTGTCTTCTACTCTGCTTCTTCCACTTTGTCACGTATTATACCCCTCAGCCAGTATTGGGACCCACGGTTTTAGAATTTTAGATGTAATGTAAGGTAATTTCTTCTAACTACTGTCAATGGCCTGTACTGATTTTAAAACTTTTAAAATAAAAAAAGTTTGTATAAGCTTTTTTTAAACTAAATACAAATGTGCTTGTCTTTTATCATGCATTACCATTTTGTTACGTATTGTCATTGTCAAGTAGTGGAGTTTATGTATGTACTTTTTTGTGATGTTTTTTATTATATGTCTTTTATGATCAGTATGGTCGAAATAAAGACTTAATAAATCAAAATCAATTCAAGATTCGTCAATTTCACCTTCACTACTCGTCGGCGTTGCCTTGATTAGACTGGCTGTCTCTATGACAGACATGGGCTTGGGCCTAGATTGGGGTGGATCCACTGATGGGTGTGGCTTCCAGCTTTCTCCCCAGAGGCCGGTGCGGCAGCCACAGTTTTTTCTCTCCCAAAAAGATCTGGGTCGACATACCTCTATAAGCTCCTTCTTTTTCTCACTGGCCACTTTCTTGGTAGCACCTTTCTTTTGGGTCATCTTGAAGTTATCAGCAGTGGTACTTAGCTTCACACAAGATGAAGAGATGTCTGGGTGATGTGTAGGTTACGGTTCACAGGCCTTCTGTCTGGCAGTACTGTGGTTGAAGTTGTCAATCTTGTGCACCTAAAAGAAAAGAAGCAAGAAGAACATCTGTGAAATGTGGCGTTGTTGCAGTTCAATTACTAGTACAAACACAATATCATTTAGTGTGGTCACTGGGTACTCTTATGATAAATAATTAACAATTCAGTGTATCCATTCATAAAAACAAAAAACCATACCAACTTAAACTTTCATGGTGACTGACTGTACACTCAGGAAGGATAAGAAGGTGCAACAACAACAGATGTAACTTTTGCTTTATGTCTGACAATGGAATAATCCTTAGACAATGAATGCTGTTGTGCACCGAAAGCAGACACTAGGTTGATTAATTGATGGCAGATGTAGTGAAAATGGTTTGCAAAAAACTATATATTTAATAGAATTAAAAAAAATACACAAATTAAAATAAAAAAATACATTTCCGAATTAATTTAATAACATTTTTGGGAAGAAAATTAAAACTAAAAAAGTATAAGCAAGTGAAGTTATCCTCAAAGATCTATTTTTAATTTATTAAACTGCTATCTCATTGCTCAACCATCCATGCAAGCCTATGGCAAAGGACCACACTGGCTGGACTAAAAACATGGCTGCCAGCCAGTGCCACATGATCATCAACAACAACACTAAGCAGGAAGGCATTGGGAAAAAAGAGTAGACATGCAGGCCTATGGGGAAGACATGCAGGCTACTGGCTGCCTACACAGAATTGCCACTGACCACATGGTCACAACAACCAGCAAGAAGACATGGTTACAGCAAAGAAGACAAGCAGGCCTATGGCGAAGACACAATGGCTGGCTACACAAAATGGCCACCAGCCACTTGGTCAAATGAGAGGTAGGAGGGTGAGGCCTCGAAAACAATGAACACATGCAGGCCAATGGACACTAACTTTACAAAATGGGCCCTGGCCATATGGCATGTGGAACAAAGGCAAATGGTGGCCTGTGGCAAACATACACACACACACACACACACACACTGGCCAGACAAAGGAGGCATGGTAAAACAAAGAACACAGCAATGCCAAAAACGATAATTGAGAGGGCTAAAAATGTTTACAACAACACTCATTCTCCAAAAGCATTGCTCCATGTATACACTGTTTGCAGGAATAACAAACTTGAAATACCCTAAAAAACACAAGTTGTATTTTAATCCTATACCATCCATGCCCTAAAAGCTGTTTCAATTCAACAGACAACACAGAAACAGTTGCTTCATGCTCCCATGACTAGTACTTGGTCGTCTGGTTGGAAGGCCCATTGCAGACTATGCCACTTAGTGAATTGAAAGAACATTGCACATGTATTAGAAATTAGGAAATATGGAGAAAATGCACTAAATTGTGCAACATTTTTCCTGTACAAAATGAGAAACATTACATGCAAAACAACAACAACAAGGAGTCATGGCCACAAGCAAAGAACAAATGCAAGGCTAAAGCAAAATCTCTCTGTCTGTGTACGCAAAATAGCCACCAGCCACCTGCCACATGGCCTAGGGGCCTATGAGAGGCAATATATATTCAAAGCAAATCTGAAAGAAAGTGTGTACAAATTGAGAAAACAATAAGTAGACGTTGTCGTTTGTAGCCTTTGTGTTTCTTTAATACAAATGTGCTTGATTTTCAGAGGTGAACATTCTTTTTTTCTTTTTAGTCTTTGTGTGTCTTTAATACAAATGTGCTTGCTTTTCAATGGTGAACAGCCAACGCGTTTTGCCCAAACATGGGCTTCTTCAGGGCTGCAATGTCATACAATATACATACATATTAAAAATCCATGTTTTAACAAAAAGTAAATTCAAAACGTAATTAATATTTTTGTGGTTTTTTTGACGGAATAAACATAAGCAAAGAGAAGAGTACTCCAGGGGAAGAAGATCCACTAGAGAATAGGTAAAGAAAAAATCCTGTATATAAAAAAGTGCAGAAGTTGAGTGTGAATGATTATGGAAGGAAGGGGAGAAGCACACGGTCACAACAAGAAGCAGGAGGCTTGGAAAACAAAGAGCACATGCAGGCCTATGGAGAAAGCACACTGGCTGGCTATACAAAATGGCTACCAGCCACACAGTCACAATAACAAGCCAGAATGCATGGGGAACAAACTAAGAAGAACATATTAAGGCCTATGGGGAAAACACACTGGCTGGCTACACAAAATAGCCGCAAGCCACATGGTCACAACAAGAGGCAGGAGGCCTGGAAAACAAAGAACACATGCAGGCTTATGGACACTGTCTTTATAAAATGGCCCCTGGCCACATCACATGTGGGACATAGGAAAATAGTGGCTTATAGCAAACACACACACAGGCCAGGTAAAACAGAGAACACAGCATTAATTCAACAGTACCAAAAACTACAATGAACAGTGCCAAAAGGTTTACAATAACCCACATCCTCCAAAGGCATTATCCCACCTGTACACTGTTTGAAGGAAAAAAAACAAACGTGAAATACCACAAAAAACACATTTTGCATTTTTATCCAAATCCATCTATGACCTACATGATGTTTGAAATTTAACAAACACCACAGAAACAGTTGTTTCATGCACCCATGACTAGCAATGGGCCTACTGGCTGGAAGGCTAATTGGCAGACTAGGCCACATAGTGAATTAAATCAATATTGCAGATGTATTAAAAACATGGACAATTGTAGGGAACTGTGCAATATTTTTCCTTTATAACAGAAGGAACATTATTTACAAAGAAACTACAGCCCACCCACCACAAGACATTTTAAGAATTGTTTAAAAGTATCAACAAATCCAGGGGCATGGCCCCAAGAAAACAAACAACACCAGTTTTCAACTTACTTGTGAAATATCAAATACAAAGTAATTAAATCCAATGGCATATGCAGCAGGCACGAAGAGTGATCCTTCCAGCTCCAAATCCAAATAAAACATGACCAGGAGATGGACAAAGCACTGGGAGGGGCCTGATGGACAGGAACAGGAAGTTGGAGACTCTGGGGCACTGCCTTCAAGATGGAAAAAAGTTTTTAAAAAAACACTCTTCACAACCAAAGCCAAATGTCCATTTGGGGAGGTTTTTGACTCGAAATCATAATTTCGGGAAGATTTTGATGCTTCTTGAGGACAGAATCTTCCCCAGATTGCAGCTGCGTTAGATCCTGAGCGTTCGAGATTGTGTACGTCAGAAAACATCCGTCAGAAGTCACTGGTGTGCCTGAATGACATGTTAGCAACCGTAAAATCTTGCGGGATCATGCGGCAATGCAAGCAAATCTTGGGGCAAATGCAAACAGCTCTGAAACTCTGTGGGAGATCAAAAGGACATTTCGAGTGTGCTAACAAAAAAAACCTTTGCTCCATTGCGAAGTGCAGAGTTTCTCGGCAACTTCGTGTTCTCCGTGGAACACGAAGTTGGCGAACTCCGCAAGTGTAGCTGACTTTTACGCCAAGACCTAATTTGCAGTGATCACATTAATTAATTAAGGTTTGATAACATATAAGAAAGTGTTCGCAATGATTCCTTTAATTTGCATTTATTTTTCATTTACAGTGTGAGCATTCTTTTATATGCAGTTGGCTAAATGTGAAAAAACAACAAGATACTTAGAGAAAATTGTGTTCTTTTCCTTTTAGCCATGTCTTTGACCCTGCCACCACTGCGCTAAGAATCACAGTTACCATACTTTTATATGCCCTTTCCCTGCTGGATGCAAATGAAGACAGCCTGGAAAAGTGATAACTAAAGTAAGTCGCACTTCCAGGCCATCTTCATTTCAAAGTATTTACCAAGGCATTTGCACACTCCCTTGGAACAAAGGCAGCGCCCCTGCCCCCCCCCTCCCCCGGGGGCACACCTCACAGTTTGAAGACCTCTGTTCTAAAAGGTCAAAGAGAACCACATGTAAATATTTCATGAGTGTTTATTTAACACTAACATAAATCATAAAAAATAAAAAGCTATTATTGTAAAGATAAATAAAACATTAGTGCAGGCCAGGTTTAGAAATATAAACATAATGTAAATACCTAGCCTTTTTATTGATTTTTTGGCAAACTGCACAAACCTGATCGAGTTCTCGGGCAGGTCACTCATCTGATCAGTACGGTGCTCCCTGGAATTAAAAAATAACCCCCACACTGACTAAAACCAAAGGGTTCATGTATTCTTGCCTTTTAAAAATATGAGAATTATCATTGGCACATATCTCACCATACCTTATGGACACACAGTATGAGAAGTTATACTTGCATGAGATAATGAAAAAAATAGTGCACGGACTGTACATGCGACAAAGCAAAGCTGCCGGCTGTTAGACCTGGCATCCTTGGTGTGGTTTTTATCCTTACCTTTTGCCTTCAGACCTTCAATTTTGTTTTTGCTGGCCATAGTACTTTGCACACTTTACCACTGCTAACCAGTGCTAAATTGCTTTTGCTCTCTCCTTCAACAAAGCATGGTGAAATTGGCTTATACCCAATTGGCATATTTAATCTACTTATGAGTCCCTAGTAAAATGGCACTGCCTCTGCTTAGGGCCTGTAAAATAAATGCTACTTTTGGGGCTTCAGCACCGATTGTGCCACCCACTTAAGTAGCACTTTAAACATCTCTCAGGCCTTCCATTGCAGTCAGTGTGTGTAGTTTTAAACTGTCAGGTCTAACTGGCAAAATAAACCTTTTGCCAGGCCAGAACGTTCCTATCACTACATACAAGACACCGCTAAGGTAGGCCCTGGACAGCCCAGAGGACAGTGTGTAGTATATTTAGAAAGTTCGTCATGTATGTTTACACCTCCTGGTAGTGAAATACTTCTAAATTCATTTTCACTATGGTGTGGCCTACCTCTCCTAATGGATAACATTGGGTCAACTTATTACATTTAATACATTATAACGTTTGATTGGGAACAGGTGAACCTTTCATGTTTGGTGTCTGAGAAATTGCAATTTAAATCCTCTTCAATGGTAAAGTTGGATTTTAAACCCTTTGCCAGGCCCAAACCTTCCTTTTCAACACATATAAGCCACCCCTAGCGTAAGCCCTGGACAGCCCAGAGAGCAGGGTGCAATGTATTTAAAAAGTGGGACAGGTACTTTTAAGTTATACATGTCAAAGTAGTGAAAAACGTTTATTTACTACTTCAAGGCCTACCTCTCCTACAGGACAACATTGGAGTCACCTTATTACGTTTTATATGTGTAATTTCCAAATGGGATCAGGTGAGCAGTTCATGTTTGGTGTCTCTGGAATCATAATGAAAAATCCTAACTTATAATGATGTCACATTTTAAATTACAATTCTGATAATGCCATTTTTAGAAAACTAGCATTTTCCAGCCTAAGCCATTTGGTGCCTGTAACCTGCCACTGGGCCACATGACTGGGTGTCGTTGGCAGTGGGTTTATGTATTTCTCCAAGCACACAATATGGAGCTTAGGTGTGACTAGAAGGGTCATCACTAGCAGGATGGGAGGGAGATGCTGGACTCACCCCGCTATGCATTGTGACTGTGTCCTTTCTCCACAAAAGGGCTGCAACCCCCCTGTAGTTAGTCTAGAGCCAGGGACAGGGAGTCAGGGCACCTGTGCACTTCAAAGGTAATCCTCTAAAAGCTTCTACCCACTTCTAGGGCACAACTGGGTAAAATTTCCCGACCTCAGACACCACCACTTCAGTGCACTTGTTGAACTGTGAATTCTATGCCAGAAAAAAAGCCTGCTATGCAGCAAAAGACTGCCTTTCTGCTGGACTGATGCTCTGTGGACCTGATGCCTTCTACCCTCTTGCCTGGGTTAGATGGATTAGACCTGCATCTCTTGATCCCAGAGTGAATACCCAGGTTAGTTAGCTGGCCACCTGATCTGATGCCACAGGGACTCAATAGGCTTCCAACAACCTTGCTTGTGCACCTGGTCTCTGTCATCTGTAAGTCTACCCTGCCAAGTGGTGCCACCCCAGTCCTTGACCCTTGATAGTGAGCTTAAGGTGCTCTGCAAGCCTCTGTGGAGCAGGGGAACCAATGCATCTCCGCTACTGCAGTGCACAAACTCAAATAAAATTGCTCTATTGCTGCTGCCGTGTGGATTGGCCCATCACAAAGACCTGCATCTCACTGTAACCTATCAGCACCACCACTGCGTAAATCATCCTTGACACAGGCCCTCGCATCCCCTGTTGGAGGCAGTCTCAACGACGATGCTGCGGAACTGACTTATCACCTTGACTGCGCTTCGCATCCTCGCTGCCAGACTTCGCCTCACAACCCCTGTTAAAGGGATGCTCAGTAATGACGCATGGCCTTGCATTGCAGCCTCGCCGAACCTCGGAACCGACGCTTCGCTTCGCCTGCATGATGCATCTTCGACAAGGATCCTCAGAACACTCCACAAACCCCGATTTAAGGTATTCTGTTCAGCTGGCCTAAATGGGTCCCCTAAGCCGCCCTGCACTCCATTGCAGTGGGCATGAATTTGTGACTTTGTTCCAATCCAGCACGACTAGTTATCCACAGTTGGTGCTTTGCGCTTTTTGGCAATATTTTCACTAGAATCTTTAAGATTGCATAACCCTGGGATCTACTGATTGAAATTTGTTGTTTTGGTCTTGTTAATTTATTGAAAAAAGTTCTATTTTACTAACTTGGAGTAGGATCCTTTTTGTGTGGTGTTTTTCACTTTATTACTGTTTGAAGTGTTACACAAATTCTTTACACATTACCCCAAAGTTAATCCTGACTGCTCTGTGCCAAGCTACCAGAGTGTTGAGCATAGCTCAATTCGGGGATGGCTTGTGCCTTACCCTGACAAGGATTGTGGTTGTTGCTTAACCAGGGCTCACAACCTAGCCAAGCAACGACCTAATTGCTTACACCATGAACCAACAAAAGCATGTACAAAACAGTCATTAGTATAATTATGTAATGTTATCCCGGCAGGAGGCAGGGATATAAAAGTCATAAGTCACACTGGCCATATCCATTATAACTCAGATACAGGTTGTCCCTACAACTGTATATGTTAGAAATAGGATTTTTGATTGGCTGAGGTAGGCACCCAGGCCAGACAGGAAGCACCACTCCAGTCAGGGTAAGCTAGTTACACACTAAAAGATAACCTTAGCTCACCCTCTGGTAGCTGGGTACAGAGCAGTCAGGCTGATCTAAATAGTCAATGTGTAAAGTATTTGTGCAACACATATACACAGTAACATAATGAATACACCACAAAAAGACTCCACACAGGTTTAGAAAAATAGAGTATTATTTTCTGAACAAAACAAGACCGAAATGACAAAAATCTAGTCTATAGAAGTTGAGATATTGAATTTTGAAGGAATAAATGCAGTAAAGCGCTTAGAGGCAAGTGGCGCTAAAAATGTTACTTTAGGTCACACTGGATTGTGGCAAAGTCTAAGTTTGGGACACCCGCGATGGATCACTGGCCGGCTACAGGACTCACGCAGGCCCCAGTGACCAAAGTACCTTTCCTGGTCACAAGCAACAAGATGCAATGATCTTCCCCAAGCAGTGAAGGCAATACGCCAGTTTCAAAGACAGGTGCTGGAGTCTAGGGGCATTAAGCGAAGTACTGGATTCTACCACACACTCTAGGGGATGTATTTATCTTACCACGCTGCAGCAGCGGTGATACTCTAATGTGTCAATCTCTGGAGGCAAAGAACTGGTTCCAACGCAATGCGCTGATTTTACTTTGAAACCCATGTTGGAAGTATCTGGGCCACTTCCAGTTAGCCAGGCACAGGACCAGGGGTAGAGACATTGACATCCCTTAGTCTCAAGCAACAGGAGGCAAACCAACAAGTCCTTTAAGATCACTTGGAGTGAAGGCCAAGTCCAGCTCTGCTTCAGCAGAGTCAGAGAGCAGCAGGCAGCAGGGCAACAAACAGCAAAGCAGGCTTTCTAGATAAGCTGTTCAGTTAAGCTCTTTTATCAGGACAGCAGCTGATCTGGCAGAGCTTCAGTTACAAGTCCAGTAGTGTCTGATTTTTGGGTGTCAGAGACTCAGATCTTGTACTCAAAAGTATCTTTGATGTAGGGGTAATCTCACAGCAGCTCTATGAAGTGCACAACTATCCCTTTCAACCTAGCTTTCTCTGCCAGGCAATCTGTAGGTGGTAATCAGTCCTTGGTGTGGGGAAAGCACACTGCCTATCCAAGTGCAGTGTTAGCCCTTCCCTTCCATTGTACCCAGGCAAGGCCATCATAATGCAGATGTATGTAGATGGGTACTCAGACACACCTATCCTTTCTGTGTAGTATCTGTGTAGGTGGAATGCACAAAGTGTAGCTGTCACCAACCCCAGATATGCATTGGAGACAGGCAGTCAAGCACACAGATCAGCAAGTGCAGAGAAATGTCCACTTTCTAAAAGTGGCATTTCTAAAACTAATGTTAAATCCAACTTTACGAGCAAGGATGATTTATTATTACCATTCCATAGATATGAAACATGAAAAAGCGACTTCTCTCTGATCAGGAATTACAGTTTAAAGGTGTACTAAGGAATCCCCAATGCTAGCCTATGAAAGGAGTAAGTCTCACAGTAGGGTAAAACGAATTTGGGTGTTTGTCACTACCAGGACATGTAAGACAAAAAGGTACATGTCCTATCTTTTACTTACATAGCACCCTGCCTTAGGGTTCATTAGGGCCTACCTTAGGGGTGAATTATAGGTAATTAAATGCCAAGTCAAACTGGCAGTAAACTGCACACACAGGCACTTCAGTGATGGGCCTGAGACAGGATTGAAAGGCTACTTATGTGGGTGGCACAATTAGTGCTGCAGGCCCACTGGTAGCATTTGACTTAAAGGCCCTGGTTATAAGTTATACCAATTTACAAGGGACTTATCAGTAAATCAAATATGCCAATCAGATATACACCAATGTCACAATGTTTAGGGGAGAAGCACACGCTCTTTTGCACTTCTTAGTGTTCAGGCCAACAAAAAGAATTAGCAAAAAAAGAGGCAAAAGGCAAACAGTCTGGGGAAAGATCACCCTAAGGTTGACAGGTCTAACACATGCCCCCCCCCCCCCCCCAGCTGATAGGGGGGAGATCTACTGAACCTCTAGGGAGTTCTCATAACTAAGGTTGAAAAACCTAGATAGAACATTAGCATTGATGTGGTCTACCCCAGGTCTGTCATCCACACTGAAGTCCATGCCCTGTAGGGAAATGGAACACCTCAACAGTTTTAGATTCTCACCCTTCGTTTGCATGAGCCACCTGAGGGACCTGTGGTCAGTCTGAATCTGGAAGTGAGTGTAAAACAGGTATGGCCTCAATATAGTTAGTGCCCAGACCACAGAAAATGTTTCTGTCTCAATAGCACTCCACCTCTGTTCCCTGGGAAGTAAACCCCTGGAGATGAAAGCTACAAGTTGGTCTAGGCTCTTCTCGTTGGGGTAGTAGTGCCCCCTATGCCATGCTCTGAGACATTTGCATGAATGATAAACTCCTTAGAGAAGTCATGGGCATTGAGCACAGGAGCTCTGCACATGGCCTGCTTAAGGGAGTCAAGTGCAGTTTGGCATGCCTCTGTTCAATCCATATTTCTGGGCTGCTTCTTCGAAGTCAGCTCAGTCAAGGGGGCAACAATGGTGCTATATCCCATGACAAACCTCCAATAGTACCCTGTGAGGCCCAAGAATGCTCTAACCTCAATCTGGCATTGGGAAACAGCCAGGCCATGATGGTTACTATCTTGGCCTGAAAAGGTTGCACATTTCCCCTGCCCACCAGGTGTCCCAATAACACGACTTATTACTGCCCTATCTGGCACTTACTGGCCTTGATAGCCAGGCCTGCCAGTTGCAGAGCCTGAAGCACTTCCTGGAGGTGAGAAATGCGGTCCTTCTAGCTACTACTGAAGACAGCTATGTCACCCCGATAGGCAGCAGAGAAGGCCTCTAACACCAGCAAGGACCTGGTTCACGAGCCTCTGGGAGGTGGGTGGGGCATTCTTTAATCCAAAGGGCATCACTATAAACTGATAGTGGCCCTCTGGAGAGAAAACAGGCTCACCTCTCCTTGGCTCCACCTGTTTGGGCGATCTGCTAGTACCCCAATGTGAGATCAAAGGTACAGAATTACTGGACACCCCCTAACCTGTTGATCAGCTAATCAGGCTTGGTGATGGGGTGAGCATCTGTCTTAATCACTGCACTTAGCCCTTAGCCCTCTGTAAATGACACAGAACCTCAGTTCAGGTGAGGTGCCCGGTGTGGCAGCTTTTCGTCCCAGAGCCACAGGACTGGACCAAGAGCTACTAAAGGGTTCTATCACCCCAAATCCAACATTTTAGACACTTTAGCCTTAATGCTGGACCTCACCTTATCTGACAACCTGTCAGACTTATTCTAAACAGGGAGGTTGTCTCCTGTGTTCTCATCATTGGAACACAGGTGGGTAGTCCCAGGGATAAGGGAGAACAGAGAAAAGAACTGGCCCAGCACTTGGTGGCAGTCTCTCTGCAGTTCAGGAGTTAGATTGGGGAAAAGGTTTTTTAGTTCCACAGACCCATCCTTCTCCTTGGAGTCCAAGAGTTCAGGGAGATGTTCACTTTCGTCTTACTCTTCTCCATTTGTCATCATCAGCATGGTGAGCTCAGACCTCTCAAAGTGTGGTTTGAGGTGATTTACATGCAGCACCCTGTGGGATTGCCTAGGGTTTTTAAGGTCCACCAGGGATATGGCCTCACCCTTTATTTCAATCACATCATATGGCCCATTCCAGCGAATCTGGAGGGCCTTAGGCTTTATTGGCTCAATCACCCAGCGAGTCAGCCATCTATCTTTTTTTGCAGAAGCAGTTCCTGCCATGGTTGTCGGAGTGTTGCGTCCACAGTTTCTCGGGCACCTGGGTGCCCAAGAACCACTGTACTTTGGATCAACTCCGCAGCTAGTCCGCTTCAGGTTTTTGTTCTATCTTTTGTTTCCTTTCCACCATGGTTCTTCCTCCGGTAGTTTCTTCCTGACTTTCCCAATCCATTAGGTTTCATGTCAGGTGGTGTTTGATGTCATTTCTTTTTCCTGTTTTTTACTAATTAAAAGCCTCCGTCTAGTTGAAGGGTGCGTTGGAACATGGTCAGTGTGCAGACCTGATAAATGTATTAGGCATAGTTAATTAAAACTTTGCATACACTAACACTTTATGTAAAATATGCAGCAACTATTCGATTAGCTTGCAGGCATGGCAAGGAAGCCTCTGTAGTGAAAAAGAGCTAGCAGACCCAATGAGTATCAGTAAACAAAGTACACCAGCCATAACTGATCAAGTAGAAGTTGGTCCACCAAGGTCTGGATGACACTATCAGACCCTCATTCTAAGGAATTCTAAGGAGACTTGAAATACTGCATCAGTATTCCTACAACTGAAATTGCTGATACAGCGAGTATCAGTAGTTCTGGGACACGGGTATCGCACAGTACGCTCACCAGGACTCTCGGGTTAACCTAAAAAATTTGGAATTTTCACAGGAATCAGCGTTGTCATTGCAATTTCCTATTTTCAGCTGTTCCAATCCATACATTTGGAAAGAAGTTTGTTGGTGAAGTATACAGGGAGAGGCAAGGGCACATGATATTACCATTCCATTACTCATCTAATTAGAAATAATAGTCATCTGAGAATGATGATCATAGTGACATTCTTCCAATAAAATAATTTTTTTTAAGCAAACGTCTGTTGGCAAAGTTGGGAAAATTCTACACACGTCTTTTTGTGATTTTTGCACAGCACGGCTCCTGGTAAAACTATTCCACAGAGTTCTTCTTTGGCTAGTCCACTTGAGCATGTCTTTTTGAAATTTCTGGACTTCTTGTACTCATCCTGTTTATATCTAAATCCCCAAAATAATTCACATTTCACACACATGATGTGGCTCACAAGTGGTTAGCCACTTAGAGGCCAAGCAATTAGGTAAACACTCAGTAGCAGTTGCTGTGCGGGCGAAGTGACGGGGGTGGGGGGCAGTGGACGATGGGGAAGTGGGCGCAGGGAGGGAAAATGGATAACAAACATTTAAATTGAAAAAGAACTTACCTTCCGGCCGACGCTCTTTTCCATGTCCTTGATGCAGCACAGGCTCCCAGTCTTCCCTGCCGCCAATCCTAACGCTGCTTTAATGTTAGAAAGCCGCACCAGGATTGGCCTGGGAGATCAGAATTTGCGCTACCAGAGAGACTGGGAGCCTGTGCTTTGCTGTCGTCAACCCAGGAATGCAGCTGGGTTGGAGACAGCTCAGAGCGCACGTGGGTTTGGCCGGCCTGAGACGGGCAGCCCAACCCAGATGCGCACTGACAGCAGTACTGTCCACTACTTCCTCTCCTGACTACCCAGGATGCAGCATGTAGAAGTTGAAAAATAAAACAATAATAAACTTGTTTTATGATTGTTATATTTTTCAACTTTTGAGGGTGGCGGCGGGGGTGACGCTCCTCCGCCATAGCGGATGTGCTGCCACTGTAGACACTTCATGGCAAATTAAACACACATTCTGGGCCTCATTTGTGAGACTCCTTGAGCCTCAAGAACGTCACTTTTTGTGACGTTCCGTGTCGCAGACGTCAGAGTGATATTTATCAGGCAGCACTAAGCCACCTTTTTGGGCTTAATTCTGCCTGATAAATATCAGTCCCTTTAACGCAGTGTTCTGCGTTAAAGGGGTGTGCAATGGGTGTCGCTAGGGGTGTTCCCAGCAACATCCATGGCCTTTTGACACTGCCCTAGATATACAAGAAATCATAAATCTGAGGCAGCACCAAAAGCTGAGGTGTAAGGGAGGCACGACGAGGAGATATATCTTTATTTCTCCTCATTTTTCCTTTTT
Source organism: Triturus cristatus (assembly GCF_964204655.1). Classification (NCBI taxonomy): domain Eukaryota; kingdom Metazoa; phylum Chordata; class Amphibia; order Caudata; family Salamandridae; genus Triturus; species Triturus cristatus. The sequence continues at coordinate 895,532,160 of NC_140588.1, forward strand.
CTACGTGTGCTGCATTCTGCAGCTCACATAGAAAGAGGAAAAAGCCTCTTGTGATTATTTTTGTACAGAAAGGTTTCCCTTCCTGTACAAAAATAATCATCCCCTCAATGCAAGCACCCTTGCACCATGGTGCAAAGGTGCCTGTGTTGGCACACAGCAGCCCATTCTGCGCCGGCGCATGGGAAAAGGACAGGAATGCGCTCTATCTTATAGATACGGCGCATTCTTGCCCTTTTCTTTTGCCGTAGGGAAGCGCAGCAGGATGGCCTGCTGAGCTTCTCTACGGCAAAACCTCATAAATGAGGCCCTCTATGTTTACTAAAAAACTGTACACTCATCTTTTCTGACTTACCCTTTCACTCACTCTTAAAAGCTAAATAGCTCATTAGGTTATATATTTGGTAAAGACATGTCACATAACTGCTTTCATTCTTTTGGTTCAATACATTTGTTCTTTTATTCTTTCAGATTTTTCCCCTGGGGTTTAAAAAAAATGTATGGCCCAAAGTTCTGAACAAAACATTGTGCCGTTCACACATAATATTGTCCATATACCTTGTATTTAGATATGAATACACGCAGTGCTTAATTTGAGCCGGTGCTTTCCAGTGCTGAGCACCAACACTTAATTGGTTTATGGTGCTCGGCACCGGCACCTAATTGTCAACACCACACTTAGGGCAGTCTGCCACAAGGTGGCGCCGCTCATGTAATTTAGAGATGAACAGTATAACAGTTGTTTAGGAAAACAATATACATAAAAAAAAATTGCTAATACCTGCCTCCCCAGCCATTCCTTTAGCTTTGGGGACATGGAATAATCCGAACTGACGCATTTACATGTGAGAGAGATGTGCAAGCTGCAGTGGCCTCCTGGTCAGAGCCCTGGCACTTAATATTTTACAAATTAAGCACTGAATTCCCGTATTCCCCAAAAGTACTGCTTAACGCAAATTCCAACTTTTTGTCAAAACTCACATTGCAGCAGAACACATCATCCATATTTGCAAAGTAGAAGTTCATGCATAATTCAAAAATTAATCTGCATGCAATAACAAAACCTAGGGTTGAGTTCAATCCCTCTAAACCAATAATATGAAAACCCATCTTCTATGAAGCAGTAAAATTTAATTCAGTCTTGATATAAATCAAGTTATATATAATTTTGCTTTACCACCCTCAGTAAATTAAATAAGATGGATTCAAGCTTTGCTTTTTTCAAGATTTTGTGAACACATAAGACTCTCATCTGACTGTGTAATTAAATACTGTACCGAACTGACAATTAAAAATATATACATCCTATGTCAACTAAATACTCTATGGTAATAGCATTTGTTCTACCAAAAGTCTGATTTATTTAAATTATGTTAATGTAGTAACATTGCTTGCACACTTTTATCTGTCTCTTCTTTTAGCTCACCAATCACGTCAATTGATTTAATATTTACAATGTTTAGATGAGCAAACTACCTTTTAAACGCTTAGCTATTAAACAGGTGTATGACTCCTTAAAAGCAAGTCTCTTCTGCACTAACATCCAATGTAAGGTTTCAGTGTACGGGAGGAACAGCTCCGTTTTTTGGTCATTCAGAAAACAGTAATGCTGTGCTATCCCTTTTTTATCCTGCAAAGGGTGTCTAATAAGATAAGACATGAAAATCCGCTGCAGGCTTCTTTCGGCAGAGTCCCTCATTTAGACTTGTATGTTATATTCTGATTCATGCAGGAGTTAGCTCAAAGATTGATAATCAAAGTTTATAATTCATTACTGCACCCCAGCAATTTCCCCCAGACTGAATTTACCTACCCTGACAACCAGTTGCATAGCTAGGCATTATGCCGCCAGTGGCGGCACATGTGTTTGTGGAGGGTGGGGAGTGCTGGTGATCCCTGCCTTTGCTGCCCAGTGAGGGCTGCAGGTAATAGTGGGGGGTGGTGCCACCCTTAAAACTTGTGCCGCCCAGGGTGGACGCAAACTTTCTATGCCACTGCTGACAACATTTACTTAGGTAAAACTAATGCGAAAAAGGTGGATAATGCACTTATTGGCTTGGTAAACACTTAGCGGCAGATTTGTCATTCTTACAGGCAACGCAACTCAGCAAGACAACTAGCTGTACTGCTCTGCACTGTGTGAGAGGGAGAGGGCAGGAATATGCTGGATCTGTCTTGATATGACGCATTCCTGCTCTCTGCTTAATTTGATTTGATTTGATTTGTGAATTTATAAAGCGCGCGATTGCCCATGGACGTCTTGGCGCTGAGTAGATCTGCCTAGACTAAATTCTAACAGGAGGTAAACAGCCAGGTTTTTACCTCTTTTCTGAACAAAAGCAGAGATGGGCTGTTTTTGATTGCAATTGGGAGAAGATTCCAAGCCTTAGCTGCATGCAGCAGAAAGCTTCTGCCCCGCACCTGACCTGCTTGTATTTTGGCACTTGAATCAGTTTTGCTTGACTGGATCTCAAATTCCTGGATGGTTCATAAAGTTTCAAATATGTTTCTAAAAACTGAGAACCCTTCCCATGAAGGGCTTTATAGGCCAAACACACAGACTTAAATCTTATTCTTTTTTCCATTGGAAGCCAATGGAGGGATCTTAATCTGTGTGCAATGGGCTCAGATCTGGGAATATCCAGCACCAGCCTGGCTGCTGCGTTTTGCAAGCGCTGCAGCTTCGCAAGGTGCTGGGTCTGTAGCCCAGCATACAGAGCGTTCCCATAATCTAGCCTAGATAAGGCCAGCGCTGTTACCACCGTTTTACAGGAATCACGAGGAATAAACGGCAGGAGCTTCCTTATCATTTTCAGAATGTACCATATGGTAGATGGCAATTTGTTTGACTGAGCGTCAAACGACATTTTGTTGTCCAGAATCACTCCCAGATTTTTAACTTTATTAACTGAGGATGGGCAATCGCCCAAATTGTTAGGCCACCACTCCGGGGACCAGATTTCCATGTCTGTCCCCAATAGCATGACTTCACTTTTGTCTCCATTTAACTTTAGGCAATTACCCTGCATCCATTGACTAATTTGCATCATGCAGTTTTTAAATCGGTCTGCAGTCTCTTTAGCATTGTTTGCAATTGATGCCACTATTTGGGTGTCATCAGCATAGGAGACCGGTAGGAAACCACAATTTCTTATTATTGCCGCTAAAGGTGCCACATATAAATTAAAAAGAGAGGGACTTAAAGAAGACCCTTGGGGTACACCACATGGGGAGTTAAATGGTTTCGATTTAGCCTCTCCCAGCTCCACTGTGAATGTTCTGTTAGACAAATATGAGGCTAACAGCGTTCGTGCTGACGCATGGACTCCGACTTCAGCTAGTCGGATCAGGAGTGTATCATGGTTTACTGTATCGAAGGCCGCCGAGAGGTCCAAGAGGCAGCCTTCCTTCCGGAATCCAGTACACTCCTGAGATCCTCCACTGCAATGAGCAAGGCTGTTTCCGTTCCATGTCCCTCCCGGAAACCGAATTGCGAGTGATCTAGAACATTTGCCTCCGTGAGAAAATGAGACAGCTGTTTGTTCAATAATTTCTCCAGTACTTTTGCGGCAAAAGGGATTCTTGCATTAGGTCTGTAGTTCCCGGGTTCCTGCGGGTCTAGATTTGGCTTTTTTAGTAGTGGCAGAACTGAGGCTGTTTTCCATGCATCTGGAAAGCGGCCAGATTTAACTATTTCTGTAAATAGCAGTCCTAGTTGCTTGCTCAACAGCTCAGGAAATAGATGCATCACCTTCGGTGGGCAAGGGTCCGTTAGACCCCCGGCCGAGTTCTGCTCGGCCCGCACTGCTTCGCTAGCGCTTTGTAAAATCGCTTTTACAATTGCACTTGTATTGTTTTTAAAAGTCACATTGAAAATTGAATTCACCCATTACCTGTCACCACATGCTCGCCGACTCCCCGGTCCACCACAGCAATTCCCATGCTGGTTGTGTGGAGGGAGATTACCGCGCCTACCACTTCCTGGTTGTGCCATTTTTGGGTGGCCATCTTGGCAGGGTGCCGCTCCAGCTCTTCAAGCGATCTTGACTATTTTAGGGGGCAGGGCGCTGACGCGTAGCTGAAAGGAGGCAGAGTTCTGCTCGGCCCGCACTGCTGCGCTAGCGCCTTGTAAAATCGTTTTTAGAATTGCACTTGTATTGTTTTTAAAAGTCACATTGCAAATTGAATTCACCCATTACCTGTCGCCACACGCTCGCCGACTCCCTGGTCCACCACAGCAAATCCCATGCTGGTTGTGTGGAGAGAGATTACCGAGCCTACCACTTCCTGGTTGTGCCATTTTTGGGCGGCCATCTTGGCAGGGTGCCGCTCCATCTCTTCAGGTGATCTAATCTATTTCAGGGCGGATGGAGCTAACGCGCAGCGGATGAGCGCAGCGGGCGCGCCGTTGGCGCGTCAAAGGCGCACCAAAGGCAAGCCCGTCTGCGCCCGTCTGCGCCTGGCTGGGCCCAGGGCCACTTTCCCTGGTCATTTTACTAAAAGCCCAACTACTTACAGATCGCATTCTTTGCTTGAACTGAGAAAGAACACTAATCCCAAATGTTTACATTCATTAAACATTACCAACAACACCTCCCACTGTCCACACTGCAATTTTCAGTTTACACCTCATAAACATTTTAGACCTCATACTAACACCCTATTAAGGATGTTTCTCTTAAATTGCAGATCGTTATCTAAACACTCAGTCGAAATAGCCTTACTATTAGAGGAGCTCGAGCCAGATGCTCTTTTTTTAACCGAGACCTGGCTTCAGATTGAAACTGACCCCGCCATTATTTAGGCCCTTCCCCCCGGTTATTCAATACTCAGAGCTGATCGTACATTGGGCAGAGGCGGAGGCCTGGCCATTATATTTAAAGACACCTTTAATTGTCGAACCACACCGACTATGCTATCAGAGTGTGAAAGCATGGCTTTTTCCCTAGAGTTTTCACCAACGAGCACCTTCTCCTGTCTATTGATCTATAGCCCCCCAGGAGTCCCAGGGCAATTTCTCCCTAATCTTTCCACCTTAGCCGCCAATATAGCACTGGTTCCAGCTAACTTTACGCTACTTGGCGACTTCAATATCCATTTAGATGATCCCTCTAACCGTGTAGCCTGTGAACTTCTTTAGGGCCTTTTGGCGATCCAGCTTAAACAAAAAGGATTCGCCTCTACATATATCAAGGGCCATCTCTTTGATCACGTATTCAGCAATCTGGACAACCTGGTCATAGGAAGCCCCTCCCCACTCCCTTGGATGGATCATTTCCTAATCCCTGTAATCTGGGACACCTTCATGCCACCACCCCACCAGGAAACAACATCTACCTTGGGAAGGAAATGGTCTAGGCTTTCCTCCACTGATTGGATGGCAGCCCTTGAAAATACACGACCGTTCATGGATCCTAATCCCAATCTGGCGAATAGTAATTTTAATACTTGGATCCAATACTCCCTTGACCTTGTTGTTCCCAAGGAACCTATTCATAAACAAACTAGACAGAAAGCAGCTCCCTGGTTCTCCCCTAAATTATGGGTATTAAAGCAATCCTGCAGAAGACTAGAGAGAAGTTGGAGACAAGACTTCTCAGTAACTAGGAAAGTGGAGTATAGGAAAGCAATCAGGCTATACAAATCGGAAATTAAAATCGCCCAAACAATGTTTTATGATGAGAAAATTAGTACAGCGGCTAACTCCCCTAAGGAGATTTTTCACATTGCAAAATCACTTATCACTCTTCCTCAGAAACCTGCGACAACGGAAGGAGCTCTTACATGATGCAACAATCTAGCAGTCTTCTTCTATCAAAAAATTCAAAACATCTATTCTTCTTTCTCTATCACTACACTCAAGCCCATGACAATGGTAATAAGCAGCCCTATCTCCACGGCCAAATGCTCATTAGAGGAGTTTCCCCCCTTAGATGATGAGTCTCTGGACCTGGTTGTCTCTAAAGTAATCTCAGGCTCCCCATTGGATCCCGCTCCCCACAACATCTTAACCTGGTCATTTAATCCACACGCCCAGTCATACTTGATGTTCTGAATTCCTCGGTCGTCTCTGGTATGGTTCCCACAGCATGGAAATTCGCGATGGTTAGGGCCCTCTTGAAGAAGCCCAGTCTGGACCAGTCCAATCTGGCCAACTATCGCCCAATTTCCCTCCTCCCCTGGCTGAGCAAACTGCTTGAGAGACACATTAACACCATACTGGTTGATTATTTAGAATCTAGCAACCTGTTGTGTGACTCTCAGACAGGATTTCGTCCTCAGCATGGGACGGAAACGGCCCTGCTCGAGGTGACGGAGGAGGCAAGGAGGCTGCTGGATCGAGGGGGAACAGCTGCAATTATCCTCCTGGACCTCAGTGCCGCGTTTGACACTGTTAACCATAACATTCTGGCCCATCGACTTGAAAATATGGAAGTGTCAGGCACAGCACTGACCTGGTTCCAGTCCTTTCTCAGTGACCGATATTTTCAGGTCTTTGAGGGAGATGTGGTGTCCTCCCGGCTACCCCTTAGCTGTGGGGTTCCACAGGGTTCTACCCTGAGCCCCACGTTTTTTAATATATACATGAGTCCTCTGGCGGAGGTTGTCCATCCATTCGGCATTAAGATCATCACCTACGCAGACGACACTCAGTTAGTGGTAGCACTAAATCACTCTGAGTGGTCGTCTAGCACCCTAGGCCCTTGCCTAGAGGTGGTAGCCGAGTGGATGGAGCTCTCCTGCCTCAGGCTCAATGGAGAAAAAACAGAGATTATGTTCCTGGGTAATCCTCCATCCCCTATCCCTGTTTCTCTGTGGCCGGTCCGCTTAGGCCCTGCTCCACCTCCAAAGACTCAGATCAAGAGCCTTGGCATGTGGTTTGACAGCTCTCTTGATTTCAACCACCAGGCCACCAAGCTCTCAGCCACCTGGTATGGACTGATGAGAATGTTGCGGAAAATCATCCCCCTCCTTCCCTTTCAGGCGAGAAGAATTATGGTACAGGCCCTTATTCTCTCTCGCCTTGACTACGGGAATGCCCTTTATCTCGGGGCTCCCCAATTTACTATCCACAAACTACAAGTAACGGAGAACTGTGCAGCGCGCATGCTCTTCCAGACGCCGCGGTGGCAGTCTGCAAAACCAGCACTGTAGAATCTTCATTGGCTGCCTATTTCTGCCAGGATACAGTTTAAAGCTATGTGCCTGGCTCACAAAGCCATCTGGAAAACTGGTCCGGTCATCATGCATTCCCTGGTTACTCCCTATCTTCCCCAGAGGACTCTGCATTCCAGCTCCTTGTGCCTGGCCACACCCAAGAAAATACAAAGATCTAGATGGGGTGGTCGCTCATTCTCGTTTAATGCCGCCAAGATCTGGAACACCCTCCCCCTCACTCTTCGTGACAATAATAATCTCTTGGCTTTCCGGAGGCTCCTGAAAACCCACCTTTTCAAGATGCTTCCATAGCAGCACGGCCTCTGTTCTTTTCTCTGTCCTTCTTTTGAGCAGCGCTGGGAGGCCTCAGGGTAGCCATGCGCTATACATATAGAATTTCATTCATTCATTCAGTCATTACCACCTGGAGAATCTGTTCCACTGATGGTGGCGAAAAGTGGAATGAGAAGTTGTGGGTTAGTGGGAACAGTTCCTCTTTAAGTTCTATGTTTGGCGCTGTGGGAATATACTTGTCTGTTAATTTGAAGGACTCATAGACTGAGGTCACCTTATCAACAAAAAATTGGCCCAAATTATTGCATAATTCCATACTATTTACTATCTGTTTGTTACTATCGATTTTTGTTAGTTTTTTCACCATTCTAAAGAGTTCCTTGCTAGAGTTTTTGGCCTCGTTTATTTTCCATTTAAAATATTTGCTTCTTCTTCTAATATACATTTTTTTAACTAGCCAAGGATGTTTTATATTCGTCTTTCAGCCGTTGATCATAGTTAGTCCTCCATTTCTTTTCCATCCTTCTGCAGTTTTGCTTTTGCATCTTTAGTGAGACCGTGAACCACGGTTGAGAAGGAGTTTTCCTCCTAGAGGTGACTTTCTTTATAGGGACTACTAATTTAATGGCTGATTTTATCCAGCTCGAAATTTGATTGGCGGCTAGGTTACTGTCTGACTCCAGCTCAGTTTTGGGGTGTCTGTCATTGACCAATCAAGGTATGTGGCACACCTAGGAAGCGGGGCAGAGGCGGCCACCTCTTTTTTTATGTTTATGGTAAATGTTTTCACCTTATAATCTGACCAGGGAATCGGCAGGATTTCTAATATCTTGATGTTATTATTGGAGGTAAAAATCCCATCGAGAGTGTGCCCTGCCGCATGGGTATTATGCTTGACGATCTGCTCCATGGCTAGGTTGGACCGTGCATCTGTCAATGTTACCGTGCCTATGTCTGCAAACTCCTCTAGGTGCACATTGAAAATCGCCCAGAAACAGTCAAATCTGAGCCCTTCAAACTGGATTCGAGAAATGGGTTAAGCAATTGTATCAATGGTGTTTTAGCCCTAGGCGGTCTATAAATCAGAAGGCCTTTAAACGTGCAGTTAATTGTGATGTTAATCTGGAAGAATAAGGTCTCGCAATCTGGAGAACTGCCCTGGTCCGAGCCCTTAGCCCTCAGTTCATCTCTGGAGAAGTGGAGAAGTGTGGCTCACTGGTTAGAGGAGGCATACCCTGAAGCAGAGGTCAGACCTGGGACCAGGGTTCAATTCCAGACGCGGCAGGGTCTGAGCCCAAGTGTCCATGGACTCGATAATTCTCACTTCGGTGCCTACTCAAATCATGGGTTCACACTCTGCAACTCTGGGCAATAGCTTGCTTAATCTCCACTGCGGCCCCCCCCCCCCCGCGGCGGGATGCCTGGCTTTCACCTTGGGGATGCCCAGTACAGGTTATCTCACAGGGAAAAAGCCAGGATGGGTTCCCAATGCAAGCGCCGAGATGCCCAAGGGTAAAGTCGAGCGCTATATAAGAACTCACATACACTTGCCGTGACGGACTGGGATGACTGGGGCAGGGCTTCCACCAAGGTTGTGGGTGCAAAAATAATTGTGCAAAATGAGCAAGTAAAGATTATTTCCTTTTTTTTAAACATTTAAAAATCAAGGGATATCACCGTACTAATCAGAGGTAATCAAAGCAGCATCCACTTCTTGGCCGAGCCGCGTGGTCTCTAACATCAGACCCGCGTCCGCTCTAACCAGGACTTAAATGAGTATGTGACGGTGAGCGACTAGACCGCTCAGCGCCGGAAATGCCCCCAGCCCGGAAGTGTGTCCCACTCTAGCCCCCTCGGCACCTTACGTTCGAACGGCACTTGCAGTGACGGACCGGGGTGACTGGGGCAGGGCTTCCACCAAGGTTGCAGGTGCAAAAAGAATTGTGCAAATGAACTGTGCAAATGAGCAGGTAAAGCTTATTTCCTTTTTTTAAAACAATTAAAAATCAAGGGATATCACTGTACTAATCAGAGGTAATCAAAGCAGCATCCACGTCTTGACCGTGCTTATGCTGGTGCACAGTCTGCTACCTAGTGCCAATGCAGGCACCCTTGCGGCATGGTGCAAGGGTGCCTGCTTTGTAGCCAGGATTATTTTTGTGCAGGAAGGGATACAATCTTCTGAGGCTTCTTGCTCTATCTATGTGTGCTGCAGAATACAGCACACTAAGAAAGACAAAACAACGAGGAGAAATAAGGATATTTCTTCTCATTGCGCCTCCCCTGTGAAGGCATAGCATTTTGACACAATCCCACATTTACCAGTCCTGGTAAATCTAGGAATGCACCAAATATCCATTGATGGAGGCGTGGGGCAACCCATTCTCCACACATGGAATGCATTACCAGGGCAGAATGAAGCATGGCAGCGACTTCCTCTGCCTTGCGTTACTCCAGATTTACCAAGCAATGCATGGCCATGAAAGGAAGACTTGCGTTGCATGGTAAATCTATTTTAGGTGTTGCATTGCCCTTGTGATATTATACGTGACTCAAGGGCTACACAATACCTTGATAAATTAGCCCCTTATTCTACATGTTGTGCCTTATTCTGAGATGCACACCAGGCAAAAGGGGGTAATTGCAGCACCAAGTAATTAGCACTCACTGAGATATGGGCATGATTTCTTCCCTTTTAGGAATAGAGGCTTAAGTGTTTACATTTTGTAGGTGAAGAAATCAGATGACTTGACAAGACTCATCTCATCCCTCAATGTCTTGTTGGATCCCTTTGTGGACGTTTCAGCATGAAATCACACTTTACAGTTTTCTTTCCACAATTACCATTTTAAGCTACAATCTTGACAAACACTGGAACCTTTTGTTATTGGCCCAAGAGCCAGCAGATACAATAAATTCATGTTTTCCAATATCCTTTATTAGGAGACAGTGGTTACTGTTTTGGGTCTTTACATATTTTGCCATTTGCCTCACTCACCCATAAACAGTCAGACCATGTTAAACCAAATAACCCTTTTCACATCTTACCGGGCACTTTGTTTTAATGTATTTGTTTTACCTTGATTTGTTGGAACATTCCTGTTTTATTTGTATTTGTTTTTTAATTGTTCTGACATTAATCCTAATCTGCACATCTACTCAAGGAAGACGTTTCGCAAGGGCTTGCTGAAGAAATGGTTCTATTGACATTGGTTTACTGGACTTCTGAGCAAATACACCTTTCCTTTTCTCCAGGAACTTCTTTGTTCACCAGCCTTAGAGATTTCAACACATAAGCAGGCTTTCCTGGTCAGGACCTGCACACCTTTGTCATTCTCGGCCAACAAAATTTTATCTTTTGCTGTCCCTGAAGCAGCCTTGCAGTCCCAGAGCTTCAAGATAAAGCTGGAGACAATTCTTATCTACATATTGTTGTACTTGACCCTCTCTGCAGGGTCACCGCCAAACTTTTTGCCTTCTCCCCTCCTGTTTTGCTGAATTTGTTTTTGTTGGATTAGGACTTGTGCACTTTACAACTGATGCCCATAAATTGGCTTATACCTAATTGGTATATTTAATTTACTTGTAAATCCCAAGTAAAGTGGTATACCAAATATTAAGGGCTGGTAAGTAAAATGCTACTAGTGGGTCTGCATCACTTAGGGTGCCACTCACTTAATTAGCCCTTCCAAACATGTCTCAAGCCTGCCATTGCAGCCTGTGGGCAATCTAAAACTGCAACATTGACTGCTTTTTCAATATATATAAATCACCCCTAGTGTGGGCCATAAACAGCTCATAGGGCAGGGTGCATTGTAATTAAAAAGTTGAATATGTACTTTTAGATTTTACATGTCCTTGTAGAGAAAAACTCTTTTGTGTTTGACTACTGTGAGGCCTACCTCTCCCATTGTATAACATTGGACTACCTTATGAAATTTAATAAGTGATGAATGCAAAAAGAACAATTGATGGACAGAATGCAGAACAATGTCATACATTCACCCCATTACAGAGATTTGGGCCTAAATCCATCGTTTTTTTGCTTACCATGCCATTCCAGTTTGGACCCAGCCATATGCAAATCAGTCATGACCCTGCACCCAATGGTAACAGTCCAGCCCAAACTGCCAGGCCAGGTCCTCCCTGGACTGGAAACAAGCATCCTAGGACCGGTTTCGGGCTTTCAGCCCTCATCAGCCAGGATAGCTTGACTCCAGTGGCATGGAGAACACGGGACCCACATCTGGGCATACCCGTACCACTTGGGGGTGACAAATGCAAAAAGAACAATTGATTGACAGAATGCAGAACAATGTCATACATTCACCCCAGTAAAGAGATCTGGGCCTAAATCCATTGTTTTGTTGCTCACCATGACATTCCAGTTTGGACCCAGCCATATGCAAATCAGTCTTGACCCTGCACCCAATGGTAACAGTCCAGCCCGAACTGCCAGGCCAGGTCCTCCCTGGACTAGAAACAAGCATCCTAGGGCAGGTTTCGGGCTGGATTCAAGCTATCCTGGCTGAGGAGGGGTGAAACCCCGAAACCGGTCCTAGGATGCTTGTTTCCGGTCCAGGGAGGACCTGGCTTAGCAGTTCGGGCTGGACTGTTCCTATGAGGCACAGGGTCAAGACTGATTTCCATATGGCCAGGTCTAAACTGGGGTGGCATGGTGAGCAAAAGAATTATGGATTTAACCCAGATCTCTTGACTTGGGGAGAATGTTTTGATTTGTTCTGCATTCCGTCCATCAATTGGGTGTATTTTTTTTTGATAAACAAGTTTTTATTGTTTTAGACAATACAACAAAATAAACTTTCGGGCCTGTCGAACCACCTCTGCACAGTACTACAATAGAAAGTGCACCACAATCCTGCTCTCCCCTTAAAACCTTCCCCCATCTTCTAAACCACCCTATTACGGTACGCTGCCCAGCCATTTCCCCCAGACTTTTCGGTATTTCTTGGGGCAGCCCCGTGCCCGATAAAGAGTCCGCTCCTGCGCCGCACACCAGTCCACCCCGGCGCCCCATTTAGCTAAGCTAGGCGACTGCGGTTGCTTCCACGCCGCTGCAATATCCCGCTTGGCCACCATTAAGGCTGTCATGAGGAATAGCCGCTCTGAGCGTGTGCCATCCAAGCCATCAGTGATACCCAGTAGGGAATGTCTAGGCTCATGCGGCACCTCCCACCCCAGGACCTCCGTGAGTTCGGACTCAATGCCCTTCCAGAACCCCTCCAGCTCCGTGCAAGACCACACCATGTGAAAGAAGTCGGCCGGCTCAGAGCCGCAGTGGGGGCATGCCGCGTCAGTGGAGAGGCCCGCACGGTGTAGGCGAGCCGGTGTGAGATAGGCGGTGTGCAGGTAGTAAATTTGAATAAGCCGCAGTTTGGCGGAGGCCGTCACCAAGCGGGGGGCCAAAAGGGCCTCCCGTCAGTCGGCCTCATCCAGGGGACCCACCCAACTCTCCCAACGTTCCTTAAGGCCCTCCAGGGATGTAGGGGTGCAGTTGACGAGGGAGCGATAAATCCTGGAAATGCCCCCTCTCCCCGCATTGCCCATCATGACATGAGCCTCTGGGGGGCTGTGATCCGGCAGTCGGACATCCAGTGGGGTATATGTGCGTATGGCATGGCGCAGCTGAAGGTATCGATAGAATTTGGAGGAGTGGAGGGAGAAGCGTGCCTGCAACTCTGAATAGGAACACATTCGCCCTCCCTGCCAAACGTCCCCCAGCTGGGAAATGCCGAGTAGGTCCCATGACTGAAAGCCCTCCAGTTCCGCGACCTCCCGCAACCACGTCCCATGCCACAGAGGAGTAACACGGGTCAACCTCCCAGTCCATCGGGTGTGACGGAGCGCCGCTCACCAGGCCAGAAATATAGCTTTGGTAATATCCGGGCAGGAGGCAGGGATGGGGGCGCCATACAGGCGGTCCTGGATTCCGGCGAAACCCAGAGCTCCAAGTTCCACCCTGTAGGCCGGGTTTGACCATCCCCCCCCAAACCAGTCATGAATGACCAGGAGGCGGGTGGCCAGATAATAGAGGTAGAGATTAGACATGCCCAGGCCCCCGTCAAAGGTGGGTAGGCGGCATGTCGACAGAGCCAGCCGGGGCCTCCCACCACCCCAGAGAAATCTCGTCGCCATCCCATCCAGCTCACAAAACCAAGGTAGTGGAAAGTAGAGAGGGGTATTTTGCAGCACGTACAAAAACCGGGGAAGAATCATCATTTTGTAGAGGGCCACCCTCCCCAGCGGGTTGAGGGGTAGCTGGTGCCATCTTGCCAAGTCTGCCTTGGCTTTCTTGACCAGGGGGGTCACGTTCAGCGCCCAACTTAGCTCCGGGAGGAGGGATACCCAGATGCCCAAGTATTTAAAGGATAACCGGCAGAGGGGGATGGTCGCTTGCCAATCGAAACATTCCCGGGAGGGATGCAAAGGAACTAGAACCGACTTCCGCGAGATTAGGGACAGACCGGATGCCCGGCCAAAGCAGCCCAGGATGGATAACGCACGGGGTCCGGAGCGCGCCGGGTCTCCAAGGTACAGCAGGACATCGTCCACGTAGAGGGCGATTTTGTCAGCCTCCAGGCCAGGCCAGTCCCTGCACTGAAGGAGAGGGTCATTTCTAATCAGGGCCGCAAGGGGCTCCATCGCAAGCGCGAAGAGAAGGGGCGACAGTGGGCATCCCTGCCGCGTCCCCCGGCCAATCCGGAACGGCCTCGATAGCGCTCCATTAACCAATACCCGGGCACGGGGACGGGCATAGAGGACCCGCACCATCCCCATGAACTTAGGGCCAAAACCCATGTGGGCCAGGACGTCAAACAGGTAGGCCCACCCCACCGAGTCGAAAGCCTTCTCGAAATCGGCAAGGAGAAGGGCGAGGTATGGAGTCAGTCTGTGGCGGTGAGCCAGAGCCACATGGAGGCGGCGAAGACATTGGCGGGGGCCCCGAGCGGGCATGAAGCCACACTGATCCGGGTGGACCAGGGTCGACAAAAAGGGCCGAACCCGTTGGGCCAAGACCGCCGCGTAGAGCTTCACGTCAGTATTAATGAGCGAGATCGGTCGGTAATCCACTCTGTCGGTGGACGGTTGCGTGGATTTAGGCAAAACCACAATTGTGGCCAAGTCAGCTTCTAGGGGGAAGGAGCCCTTCTCAATCGTCTCAGCGTAGTGGTCCCGCAACCGCGGGACCAGGCTATCCCTATAGGCAGCATAGAATTCTTGGGGGAAGCCGTCGGGTCCCGGTGTCTTTCCCGCGGACGTACGCCCTATTGCTTCCCCAATCTCCTCCATGGAAATGGGGGCCTCCAGGCTCTCCCACTCGTCCGGCTGGAGCCGGGCGAGGTGCACGTCACCAGAAGCAAGCAGGGTGGCCAGAGAAAGATCCGGTGCCCGAGCCCGGTAGAGCTGGGAATAGAATTGGGCGAAAGCTGTCGCTATCGCCACGGAGGAGGACTGGAGTGCGCCATCGGAGTCGGTAACCGCCGGAATGATGCGTGATGTCCTGGGATAGGTGGCCAGGCGATGTAACAACGCGCCGTTCTTATCACCCCAACCATACACCCTCGCCAGAGAAGACTGCCAGAGGAGCTTGGCCGCCTTTAAGGGATCGTTGACGAATCTCCTCACGAAGGAGCCGCAGCTGCCGGTTCACAGCCGGGTCGTCGGCCTCAGAGAGAGATCGCTCCAACCGCTGCACCCTGGCCTCACAGGCAGTGAGCTGCTGCAGCTGCGTCTGGCGGTGCCGCACCACATGCGCCTTAGCCGCGCCTCTAATGGTTGCCTTGCAGGTCTCCCAAAGGGTGCCCGCCGAGGAGACCTAACCCTCGTTGGTACAATAGTACTGGGTAAGTTCAGCGCCCACCGCCCTACGAAGTGTCCTGTCCTGAAGGAACCAGGCGTTAAAGCGCCACATCGGCCGGGCCATGTGAGGCGGAGGGCCCAGGCCCAGGAGGACCGGAGAGTGGTCCGAAATCCCCCTGGTGAGGATACGGACATCTTGGATGCCCCCGCAATGGGCGGGGGGGACAAAAATCATGTCAATACGCGCGTGAGAGTGGTGAGCGGCCGAGGTGTGGGTGTACTGGCGAGTGTGAGGATGCCAAATCCTCCAGGCATCGCATAGGCCCTGGGCCTCGGCCCAGCCCGCCAGCTGCCTCGCCCACGCAGCGCAGGAGGCTGAAATCGGTCCCGTTGAGTCCAGCTGAGGGGCCGAGACGGCATTAAAATCCCCCCCAAGCACAACAGTCCCCAGCGGGAAGGTCTCCAGCAGAGAGGCGGCGAGAGTTAAAGCCTGCGGCAACCCGGAGGGTGGCGCATAAAGCGACAGAAAGCTTATCGGCCTACCGTCGAGTGTGCCACAGACAGCAATCCCGGTTCCTTGAGGGTCGTGGGTCACCTGTGTAAGCACAAAGGGGAGGGAGCGGCGCAGCAGGACGGCCACGCCGCGTGAGCCGCGGGAAAACCCAGAATGCCACACCCGGTCATACCCGTAGCGTGCCAGGAAGGGACATTTCTCACCGAGAAGATGGGTTTCCTGAAGCATGAGCACATCGGCCCCTATGCGCTGGGCGTATTTAAGGACTGTCGCGCGCTTGAGCCTATCCAGCAGGCCGTTAGCATTCCAGGTCAGGATGCGCAGCTGGGCCTTGGGGGCTAAGTCGTCCATGGAAGCAGTGGATGTAAATCGCAGCGGGGGCGGAGCCACCTGGGGAGCGCCGAAAGGACACCAAACGGCGCGGCCGCGCGGGGAAGGGGCAAGGAGCGCACCGGTACCACAGGGAGAAGGAATGACATTCTGAAGGGAGCCAGGGAAGGCCGGCTGGGAGTGAGCGCTGGCGGAACGCATGCGAGTAGCAGTGTGGAGCCACACATCGGCACGCGTAGGATGCTGCTGTGTGACAGGCCCATGAGGAAATGAACCCAAACTAAAAAGAACACCCTCCCTAGGAGGAACAACCAACAAAACCCCACCCTCAACCCCCCACCCCCACCCTACACTTCGAGAACAGAAGCATCTGTCGCCCTAACTTTTAACAAACAACTACAAGGCCCCAAGCAGAAGCGCTCGGGTGTAAAGGGCGTGGTGGACCCCTCCTGAAGTACGGATGGAAGTGTTCTGTATTAGGTTGCTACACAAGAGCGGGAAACCGCTGAATCCAAGTCTGAGATTGAGGCCTCCACAGCGGGACCGGGCCGTCGAACCCCCTGCCGAGACAGAGGACAAAGAAAAGTCACAAGGCTGGGCTGCGGGAGAGGTCGTAAAGGTCTATATGTGGGGGAAGGAGGGCCAGGGATGGAGCCGGCGGGTGCGATGAGCGGCGTTGAGAACCCCCAGCCGCTTGAGAGGACGTCTCGGATGAGACGGATGAGTCCCTTGGCCTCCTCCCCGACACACTCACGGATCGAGGCCCAGCCGCCACCCCCCGGGGCCACCAGGATTGCGTGCGCCTCCTGCAGCGTGGGAGCCCGGCTGCGTCCCGTTCCGAAGGCTGCCGAGCCGGCGACACCCGCCCGGGCCGGCGCAGCGGTCGTTCCTTGGTGAGCCAGGTCCATGCCGCCCGGGGAGTGTCGAAAAATAGAGTCTTGCCCTGGAAGACAAAGCGGAGGCGTGCCGGGAACTTGGTAGCTAAGGCCCAAGGAGCGCATCTTGTGCTTCACCTCCGTATACGAGCGGCGTTGCTCCTGGACCTCTCGGGTGTAGTTCGGGAAGACCATGATGGGGTGATTGTTGAAGGACAAGGGGCCTTGTGTCCGTTCTTCCTTCAGAATCGCATCCCTGTCTCTGAAATTGAGAATCCGCAAGAGGAAGGGGCGCTGGGGGGCCCCCACCGGAGGCCTGGCAGCCAACGACCGGTGCGCCCTCTCCACCACGAACCAGGTGGACAAGCTGGCCGCCGGCATCCAAGACTTGAACCACTTCTCCAGGAAGTCGTCGGTGCGGCCAGACTCGACCCCCTCCGGAAAGCCCACCAGGCGAAGGTTGTTGCGGCGGGCCCGGTTTTCGGCATCCTCCGCCCGCCGATGCAGCTCTTTGGAATGGGTCGTTAGCTCCCGGACTTGGTCTTGGAGCTGTCGAATGTCGTCCTCCGCCATCGAAATCCTTGACTCCGTCTCCGCGATGCGGGCCGTGGCATTGCGGAGGTCTTGGCGCAGGAGCGCAACGTCCACCTTCACCTCCCCGACCATTCCCTCCAGGGACGCGCGGGAGGCATTGATGGCCTGCAGGACGGCAGCAAGGTCCGCGCCAGGAGTGGACGCCACTTCTCCGCCTGCACCCGGGGGGTCTGGGTTAGTGAAGCGGTCAATCTTGGTCTGATGGGACGCGGCCGTCGACTTGGCACCCCTGTCCTTGCTCGGGATGAGCGCGCCGGTACCTAGGCTTGGTACGGCGATTCTTCGGCCAGCCACGCTTCGCCGCCGAACGACCGACCGTCGCGAAGCTCTCCAGGGGACTGCTGCTCGGCCGCCGCCGCTGTAAGCCGCGGGCAGCGGCACGGCGAAGACAAAGGAGCCAGTCTCAGCGTGGCCCGACGTGGCCGCCGGCGCAGGCCCACACCGCTTGCTCTAGGCCGTCTCCTTCACTGGCCCCCGCAGGGCCAGGGACACCCCACGGTGCCCGCGGCAGCGCCCCGCTGGTCCGTTGATGACTGGGATCACCTCCCTGGGTCCCGCGATGGGCGGCCAGCCTCCGCCAGCCACACGGCCTATGCCCCGCGCCGGGGAACTTGCGTAGCGGCCAGCGCCGGCCGCGGAACCAGCCTGCCGCGGCCCCCGCGGCCACACAACAAAGGGCAGCGGAACTCAGCCCCGGGGCCGGAAAGCGGCTGCAAATCGCTCCGAGAGTGGTACAGCGTCCCGCTGCAGGCGAGGACCTCCTAATCGCCGCTAGGGCAGCAGGGCGTGGGTGAAGGCCGGATGCGAGGGGTAGAGCTTCAATGCAGGACCCAGCTGCTCAGGTGCCACGCACTCGGCACTTCTCTGCCAGCGCCGGCGCGGGGGAGGAGAAGGAAAAACAAGGACCCAGGAGGCAAGGAAGGGAGGCACCTGGGGGGGCCCCCAGGAGTCGTCCCGGACCCCCACCAGGACTCACGCACTCCACAGGCACCGGAACAGCGGCCTCCGAGTCCTCCGCTGATCTCCTTGTCTCAGTGGGAGTGTGGCCGTTATCTCTCACCCGCCCGCGCTGCCCGATGTGGCAGCCGAGGCCGCTGCAGCGCTGTTGGGAGGGCCTCCGGCCGCGAGTCGCATCTGGGCCACCGAAGCTCCTCACACACAGGTCCGCCTCTGCCAGCACCGACTAGGGAATGCCAGGCGGCGAGGGGAAGAGTCCGCCAGGCCGGCCGCCGCTCCTCCCCAGGATGCGTGGTCAAGGCGCTCCCCTCACTCACAGCAGCACACGCGGATCCGGGAAGGGCACCTCAGGGGTATCCAGCGCCGCAGTCACCGGAGAGGGGCCGCCATTTTGCAGGCGAGGCGCGATGTTCCTGTTCGCAGCAGCAGGACGGCTCAGCGAAGGTCCAAAAGTCCCGGAGGTGCAGTCAGAGCGGATCCGCAACATACACAGAAAAGTATTCCGCTGGATGGCTCGATGCAGGTAAGGATTACGGGCGGATGGCGGAGGGGTCCCAGAGCACTCTTAAAGTGCGTCCACCATCTTGGCTTAGCAAGCCACGCCCCCCCAATTGTGTGTATTTTGATGTCTTTTATTTAATAAGTGATGACCTTTGCTTGCGAGAAGGTAAAAATGTTATGAGTGGTATCCAAGGAATTGTAATTTAAAATCCTCTTTAATTTTAAAGCTGGCTGTTAAGTCACAGTTCTGAAAATGCCACTTTTAGAAAGTTTCCATTATCTAGTCTTGCCCACTTTCTTACCAGCTCCAAATGTGTGGAAAAGCCTCCTCCTCTCTTCTTCAATTACACAAGAAGCTGAAGACCTAGCTCTCCATTTAACCAAAGTACCACAGGCGGGGCTAGGCACACACACTGCTCAGCGCCAAGATACTCTTGCGGGTGATAGTGCACTTTACAGATGCACACAACATACATGTAACAGCTAGTGATAGTTCTCACAATAGACAAATCCTGGGTTGCTTTGTGGCATTAGATTTACTATAAAAGGGCGTTGTGACTTTTATTTTTCTGTAATTTATTTGGACACTATGGTCAGGCTAGTTTTCCTGCCTGCAGCTAGTTTTCTGTGTAAGACGTCAGCTAACACACTGTTTTCATTTAATGTCGCTCACTTCCTGTTTAGTGAGGAAGGAGAGATGCGTATGTATTGATTAACTGTAAATATGTTACAACTATTGATACTTCTCTAACTTTGAATAGACAAACCACAGAGTGTTTTGTATAAATGTAGTACAGAATAGCATTCTGGCTAATGTCTCCTATTAACTTGTGATCACACAGGGATGGTGTTATATTAATAGCAAGCCACTTAAAATTCTATATACAATGAATGTGTTGTGTATAATGATGGGCTAGGATAGAGCCCCGCATCCATTCTTGGTAAGTGGAATTGGTGGAAACAGGTCACTCTTTTTGTACTGAATGGTGATATATTTTGACTCACATATTTTGTTTATTTCAGCTTCTATAACACATGGTTGATGTTTTAGGAATTGGCTAACCTGTTGTTTCCTCCTACATGACATACCATTGTGGGAGGGATGTGATTTTTCCATACTTGATCTGTGAGTGTTGATGAATCACACTCTCTTCAGATACATCTATGGGCCTATTTCCATTTAACCTAGAATATTTTAGACAGATGGCAGTTCAATCAATCAATTAAATAAGCTTTATTCAGTTTTGAGAATACAAACCATAAAAGCAGGTGCAATAAAACAATGCATCCAATAAAATCAACAATGAATACAGATAGAAAGTTGCATAAAACATCATCTAGCCCAGAAAGAGATCTAAATGTGCAAGAACGGTTATACAGTACATCATGACAGATAATAAGTATCATAGAACTCATCAGAGCCTTAATCACCACTGTTCCTCAACATTACAGCAACTTTCAAGAAACTAAGTACACTAAAAGTAATATCAATCAATCAATCAATCAGGCGTTTGTTAAGCACGACTACTCATCCGTAAGGATCTCAAGGTGCTGGGGGTGCGGTTGGGCAGGTTCCAGTCCATCAAGGAGGGGGTCTGTCGAAGAGCCAGGTTTTGAGGTTTCTTGCGAAGATGGGAAGCGATGTTGTCTGTCTGAGATGGAGCGGAAGGGTGTTCCAGGCTCTGGCCGCGAGAAAGGAGAAGGAGCGGCCTCCCGATCTGGTCTTTCTGGTGCGGGGGACCATGACGCAGGATAGCTGGGCTGATCGTAGTGTCATTTGGGGTGCGTGGAATTTGAGTTTGGTTCAGGTATGCTGGTCCGATGTTGTGGAGGGCCTTGTGTGCGTGGGTGAGCATCTTGAAGGTGACTCTAGCCTCAATGGGGAGCCAGTGGAGTGTGTGCAGGAGCTGGGAGATGTGGCAGTGTCTTGGCAGGTTGAGGATCAGTCTTGCGGCGGCATTCTGGATGTTCTGTAGCTTACAGGTGAGGTTTTTATTTATTCCGTGTAGAGTGCATTGCCGTAGTCGAGTCTGCTGGTGACCAGGGCGTGAGTGACGGTCTTTCTGTGTTCGAAGGGGATCGAGACGGAGTTGATCTGGCGGTCCATTTTGAGCTCGGAGTCCAGGATGATTCCCAGGTTGCGATCGTGGTCAGTGGGAGTGGGCAGGTTTCCGAGGGCGGGGGCTACCAGGTGTCGTTCCAGGCATCGGGGTTTTGGCCCATGATGAGTACTCCTTGCTTGTTGGTGTTTAGTTGTAGGCAGCTGTTTTTCATCCATTTGGCGACGGCTTCCATGCCTTCTCGGAAGTTGTGTCTGGCGGTGTTGGGTTCGTTGGCTAGGGAGAGGATGAGTTGGGTGTCATCTGTGTATGACACAATGTTGAGTCCGTAGGTTCTGATGATGGGGCGAGTGGAGCCATGTAGACGTTGAAGAGTGTAGGGCTGAGGGAGGACCCCTGAGGGACTCCGCAGGTGGTTGGTGTAGGGTACAAGAAGAAAGGGGGGAGTCTGACCCACTGCGTTCTGCCGGTGAAGAAGGAGCGGATCCAGTCGAGGGCCTTGTCCTGGATCCCTGCGTCAAGGAGTCTGTGAATTAAGGTGCAGTGAGAGACTGTGCCGAACACTGTTGAGAGGTCGAGTAGGAAGACGGCTACTGCTGCTCCTTTGTCCAGTAGGGTGCGGATGTCGTCTGTTGCGGCGAGGAGGGCGGTTTCCATACTGTGGTTTTTTATGAAGCCAGATTGGGAGGAGTCAAGGATGTTGTGCTCTTCGATGAATGTGGCGAGTTGGCTGTTGATGGCTTTCTCGATTACTTTCGCTGGGAACAGGAGCAGGGAGATGGGTCTGTCGTTTTTTTGGTCGGTGGGTTCCGCCGAGGGTTTCTGCAGGAGGGGGTTGACATCAGCGTGTTTCCAGTCGTCGGGGAACGAGGCGGTCATTTTTCTGATGAGTTGGTGGTGGGCGTTGGTAGCAGCTCTGAAGTTGTTGTGTGCTTCCGTGGATTTGGTGTTCCTTCAGGCCTTTTCGAGGCGGCGGCAAGTGAGTCTGGACTCTCGAAGTTCGGTGGTAACCATCTGGCTTTCTTGGCGTGGGTGTTGTTGTTTTTCTTGAGGGGGGCTATGGTGTTGGCGCTGTCAGAGATCCATCTGGTTAGGGTTTAGGCTGCGGTGTTGGGGTTGTTGTTTCCTGCAATGGTTGGGGTGGAGTTGATGAGTGAGGAGGTGAGCTGGTCATCTGTAATTCGCTTCCAGTTTCTTCATGGGAGCAGGTGCTGGTGTCTGTGGATGGTGGGTGTTCTGACGATGAAGTTGACGAATCGTTGGTCAGTCCACGGAAGTTCGATGTTGTGGCTGAAGGTGATGGAGTTTCCTGTTGTGAAGAGGGGGTCGAGGGTGTGTCCTGCTGAGTGCGTGGGTTCGGTCACGATTTGGCGGAGTCCAATGTTGTGGAGGTTGTCCAGTTGGATGTGGTGTTGGGGTCCAGTTGGTTGTCGAGGTGGAAGTTGAGGTCTCCCAGCAGGGTGTAGTTGGTGGATGCGATAGCATGCGGGGAGATGATGTCCGTGATTGTTAGACCTGACATTTCTTGGCGTGATTACCCCTGACTTTTTGCCTCTACCGCCTCTATTTTTGACTAACTTAGATGCTTTGGAAACTTTGCCACTGCTAAACAGTGTCAAAGTGCAAGTGCTCCCTGTATGAAGTGTAATGTAATTTGATTGTCCATGATTGGTATGTTTGCCTTACTAGCAAAGTCCCTAGTAAAGTCACTATGTGTGTCAGGGCTGGTAATGCAAATGCTACTAGTGGTCCTGCAGCACTAATTGTGCCACCCATACAAGTAGCCCTAAGAAGAGATCTCAGGCCTGCCACTGCAGTGCCTGGGCGCAGTTTGTTAAACTGCCATGTTGTTCTGACAAGTGCACCCACTTGCCAGACTGTACCCTTACCTTTCTATGCACATCAGACACCCCTATGGTAGGTTCAGGGTACTCCCTGGGCAGGGTGCAGTGCATGTGAAAGGTAGGACATGTACTAAGGTGTGTACCATGTCCTGACAGTGAAATAATCTCCATTTCGTTTTTCACTGTTGAAAGGCCATCTTGCCCATAGGATAGAATGGGAAGACTGTGTAATATGTTTTCCAGCCTATCATCCCAAAAGCTTAAGATGGAAAGGTGAAGTTTAGTGTGCCGGAACTCACAATGTAATAACTCATCTTTTAATGAAGGTGGTTTTTGCACTGAGTGTTTAGAAGCCACTCTTTTAGAAGTGGCTGCGTTTTGGTGCCCTTACATTTCTGTGTGTCTCTGCCTGGTTGTGGATTGACTATCTGGATTTGAAAGCGATAGGATCTGGGGAATGTCTTGACCCAGGGGAGGTGAGACAGCAACAGTCTGACCTTCATCTGGAGAGTAGGGGAGGAGGAGCCCCTAGAGGTGAAGAGGCCTGGGTTGCTGCTATAAAACAATTGTCCCATCTCCTGCTGAGTGATTGAGAATCCAGACCCCCACTAATCAAAGGAAGAAGGTGTCACTGGCAGGGAGGCAACCAGAACTGGCTCGAACAGGGGTCAGTGCCCCCTGAACACAAAGACTTCAAAGCCATTGAGGGGTATAACTATGAGAGCTGAAGCCCCTGAGCTTTGGAGAATGGCTTGATCAAGATTGAACAGGACTGGAGCTACTTCGTGTTCAAGAGGAACCTTTGCCGATGAAGAAACAACTGAAGAGACTGAAGGAAAGGACTGACCCTTACTGTGTGTTCTGGGGTTGGCCTGCAGTTTGCTGTTTTAACCAAGGAAAGGCTAAAGGGACTTTGCTGTGTCCCCCTGCTTGAAAGGACTTTGCTGCGCTGTGTCCTGAAGTTACTTATCGCCAAGGGCCCGAGGTGAGCTGGCTCCCTGTTGCCGAAACTCAGGAACACAAATGTTTCCAGGAGAGTCTCAGCGGCTCTGTGTGCATGTGCTTGTTGCATCCTGAGCTCCTTGTAAGAAGTGCCCTGTGATCGTAGGCACCTGGAGTCCAAGCAAGGATCAGCGACGCTGTGTTGTGTGCATTTTTGCAGCCTGAACCCTTTGTGAGGATTGTCCAGTCATCGTGTACACCGGAATCCAAGTGAGTTTCATCGACAATGTGTACATGTGCTTTGTGCAGCATGAGACCTTCGTGAGGATTGCCGTGTTATCATACACACCCAGAATCCAAGGGAGTCTCATCGACGCTGTGTGCGTGTGCTTTGTGAAGCGTGAGACCTTTGTGAGGATTGCCTTGTTATCGTGCACCCGGAGTCCAAGTGAGTTTCATTGACGCTGTGTGCGTGTGCTTTGTGCAGCGTGAGACCTTCGTGGGGATTTCCTTGTTAACGTGCACCTGGAGTGAAAGTGAGTCTCAGCGACCTTGTGCGCGTGTTCTTCGTGCAGCCTGAGTCCTTCGTGTGGAGTGCCCGGTGATCGTACACACGAAGCTCAAGGGTGTCTCAGCGATGCTGTGTGCGTGTGCCCTGTGGCAGCCTGAGATCTTCATAGCAGTAGCGGCCCAGACTGGCAGCCCTAGAGGAGCTGAGCTGCCGGCCCGAGCCCGCCGTTGCCAATTCACAACGATTGCATCGGAGGCCCAAGTTTCTGGACGAGGAGAATGAGTTCGCACCCCCAGGTTATGTGTGTGGACTCCTGGGGTGGGGTGCGGACTCAGAGGGGGACGCTCTCAGCCTCTCTCTCATTTTGGCAGCACAAGCCTCTGCTTTCCCACATATTGCGGCCTGTATTGCCAAGGGAGTTGCAGTACCGGGGCCGGAATGCGGAGCTGCACTTTTTGTTACAACCATACCAGTGTTGGGGCAGCTGTTGACTGCGAGCCAGAAAGAGTGGCGGAGAGACTACCTAAGGCACTGGGATCGGTGCCGGAGCGTTTTACGCAATATCTTATTTCTGCATAACGGAGTACCTTATTGTCGTATTACACATTGCATCACTTCTGCATAACGGAATACCTGATTAGTGTATTACGCATTGCATTATTCCTGCATAACGAACTACCTAATTAGTGTCTGACGCATGCCATTATTTCTGCATAACGAACTACCTGCTTGTCGTATAACGCATTTCATTGTTTCTGCATAACAAACTTCCTGATTAGCGTATTACGCATTGCATTATTCCTGCATAATGAACTACCTGATTAGTGTATTACGCATTTCCTTATTTCTGTATAACAAAGTACCTGATGATTGTATTACGCATTGCATTATTTTACCTTGCAAAGTGCCTGGTGGTTGTATTACTCATTGCATTATTTTTACATTGGAAGCAACAAAAAGAGATGACTGGGCTGTTCCTTAGGACAGGAACAGCCCAGTCATCTCTTTTTGTTGCTTTCATATCTGGGGCTACGACTGTGGCCGGACCTTCCATTCTCTTGTGAATGGTAATGGTAATTAATGCCCTACTGGATCACAATTGATCCTTGTCTTCCCCTACCTTTTGTCATATTATTTTTACATTGAAACGTTCCTGATTGTTGTGTTACGCATTGCATTATTGTTACATTGCAAAAGTGCCTGATTCTAGCATTACGAACTGCATAACATGGAATGTTTAGAAGTGCTCATTAATATCGTCAGAACTTACAAAGGCTGGCTGGCCTAACAACAGCCAGGAGAAATATTACACATACTCATATGTTGGATTTATATTGTGTGGTCTTATCGTATATCTTCTTATATAAACTTTATACTTGTTTTTATAAAACTCGTATGGAGTCTATTTGTGGTGTCATCATTGTGTTGCTGTAAGCGTGGTTGAAAATACTTTACACATGTGCCTTGAAGATAAGCCTGGCTGCTCGTGCCAAGCTACCAAGGGGGTGAGCGGGGGCTATCCCAGAAGGTGACCTTCCATTCCCTGATGTGGAAACGCGGGTCCCTATTTGCCCTAAGGTACCTACCTCAGCCAACCAGGGATCCCGGGTCTAACAGTGATGGAGTTGGTGAACGATCCGCAAGGTCCAGGGGGCCGGTAGATGAGGGTTCCTCGGAGGGTGGTGGTAGGGCTGGTCAGTATCTTGAAGTGTAGGTATTCCATCATGTCTGTGGGCTCGTCGGGGGTGTGCTCAGGCGGAGGATGGATTTGTGGATGATGGCGGGTGTGGCGGTACTTCCGGGAGATCTTGCATCCTTGGGGAATTGCAATGGCGATGTCTGGTCCCTAGGTGGTGTTGGTCCAGGTTTCAGTGAAGAACGCCACGTCCGGGGTGGTGCTGTCTAGGAGGTCCCAGATTTCGGTGGCGTGTCTGTGGAGTGAAAGGACGTTGAGGAGAATGCATTGCAAGGTCTTCGGTTCGGGTGTGTTCTTGCGGTCAGGTTGTGCTGGGTCCGTGTTCCTTGTGGTGCTGTAGGTTTGTCGGCAGCGGTGACAACTAAAGGGTCCGTGGGCGTCAGCTAGTGAAGCTAGCTTGCAGTTGTTGCGGCCTGGGTTGAGTGCGTGGAGTGCTGCTGGGTTGTAGCGTTGGCGGTGCCGAGGACCAGGGTTCCTGGCGCTGGTCGCAGTCGGGTCGTGGATGGGCGCAGACGGGCTTACACCAGCGGCGCATCCACAGCACGCGTCCACTGCGCGGCCTCATATTAGCCGCTATTAAGTAGGGGTCGGGGAGGGCTGGACAGCTATGAGGCAGGAGCGGGAAGTGGAGCTGGATTGGGCCGGTCGCGCTGGTCATGCTGGTGGTGGAGGGGCCGCTGAGGCAGCATCGGCGGGGAAAGCGGGCGGGAAAGGAGGGAAAAGGAGGAATAAAGGAAAAAGGAAATAAAGTGAAGATAAAGTAGAAAAAGTGCAGAAAAGCAGCAAAGTGCAGAAAGAAGAATAAAATGAGGGTAGAAAAACAAGTGAAAAACGAGTGAAAATTGGAGCGAGAGAAAGGAGACAGAGGTCCACTGGACCACCAGGGATGAGGCGCAGGTAAACCTGCGAGTGGAGGAGGGCCTCAAGCACCAACACTCAAGAGTGCCGGGGCAGGCCTCACTTAATGGTGGAGCTGCGAGGGTGGGAGAGCAATTTCACTGACAATGAGCCAGTGGTGTTGCTCGCCTGTCTCTGCAGTGGCCGCCATTAAGTAGGGGTCAGGGAAGGCTGGACAGCTCGGAGGTGGGAGAGGGGATTGGAGCTGGATTGGGCCAGTTGAGCTGGTCATGTTGGGGGGAGGGGCTGCGGGGGCAGCAGCGGCAGGGAAAGCAGGCGGTAAAGGGAAAGGAGGGAAAAGGAGGAATAAAAGAAATAAAGTGGAAATGAAGCAGAAAAAGTGCAGAAAGGAGAATAAAATGAAGGTTGAAAAACAGGTGAAAAACAAGTGAAAAATGGAGTGAGAGAAAGGAGACAGAGGTCCACTGGACCACCAGAGATGAGGCGCAGGTAAACCTGTGGGTGGAGGAGGGCCTTGAGCACCAACACTCGAGAGTCCAGGGGCAGGCCTCACTTAATGGTGGAGCTGCGAGGGTGGAAGAGCAATTTCACTGACAATGAGTCAGTGGTCTTGCTCGCCTGTCCCTGCAGCGGCCACCATTAAGTAGGGGTCAGGGAGGGCTGAACAGCTGGGAGGCGGGAGTGGGGAGGGGAGCTGGATTGGGCCGGTCGCGCTGGTCGTGCTGGGGTGTGGGGACGCAATGGCAGCAGCGCTGGGGAAGCAGGTGGGAAAGAGAAAGATGGGAAAAGGAGGAATAAAGGAAAAGGGAAATAACATGGAAATAAAGCAGAAAAAGAGCAGAAAAGCAGAAAAGTGCAGAAAGGAGAATTAAATGAGGGTAGTAAAATGAGTGAAAAACGAGTGAAAAACGGAGCGAGAGAAAGGAGACAGAGGTCCACCGGACCACCAGGGATGAGGCGCAGGTAAACCTGCGGGTGGAGGAGGGCCTCGAGCACCAACACTCGAGAGTGCAGGGGCAGGCCCCACTAAATGGTGGCACTGCGAGGGTGGGAGAGCAATTTCACTGACAATGAGTCAGTGGTCTTGAGAGCATCTGTAGATACATAAGAGCTGACCCAACGTGGGAAAATTTGCCCTTTCCAAAATAGGGACATGGCATGCCTTGTGGGGCACCACACAAAAATTGCTGAACATTTTAAAATGCAGGGTATCCTGTGGAAACCTTCTGTCGCAGCCGCAGGATGTAAATTTCTACCTGTTTTTACCCAGGGATAAGCTAGCAAAAAAGGACAATAAGTTCAATCAAACCTGATTAACAGAAATCAATCATGCCTGTTCTTAACAAAAAGGAGATAAAACTCTGTAGTTAACACTGTCTTCAACATAATATGTGGTCAGGCACCAGGCTTTGCTAGTGCAGTTTCTTCTCTGTCCATAAGCCTTTGTCTGAAAAAGTGTCTCTTTACCCAAATGGAATCTGCCTTATAAATCCCTTCCGGTGAGCTAAATAGGTCACCCCTTCCTAGATTCTGATAGGAGACCCTGTTATACTTGAGCCGGGGGATATAAAGTGAGTGGTCGAGGGACAAACAATCTTTCAGAATCTCCTTACTTGGTTTAATACCAGGCCTTGACCAAATATTCAGCCAAAGTGCAAGAGGGCAAAAGTCCACGAGATCTGATATATAGCATTTGCCTAGTCCCTCATGTTATGTTAAATTATGTTAGAATGTCTTATAGAGCGCACAAATGCCCAGAGGCATCTTGGCGCTAGCAGAACTGCAAAGGAAACAGAAAGATTAGAATAGTGGAGAGAGAGCAGAAAGTTAAAATCATTAAAAACATCCAGGTTTTCAGAGATTTCCTGAGAGCCAAGAGATTTGACCGAGCCTTGATGGAGAGAGGGAGTTTGTTCCATAGATTAGCAGCCTTAAACACAAAGCCCTGCACGAAACCCATACTGGGCCTCTGATAACACATTGTTTTCCTCAGCCCACACTGAGATTCTATTCAAGAGGATGTGACCTACTACCTTGACAACAGAATCAAGTAGGGAGATAGACCTGTAACAAAAACGGCTATCTTTGTCCCCCTTCTTAAAGAGTGGCACAACAATGGACTTAGCCCATGACCCTGGGGGGTTCCTCCAACACCGCCACGTTGATAACGGCTGTCAAAATAGGCATCCAAACACCCACATAATTTACATAAATATCAGGAGGAATTCAATCCGGGCCTGGGGCCTTGTTAGTGGATAAACCCACAATGCAATTTTTACTTCCTCACAAGAGAAAATCAGCATGGCAGACCCTGTCAACTCACATTCCCTCTCCCAAGGTTCAAATGAGCCTAAGCTATAAATGTCCTCAAAATGAGACACCCATGAATCTTCAGCGATAGGTGCCCCCAAGGATGCTGCCAACTCCGGGGCAAATAAAGTTAACAATGCCCCAGAATTTTGAGTTAAAATTCAAGGTACTGCCTCAATTAAGTCTGCCTAAGCCTTCTTCCTTAAATCATTTTTGCACTGGCCTATTTCCTTTTGTACAAGCAACAGCAACTCTTGACCATGGCCGAATCCCATGGTCAAGAGTGGTTAAAATCCCCCAACACCTTTGAACAGTCCGAATCAAACCATCTAGGAAACCTATTACACTTTTGGGACATTGGTAACTCCATAAGACTAGACACTACTTTAGAAATCTCTGAAAAGGCACTCAGAATGTCATGTGGACTACTTACGGTTGATATACAGGTATCAAACTATTTTTCACAGCTAAAATACAGGGACTTATAAAAGTCCTCAGGTATTACCTGGGACAACGTAAGTCTCCTCTCCTGGCTTGTAGCTTTGGTAATCCCTTTAACACAGACCCTAGGGCTTTTAATCAGGGGAGACCAGCCAAAAAAGACACACACACTGGATTGTGATAATTGAAAGGGCTCATCGGGATCCAAGATTCGGAAATATGCACCAGGAGTTGTGTGGAGACAAAGATAAAATCTATGAACAACTCGCAACCTCTTCCTGTGAAGGTGGGGCTAATGTGCCTTCTAGTCAGGGACCTCTTATCTATTGTGAAAGCTAGGTTGCGCTCATTTAACAATGTGTTTAAACTAGTACCCAGTTGGCTACGTTCTAAATGTGTAACCAGACACAAGAGGGCAACCAACATTTAAAGCCCCTTCTTCCCTCGGGTCCCCACACAGGTGAATGTTAAATCCCAAGCCTCAATAATAATAAGGGCGATTTTGAACCCATCAATTTTTTTTTTTAAAGAACCCAAAGTTTGAACATTGCAGGCCTCCTGTGGGAGGGTTTTGGCATTATAAAGATGTAACAATATTAACTTGTTTGGGCCAGTGGAAAATGATAAATACCGCCGAGTGGTAACACCAGAAGGTAGCACCTCAAACCTCCCTTTGTTTGCCAGTGAGATACAAATAATCAGCCCCCCCCTTTGATAGATCAGCTCTAGATTCCAAAGCCAGTGAGATGAAGATTTTATAGCCCTATAAAAAAGAACAGCTTTCAATTGCCCAGTCCTCTTGAAGACAGATTACTTCAAACCCTCTGATAAAAGTCAAATTTCCCTGCGATGCCAGCAACATTCCAACTAATACATTTACATGCATCCCTAGGGTTACAGTCTGTCAGAGCCTCACTTTGCTGCAGTGGAGAAACCAAGACCTCACATGACACTTGAGTGCTCTGTTCAACATATTCAAACAGTCAGTCACATACTTCCAAATGGGACACGGCGGCAAATCTGTTAGAAAGAGTTAACTCTAGTAGAGTCGCAGACAAACCATCCCTTAGCTGTGCCTGCTGTCTAAGTACTTGCCAGTGAACATGTAAATGAACACCTTACAGTGATTTATATAAAAAACTCAATGTGACCAAAAATCCAATCAGCAGCCCGCAACCTCACGCAATGGCTGACCACCTGTGCCGACGACCTCGCCCCACTGAAGAACCCACTCACCAGGCCCAGAAGCAAGAAGGCCCCCTGGTTCACCAACTAACTCAAGGACTCCAAGAAGGCCTGCCGCACCCTCGAGAAGGCCTGGCTCCTCGACAAGACCGCCGACAACATGACCACCCTCAAACACGCCACCCGCAGACACCACCAGCTCATCCGCTCCACCAAGAAGAAATCTCTGAAGGAACGACTGGACAACAACGCCCATGACAGCAAGGAACTCTTCAACATTGTCAAGGAGTTCTCCAACCCCAGCACCGGAAACAACGACATCACTCCTTCACAGGACCTCTGCGACTCCCTCGCCTCGTACTTCCACCGCAAGATTGCCGACATCCACAACAGTTTCGGCACACCACCCCCGCATCCATCGGTGGGACCGGCGCACCTCGCCGCCGCCCTCCAGACATGGACCGAAGTGACCACCGAAGACACGGCCCGCACGATGAACACCATTCACTCCGGATCTGCGACCGACCCATGCCCCCACCATGTCTTCAACAAGGCAGACTCCACCATCACACCCCACCTCCGGGACATCATCAACACCTCCTTCGACACAGCCACCTTCCCGGAGAGCTGGAAGCATGCCGAGCTCAGCGCCCTGCTGAAAAAACCAACAGCGGACCCGACCGACCTCAAGAACTTCCGCCCCATCTCGCTCCTTCCTTTCCCTGCCAAAGTCATTGAGAAAGTCGTCAACAAACAACTGACCGCCTTCCTCGAGACGAACGGATCCCTCGACCCATCGCAGTCCGGATTCAGAGCCAACCACAGCACCGAGACCGCCCTCATCGCCGCCTCTGATGACATCCGAGCCCTGCTTGACAACGGAGAAACAGCGGCACTCATCCTCCTAGACCTCTCCGCAGCATTTGACACTGTCTGCCACCGCACCCTAGTCCAACGCCTCAACGACACCGGCATCCAAGGAAAGGCTCTGGAATGGATCACCTCATACCTCGCCGGCAGAACACAGAGAGTTCGCCTCCCCCCCTTCTGTTCTGAGGCCACCGAAGTCATCTGCGGCGTTCCGCAGGGATCGTCACTCAGCCCAAACCTCTTCAACGTCTACATGAAACCCCTCGCTGCCATCGCACGCCAACACAACCTCAACATCATCTCCCACGCCGACGACACCCAGCTCATCCTCTCCCTCACCAGAGACCCCGACACCGCCAGAGCCAGCCTACACAAAGGGATGAAGGACGTCGCCGAATGGATGAACATCAGCCGCCTGAAACTGAACACAGACAAGACATAAGTCCTCATCCTTGGACCATCACCCTCCGCATGGGACGACTCCTGGTGGCCCCCTGCCCTAGGCACCGCACCCAAGCCAACAGACCACGCACGCAACCTGGGCTTCATCCTGGACTCCTCCCTATCGATGACCAGACAAGTCAACGCCGTCTCCTCATCATGCTTCCACACCCTCCGCATGCTCCGCAAAATCTTCCGGTGGATCCCGACCGAAACCAGGAAGACGGTCACCCAGGCCCTCGTCACCAGCTGACTAGACTACGGAAACACCCTCTACGCCGGAACCACAGCCAAGCTTCAGAAAAGACTCCAACGTATCCAGAACGGCTCTGCCCGACTCATCCTGGACGTCCCCCGACGCAGCCACATCTCGAGCCACCTGAGAGACCTACACTGGCTCCCCGTCAACAAGAGGATCACGTTCAGACTCCTCACCCACGCACACAAATCCCTCCACGACCTGGGCCCCGAGTACCTCAACGACCGCCTGACCTTCTACACGCCCACCCGCCAGCTACGATCCGCGCGCCTCACCCTCGCCACCGTACCTCGCATCCAGAGAGCCACCACTGGAGGAAGATCCTTCTCCTACCTGGCGGCCAAGACATGGAACTCCCTGCCCATCCACCTGCGGCTGACCCAGGACCACCTCGCCTTCAGGAAACAGCTCGAGACCTGGCTGTTCGAACAGTAGCAGACCCCCTCCCCCAAGCGACTTGAGGCCCTCCCGGGTGAGTAGCGCGCGATACAAATTTCATGATTGATTGAAAAATCACAAGTGACAACTGTGGTTATCTGGTCGCGCCGGACCAGGACAAAGTCATAGGCTCCGGCCTATGTGATAGAGCGTGGGCCATGTGCAGGGACCATGTTTGGCAAGCAAAACAAAGTATCCTAAATCCTGGTTGTGCCGTGTTGCAAGATCTCGTGTAGACGATGCAAGCGTGGCAGCAGTTCTGAGGAAGTTGTGGAGCTGTGATGCGGAGTCCTGAGTCTTTGTCAAGGATGCCTTAGATGAGGGGATTGCGATGCAAAGTCCTGCATTGAGGATGCGTCATGCAGCAGTGGTTCAGAGGAAGCTGCAGGGCTTTGACGCAAATCCCTGCATCATTGTCAAAGAATGCCATTGATGAGGTACTTCCGATGCGAAGGCCTGCATCGATGATGTGCCGTGCAAAGTAGGTTCTGAGGAAGCACCTTTCAGCCCACTTCAAGGTGTCCAGGATGGGGGTTGGCACCACTTGCGGGGCAGACTGGGTCCAGGTGTTGTGTTCAAGATGGTTGAAGCTTTTTCTGTCCCTGAGGCCCTTGCCAGGAGGCCAGCCAACTAACCCTTTTAGTTGCTCTGGTGATCCTGGGTTCAAGATGCATGTCCAATCCTTTTCACTCCGGCAGCAGGGCAGAAGGGCAGCAGGGTAACAGAGTATAAGTCCTTCTTGCACAGAAGCACAGCAGTCCTTCTGAGTCTTTCACTGGTCCAGAGGTGTACTAAAAAGTTGGGTCTGAAGATCTAATATTTATAAATAGTGCCATCTTTGAAGTAGGAGAAGGTTCTGCCGGTTTCCATCCCCAGAGGTGTTTGGAATTTCTTGCTTCCCTGCCCTGGCCCCAGCTTGCCTGGGGCCACAAAATATTTGTGTCAGACCTGTCAGACCCTTTGTGAGTTGCTGAGAAAGAGGCTTCATAATGTGCAAATGTGGTAGGTGACAGCTCTGCCCCCTATCAAATAAGAAATGGCCCATCCTGCCAACACCTATTCCCTGTTGTGTCACTGGGAGCAACACACAAAGACCAACTGCCAACTACACCTAGTCATGTGACCCAGGATTGAGGCTGCAGGCACCAAATGTTTGGGACAAAAAAATGCCAATTTTCTTAAAGTATACAAAAAAGTGATGAATGGAACGTTTAAATTAATCTCAGCCACTAGTAATTACTCAAGGTCACATCCCAAGCCATCATTATTTTGCACACCATATTACCTCATATTGAACCTAGTTATATGCAAATGAGTCTTGATCCTGCTATAATCGGAGCAGTCCAACCTGAACTGCCAAGCCAGAACCTCCCTGAACCATAACACAAGCAAGCCAGGAATGGTTGCATCCTATTTATGGGTTCATTAGCCAGTTACAGCTTGGTTCAAGTGAAAAGTGTGCACGGGGCCCATATCTGGGCATACCCGTCCCACTTACGGCAACACACTAAAGTATACAATTTTGTTTCTGAAAGTGGCATTTTCAGAATTTTGACTAACAATCAAAATTCACAATTAAAGAGGGTTTTAAATTCTTTAAACGCCAAACCTGACATTTCTAATTTCTCCCAATTTAAAGTTACCACTTATTACCACATCTTAATGTAATAAGGTAACCCAGTGTTGTCCTATGGGAAAGACAGGCCTTACAGGGGTGAAAAACAACGTTAAGAGTTTTTCACCACCAGGACATGTAAAACTTAAAAGTACATGTTCAACTTCATAAATACATTGCACCCTGCCCTCTAGGCTATGCAGGGCCTACCGTAGAAGTGACTTAGATGGATTAAAAAGGATTGTTTAGGGTCAGCAAAAGGTTTATTTTGGTAGGTTGAAATTCACAGTGTAATGCTGAACACCAAGGCTGCAATGGCAGGCCTGAGACTTGTTTAAAAAGCCTACTCAAGTGAGTGGCACAATGAGTGCTGCTGGCCCACAAGTGGCATTTCATTTACAGGCCCTGGATACAGACAGTACCCCTTTGTTAGTACCTGGCGAGTAAATTAAATGTGCCACTTTAGTGTATACCAATTTTATCATGTTTAAGGGAAAGAACACAAGTACGTTAGCACTGTTTAGCAGTGGTAAAGTGTGCAGAGTCCTAAAAGCCACGAGGTGAAGATAAAAAATAATATGGATGACCCTGTAGAGTGCAAGTCCAACACTAACCCCAAATAACTGAATGGTGTGCAGACAAAATATAAGAGAAAAATATCATATGGACAAAGTATTGTGTCAGGAATATCGAGCACAAAAATGTTATCAATGTAAGTTTCTATATATAACTCCACTCATATGTAGCTTGACAATATCTATATTTTCAATGATGATTGTATAACAGTCGGACATATAGCTATGAGTTTGCATGTTGTCTACAAAATATATAGTTAATAAGCTTTTCTAAAACATAAATCCACTTACAATGTAGGCAGTCACTCTTCATACTATTGGAAGCTGTTGTATCATCTAATACACTTGAATCAGGGAGTTAAGCAGTAAAAATATTAAGTGGCTTTACAATGATATTCCATAACTCACAGTGAATAATGCACTTAATGAAGAAGCTTGGCAATGATTTGGCTTGTCCTGGTAGCTAGCTATGCACATGTTCGATTTTATAGTTAATAGGACAGAGAGATGGGACTGATTTTTAGGTCGAGGCTAAACAGCGCTTGCGCTTGCGTTGTAGGCGATCTGTTACTATCTACTTTGTGGGGTCTGACTCCGTCTTTGCTTAGGATTGGCTTTTTTGTGTCTCATTTAAAATTAAATTGTGCTAATTGGCTGAGGCTTGAAGCATGTCCCGCATTTAAAAAAAAAAGTTTGCTTCCCTGGGGAACAAGCAGGGACGAGTACGCAGTCCCTGCCTTTCCATTTCCAGCGCCATGCTATCTTCGGCCCCTGGGGCACAAGCAGGGACCTACTAGAGTGCTTCTCAATCAGAACGCACTCTGCGGTCCCCCCGGGGCACACGTAGGCATCCACTTCAGCATGCCTTTCTTGCTGGGAAATCTGTGTACTGAGTCGTTTCCCAGAGACCGGCGTGTTTCCTAAGGACTCTCACTGCACAGATGATGCGCGCTGAGTACTCCAAGCCGCCTGCTGACATCACTGGCGCATTGGGGAAAAGGTATTTTATGATTTCATTTTATGTGATTTGACATTGTGGTGCTCAAATCTTTATTCTTGTCCTGCAATAGCTCGTTTCCGTCTAGTGTTCTCACAATGTTTCTCGATTGCTCACTTTACTCTTCCTTTTTTCTGCTCGCCTTGCTCTCCTTCTCCAGGCTCCCTTTCTCTTCCGTCCTTCTCACCTCTCCTTCCTAACCCGTTCCTTATCCGTTTGCCCAGCTACCTTCCCCCTATCGTATCTTTCCTGATGCTCATTGGTTTCTTGCTGTCACCTCTCACACGCTCCCCGCTCATTGAATACAGACCACGAGGGCTTCAAAAGTTATCCTGCCCTGGAGTCAGACAATGGCCGTGTAATGTGGTGCTGATCTGGAAGGGCGCTAGGACTGCCTCGGACTAGGAGGCAAGGAGGGGCGGAACTAGGGAGGGGCAAGGGGATGCCCGGGGAAAAGGAACGGCAGTTAGATGTAGGCTAGCGACGAAGTAGGTCGCGTGTAATAAAGGAAGAGTTGAACCCTCACACGTGTCTGCGTGGTACCTCCGCCGACACTACAGCTGGCGACGAGGGTTGGCCACGAAGCGCGTGGTGCATGCCTGGAAGGTGGGGCTGCGTGGTCAAGCTCCGCGAGCGTGGAGTGCTCCGGATGGCGAGTCGGGAGCCCACCCCGATCGCGTTCGTGTGTGAGGGCTGCGACACGGGTGTCTGCCCCGGTCGCTTATGAAGTGAGGCCTGCTGTGACTGCGCGTGGCGAGACGTGTCGACGATCTAGGAGCCTACCCCGATCGTGTGCTGCCCGCTCCGAAGTGGATGGTGAGTGTCGGATCGTTTGCGGTGCCCCTCCCTTCGGTGGAGTTGCTGTGAGGAGGACTGCTCCGGTCGCTGAGATCGTGATCTGGGTGCCCACCCCTGCAGTGTGCTGCCTGCCCTGGAGGACTCGTGGTGAGTGCCTCACCTCGAGGGATACATGTGGAGCAGTTGGTGGACTGGCTGGAGAGCGGTGGTCTGCGTGTGGAGATCGAGCCTGGAGGGGCGTGTGCAACTGAGGCGGCCATCTTTGAGTCAGGCGCCTGCACCTATCCGCTGCGAGGTCATCCGGCGGCCATCTTTAAGTCAGGCAGAAGCTGATTTGGGCAACAAGCATTGACACAAGCAACTGCAAGCCCTGAAAATCATCAAGCATTGGTAACATTAAAGTGAAAGTAGCAACAAGCGTTGACACAAGCAATTGCAAGTTCAGAAAACCATCAAGCATTGGTAACATCACGTTGACAGTGGCAACAAGCATTGACACAAGCAATTGCGAGCCTGAAAATCATCAAGCATTGGTAACATTAAACGGAAAGTAGCAACAAGCATTGACACAAGCAATTGCAAGCCCAAGAAAACCATCAAGCATTGGTAACAGTAAATTGAAAGCAGCAACAAGCATTGACACGAGCAAGTGCAAAGTTCAGAAAACCATCAAGCATTGGTATCTTCCCATTGACAGTGGCATCAAGCATTGACGCCTGCAATTGCGAGCCTGGACAATCATGAAGCATTGGTAGCATTAAAGGAAATCGTATCAAAAGCACCATCAACGGTGGCAAACGGCCCCTGCCATGTCGACGTTACCGGTCCGCCAGTCTGGGTCTACGTTGCCCATCGCTGGGCAGTTGGGTATGCTTGGTGTGTCTTTCCTGCGCCCACCTGAGAAGTTGGTCCTTGAAACTGGTAGAGGCATGGGCCTCCGATGGAAAGAATGGCTCGAGGACTTCAAGGATTTCATGAAAGGGTCGCAGGTGGTGGATCCTGGCCAACAGCTCATAGCGTTACGTAACCTGATAGGCAAGGACGTTGGGCAAATAATAAAAGAACTACCGGCAGCGGATGCGGCATCCTACCCCTCTGTGTGTGCGGCGCTCAACAAGAAATTCCTTCACAAACGCAATATAGACTATGAGAGGTACACCTTCAATCTTACTGCTCAAGAGAAAGATGAGCCCATGAGCTCATTCATCACCCGCCTCAGACGCTTGGCTCGTTACTGCGAATTTGATTCCTTCTCGACAGAGGATGCTCTGCGCCTGCGGGTCATTGAGGGGTGCCAATCAGAATCCCTGAGAAGGAAGTTGCTAAACAAGAGTTATTCCCTCGATGAGATAGAAGAAATGACACAGGTGCATGACCAAGCGGAAGAACATGCAAAAAAAATGGAGGCTGGGAGAGGTGAAAAGCGTGAGCAAGCCTTCAGAATTCAATCACGCACCGGATTCAGATGCTCACCGGCGAAACACAGGCCGTCTAGTGACAAGAGGGCACAACAGTCGGTGCGTAGGAGACATCGCAGCTCCAGTCGCAACAACAGAAGGAGGGATCGGCGGCTCAAGTGCTATCGCTGTGGGTCAGGAGTGCCGTAAGTGCGGAGGGGAAAATCATTTTGAAAATGTTTGCTGTAATCACAGAAGGCGCACATCAAGAGGCCATGACAGGGCTTCTCGATCGGCTGGCACCAGACATCAGGCCAAGGCAGTAGGGGATCGGCGGGACTCGTCAACGGGTTCCTCTCAGTCCAGTTGTCAGTCATACAAAAGTCACAGACAAAGGCAGACGTCGTCTCAAGACTCTAGGTCACTATCTCCCATCTCGCAAGACAGTGACGAGTATGTATGCATGGTCGCGGATCCTGACCGACTCAAAAAGTATCCCTGACTCAGTTTACAAGTGGGAAAACATCACACGAAGTTTGTCATGGACAGTGGAGCTTCCTTGAACTACATGCCAGTAGCAGAATACCAGCGAATCAAACCTCGTCCATCACTGCGCCCTGCCCATGTAAAAGTATATACATGGATGTCAAGAAAGCCACTCCCATGCTTGGGGAAATTTTCTACGCAACTCACGTACAGGGATCGGACCATCCCCGCACACATTCACGTCATCGAAGGGCCGGAAGCTGACTGTCTCCTAAGCCTTCCAACTGCCGAACGACTACGCCTGGTGGACATCCTGTATCGCGTGGATGATGAGCTTGATGTGACACTGAAATTTCCAAAACTGTTCTCTGGCCTGGGGAAGATGACTCGCTGCCAGATTCGATTGCATATCAATGACCAGGTAGCGCCCATAGCACAGCATCA
Organism: Triturus cristatus; assembly: GCF_964204655.1. NCBI lineage: Eukaryota > Metazoa > Chordata > Amphibia > Caudata > Salamandridae > Triturus > Triturus cristatus. Next base: position 895,571,368 of record NC_140588.1, read on the forward strand.
CCGGCGGATCCCTTTCCACCTGCAACAAGCCGTTGAACGAGAGCTACAAGATCTGCTCGATGCGGATATCATCGAACGGACAGAGGGACCTACACCATGGGTCTCTCCGGTGGTTGTCGTGCCAAAGAAGGGCGAACTTGACAAGGTTAGGTTGTGTGTGGACATGAGGGCGCCCAACACTGCCATTGAGCGAGAGAGACACCCAGGGCCGCATATCAGTGATATGATAGCGGCACTAAATGGAGCCACGATATTCTCCAAATTAGATCTAAACAAAGGGTATCACCAACTCGAGTTACACGAAAAATCAAGATACATAACGACGTTTTCCACTCATGTCGGCCTGTTCCGGTATAAGCGACTCAGCTTTGGTGTGTCATCCGCGGCTGAAATATTTCAGGAAGCCATCAGGAAGGTCATCCACCACATTCCTAACACTCTTAACTACAGTGATGACATCCTCGTGTACGGGTCCACCACACAGGATCATGACACTGCATTGGAGCGAGTGTGCCACGCCTTGTTGGAAGCCAATCTCACTCTAAACAAAGCTAAGTGTGAGTTCCACAAATCCACGCTAAAGTTCTTTGGCCACATCTTCTCGCAAGCAGGAATGAGACCAGACCCAGAGAAGGTGGCAGCGCTAAATGATACCCCCAGCCCCCGAGATGTAGGGGACGTTCGATCTTTTCTTGGAATAGCTAGCTACTGTTCGCGCTACATCCAAAACTACGCGACAATCAGTTACCCGCTGCGGCAGCTCACGAAACAAGGGCACTCGTTTCAGTGGTCAGCGGAGAGTGAATGGGCCTTTAAGGACATAAGGCAGCTGTGGAGTCTGCCGACAACATGGCATATTTTGATCAAAAGAAGAAAACGGAAATTACGGTGGACGCCAGTCCAGTTGGTTTGGGAGCAATACTGGCTCAATATGAATCAGAGGGAGACCAACGACACATAATCGCGTACGCGAGCAGGAGTCTGACGGAGGCCGAGAAAGAGTACTCACAACCAGAGAAGGAGAGCTTGGCCGTTGTCTGGGCCTGCGAACAATTTCACATTTTTGTGTACGGCAAACACTTTACGCTAATCACTGATCATCAAGCTCTTATTACCATCTTTGGCAATCCACGGGCAAAAATGCCCCCCAGAATAGAACGATGGGGTCTTCGCCTTCAAGAGTACACATATACCATTGTGCACAATTCAGGCAAAACGGAGAATCCCGCTGACTACATGTCTCGGCATCCCAAAGTAACAACACGGTGCAAATCGTCGGTGGCAGAAGAATACATTTGCTTTGTGGCAGACTAAGCCCGGCCACCAGCTGTCCCGGTCGACGCCATCATCGATGCTACTCTGGAGGACGCCACGCTGATAGAGGTGAAGAGGCGACTGCTACACAATGAGTGGAGACATCTGGAAGGTAACGATCAAAACAGAGAGGCTGACAAAAATGAGCTGGCTGTCTTCAGGCACGTGAGAGAGGAACTGTCAGTGGCCCCCAATGGGTTAGTCTTAAGGGACACTCGACTCGTCATCCCCAGAAGTCTCTGTCAGGGAGTAGTCAACTTAGCCCATGAAGGTCATCGCGGAATTGTGGCTACCAAGAGGGCTCTGAGGGAACGAGTGTGGTTCCCAGGTCTTGATGAAATGGTAGAAAACACGTTGAGAGACTGTCCTCAATGCCAACTAGTCAGCAGACCTGATCCTCCTGCACCCCTGCAAATGTCCAGACTACCGGAGGGGGTGTGGCAACAAGTGGCAGTAGACCTTTTTGGTCCATTTAAGTCGGGACAATACATCTTAGCCATAATGGATGAATACTCTCGCTTCCCCATTGCTCACATCATATCATCCACCAGAGCTTCAAGTACGATACCTGTGCTAGATGAAGTATTCGCGGCCTGGGGCATCCCTATAACGGTGAAAACAGACAATGGGCCCCCGTTCAATAGTCAGGATTTTGCGGACTTTGCCAAGCATCTAAATTTCAGACATCGCAAAATCACGCCTCTGTGGCCTCAAGCCAATGGGATGATCGAGAGATTCATGTCCACGCTAAAGTAAGCCATTCAGTAAGCAGAGGTGGCACGGCAAGACATCCAGACAGTGCTCAATGAAGTTCTACGGGCATACCGGAACACTCCTCATTCCACGACGGGGAAATGTCCCGCCACGCTAATGCTGGGTCGGCCCGTGCGCACCAGGATCCCGATGGCGGAGTGGTCTGACAAGGCCGTGTGGCCAGAATCGGACACCGATGACATTGCTCGAACGGATCAACTCAAAAAGGAGAAAATGAAAGCGTATGCGGACCATCGTAGGAGGGCTGCTCCATCTGGGATCCAGGAAGGTGACTGGGTCCTGGTGAAACAGGAACAGCAGAAGAAAACGGACTGTCGTTTTAATGAGACTCCTCTGGTGGTCGTCAGACAAAAGGGGACTATGATCACTGCCGAGTCGGATGACAAGAGGATAACCAGGAACGTGACTCACTTTCAGAAATGTAGTCCCAAGGTGCGAGAGTCTCTTGGCAGTGCCAGCCAAAGGGAAACCGGTCCCCGTGAAACTGAGACCAGTATTCTGCCACCAAGAGCGGACTCGAATGAAGGAGGCAGTGATCGTCCTGGAGTCGATAGTCGTCCTCGACGACACATCAAGAGGCCGAGTCGGCTGATCGAGGAACTGTAACTATGTTGATGTTATTTGAGTATGTACATAAAGTATTAGTATGCACGTTTTGAATTTTGTTAAGAAAGGGGGAGATGTAATGTGGTGCTGATCTGGAAGGGCGCTAGGACCGCCTCGGACTAGGAGGCAAGGAGGGGCGGAACTAGGGAGGGGCAAGGGGATGCCCGGGGCAAAGGAACGGCAGTTAGATGCAGGCTAGCGACGAAGTAGGTTGCGTGTAATAAAGGAAGAGTTGAACCCTCACACGTGTCTGCGTGGTACCTCCGCCGACACTACAGGCTGGTGACGACAACCTCTGGTGACAGGGTGTTTGGTTAAAGCACTGTTCAGTGACCTGTGTTCAGGGGCTGTTGGGGTCAGATGTGATCCTATATGGTTGAATACTAATCTAGTGGGAAGTAGCCCCTTGTAGGGCACGCGCATCTTGTCTGCGCCAGAGGGATAAGTACTAGCAGAGATCAGAGCTTCCCTTTCTGCTGCCAGCCTGTGGTGTCTGAACGTGTTGCCATCCCTGGTCTCTATGCCCACGCTACATCGGGCAGCAGATTTAGTTTGAACAGCACTCCCTTGAACACTGGCCAAGTTAGGGTCCCATCCTACGTGCTGCTGTAAAGACCCCTGTTATTTGAAAGTCAATTTCATTCCCTAACCTACTGGCGTAACCTAGCCTGCTTGGGAACCCATGGTATTAGCGAGAGGGATGCTGTATGAAAGAGTAAAGACTCTGGGTATTGTTTTAATTGTTAAATACATCTGTTTTAGCATTGGAAAGGATAAGAAGTCCAAAGAGCAGCGTGAAGTTTAATCGGGAGCGTGGCAGTGCTTAACAGGTCTGCATATAAACACAGCTAGGGACTGGAGACGCTGCCTGGCGCATTACCGCAGCCTGTGTTCTAGGCCTTGTCATATGTCATAAGGCTTGGACAGCTTTATTAGAAACGGTGATCTCCCGTATAGTCTGCAAGCAAGAAAACAAACTGGCATTGTTGTTAAGCATTAGGAGCCCTGTTCCTTGGTGAAGGTTACTTGCGAACCATAGAGACTCGAAATGGGGCAGCCATAGAGACAAGCCCAGGGCACTCTGGAGTGAAGTCAGCCACCGTGTAACCTCCTAGGCCCTAATTAGGAGTGACCTCTTTAATTGTAACTGGGCTGGTAAGAGCAGTTATCTGCCTCCCCGGAAATATGAGATCTGGAAATACCGAGAATATATGTCCTTTGACATTGAAAAATGCCACATTTTCTGTGAAAGGGTGGGAGAAATGAGGAATAACCAAGGAAATTGGACCAGTATATCACAAAATTTGCGAAAGGCAGTAATTGCCACACCCTATAAATACTGAAAACCTCAGTTGTGGTTTCATTTGTCTGCTATAACTAATACATTCAAGAGTGGCAGACTCCAAACTAAGGTCCTCACCACTATAAGAGCACTCTGAATTCCTATGGGGCCAGTACCATCTTCATTTGAATACATTTTTTTTTGGCACCTAGATTTTTGAGTTGCAAAAACAGCCTAAAAACCTGTGTGAAAGTCTAGCCAAAATGAGGATTTACCATCGGAAATCAACCCAGAATGACTGTTTCCTGTGGGAATTCCTGATTTCGACTGGCCTGCTAAATGGCCTAGATTTTCTCAAACCCCCCAGCTGGATTTCCCCCTCAAGAGTTAGCAATAACCACGTACAGGTAGATCTGAGGGTATTATCGATACTTGGGCCAGGTGTACATCCAGGGTTGGCAATAAACCATCCCGTTACAAGTCGGATCCTGAAGGTCCACCAAGAAATGAGGAATCACCTGGAAATTGGAAATGCTGGGTATGGTCTCACTTGTAGTTCCTCATTTCACAGGTTGGTTTTGACTGTTAGCAGCAATCGAAACATCCAGGTAAAGATAAAGAGACTCGTAATGTTTCCACAGATCTTACAATTCCGATGGGGCATTAAGAGACTACTCCTAGTGAGGGCCATGGTGACACCCGTGGTCTATCTCGTAATATGCCAGATTTTCCACACCCCTAGAGTTACCAGGACCCGGGTATCAGAAACTTTGGGGGTAAGGAATATCCGGCCTGTGTCTGGGGCCCATCATAGTTGGCTATCCCAGTTAATAGTGTAGCAGAAACACGATCACCCAGTTTGGACAGAAGCCCACATTTTTAAGTTCTGAGAAAACATGTTGCAAACAAATGACCTAATTTCATTTGTTGTTTGTGTTTTTGCAACAAATTCTCAAGCTTCTGATTGCTTTGTTTACGGCTGCAGCCACGTGCTTTTTCATTGTACCACACTTAACAATCAGCTCTTACATTTCATTTCCACAAAGTCTCAGATGTGCTAGTTTACAGAAGGTTTTGACCGTTTCCTAAAAAGCAATGTCGCTGAATAAACAATCAGTGTAGAGCATTCCGAATTTCAAAGGCTTACGATGGCTCCACTTCATCAATAGCGCATGTTTTTTGTCTTTAAATAATCAATTCACTGCAAAAAAAACATAAATAAAAAACATTGCCATCTACAATGCCAATAGCTCCAACTTCAACAAATGCGAGACCTATTGCATTGCAAATGCTTGTTAACAATTTGAGGTTCCACCAGCCACTCTAGAATTTTGATCTAATCCTCCACGTGTCATATGGAATAACTTAAATATACTTACCTATCTCTTCTTATATTGAATTTGAATTTAAAAGCATTTATTGAGCGCACTTATACCATGCGGTTTCATGGCGCTTTGGGTGGTGCAGTGGCCGTCGACAGTGGGAGGCTAGGCATTGTAGGCGCGCAAAAATAAAAAGGTTTTGAGGTCCTTCCGAAACTGTACATAGGAAGGAGATGTACGAAGGGCAGCAGGAAGGGAATTCCAAAAGAGCGGGGCGAGAACAGCGAACTTTGCTCCGCCAGATTTCTGTTTCTTAAAACGAGGAATGGCCAAAAGAGCCATATGGGTGGAGCGAAGTTCTCGGCTTGGAAGATAGGATTTTATGGCAGAGCATATAAACTCAGGGGCGGTTCCCGACCTAGCCTGGAAAGTGAGGCAGCCAAGTTTAAAAAGGGCGCGCTCTCTCACCGGGAGCCAGTGCAATGCTTTAAGCAATGGAGTGGCTCGATGGTGTTTGGGTAGGCCGTAGATCAAGCGGGCCGCTTGATTCTGTACAAGTTGCAAGCGATGAAAAGCATAAGCAGGAGCCCCATTGTAAATGATGTTGCCATAGTCAATTCGTGATAGTACCATGGCCAACACAATGATCTTTAGGGCAGATAGGGAGAAGAAGCGGGAAACTTTCCTGATTACTCTTAGTGAAAAGAAGCAGGCAGAGACAACTGATCCAACATGTGAATGAACGGAAAGTTGTGAGTTTAGAAGAATCCCAAGCGTTTTGACTTTAGGGACAGGGAGAGGGGGAACACCAAGTGACAAGGGCCAGTGAGAAGGGGCCCACGGACTGCAACCTCCTCCGGTCAAGACTAACTCGGTCTTGTCCGGGTTGAGTTTGAGGTGGTTGCAGTTCATCCATTCCTGGATAAATGTCATAACTGTCCGGACGTTAAGGACAGATGAGGAGGAATTTGAAAGATTGAAAATTAGCTGGAGGTCATCGGCGTAATTGAACACCGTGACCTCCATCTGCTGTAGCGAAAAAATGAGGGGGTAAATGTATAAATTAAATAGGAGGGGGGAAAGTGATGAGCCCTGAGGAACCCCACACTCCACCTTATGTGTAAGGTCGCAAACTTATATAGCGATATGAACAAATATCTGTCAATCATGCACATATTTACATTAGGGGCAACTAACAGCTTGTTTCTTTCAGAGGCTCTGTTCCTCTCTTTCACGAATCTCAAGATCTCACCACTCCTTGTCTCCTCACCTTTTGGCTAGAAATACTCCAGTTTCATGGGACCCCTCTCTTTTCTATAACACAATAAACCCTGAGGTCTAAAATCGCCGAAAAGGAAAAACGAAAAGGTGGTGTGAAGATGACAAACAGAAAAAGGCCCACTTCAAGTAATGAAAGGGCAATCCCTTTTAAGGACGTAATCCCTCACTCACCCTGGGTGACATGCTTCATCATATGGGATTCTCCTCCCAGAGAAAAATCCTAGTTTCTCTGGGGGCTACGACCCCCTCTATGAGAGGGAGGAGCTCAGGGATGTTTTGATTGTATACTAAAGGATAGACTAAATCCACATATGACGAGCTACGTATGAGTGAGGGGTGCAGTGCTGAGCAATTGATAGTGCAGTGAAGGTGTATTAAAACTAGTCACGGGACGGCAAGGAAGATTCTCTTGACACAACCGTGCCGAAGCTAGATTAAAAACGTGGACACCACTAGACCAATGTAAGCCATGGTGTGTGACAATGGAAAAAGGTCGACATGTTTCAGCCTAAACGCCTAAGTGGGCTCGGCTTTCATCAGGACCAAAAGCTACTGCAAGATAAAACACTGTGTGCTGACTACACAGAAAAAGGATACTGTGAACACCCAATAGTTGCTAGATGGGTGTGTGTCGCTTAGTCATCTCAGGCATCACCTAAATAAAGAAAACTCAGTTTAAAAACCAAGTTGGTTCAAAATGCAAGGTTAAACAGACATCAAACGTGAAAAATAATAACTAATTGCATGAACCACTCACCCGTAAACCCTGGGTGCAACTCTAACCTCCACCTGGCATCCGCTCAGGAAGTGGAACACCGCCCTGAAAAATGATGTAAGAAGCTCAGAAATTGATATCTACATCTCAGGAGCGAATGTTCAATAAAAGGGGTGGACTAATAAACTAGAAATGAGGGAGACCGGTATCTTCACTAATTTCACAAAGTACTGTATGAATGAAGAACCCAAGACTATGCCAGGTTCTCTGAAATGTATGCGCTATTGACAAGTGTCGCTGTGTTAAATGCTTAATTAGAACACATCCAAAGCAAAAACGATAAATCTAAGTTCAAACAATGAATGAACTCGATGTACAAGCACACGAGTGCATAGTGCATAATAACGAATGACCCCTCATACTTGAAGGGACAAAAGCCGCCAGAGAGACGACTAAATATAAACCAACACAAGAACTGAATAACAGTTGCAGTAAATAAGAAATAATAATAACGAAGAGCTAATCCAAACGCTTACCTATCCGTCGGGGTACCGCGGCTGATATGAGCCTGAAGCCGGAGGTCCCGCGGGATAGGCAAACGTACAATATGAAGCGTCAATGTCTTTGATCAGGGACCAATAGAAAAGCTCGTCCTACATAATGCGCAAAATGAAGAAACCAATCACCGCTGTAATGCCGCGCTGTGCTCGTAGTCTAGGCAACGGTAAAAACAGCCAAAGGAGTGGTTTCCTCTTAAAGGGACTGTACGCAATGGCCAAACTTAAATACAAAACACCAGTGCCGGCCGTGTGTATCTAGGCACTGGACTGAAGATAATGCCTAAATCGGGGAGACCTTCGATAAAAGTGCTGGCTCCGATTAGGAAAGTAACAAATAAAAAACTTGATACTGATGAGCTTAACATCAGCTCATACGGCGGAAACGGGGTAAATACAATTAGTCAAAGCATTCGCTCTGTAATTATCGCACGGACGCTCGTCATAAAACGAGGATCCATACCGCCAAAAAGAATATGCATTGTATACAAAAAAACAATCAAAAACGTTCTATTGTGCATGACAGAAAACAGCGAAACACTAAAAATAGTCAATTGACGCAGGGTGTCAGACCTAGTGGTTTCAAAAGGTGGCAAGCGCTAGATAGCGCTAGCCAGGACCAGGGTTAATGACATGGTAAATGAATGCCCAACGTAGTTAAGACCTGCTCATAACTGGCTCTTTGCACTAATCCCATCTGCTAAATGTGTAGTAATGCGGGACTAGGGGAGAGACGCGCGAGCGCGCGAAACAAGATGGCCGCCGTGTAGAGAGCTCCGGCGTTTTTTCGCCCGTTTTTCGTTTAAAACGACGATTCCTGTCAGTTTTTTACCGCAAATAAGGTCGCTTGGATGCTGAGCATCTTACCTGTCAATTGCTGAGTTTTTCTTGGAATTTGGGCGCTGTCTGAGGCGTTTTCCAGTGTCCAGCCTCTGCCTCCAGCTCTCCCTTCAGGTATTCCCAGCTTTGTCTGTCAGGGGGCGGAGCAAGCATTCAGGAAAGGGCCTGGCTTGGGCCTAGCCACTCCCATAGCCTGTTATAGCTGCTGCACCAGCTATAATAAGGATATTCTTACTGCTGCAATATTCTTTTCCTTCATTTTTTCTGCGTTGTTGCTGTTATTTTTGCAATTTTGATATTTTATTTTAGTGTTATTATTATTATCCTACTTTTGCTACCAAATCAACATGGATAATAAAAATATTCATCCTAAAAGAAAGCAGCAGGTTTCACCTCCGCCAATTAAATCAAAGGCGGTAGAGTCAGCAGAACCTTCATTATCCTTAATTTTGGAGGAAATTCAAGCGCTTCGTGTTAACACAGATTCTATTGCCTCCGAGATTAAAAATGTTCGAAAGGAAATGGCGAGTATGTCAATGAAAATATCTGATAATGCAATTAAAATACACGATAATAAGGCTAAGCTTGAGACTTTCACTCCTCTTGTAGCTAAAATATCTCCTTTGTCTACCCGGCTCCTAGAGATGGAAAATCGTAACAGACAATACAATTTACGCATTTTTAATTTACCAGAGGATGTGGAGAGTGGCAACTGTAGGTTGTATTTGGAAAATTTGATTCCTGGGCTTCTACAAATTAAATTTCCAGAAAAATTTGAGATTGACAAGGCCCATAGAATCCCTTCACATCGCAATCCTCAACATACCAAACCTCGTCAAATGATTTTCAAAGTCCTCAGACATCATCATTTGGTTTTGATTCGAAAGGCAGCACGAGAGATTCCTTCCTTAATGGTCAATGGGAATACAATTTTTATTCATCAAGACTTTGCCAAGGAAACAGTCTCAATCCGCAAGGAATTTTCTACTCTTCGGCCTCAACTGCGAAGTCTTGGATTCAAATATGGTCTTTTTGACCCTTCAACAATGCGTATCTGGAAAGACAATCTGTCAAAATCTTTTCAACGTCCTGAGGACTTGCGTCAGTTTTTGGATCAACGTTCACAGCAATCCATGGATACTCATGACTCTAATACCTGATTATAGCTAATTTCCTTTTTGTTTTCTGACAGGTTAATGAACCATTACTACATTGGGCTCCAACGGTTAGGTTATGCTTGTTGAGCGTATGTGCGTCTCATCTTTGATATTTTTGTACCTTGTTTGTCATTTTCTCCTTTTTTTAATTTTTTCACCTCCTTTTACTTGTTCTGGAGCTACTATTTTCTCTCATTATCGCTCTCCTTCTTTTCTTTTTCTCCTCATCTTGATTTTTTCTTCTTTCTCTCTTCATTATGGCTAATATCCACAATATTAAAGTTGTTTCACTAAATGTTAAAGGTTTACATCATCCAGTTAAGCGTACAAAAATCTTAGATTATTTAGGTAGTTGTAAGGCAGATATTTGTTTTCTTCAAGAGACTCATATAGATGACAACATCTTAAATTATATGAAAAAGAAATGGGTAGATACTATTGTTTCATCACCTGCAATTGGTAAAAAAAATGGGGTGGCTATTTTTGTTGTGAAAAAATTGCATTGCCAAGTCTTAAGCAAAATTTCGGATGCAGATGGAAGATTTATTATAGCTAAAATTAAAATTCATGATTCAGTCATATTTTTGCTCAATGTTTATGGTCCTACTGCGGATGACCCTCTTTTTTGGTCTAATATTACCACCGAGGTTCTAAAGTTGGGTAAAGTTCCTTTAATTGTTGGAGGTGACTTTAATGTTATTGCTGACCCATTATTGGATAGAATATCTAGTACTAAATTTCGGCCTCCTAAGGTTTTTCATGCTTTTAAGTCATTTATTCATAACACCAAATTAGTTGACATTTGGCGTTTGCACTTTCCCACAGAAAAATGTTTTACATTTTTCTCTAATCCACATAATTCGCATTCTAGAATTGATTATTTTTTAGTCTCCACACAATTAGTCCAATCTGTTAAGACTCCTAAGATTGGTAATATTGATATCTCAGATCATGCCTTGATTTCTTTTGTTCTGAATTTAACTTCAACTTTTGCAAACCAAACTAGATGGCGTATGAATACTGGAATTGTTCTTAATGAACATAATAAGCCTAAAATCTTAAATGCTATTCAGGACTATTTTTTACTCAATCCTGAAGGTTCCACTTCCATGGTCAATAGATGGGACGCCTTTAAAGCTTACATTAGGGGTGTAACTATTTCAATTATGGCCTATGAAAATAAAACATTCAACGCACGTATCAGGTGTTTGGAAAAACAAATTGCGAAATTTGAAAGGCTTTTTATTTCATCAAATGATCCTCAATTTAAAGTCAAGCTGCAAAAGCTTCGATATGAATTTAACTCAATCCTTAGTACTAGAGCGGGCATCCAAATTTCTAATTCTAAGGCTAAGTTCCGTTTTAATGCCAACAGATCTGGGAAGCTTTTAGCTAATTATTTACGTATAAAAAAAGATAGAACGCAAATTACCTCAATTCATGGCCCTAATGGTAACATTGCAATATCTCATAATGATATTGTTAAGGAATTTTTGGATTTTTACTCTACTTTATATAATAAGCCTGATCCTCATGATCTTTCCATACTGGACTCTTTTTTAGATACATGTGATTTGCCCAAAATCTCACACTCGGACAGGCTTAGGCTAGATTTACCCATTACTACTGAGGAAATTTTAGCTGCTATTAAATCCATAAAAAAAAAAAAATCCCCTGGCCCAGATGGTATCCCAGCAGAGTTTTATAAAGAGTTCCAGTCCCAACTTTCGCCTTATTTATTTCAACTTTTTACTTTTTTTGGTTCTTCAGGAACGATTTCAGGTTCCTTTACTGATGCTTTAATTATTGTACTTCCTAAACCAGATAAAGACCCCACTCTTGTTTCAAATTATCGCCCTATTTCCTTAATTAATCAAGATTGTAAATTGTATGCTAAAATACTTGCTTCTAGACTGTCCCCTATATTGGATTCTATTATACATCTTGATCAATCTGGTTTTATGAAGAATAGATATTCTACAAATAACACAAGAACCTTATTACACATTATTGAACAGAGTTCCACTTTAAGTTCCCCCGCAGGAATTTTGGCTTTAGATGCAGAGAAAGCTTTCGACAAAATCCATTGGCAATTTTTATTTCAAACCATATTATCATTTAATTTTGGTGCTTCGTTTATACGCATGATTTCTGCTCTGTATTATGCCCCTACTGCTCGTTTATTTATTAATGGTCAAGTATCTAGTCAGTTTTCTCTTTTTAGAGGCACAAGACAAGGTTGTCCCCTCTCTCCACTTTTATTTCTCATTGGAATTGAACCTTTCCTTACTCATATAAGAAATTGTGTTAATATCAAAGGTATTCAGATTAAGGAGATTAATATCAAAACTTTAGCCTATGCTGATGATGTGCTGTTATTTATTAGTGAACCTCTATCCTCAATGCCTGCCCTATTAGAAATTATTACAAAATATTCCATGGTTTCTGGTTATAAACTTAATATTAATAAAACTGAATTCTTCCCTTTAAACATTTTTTGTACTCCTGATATGTTACCCATGGCTGATATTGTGTGGCAAAAAGATAAATTAAAATATCTTGGGATTCTATTTGCGTCCTCCGTAAAAGCAACATTAACATTAAATAGTAATTTTATTCTGAATTATATTAAAGATAAAACGTCTAAATGGTCTTCACTTCACCTCTCTTGGTGGGGTAGAATGGACTCCATTAAAATGACTATTGCTCCTAAAATTTTTTATACACTTGCTATGATTCCTATTCAATTTCCTTTACAATTCTATAAAAACATTGATAGACTTCTCTCCAAATTTCTCTGGAATAATAAATCAACTCGTATTGGTTATAAAAAATTAAAAGTACCTAAATGCAATGCTGGATTTGGCTTGCCTGACTTTTTTCTATATCACAAAGCATTTATACTGAAACAAAGTTCCATATGGTTTTCTCCTTCCTCTTTAAAGAACCAACCTACATGGTTTCATATAGAGCAGTCTCTTGTGGATCCTTTTCCATTGACCACCTTGCTAACAATGTCCAATAGGTCAATATATGTGCATAAATCGGTTATTATTAAATCCACTAAACTCATTTTTAATGACCTGGATTCAATCTTTTTGATCCCTATGACTCATACTGAAGATATGTCATTGTGGCATAGTAATGTGATTAAATTGAATAGAAATGTTACTTTTTGGAATGCTTGGATTAAAGCTGGTATCTTTTATCTTAAAGATATCTATTTTGACAATGTTTTTATTTCTTTTGAAGCTTTACAAATGAAATTTAATTTACCTCAATCTGATTTTATTAAATATGAATCGTTATGTAATTCAATTTTAGACTCCTTCCCTCATGGTATCCCATTTAATGTTAAAGCAGATTTAGCACTATATATTCGAACTATCTCTACGTCATCACATACTGTCTCTATTTTATATAAAAAATTATCTAATTCTATAGGAAACAATCTAAATATTATTTCAACATTTTGGAATGATGAGCTTTCCCTTTCTTTGTCTAACGATACATGGACGACTGTTTGGCTTAATAGTATTTCAGGATGGCTGCCTGTTTCACTTTACCAAACCAATTCTTATATTTTATTTAATTGTTTATGGACCCCAGTGCGTTTATTTCGTGCTAAGCTGATGCATGACGACATTTGTTGGCATTGTAAATTACTCCCTGGTTCACTACGACATATGCTTTTTGAATGTCCATTAATTTTTAAATTTTGGTCTGATGTTTGGGATATTATTCAACAAATATTTCATATTCATGATGTTATTTCTTACAAAATATTAATATGTAAAGCTGTTGATCTTACGCATAACTTAACTGAATTAGAAGGTAAACTGTTTAACTTCCTAATATCAGCTGCTTTAAAGTCCATTACATTTTGCTGGAAGGATATTTCGTCTTTATCGGTTCATGCTTGGTGGTCATGGGTCATTTTTACAAGAAGAGGTGCTCAATTATCCCTGAAAGGGATCAATCACAATTCTAGTTTGTTTCACTCGTTTTGGTTACCCATAGATGTATACTTATCTTTATAATTGTATATTTATACTTGATTCACCGTTTTACAGTCATTCTATTTAACGCCTTATATGATGAATGTAGCTCCTTTTTTCTAATAAGTTGACAATGCAATTCTTCATGGCTCCCTCCCTGCCCTTCTTTTTAGTTTATCTTCCCTCCTTCTAATTGATTATATATACATCTTTAACTATTGTATTTAGAATTGCTTTTAGAAATGTTTTATTTTATATAGGTATTTTCGCTTGTGATAAATTTTTTCTGTATTGTCTGTATTTGTTCATTCTTATGGAAAATCTAATAAAACATTTTGAACTCAAAAAAAGTAATGCGGGACTAGGAAAGGAATATATGAATATCATAATGATAACCAAGGAATGTCGTCATTCAATCCTTTGACATGCGTATTAAGTGTGTAAACCCACCGCTGTTCTCGTTTAAATAGAAAGGAGGAGCAGTCTGTCAGATGGGATGGTATGACAGGTTTGTCAAGGACCGTCCAGTGTAAGTCATTTGGTGCATGGTTAAATGCTAAGTAGTGGTTGGTAAGTTTTGTAGCAGTACGACCACACCGTATGGTGCTTTTGTGTTCCAGAATGCGGGTTTTTACCCGGCGGGTGGTCATTCCAACATATCGTAACCCACACGGACATGTGATTAAGTAAATCAGGTTGGAGCTGTTACAGTTGCTGTGACTTTTGAGGGTCCATGGCCTGCCAGTGCCAATATCGATCTCTTTGGTCACAGAGGTATGGCAACAAGCCGCGCAGGAACCACAAGGGTAGTGTCCTACGACTGGTGGTAGACCCCAAAGGGTTTGTTGAGTGCCTGTTTGATGAGTACGTGGGCGGGTGTGTACCAATTGGTCCCTAATATTACTGCTGCGCTTAAAAGCAAAAAGAGGTCTCGGCAACTTGACCTCTCCTATGTTCAAAATTTTCCAGTTCGTCAAGATGATTTTTTTGATTTGGTTGGAAAACTTACAGTAAGTATGCACACAGGTAAGTCTATTCTCAGTGGATTTAGGGACCTTGGGTTCCAGTAGAGCCTCACGATTGTTATTTGCTGCACGTTTAGAAGCTCTACGGATCAGTTGCTTGGGATATTGTCTGGCCAGTAATTGTTTAGATAAGTTGCTCGCATGTTCTCTGTACTTATCAACTGAGGAGCAATTTCTTTTCAAGCGCAAAAACTGGCCAAACGGCAGATTATCCCGCAATGCCCGTGGGTGAAAACTGTCATATTTCAAAAGGGCATTCACCGCCATGGGTTTTCTGTACAATTCGGTACTCAAACCTCCCTCAGAGGGGGTTATCAAAATTTCCAAAAAAGGAAGTTGGGTCTTGGAGTACTCACAGGTGAATTTTAGAAAGGTATTGCAATTGTTAAGCCAGTTCTTGAAAGCCAAAAGAGAGGTCAATGATCCGTGCCATAGTACGAACACGTCGTCTATGTACCTCTTCCATATCCTTATTTGATCTTTATAAGGATTATTGGTGCCGAACACATGTTGTTCCTCAAAAATATGAACATACAGGTTAGCCAGGCTGGGAGCAAAAATGCTCCCCATCGAAGTGCCTGACACCTGTAGGAACAACTGATCTTCAAATTGGAAAAAATTTTCTTTCATGGCTAAACTAGCACATGACATGATGAACGAAACTGGAGTGATGGAGTCCGGTGGATTAGCCGACAGGAGAGTCTCGATGACATCCAATGTCTCATCCTGTGGAATACATGTATAAAGGGACTCTACATCAAATGAGACTAAGAATTCCGTCTCACCATCAAAGGATAGATCTTTGAGTAGGATCAAAATATCCTTGGTGTCCTTTAGGTACGTAGGCATTTTGGCGACCAAGGGACGTAAAAAATGATCTGCAAATGCCGATAGAGGTTCCAGGAGAGACCCAAGTCCGGAAATAATCGGACGACCAGGAGGGGGACTCACATTTTTGTGCACCTTAGGCAGAATGTAAAAGTAAGGCACGATCGGGGAGGATTTGACCAAATACTGGGCTTCATTAGTAGTGATCCAACCATTAGTGCTGGCTTCATTTACCATAATCTGAATGGTCTGTTGTAATCTTTTAGTAGGATCCTCAGTGAGAGGTCGATAGAAATGTACATTTTGCAGTTGTCTTAAGCATTCGGTGCGATAAGAGGTGGTGTCCATGATGACCGTGGCACCACCTTTATCCGCCGGCTTAATCATGATTGTTTCATCAGAAGTGAGAGACTTTAAGGCCTGACGCTCAGACTTGGTAAGATTTTGATATTGACGGCTTTCGGCTGCACAAGTGGTTAACACCTGTGTAGTCACCGCTTTCTCATATGTAAGTACCTGTGGAGGAACTTGACTTGGCAAAGGATTAAATATAGATTTATTACGCAAGCCCGTGTTGAGGTCTTGATCATCGGAACAGCTGTCACGATCTGTTCGGAAAAAGAAATTCAGACGGATCTTTCTGAAAAATAGAGCGAGTTCTTGATTTATAGAGAACAAATCACCTCTAAAAGAGGGGACAAACCCTAGACCTTTGTTTAAGAGGGACATCTCTTCATGTGTAAGAACTCTCTTAGACAGATTGATGACTAAGTTGTGCTCGTGCTCGGGACTACTGGAGTCTCTCTCGCAACCGCGGCTGGTGTTGCTGGTTGTTGGTCTGCCCAGTGGACTTGGTTCCGTCTCCTTCCTCTCGACCGGCCTCGGCCATACCCTAAAAAAGCCTGGTTGGAGTACATTTGTGGAGGTGGGGGATAAGGGCAGGGTTGACCAAAAGGAGGAGGTTGACCAAAAGGAGGATAGGGTGGATAGTTGTATGGACCGGGATGCCACCACTGAGGGGGATACATGGTATTGGGCGCACCCCGAAGGTTTCTCCTATTACCCCTGCCTCTCCTTTTGTTGCCTCTAGTAGAGGAATCTTCGCCTGAGGCAGTGTCTGACCCACTAGACCATTCATCACTCCCTGATGTGGAGTAATCCGACCCGTACCTGCGACCCTGTCGATTTAATTGTGGGGGCACATAGTCAGTACTAGTGTAGGGGTACACTCTCTCTAGGGAGAAACGGGCCAAATCCTTTTTGAATTTATTAATCTTAGTCATCAATACTGCATCTTTAAATTCTTTGTTATGTTTGTTTGATTCCTCTTGTTGTTTTTTAAACAGAGCGCCTGTGAGTGTCACTTTAATTTGAGATTCTAAAGCCTGAATCTCAATCAGGACAGCATCAGCAACCCGTTTAGCAGTGCTGATGATAAGAATCAACCAATCTCTGGTACACTTCCATGCAATAAGGGACCAATCATTGAGGAAAGATTTATCATCAAGGAACAGTCGTGGTGCGTTAGTCACAATGAGTCCTGTGGGAGCGCAATTGGCTCTCAAATACTCAGTCATGATGGCTCCATGAATGAATATACGTGAATGTGATTTCTTTAAAGTCAAAACCCTGGTCCAATCCACCTCTGCATTGGTGGGAGGACTATGAAACGTGTCCATGATACTTGGTGTGTCTAAAATGGCTTGTGCTATGGTGTCATCAAAAGTTAGACCCAAGCGTTCCGCCATGGTGAGAAAAGAAGAAGAAAAAATCAGTCTCAACCTCGAAATCAGAGAAAAAAAGCCCACAATACTAAGTAAATGTGTGTAAGGACGAACACTGGAAGAAATTTCAACCTGCAGAAAAACCTAATTCCGCAAAGCAGTTAAGACACTATTAATGTGTCACATGTGAGGACCCACAGCCGACAGCTGTTCATATCACATACAAAGACGGTTCAGAGACCGGAGGGTCAAAGGGAACAAGTTTTAAGACCACACAGGGTTAGATCCCCAATTAAAGTATCTATAACACAATAAACCCTGAGGTCTAAAATCGCCGAAAAGGAAAAACGAAAAGGTGGTGTGAAGATGACAAACAGAAAAAGGCCCACTTCAAGTAATGAAAGGGCAATCCCTTTTAAGGACGTAATCCCTCACTCACCCTGGGTGACATGCTTCATCATATGGGATTCTCCTCCCAGAGAAAAATCCTAGTTTCTCTGGGGGCTACGACCCCCTCTATGAGAGGGAGGAGCTCAGGGATGTTTTGATTGTATACTAAAGGATAGACTAAATCCACATATGACGAGCTACGTATGAGTGAGGGGTGCAGTGCTGAGCAATTGATAGTGCAGTGAAGGTGTATTAAAACTAGTCACGGGACGGCAAGGAAGATTCTCTTGACACAACCATGCCGAAGCTAGATTAAAAACGTGGACACCACTAGACCAATGTAAGCCATGGTGTGTGACAATGGAAAAAGGTCGACATGTTTCAGCCTAAACGCCTAAGTGGGCTCGGCTTTCATCAGGACCAAAAGCTACTGCAAGATAAAACACTGTGTGCTGACTACACAGAAAAAGGATACTGTGAACACCCAATAGTTGCTAGATGGGTGTGTGTCGCTTAGTCATCTCAGGCATCACCTAAATAAAGAAAACTCAGTTTAAAAACCAAGTTGGTTCAAAATGCAAGGTTAAACAGACATCAAACGTGAAAAATAATAACTAATTGCATGAACCACTCACCCGTAAACCCTGGGTGCAACTCTAACCTCCACCTGGCATCCGCTCAGGAAGTGGAACACCGCCCTGAAAAATGATGTAAGAAGCTCAGAAATTGATATCTACATCTCAGGAGCGAATGTTCAATAAAAGGGGTGGACTAATAAACTAGAAATGAGGGAGACCGGTATCTTCACTAATTTCACAAAGTACTGTATGAATGAAGAACCCAAGACTATGCCAGGTTTTCTGAAATGTATGCGCTATTGACAAGTGTCGCTGTGTTAAATGCTTAATTAGAACACATCCAAAGCAAAAACGATAAATCTAAGTTCAAACAATGAATGAACTCGATGTACAAGCACACGAGTGCATAGTGCATAATAACGAATGACCCCTCATACTTGAAGGGACAAAAGCCGCCAGAGAGACGACTAAATATAAACCAACACAAGAACTGAATAACAGTTGCAGTAAATAAGAAATAATAATAACGAAGAGCTAATCCAAACGCTTACCTATCCGTCGGGGTACCGCGGCTGATATGAGCCTGAAGCCGGAGGTCCCGCGGGATAGGCAAACGTACAATATGAAGCGTCAATGTCTTCGATCAGGGACCAATAGAAAAGCTCGTCCTACACAATGCGCAAAATGAAGAAACCAATCACCGCTGTAATGCCGCGCTGTGCTCGTAGTCTAGGCAACGGTAAAAACAGCCAAAGGAGTGGTTTCCTCTTAAAGGGACTGTACGCAATGGCCAAACTTAAATACAAAACACCAGTGCCGGCCGTGTGTATCTAGGCACTGGACTGAAGATAATGCCTAAATGGGGGAGACCTTCGATAAAAGTGCTGGCTCCGATTAGGAAAGTAACAAATAAAAAACTTGATACTGATGAGCTTAACATCAGCTCATACGGCGGAAACGGGGTAAATACAATTAGTCAAAGCATTCGCTCTGTAATTATCGCACGGACGCTCGTCATAAAACGAGGATCCATACCGCCAAAAAGAATATGCATTGTATACAAAAAAACAATCAAAAACGTTCTATTGTGCATGACAGAAAACAGCGAAACACTAAAAATAGTCAATTGACGCAGGGTGTCAGACCTAGTGGTTTCAAAAGGTGGCAAGCGCTAGATAGCGCTAGCCAGGACCAGGGTTAATGACATGGTAAATGAATGCCCAACGTAGTTAAGACCTGCTCATAACTGGCTCTTTGCACTAATCCCATCTGCTAAATGTGTAGTAATGCGGGACTAGGAAAGGAATATATGAATATCATAATGATAACCAAGGAATGTCGTCATTCAATCCTTTTACATGCGTATTAAGTGTGTAAACCCACCGCTGTTCTCGTTTAAATAGAAAGGAGGAGCAGTCTGTCAGATGGGATGGTATGACAGGTTTGTCAAGGACCGTCCAGTGTAAGTCATTTGGTGCATGGTTAAATGCTAAGTAGTGGTTGGTAAGTTTTGTAGCAGTACGACCACACCGTATGGTGCTTTTGTGTTCCAGAATGCGGGTTTTTACCCGGCGGGTGGTCATTCCAACATATCGTAACCCACACGGACATGTGATTAAGTAAATCAGGTTGGAGCTGTTACAGTTGCTGTGACTTTTGAGGGTCCATGGCCTGCCAGTGCCAATATCGATCTCTTTGGTCACAGAGGTATGGCAACAAGCCGCGCAGGAACCACAAGGGTAGTGTCCTACGACTGGTGGTAGACCCCAAAGGGTTTGTTGAGTGCCTGTTTGATGAGTACGTGGGCGGGTGTGTACTAATTGGTCCCTAATATTACTGCTGCGCTTAAAAGCAAAAAGAGGTCTCGGCAACTTGACCTCTCCTATGTTCAAAATTTTCCAGTTCGTCAAGATGATTTTTTTGATTTGGTTGGAAAACTTACAGTAAGTATGCACACAGGTAAGTCTATTCTCAGTGGATTTAGGGACCTTGGGTTCCAGTAGAGCCTCACGATTGTTATTTGCTGCACGTTTAGAAGCTCTACGGATCAGTTGCTTGGGATATTGTCTGGCCAGTAATTGTTTAGATAAGTTGCTCGCATGTTCTCTGTACTTATCAACTGAGGAGCAATTTCTTTTCAAGCGCAAAAACTGGCCAAACGGCAGATTATCCCGCAATGCCCGTGGGTGAAAACTGTCATATTTCAAAAGGGCATTCACCACCATGGGTTTTCTGTACAATTCGGTACTCAAACCTCCCTCAGAGGGGGTTATCAAAATATCCAAAAAAGGAAGTTGGGTCTTGGAGTACTCACAGGTGAATTTTAGAAAGGTATTGCAATTGTTAAGCCAGTTCTTGAAAGCCAAAAGAGAGGTCAATGATCCGTGCTATAGTACGAACACGTCGTCTATGTACCTCTTCCATATCCTTATTTGATCTTTATAAGGATTATTGGTGCCGAACACATGTTGTTCCTCAAAAATATGAACATACAGGTTAGCCAGGCTGGGAGCAAAAATGCTCCCCATCGAAGTGCCTGACACCTGTAGGAACAACTGATCTTCAAATTGGAAAAAATTTTCTTTCATGGCTAAACTAGCACATGACATGATGAACGAAACTGGAGTGATGGAGTCCGGTGGATTAGCCGACAGGAGAGTCTCGATGACATCCAATGTCTCATCCTGTGGAATACATGTATAAAGGGACTCTACATCAAATGAGACTAAGAATTCTGTCTCACCATCAAAGGATAGATCTTTGAGTAGGATCAAAATATCCTTGGTGTCCTTTAGGTACGTAGGCATTTTGGCGACCAAGGGACGTAAAAAATGATCTGCAAATGCCGATAGAGGTTCCAGGAGAGACCCAAGTCCGGAAATAATCGGACGACCAGGAGGGGGACTCACATTTTTGTGCACCTTAGGCAGAATGTAAAAGTAAGGCACGATCGGGGAGGATTTGACCAAATACTGGGCTTCATTAGTAGTGATCCAACCATTAGTGCTGGCTTCATTTACCATAATCTGAATGGTCTGTTGTAATCTTTTAGTAGGATCCTCAGTGAGAGGTCGATAGAAATGTACATTTTGCAGTTGTCTTAAGCATTCGGTGCGATAAGAGGTGGTGTCCATGATGACCGTGGCACCACCTTTATCCGCCGGCTTAATCATGATTGTTTCATCAGAAGTGAGAGACTTTAAGGCCTGACGCTCAGACTTGGTAAGATTTTGATATTGACGGCTTTCGGCTGCACAAGTGGTTAACACCTGTGTAGTCACCGCTTTCTCATATGTAAGTACCTGTGGAGGAACTTGACTTGGCAAAGGATTAAATATAGATTTATTACGCAAGCCCGTGTTGAGGTCTTGATCATCGGAACAGCTGTCACGATCTGTTCGGAAAAAGAAATTCAGACGGATCTTTCTGAAAAATAGAGCGAGTTCTTGATTTATAGAGAACAAATCACCTCTAAAAGAGGGGACAAACCCTAGACCTTTGTTTAAGAGGGACATCTCTTCATGTGTAAGAACTCTCTTAGACAGATTGATGACTAAGTTGTGCTCGTGCTCGGGACTACTGGAGTCTCTCTCGCAACCGCGGCTGGTGTTG
Source organism: Triturus cristatus (assembly GCF_964204655.1). Taxonomy (NCBI): domain Eukaryota; kingdom Metazoa; phylum Chordata; class Amphibia; order Caudata; family Salamandridae; genus Triturus; species Triturus cristatus. The sequence goes on from NC_140588.1 coordinate 895,593,371, forward strand.
CTGGTTGTTGGTCTGCCCAGTGGACTTGGTTCCGTCTCCTTCCTCTCGACCGGCCTCGGCCATACCCTAAAAAAGCCTGGTTGGAGTACATTTGTGGAGGTGGGGGATAAGGGCAGGGTTGACCAAAAGGAGGAGGTTGACCAAAAGGAGGATAGGGTGGATAGTTGTATGGACCGGGATGCCACCACTGAGGGGGATACATGGTATTGGGCGCACCCCGAAGGTTTCTCCTATTACCCCTGCCTCTCCTTTTGTTGCCTCTAGTAGAGGAATCTTCGCCTGAGGCAGTGTCTGACCCACTAGACCATTCATCACTCCCTGATGTGGAGTAATCCGACCCGTACCTGCGACCCTGTCGATTTAATTGTGGGGGCACATAGTCAGTACTAGTGTAAGGGTACACTCTCTCTAGGGAGAAACGGGCCAAATCCTTTTTGAATTTATTAATCTTAGTCATCAATACTGCATCTTTAAATTCTTTGTTATGTTTGTTTGATTCCTCTTGTTGTTTTTTAAACAGAGCGCCTGTGAGTGTCACTTTAATTTGAGATTCTAAAGCCTGAATCTCAATCAGGACAGCATCAGCAACCCGTTTAGCAGTGCTGATGATAAGAATCAACCAATCTCTGGTACACTTCCATGCAATAAGGGACCAATCATTGAGGAAAGTTTTATCATCAAGGAACAGTCGTGGTGCGTTAGTCACAATGAGTCCTGTGGGAGCGCAATTGGCTCTCAAATACTCAGTCATGATGGCTCCATGAATGAATATACGTGAATGTGATTTCTTTAAAGTCAAAACCCTGGTCCAATCCACCTCTGCATTGGTGGGAGGACTATGAAACGTGTCCATGATACTTGGTGTGTCTAAAATGGCTTGTGCTATGGTGTCATCAAAAGTTAGACCCAAGCGTTCCGCCATGGTGAGAAAAGAAGAAGAAAAAATCAGTCTCAACCTCGAAATCAGAGAAAAAAAGCCCACAATACTAAGTAAATGTGTGTAAGGACGAACACTGGAAGAAATTTCAACCTGCAGAAAAACCTAATCCCGCAAAGCAGTTAAGACACTATTAATGTGTCACATGTGAGGACCCACAGCCGACAGCTGTTCATATCACATACAAAGACGGTTCAGAGACCGGAGGGTCAAAGGGAACAAGTTTTAAGACCACACAGGGTTAGATCCCCAATTAAAGTATCTATAACACAATAAACCCTGAGGTCTAAAATCGCCGAAAAGGAAAAACGAAAAGGTGGTGTGAAGATGACAAACAGAAAAAGGCCCACTTCAAGTAATGAAAGGGCAATCCCTTTTAAGGACGTAATCCCTCACTCACCCTGGGTGACATGCTTCATCATATGGGATTCTCCTCCCAGAGAAAAATCCTAGTTTCTCTGGGGGCTACGACCCCCTCTATGAGAGGGAGGAGCTCAGGGATGTTTTGATTGTATACTAAAGGATAGACTAAATCCACATATGACGAGCTACGTATGAGTGAGGGGTGCAGTGCTGAGCAATTGATAGTGCAGTGAAGGTGTATTAAAACTAGTCACGGGACGGCAAGGAAGATTCTCTTGACACAACCATGCCGAAGCTAGATTAAAAACGTGGACACCACTAGACCAATGTAAGCCATGGTGTGTGACAATGGAAAAAGGTCGACATGTTTCAGCCTAAACGCCTAAGTGGGCTCGGCTTTCATCAGGACCAAAAGCTACTGCAAGATAAAACACTGTGTGCTGACTACACAGAAAAAGGATACTGTGAACACCCAATAGTTGCTAGATGGGTGTGTGTCGCTTAGTCATCTCAGGCATCACCTAAATAAAGAAAACTCAGTTTAAAAACCAAGTTGGTTCAAAATGCAAGGTTAAACAGACATCAAACGTGAAAAATAATAACTAATTGCATGAACCACTCACCCGTAAACCCTGGGTGCAACTCTAACCTCCACCTGGCATCCGCTCAGGAAGTGGAACACCGCCCTGAAAAATGATGTAAGAAGCTCAGAAATTGATATCTACATCTCAGGAGCGAATGTTCAATAAAAGGGGTGGACTAATAAACTAGAAATGAGGGAGACCGGTATCTTCACTAATTTCACAAAGTACTGTATGAATGAAGAACCCAAGACTATGCCAGGTTTTCTGAAATGTATGCGCTATTGACAAGTGTCGCTGTGTTAAATGCTTAATTAGAACACATCCAAAGCAAAAACGATAAATCTAAGTTCAAACAATGAATGAACTCGATGTACAAGCACACAAGTGCATAGTGCATAATAACGAATGACCCCTCATACTTGAAGGGACAAAAGCCGCCAGAGAGACGACTAAATATAAACCAACACAAGAACTGAATAACAGTTGCAGTAAATAAGAAATAATAATAACGAAGAGCTAATCCAAACGCTTACCTATCCGTCGGGGTACCGCGGCTGATATGAGCCTGAAGCCGGAGGTCCCGCGGGATAGGCAAACGTACAATATGAAGCGTCAATGTCTTCGATCAGGGACCAATAGAAAAGCTCGTCCTACACAATGCGCAAAATGAAGAAACCAATCACCGCTGTAATGCCGCGCTGTGCTCGTAGTCTAGGCAACGGTAAAAACAGCCAAAGGAGTGGTTTCCTCTTAAAGGGACTGTACGCAATGGCCAAACTTAAATACAAAACACCAGTGCCGGCCGTGTGTATCTAGGCACTGGACTGAAGATAATGCCTAAATGGGGGAGACCTTCGATAAAAGTGCTGGCTCCGATTAGGAAAGTAACAAATAAAAAACTTGATACTGATGAGCTTAACATCAGCTCATACGGCGGAAACGGGGTAAATACAATTAGTCAAAGCATTCGCTCTGTAATTATCGCACGGACGCTCGTCATAAAACGAGGATCCATACCGCCAAAAAGAATATGCATTGTATACAAAAAAACAATCAAAAACGTTCTATTGTGCATGACAGAAAACAGCGAAACACTAAAAATAGTCAATTGACGCAGGGTGTCAGACCTAGTGGTTTCAAAAGGTGGCAAGCGCTAGATAGCGCTAGCCAGGACCAGGGTTAATGACATGGTAAATGAATGCCCAACGTAGTTAAGACCTGCTCATAACTGGCTCTTTGCACTAATCCCATCTGCTAAATGTGTAGTAATGCGGGACTAGGAAAGGAATATATGAATATCATAATGATAACCAAGGAATGTCGTCATTCAATCCTTTTACATGCGTATTAAGTGTGTAAACCCACCGCTGTTCTCGTTTAAATAGAAAGGAGGAGCAGTCTGTCAGATGGGATGGTATGACAGGTTTGTCAAGGACCGTCCAGTGTAAGTCATTTGGTGCATGGTTAAATGCTAAGTAGTGGTTGGTAAGTTTTGTAGCAGTACGACCACACCGTATGGTGCTTTTGTGTTCCAGAATGCGGGTTTTTACCCGGCGGGTGGTCATTCCAACATATCGTAACCCACACGGACATGTGATTAAGTAAATCAGGTTGGAGCTGTTACAGTTGCTGTGACTTTTGAGGGTCCATGGCCTGCCAGTGCCAATATCGATCTCTTTGGTCACAGAGGTATGGCAACAAGCCGCGCAGGAACCACAAGGGTAGTGTCCTACGACTGGTGGTAGACCCCAAAGGGTTTGTTGAGTGCCTGTTTGATGAGTACGTGGGCGGGTGTGTACTAATTGGTCCCTAATATTACTGCTGCGCTTAAAAGCAAAAAGAGGTCTCGGCAACTTGACCTCTCCTATGTTCAAAATTTTCCAGTTCGTCAAGATGATTTTTTTGATTTGGTTGGAAAACTTACAGTAAGTATGCACACAGGTAAGTCTATTCTCAGTGGATTTAGGGACCTTGGGTTCCAGTAGAGCCTCACGATTGTTATTTGCTGCACGTTTAGAAGCTCTACGGATCAGTTGCTTGGGATATTGTCTGGCCAGTAATTGTTTAGATAAGTTGCTCGCATGTTCTCTGTACTTATCAACTGAGGAGCAATTTCTTTTCAAGCGCAAAAACTGGCCAAACGGCAGATTATCCCGCAATGCCCGTGGGTGAAAACTGTCATATTTCAAAAGGGCATTCACCGCCATGGGTTTTCTGTACAATTCGGTACTCAAACCTCCCTCAGAGGGGGTTATCAAAATATCCAAAAAAGGAAGTTGGGTCTTGAAGTACTCACAGGTGAATTTTAGAAAGGTATTGCAATTGTTAAGCCAGTTCTTGAAAGCCAAAAGAGAGGTCAATGATCCGTGCCATAGTACGAACACGTCGTCTATGTACCTCTTCCATATCCTTATTTGATCTTTATAAGGATTATTGGTGCCGAACACATGTTGTTCCTCAAAATATGAACATACAGGTTAGCCAGGCTGGGAGCAAAAATGCTCCCCATCGAAGTGCCTGACACCTGTAGGAACAACTGATCTTCAAATTGGAAAAAATTTTCTTTCATGGCTAAACTAGCACATGACATGATGAACGAAACTGGAGTGATGGAGTCCGGTGGATTAGCCGACAGGAGAGTCTCGATGACATCCAATGTCTCATCCTGTGGAATACATGTATAAAGGGACTCTACATCAAATGAGACTCGAATTCCGTCTCACCATCAAAGGATAGATCTTTGAGTAGGATCAAAATATCCTTGGTGTCCTTTAGGTACGTAGGCATTTTGGCGACCAAGGGACGTAAAAAATGATCTGCAAATGCCGATAGAGGTTCCAGGAGAGACCCAAGTCCGGAAATAATCGGACGACCAGGAGGGGGACTCACATTTTTGTGCACCTTAGGCAGAATGTAAAAGTAAGGCACGATCGGGGAGGATTTGACCAAATACTGGGCTTCATTAGTAGTGATCCAACCATTGGTGCTGGCTTCATTTACCATAATCTGAATGGTCTGTTGTAATCTTTTAGTAGGATCCTCAGTGAGAGGTCGATAGAAATGTACATTTTGCAGTTGTCTTAAGCATTCGGTGCGATAAGAGGTGGTGTCCATGATGACCGTGGCACCACCTTTATCCGCCGGCTTAATCATGATTGTTTCATCAGAAGTGAGAGACTTTAAGGCCTGACGCTCAGACTTGGTAAGATTTTGATATTGACGGCTTTCGGCTGCACAAGTGGTTAACACCTGTGTAGTCACCGCTTTCTCATATGTAAGTACCTGTGGAGGAACTTGACTTGGCAAAGGATTAAATATAGATTTATTACGCAAGCCCGTGTTGAGGTCTTGATCATCGGAACAGCTGTCACGATCTGTTCGGAAAAAGAAATTCAGACGGATCTTTCTGAAAAATAGAGCGAGTTCTTGATTTATAGAGAACAAATCACCTCTAAAAGAGGGGACAAACCCTAGACCTTTGTTTAAGAGGGACATCTCTTCATGTGTAAGAACTCTCTTAGACAGATTGATGACTAAGTTGTGCTCGTGCTCGGGACTACTGGAGTCTCTCTCGCAACCGCGGCTGGTGTTGCTGGTTGTTGGTCTGCCCAGTGGACTTGGTTCCGTCTCCTTCCTCTCGACCGGCCTCGGCCATACCCTAAAAAAGCCTGGTTGGAGTACATTTGTGGAGGTGGGGGATAAGGGCAGGGTTGACCAAAAGGAGGAGGTTGACCAAAAGGAGGATAGGGTGGATAGTTGTATGGACCGGGATGCCACCACTGAGGGGGATACATGGTATTGGGCGCACCCCGAAGGTTTCTCCTATTACCCCTGCCTCTCCTTTTGTTGCCTCTAGTAGAGGAATCTTCGCCTGAGGCAGTGTCTGACCCACTAGACCATTCATCACTCCCTGATGTGGAGTAATCCGACCCGTACCTGCGACCCTGTCGATTTAATTGTGGGGGCACATAGTCAGTACTAGTGTAGGGGTACACTCTCTCTAGGGAGAAACGGGCCAAATCCTTTTTGAATTTATTAATCTTAGTCATCAATACTGCATCTTTAAATTCTTTGTTATGTTTGTTTGATTCCTCTTGTTGTTTTTTAAACAGAGCGCCTGTGAGTGTCACTTTAATTTGAGATTCTAAAGCCTGAATCTCAATCAGGACAGCATCAGCAACCCGTTTAGCAGTGCTGATGATAAGAATCAACCAATCTCTGGTACACTTCCATGCAATAAGGGACCAATCATTGAGGAAAGTTTTATCATCAAGGAACAGTCGTGGTGCGTTAGTCACAATGAGTCCTGTGGGAGCGCAATTGGCTCTCAAATACTCAGTCATGATGGCTCCATGAATGAATATACGTGAATGTGATTTCTTTAAAGTCAAAACCCTGGTCCAATCCACCTCTGCATTGGTGGGAGGACTATGAAACGTGTCCATGATACTTGGTGTGTCTAAAATGGCTTGTGCTATGGTGTCATCAAAAGTTAGACCCAAGCGTTCCGCCATGGTGAGAAAAGAAGAAGAAAAAATCAGTCTCAACCTCGAAATCAGAGAAAAAAAGCCCACAATACTAAGTAAATGTGTGTAAGGACGAACACTGGAAGAAATTTCAACCTGCAGAAAAACCTAATTCCGCAAAGCAGTTAAGACACTATTAATGTGTCACATGTGAGGACCCACAGCCGACAGCTGTTCATATCACATACAAAGACGGTTCAGAGACCGGAGGGTCAAAGGGAACAAGTTTTAAGACCACACAGGGTTAGATCCCCAATTAAAGTATCTATAACACAATAAACCCTGAGGTCTAAAATCGCCGAAAAGGAAAAACGAAAAGGTGGTGTGAAGATGACAAACAGAAAAAGGCCCACTTCAAGTAATGAAAGGGCAATCCCTTTTAAGGACGTAATCCCTCACTCACCCTGGGTGACATGCTTCATCATATGGGATTCTCCTCCCAGAGAAAAATCCTAGTTTCTCTGGGGGCTACGACCCCCTCTATGAGAGGGAGGAGCTCAGGGATGTTTTGATTGTATACTAAAGGATAGACTAAATCCACATATGACGAGCTACGTATGAGTGAGGGGTGCAGTGCTGAGCAATTGATAGTGCAGTGAAGGTGTATTAAAACTAGTCACGGGACGGCAAGGAAGATTCTCTTGACACAACCATGCCGAAGCTAGATTAAAAACGTGGACACCACTAGACCAATGTAAGCCATGGTGTGTGACAATGGAAAAAGGTCGACATGTTTCAGCCTAAACGCCTAAGTGGGCTCGGCTTTCATCAGGACCAAAAGCTACTGCAAGATAAAACACTGTGTGCTGACTACACAGAAAAAGGATACTGTGAACACCCAATAGTTGCTAGATGGGTGTGTGTCGCTTAGTCATCTCAGGCATCACCTAAATAAAGAAAACTCAGTTTAAAAACCAAGTTGGTTCAAAATGCAAGGTTAAACAGACATCAAACGTGAAAAATAATAACTAATTGCATGAACCACTCACCCGTAAACCCTGGGTGCAACTCTAACCTCCACCTGGCATCCGCTCAGGAAGTGGAACACCGCCCTGAAAAATGATGTAAGAAGCTCAGAAATTGATATCTACATCTCAGGAGCGAATGTTCAATAAAAGGGGTGGACTAATAAACTAGAAATGAGGGAGACCGGTATCTTCACTAATTTCACAAAGTACTGTATGAATGAAGAACCCAAGACTATGCCAGGTTTTCTGAAATGTATGCGCTATTGACAAGTGTCGCTGTGTTAAATGCTTAATTAGAACACATCCAAAGCAAAAACGATAAATCTAAGTTCAAACAATGAATGAACTCGATGTACAAGCACACGAGTGCATAGTGCATAATAACGAATGACCCCTCATACTTGAAGGGACAAAAGCCGCCAGAGAGACGACTAAATATAAACCAACACAAGAACTGAATAACAGTTGCAGTAAATAAGAAATAATAATAACGAAGAGCTAATCCAAACGCTTACCTATCCGTCGGGGTACCGCGGCTGATATGAGCCTGAAGCCGGAGGTCCCGCGGGATAGGCAAACGTACAATATGAAGCGTCAATGTCTTCGATCAGGGACCAATAGAAAAGCTCGTCCTACACAATGCGCAAAATGAAGAAACCAATCACCGCTGTAATGCCGCGCTGTGCTCGTAGTCTAGGCAACGGTAAAAACAGCCAAAGGAGTGGTTTCCTCTTAAAGGGACTGTACGCAATGGCCAAACTTAAATACAAAACACCAGTGCCGGCCGTGTGTATCTAGGCACTGGACTGAAGATAATGCCTAAATGGGGGAGACCTTCGATAAAAGTGCTGGCTCCGATTAGGAAAGTAACAAATAAAAAACTTGATACTGATGAGCTTAACATCAGCTCATACGGCGGAAACGGGGTAAATACAATTAGTCAAAGCATTCGCTCTGTAATTATCGCACGGACGCTCGTCATAAAACGAGGATCCATACCGCCAAAAAGAATATGCATTGTATACAAAAAAACAATCAAAAACGTTCTATTGTGCATGACAGAAAACAGCGAAACACTAAAAATAGTCAATTGACGCAGGGTGTCAGACCTAGTGGTTTCAAAAGGTGGCAAGCGCTAGATAGCGCTAGCCAGGACCAGGGTTAATGACATGGTAAATGAATGCCCAACGTAGTTAAGACCTGCTCATAACTGGCTCTTTGCACTAATCCCATCTGCTAAATGTGTAGTAATGCGGGACTAGGAAAGGAATATATGAATATCATAATGATAACCAAGGAATGTCGTCATTCAATCCTTTTACATGCGTATTAAGTGTGTAAACCCACCGCTGTTCTCGTTTAAATAGAAAGGAGGAGCAGTCTGTCAGATGGGATGGTATGACAGGTTTGTCAAGGACCGTCCAGTGTAAGTCATTTGGTGCATGGTTAAATGCTAAGTAGTGGTTGGTAAGTTATGTAGCAGTACGACCACACCGTATGGTGCTTTTGTGTTCCAGAATGCGGGTTTTTACCCGGCGGGTGGTCATTCCAACATATCGTAACCCACACGAACATGTGATTAAGTAAATCAGGTTGGAGCTGTTACAGTTGCTGTGACTTTTGAGGGTCCATGGCCTGCCAGTGCCAATATCGATCTCTTTGGTCACAGAGGTATGGCAACAAGCCGCGCAGGAACCACAAGGGTAGTGTCCTACGACTGGTGGTAGACCCCAAAGGGTTTGTTGAGTGCCTGTTTGATGAGTACGTGGGCGGGTGTGTACTAATTGGTCCCTAATATTACTGCTGCGCTTAAAAGCAAAAAGAGGTCTCGGCAACTTGACCTCTCCTATGTTCAAAATTTTCCAGTTCGTCAAGATGATTTTTTTGATTTGGTTGGAAAACTTACAGTAAGTATGCACACAGGTAAGTCTATTCTCAGTGGATTTAGGGACCTTGGGTTCCAGTAGAGCCTCACGATTGTTATTTGCTGCACGTTTAGAAGCTCTACGGATCAGTTGCTTGGGATATTGTCTGGCCAGTAATTGTTTAGATAAGTTGCTCGCATGTTCTCTGTACTTATCAACTGAGGAGCAATTTCTTTTCAAGCGCAAAAACTGGCCAAACGGCAGATTATCCCGCAATGCCCGTGGGTGAAAACTGTCATATTTCAAAAGGGCATTCACCACCATGGGTTTTCTGTACAATTCGGTACTCAAACCTCCCTCAGAGGGGGTTATCAAAATATCCAAAAAAGGAAGTTGGGTCTTGGAGTACTCACAGGTGAATTTTAGAAAGGTATTGCAATTGTTAAGCCAGTTCTTGAAAGCCAAAAGAGAGGTCAATGATCCGTGCTATAGTACGAACACGTCGTCTATGTACCTCTTCCATATCCTTATTTGATCTTTATAAGGATTATTGGTGCCGAACACATGTTGTTCCTCAAAAATATGAACATACAGGTTAGCCAGGCTGGGAGCAAAAATGCTCCCCATCGAAGTGCCTGACACCTGTAGGAACAACTGATCTTCAAATTGGAAAAAATTTTCTTTCATGGCTAAACTAGCACATGACATGATGGAGTCCGGTGGATTAGCCGACAGGAGAGTCTCGATGACATCCAATGTCTCATCCTGTGGAATACATGTATAAAGGGACTCTACATCAAATGAGACTAAGAATTCTGTCTCACCATCAAAGGATAGATCTTTGAGTAGGATCAAAATATCCTTGGTGTCCTTTAGGTACGTAGGCATTTTGGCGACCAAGGGACGTAAAAAATGATCTGCAAATGCCGATAGAGGTTCCAGGAGAGACCCAAGTCCGGAAATAATCGGACGACCAGGAGGGGGACTCACATTTTTGTGCACCTTAGGCAGAATGTAAAAGTAAGGCACGATCGGGGAGGATTTGACCAAATACTGGGCTTCATTAGTAGTGATCCAACCATTAGTGCTGGCTTCATTTACCATAATCTGAATGGTCTGTTGTAATCTTTTAGTAGGATCCTCAGTGAGAGGTCGATAGAAATGTACATTTTGCAGTTGTCTTAAGCATTCGGTGCGATAAGAGGTGGTGTCCATGATGACCGTGGCACCACCTTTATCCGCCGGCTTAATCATGATTGTTTCATCAGAAGTGAGAGACTTTAAGGCCTGACGCTCAGACTTGGTAAGATTTTGATATTGACGGCTTTCGGCTGCACAAGTGGTTAACACCTGTGTAGTCACCGCTTTCTCATATGTAAGTACCTGTGGAGGAACTTGACTTGGCAAAGGATTAAATATAGATTTATTACGCAAGCCCGTGTTGAGGTCTTGATCATCGGAACAGCTGTCACGATCTGTTCGGAAAAAGAAATTCAGACGGATCTTTCTGAAAAATAGAGCGAGTTCTTGATTTATAGAGAACAAATCACCTCTAAAAGAGGGGACAAACCCTAGACCTTTGTTTAAGAGGGACATCTCTTCATGTGTAAGAACTCTCTTAGACAGATTGATGACTAAGTTGTGCTCGTGCTCGGGACTACTGGAGTCTCTCTCGCAACCGCGGCTGGTGTTGCTGGTTGTTGGTCTGCCCAGTGGACTTGGTTCCGTCTCCTTCCTCTCGACCGGCCTCGGCCATACCCTAAAAAAGCCTGGTTGGAGTACATTTGTGGAGGTGGGGGATAAGGGCAGGGTTGACCAAAAGGAGGAGGTTGACCAAAAGGAGGATAGGGTGGATAGTTGTATGGACCGGGATGCCACCACTGAGGGGGATACATGGTATTGGGCGCACCCCGAAGGTTTCTCCTATTACCCCTGCCTCTCCTTTTGTTGCCTCTAGTAGAGGAATCTTCGCCTGAGGCAGTGTCTGACCCACTAGACCATTCATCACTCCCTGATGTGGAGTAATCCGACCCGTACCTGCGACCCTGTCGATTTAATTGTGGGGGCACATAGTCAGTACTAGTGTAAGGGTACACTCTCTCTAGGGAGAAACGGGCCAAATCCTTTTTGAATTTATTAATCTTAGTCATCAATACTGCATCTTTAAATTCTTTGTTATGTTTGTTTGATTCCTCTTGTTGTTTTTTAAACAGAGCGCCTGTGAGTGTCACTTTAATTTGAGATTCTAAAGCCTGAATCTCAATCAGGACAGCATCAGCAACCCGTTTAGCAGTGCTGATGATAAGAATCAACCAATCTCTGGTACACTTCCATGCAATAAGGGACCAATCATTGAGGAAAGTTTTATCATCAAGGAACAGTCGTGGTGCGTTAGTCACAATGAGTCCTGTGGGAGCGCAATTGGCTCTCAAATACTCAGTCATGATGGCTCCATGAATGAATATACGTGAATGTGATTTCTTTAAAGTCAAAACCCTGGTCCAATCCACCTCTGCATTGGTGGGAGGACTATGAAACGTGTCCATGATACTTGGTGTGTCTAAAATGGCTTGTGCTATGGTGTCATCAAAAGTTAGACCCAAGCGTTCCGCCATGGTGAGAAAAGAAGAAGAAAAAATCAGTCTCAACCTCGAAATCAGAGAAAAAAAGCCCACAATACTAAGTAAATGTGTGTAAGGACGAACACTGGAAGAAATTTCAACCTGCAGAAAAACCTAATTCCGCAAAGCAGTTAAGACACTATTAATGTGTCACATGTGAGGACCCACAGCCGACAGCTGTTCATATCACATACAAAGACGGTTCAGAGACCGGAGGGTCAAAGGGAACAAGTTTTAAGACCACACAGGGTTAGATCCCCAATTAAAGTATCTATAACACAATAAACCCTGAGGTCTAAAATCGCCGAAAAGGAAAAACGAAAAGGTGGTGTGAAGATGACAAACAGAAAAAGGCCCACTTCAAGTAATGAAAGGGCAATCCCTTTTAAGGACGTAATCCCTCACTCACCCTGGGTGACATGCTTCATCATATGGGATTCTCCTCCCAGAGAAAAATCCTAGTTTCTCTGGGGGCTACGACCCCCTCTATGAGAGGGAGGAGCTCAGGGATGTTTTGATTGTATACTAAAGGATAGACTAAATCCACATATGACGAGCTACGTATGAGTGAGGGGTGCAGTGCTGAGCAATTGATAGTGCAGTGAAGGTGTATTAAAACTAGTCACGGGACGGCAAGGAAGATTCTCTTGACACAACCATGCCGAAGCTAGATTAAAAACGTGGACACCACTAGACCAATGTAAGCCATGGTGTGTGACAATGGAAAAAGGTCGACATGTTTCAGCCTAAACGCCTAAGTGGGCTCGGCTTTCATCAGGACCAAAAGCTACTGCAAGATAAAACACTGTGTGCTGACTACACAGAAAAAGGATACTGTGAACACCCAATAGTTGCTAGATGGGTGTGTGTCGCTTAGTCATCTCAGGCATCACCTAAATAAAGAAAACTCAGTTTAAAAACCAAGTTGGTTCAAAATGCAAGGTTAAACAGACATCAAACGTGAAAAATAATAACTAATTGCATGAACCACTCACCCGTAAACCCTGGGTGCAACTCTAACCTCCACCTGGCATCCGCTCAGGAAGTGGAACACCGCCCTGAAAAATGATGTAAGAAGCTCAGAAATTGATATCTACATCTCAGGAGCGAATGTTCAATAAAAGGGGTGGACTAATAAACTAGAAATGAGGGAGACCGGTATCTTCACTAATTTCACAAAGTACTGTATGAATGAAGAACCCAAGACTATGCCAGGTTTTCTGAAATGTATGCGCTATTGACAAGTGTCGCTGTGTTAAATGCTTAATTAGAACACATCCAAAGCAAAAACGATAAATCTAAGTTCAAACAATGAATGAACTCGATGTACAAGCACACGAGTGCATAGTGCATAATAACGAATGACCCCTCATACTTGAAGGGACAAAAGCCGCCAGAGAGACGACTAAATATAAACCAACACAAGAACTGAATAACAGTTGCAGTAAATAAGAAATAATAATAACGAAGAGCTAATCCAAACGCTTACCTATCCGTCGGGGTACCGCGGCTGATATGAGCCTGAAGCCGGAGGTCCCGCGGGATAGGCAAACGTACAATATGAAGCGTCAATGTCTTCGATCAGGGACCAATAGAAAAGCTCGTCCTACACAATGCGCAAAATGAAGAAACCAATCACCGCTGTAATGCCGCGCTGTGCTCGTAGTCTAGGCAACGGTAAAAACAGCCAAAGGAGTGGTTTCCTCTTAAAGGGACTGTACGCAATGGCCAAACTTAAATACAAAACACCAGTGCCGGCCGTGTGTATCTAGGCACTGGACTGAAGATAATGCCTAAATGGGGGAGACCTTCGATAAAAGTGCTGGCTCCGATTAGGAAAGTAACAAATAAAAAACTTGATACTGATGAGCTTAACATCAGCTCATACGGCGGAAACGGGGTAAATACAATTAGTCAAAGCATTCGCTCTGTAATTATCGCACGGACGCTCGTCATAAAACGAGGATCCATACCGCCAAAAAGAATATGCATTGTATACAAAAAAACAATCAAAAACGTTCTATTGTGCATGACAGAAAACAGCGAAACACTAAAAATAGTCAATTGACGCAGGGTGTCAGACCTAGTGGTTTCAAAAGGTGGCAAGCGCTAGATAGCGCTAGCCAGGACCAGGGTTAATGACATGGTAAATGAATGCCCAACGTAGTTAAGACCTGCTCATAACTGGCTCTTTGCACTAATCCCATCTGCTAAATGTGTAGTAATGCGGGACTAGGAAAGGAATATATGAATATCATAATGATAACCAAGGAATGTCGTCATTCAATCCTTTTACATGCGTATTAAGTGTGTAAACCCACCGCTGTTCTCGTTTAAATAGAAAGGAGGAGCAGTCTGTCAGATGGGATGGTATGACAGGTTTGTCAAGGACCGTCCAGTGTAAGTCATTTGGTGCATGGTTAAATGCTAAGTAGTGGTTGGTAAGTTTTGTAGCAGTACGACCACACCGTATGGTGCTTTTGTGTTCCAGAATGCGGGTTTTTACCCGGCGGGTGGTCATTCCAACATATCGTAACCCACACGGACATGTGATTAAGTAAATCAGGTTGGAGCTGTTACAGTTGCTGTGACTTTTGAGGGTCCATGGCCTGCCAGTGCCAATATCGATCTCTTTGGTCACAGAGGTATGGCAACAAGCCGCGCAGGAACCACAAGGGTAGTGTCCTACGACTGGTGGTAGACCCCAAAGGGTTTGTTGAGTGCCTGTTTGATGAGTACGTGGGCGGGTGTGTACTAATTGGTCCCTAATATTACTGCTGCGCTTAAAAGCAAAAAGAGGTCTCGGCAACTTGACCTCTCCTATGTTCAAAATTTTCCAGTTCGTCAAGATGATTTTTTTGATTTGGTTGGAAAACTTACAGTAAGTATGCACACAGGTAAGTCTATTCTCAGTGGATTTAGGGACCTTGGGTTCCAGTAGAGCCTCACGATTGTTATTTGCTGCACGTTTAGAAGCTCTACGGATCAGTTGCTTGGGATATTGTCTGGCCAGTAATTGTTTAGATAAGTTGCTCGCATGTTCTCTGTACTTATCAACTGAGGAGCAATTTCTTTTCAAGCGCAAAAACTGGCCAAACGGCAGATTATCCCGCAATGCCCGTGGGTGAAAACTGTCATATTTCAAAAGGGCATTCACCGCCATGGGTTTTCTGTACAATTCGGTACTCAAACCTCCCTCAGAGGGGGTTATCAAAATATCCAAAAAAGGAAGTTGGGTCTTGGAGTACTCACAGGTGAATTTTAGAAAGGTATTGCAATTGTTAAGCCAGTTCTTGAAAGCCAAAAGAGAGGTCAATGATCCGTGCCATAGTACGAACACGTCGTCTATGTACCTCTTCCATATCCTTATTTGATCTTTATAAGGATTATTGGTGCCGAACACATGTTGTTCCTCAAAATATGAACATACAGGTTAGCCAGGCTGGGAGCAAAAATGCTCCCCATCGAAGTGCCTGACACCTGTAGGAACAACTGATCTTCAAATTGGAAAAAATTTTCTTTCATGGCTAAACTAGCACATGACATGATGAACGAAACTGGAGTGATGGAGTCCGGTGGATTAGCCGACAGGAGAGTCTCGATGACATCCAATGTCTCATCCTGTGGAATACATGTATAAAGGGACTCTACATCAAATGAGACTCGAATTCCGTCTCACCATCAAAGGATAGATCTTTGAGTAGGATCAAAATATCCTTGGTGTCCTTTAGGTACGTAGGCATTTTGGCGACCAAGGGACGTAAAAAATGATCTGCAAATGCCGATAGAGGTTCCAGGAGAGACCCAAGTCCGGAAATAATCGGACGACCAGGAGGGGGACTCACATTTTTGTGCACCTTAGGCAGAATGTAAAAGTAAGGCACGATCGGGGAGGATTTGACCAAATACTGGGCTTCATTAGTAGTGATCCAACCATTAGTGCTGGCTTCATTTACCATAATCTGAATGGTCTGTTGTAATCTTTTAGTAGGATCCTCAGTGAGAGGTCGATAGAAATGTACATTTTGCAGTTGTCTTAAGCATTCGGTGCGATAAGAGGTGGTGTCCATGATGACCGTGGCACCACCTTTATCCGCCGGCTTAATCATGATTGTTTCATCAGAAGTGAGAGACTTTAAGGCCTGACGCTCAGACTTGGTAAGATTTTGATATTGACGGCTTTCGGCTGCACAAGTGGTTAACACCTGTGTAGTCACCGCTTTCTCATATGTAAGTACCTGTGGAGGAACTTGACTTGGCAAAGGATTAAATATAGATTTATTACGCAAGCCCGTGTTGAGGTCTTGATCATCGGAACAGCTGTCACGATCTGTTCGGAAAAAGAAATTCAGACGGATCTTTCTGAAAAATAGAGCGAGTTCTTGATTTATAGAGAACAAATCACCTCTAAAAGAGGGGACAAACCCTAGACCTTTGTTTAAGAGGGACATCTCTTCATGTGTAAGAACTCTCTTAGACAGATTGATGACTAAGTTGTGCTCGTGCTCGGGACTACTGGAGTCTCTCTCGCAACCGCGGCTGGTGTTGCTGGTTGTTGGTCTGCCCAGTGGACTTGGTTCCGTCTCCTTCCTCTCGACCGGCCTCGGCCATACCCTAAAAAAGCCTGGTTGGAGTACATTTGTGGAGGTGGGGGATAAGGGCAGGGTTGACCAAAAGGAGGAGGTTGACCAAAAGGAGGATAGGGTGGATAGTTGTATGGACCGGGATGCCACCACTGAGGGGGATACATGGTATTGGGCGCACCCCGAAGGTTTCTCCTATTACCCCTGCCTCTCCTTTTGTTGCCTCTAGTAGAGGAATCTTCGCCTGAGGCAGTGTCTGACCCACTAGACCATTCATCACTCCCTGATGTGGAGTAATCCGACCCGTACCTGCGACCCTGTCGATTTAATTGTGGGGGCACATGGTCAGTACTAGTGTAGGGGTACACTCTCTCTAGGGAGAAACGGGCCAAATCCTTTTTGAATTTATTAATCTTAGTCATCAATACTGCATCTTTAAATTCTTTGTTATGTTTGTTTGATTCCTCTTGTTGTTTTTTAAACAGAGCGCCTGTGAGTGTCACTTTAATTTGAGATTCTAAAGCCTGAATCTCAATCAGGACAGCATCAGCAACCCGTTTAGCAGTGCTGATGATAAGAATCAACCAATCTCTGGTACACTTCCATGCAATAAGGGACCAATCATTGAGGAAAGTTTTATCATCAAGGAACAGTCGTGGTGCCTTAGTCACAATGAGTCCTGTGGGAGCGCAATTGGCTCTCAAATACTCAGTCATGATGGCTCCATGAATGAATATACGTGAATGTGATTTCTTTAAAGTCAAAACCCTGGTCCAATCCACCTCTGCATTGGTGGGAGGACTATGAAACGTGTCCATGATACTTGGTGTGTCTAAAATGGCTTGTGCTATGGTGTCATCAAAAGTTAGACCCAAGCGTTCCGCCATGGTGAGAAAAGAAGAAGAAAAAATCAGTCTCAACCTCGAAATCAGAGAAAAAAAGCCCACAATACTAAGTAAATGTGTGTAAGGACGAACACTGGAAGAAATTTCAACCTGCAGAAAAACCTAATTCCGCAAAGCAGTTAAGACACTATTAATGTGTCACATGTGAGGACCCACAGCCGACAGCTGTTCATATCACATACAAAGACGGTTCAGATGTGTAAGGTCGCAAACTTATATAGCGATATGAACAAATATCTGTCAATCATGCACATATTTACATTAGGGGCAACTAACAGCTTGTTTCTTTCAGAGGCTCTGTTCCTCTCTTTCACGAATCTCAAGATCTCACCACTCCTTGTCTCCTCACCTTTTGGCTAGAAATACTCCAGTTTCATGGGACCCCTCTCTTTTCTCCACAGAACCCAACTTCTAGTAATTTTCCTTTTCTTGTTCTATGTTCATCCCTTTTCACTCAGCATGGCAATCTCTTTACCTGTTGCCCTCACTCTCTCCTATAAACGATTTTCCATCTCTCAGCATCTGAAGTGGAGATTTGACGGAGTCTCTAACTTAGTCTACAGAGTGAAACAAGTTCACACCTGAGTTTCCAAAGTTCTCCTGGGGCCAGTGTGGGACATTTTATCTCTCTTCCTATAGTTTGTGCATGCAATTCATCTCCAGGATAACTCAATTCATAATACGATCCAGGAAAAGTCACAGTGCCTGATGTGCGGTGAGAGATGCAATTTCTTAGAAGATTATATAACTGTGCTTTGGTTTCAAGCTCTCTAATATTAGAGAACTGGGAGATCGGCCAGTTTCTGGATACAAAGTACATCTGAATCTTTGGTAGTATTTTCCATGTTTTAAACTCATAGCCTAATGTATTGTTACCAGTGCATTAAAATAGCCATAGAATGGGTTGTGGCCCCACTCCGATGAGTCTTACTATCCCTCCTTATGCTATTGGCTGTTCATATAATCCCACTTCCTTTGAAGTGCTTGCATTGCAATCCAGGATGAACTATTTTACATGTGAAAAGACACTCAGTCATCACACAATCAATTCTTTAGCTGATGCTTTTTATAACGTTATGTACTCAAATAAGCTTTGTGTAATGTTTTTCAGAGGACTTTTGTGAGAGCCATTACTGCTGTAACCTTTATCACCACCATTATCACTTCCACCACCATTACCAACACCTTAATTACCGTTACTAGATGTGAAACTTATTTCTTTTCGCTCGTCACAAACTTTCTAAAATCAGATCCTGCTTTGACTCACAACCCTCTATTGACTCTCTGCAATGGTTCAACTCACCCTCCACCTCCACAACAGGTTCCTCGTTATCTAATCGCTCTTTCCTGTCACTTGAATCGATCATCATTTCCCTTAGGGATCTCAAATTGGGCTCTCCTCTCGACCCTCGTCCACCTCATTTTCTTTCTATGGCATCTGACATTAGTTGTCCTGCCCTCAGGGATCTATGTAGGCTTTCCTTAACCTCTGCTATCATACCTGGCAGCTGGAAATATGCCATGGTTATTCCCCT
Source organism: Triturus cristatus (assembly GCF_964204655.1). Classification (NCBI taxonomy): domain Eukaryota; kingdom Metazoa; phylum Chordata; class Amphibia; order Caudata; family Salamandridae; genus Triturus; species Triturus cristatus. Next base: position 895,612,258 of record NC_140588.1, read on the forward strand.
ATTAAAAAAGCTTTCCATTGATTTTAACACACTTAGTAAATATTGTCCCATTTCTCTCACACCCTCCTCTCTCCCGAAATCATTGAGAAAAAAGTTAAGCCATGAACCATGCTATAAGGGTACGTTTTAGATGTAATCAATAGCCTGCTGGCGAACAACAATGCGCTCTTTGTTATGTTATGTTATGTTAGCCTCCATTTATAACGCGCAAGGCTACTCGAAAGTGTCCCGGTGCGATAGCCAAATGGTAGAAGAGGAAAAAAGAAATGACCTAGCAGAAGATTACTTAAATAGCAGGGTTTTTAACTGTTTTTTAAATACCCTGAGGCTCTCCATGTTTCGTAATTCAAAGGGCAAGGCATTCCAGGCCCTGACCGCTTTAACAGAAAGAGAGCAGCTGCCTAACCTAGTCTGGTGGAACCTAGGAACCACAGCAAGGCATTGGCCTGTACAACGAAGGTATCGAGACGGCTCATAGAACGAAAACCATCTCCTAAGATATTGAGGCCCAGTCTTGTAAAGGGCACCATGGACTAATGTCAGGGCCTTAAACCGTACTCGCTGCTCAACCAGGAGCCAATGTAGATCTCGAAGGTTCTGATTAGCACTGGATCTACCTGGCATATCCAACAAGATTCTAGCCGTCACGTTCTGGACAATCTGTAACTTTTTTAACTGATATGCCGGGAGACCAATGTACAGGGCGTTGGCGCAGTCTAACCTTGACAAGATGAGCGCGCGGGTTACCATTTCCTTAGCCCTTTTCGGTAAAAGAGGCAAAAACTTCTTAAGACGTTTCAGTGTGCCGAAGCACACACCCACTAGTTTGTTAATCTGAGGCAGAAATCTCAAATCCTCACCAAACCAGACCCTCAGATTTTTTGTTGGACATCCGGAGGAGCTAAGCATAGGATAACCCACAGGCCAAATATCTTCTCTAAAATGTGAGGGGAAGGAACCATAGAGGAGCACTTCCGATTTCTCCTCATTGCACTTCAATTAGGCCTTTGCTAGCCACCTAAAGACCTCCATGAGACAATTCTTGGCAGTGGTCCGAGATGAGTCCATTTTACTACTCATGAAGAGGAGCTGGGTATCGTCAGCATAGGCTATAATCTTAGCATCCAGCTCCTCTGCCAAATAGACCTGGGGCGTCATATAAACATTGAACAAAAGAGGGCTCAGTGTAGAGCCCTCTGGGATGCCCATATTCAAATTTCTAGGAGTAGAAGAAAAAGGAGGCAGCCATACTTGCTGCGAACTATTGGCAAGGAAGGATTCAATCCACTACCATACCTGCCCAGAGATGCCGATGTGGGACAACTATGCCAGGTGTTGTTCGTGAGGCACGGTGTCAAACGCGGCAGAGAGATCTAAAAGCACTAATGCTGCTCTGCCGTCCGTATCTAGACAATCTCTAATAGCCTCTGCCATCTTGACCAAGGTCGTCTCAGTGCTGTGGGATGCCCTAAAGCCCGACTGGGCAGAGTGGAGGGCGCCCCAGGTCTCAACAAACTCAGAGAGTTGCTTATGGGAAGCTTTCTCACAAACCTTTGCCACAGCCGGAAGAAGTGAAATTGGACAGTAGCTAGCTGGGATTGCAGGGTTAAGTGATGGTTTTTTCAGCAAGGGAAGAAGTTTCTCCTGCTTCCACTCAGGTGGAATCATAGCAGTCTGGAGGGACTTATTAACAATATTGTTCACTTCCGGGTTGAATATGTCTGCAACAGCTGCCAGAAGCCTTGCTCGATAAGGATCAGTGGGAGAACCTGATTTGAGCGATTTAAGAATCGTCAGGGTGTCGGACAGGGGAATAATAGAGAATGTAGCCAAAGAAGAGCACATCAAACCCGGCATTGCAAATTTAGGGTGAAGCTGAGTCTCCAGAGACTGGTTGACGGGCCCAAAGCTATCCTGTATGGCTTTAATTTTGTCGGGAAAAAAAACTGAAAGCTGTTCGCACCTATCATTAGATCCAGGAGAGGTCCTCTGTTCGGCCCTGGGATCAAGGAAACTTTGAACAATTGAGAATATTTCTTTAGAATTATTTTTTGATTGGGCAATGCGCTCTGCAAAAAAATCACCTTTGGCAGCCTTCACCATAGAGTAATAGTCATTCTGAGCATTCCTAAGGGCTGATTTCGCTAGAGGAGTGTAAGCCTGTCTCCAGACCCGTTCAAGCTTTTTACATGCAGATTTTTGTTTTTTAAATTCTTTAGAAAACCAAGGTTGGGACGGAGACTTTCTTGCTCTTTTATGACCAGGCGGACGCTTACCTGCTCTTGATTGGACCTGCCACCGGACTGCTGCTGTTTCTTTCTTCACCCTCTGCCCTTTGGAAAAGCTACAGCAACTCGCCGGACCCGCTCCGCGGGTCCCGCAGCGCGTGTGACATCAGCGGGAGCTGCTGGAGCTGCTGTCGGGAGAGGGGCGGTCTCTTGTGCTGGGACTTGGGGCGTGTTGTTGCTGGCAGAGCTGCGAGCACGTTAGCAGGGACTCCATCGCCCAGGAGTCCCTGCGAGCCCAATCTGATTCACCTGGGCTGCTCGCCCTGCTGGCCCCGCCCCCCCGCCCATCACTCCCTCCTTTTGCTATTTTAGAAGGACGCACGCCCGCCGCGCGGGAGCGCCCGGGGCTAAGCCCGGGCAAAGGGCGGGCCGTCTAAGGCCGTCCAAGGACGAATAAGGACGGGCCGGGCTTATCCTCTTTCACCACAGACCTGAAGTATTTGTTTTAATATTTTTAAGTGTTATTATTATTATCTTTTATTGGTCTGATTTATAGGTTGTTTTCTTCAGTTGGGATCTTGTCCTGTATTACTCCTCTCAAAAGAATTTCCCCATGATGGCCTTACGTTCCGGAAAGGGTAGGCAGGTTACATTGAAAACGAGTAGTGTTAAAGCAACTGGAACTTTGGATGATTTTATAATTCGGGCAACAGGGATATTGGAAAAAGAAATCGCTCTTACAGAAAAGCACCTCTCAATAGATCTGGTAACAGGGAAACGCTCTTCACTAGGACGTATTGGTTCTATAATTACCCCTGAAAAAAGTTTAGTAAATGATCTGGTAGATAGCTCAATTCCTGTAATGAATTCTAATTCTTATTTAATTTCTTCGATTGACCTGATGGACTGCCCAAACGAAGACTGCATATCATCAAGCACTGCTAGTGGGGATAGCATCCAAAACTGTAATTTGAGCCTTATAGTGCCCACATTAACACAACCCCAGGTCTTAGAACCCGAGCCAGTAGGAACTGAAATTATAAAAACTAGTAAACGGAAAAAAGGAGGGGGTCACAATAAAGGTAGTAGAGCCAAATCAGCAAAACAAAGGGGGATTTCATCTGGGGATTATGTACATACAAATCATTCCTGCCCAAATAATGATGAATTATTGCTTAATATTGAAAAGCTGGTTAAAGGGCTTCTGACGCCTCTTGTAGAAAGAACGCAAATAGTAAATTTGAAACTGGACCAATTAGAACATCTTATATCGGTCAATACTCGTTGTCTTGAGAAATTGGCTAAGAACAGTAAACCTATTGAAACCATGGGGGGTAACCCCAATGCTATAAAGAAAGTGGGACCAAAAAATCAAGTTGCAGTGTCGCAAATGGCTGCAACTGCTACTCTTGCTAAAGTACCCTTACAAACTGCCTCAAATAATCCTACTTTGGTGGTTGCTATGGGTTGTCAGCAAAAGCCCGTAGTGGCCGCTGCATCCACATCAAAGTTATCCGCACCCAAGCAGGCAGTCACTTCTGGGCCTAGGGTAATACCACAACAGGGACTTATAAATCATAGAGAAAAAGCTCCACTAAAGAAGCCGGTTTGTGTAGATCTACCCCCTGACTGCGCTCCTTTTATCGCAATTTTGACAGGAGTCCCAGGAGTCAGGCCAAATCAATTGGAGTCAAACATGGATCTTAGAAATAAAGTAACCTTTTGGCTCAATAAAAATAGGGCACTTCCCCCTGCCTCTAGAACAGAAATATTAAGTGTCCGAAGGGTTCCTTGGGTGGGGCCAAGTGAGAAAGATTTGGAGGGGGATTGTATCCTCATAAACTTTAGGGACAAGTGGGTTAAAGATTTTATTTGTTGTAAACTAAGGTTTGGTAGATTGGGGGATATACAATGTATAGGCTTAGAATACTTTTACCCCAATCTAAAGCATGTTGCTTTTCAACAATCCCAAAATTATCCTAGGATGAGACCCCAGGGTGAGAAATATTTCGGGTGGACACCAAGTAATATTCCTTTACAACCACCGCGAAATCATCACGGAATGAGATTTCGGGGTGAGGAATACCTTGGGTGGATGCCAAATAATATTGCCCTAAGTAATCGTTTTGACCCACTCATGGGGATGGAGGGGATAGACTGACTACCAACCAGTCAAAAGCCCATTGAATTATTCTGCGAAAAGGCTAGTTCCTTAGTGGAACATAGTTATGATGGATCGAGGGATAATACTAATGAGGTGGTATTAACTTGTAATGTACAACGGGATAATCTCTTGGAATCAGAGGTTTGTGATATTGTAGACTATGAGCTGACCTTGCCTGCCCCTAGGTTGAATGGGGCCACCCGTATCGAACATCCAGGTAATCCGTCAGGGGAAACAAGGTTCCGCCTGATTTCGTGGAATATTGCAGGCCTTTATGGGAGACTACAAGATGAAGCATGGCTGGATTATGCGGGTAGCCATGATATCTTGTGTCTCCAGGAGACATGGAGTAGAACTGATCAGGATATTGACGGTTTTCAGTCCTTTAGTGTACTAGCTGTGCCATCACAGGCAGGAAGGGCAAAGGGTGGGATACTGACTGCACTTTCCCTAAAATTGAATAATTTAATAACATCTAAAATAGTGGACACTCCCTGGTACCAATTACTTTTGCTACAATCTCTGTTTCCTGTGCCCTTATTGTTGATTAATTGGTATCACAATGTCTTTGATAAAAATGAAATATCTGTAATTATGAGCTTGCAGGAAGCTATATCCAAGGTGCGTAGCGATTTACCCCTACTTTTTATCATTTGGGTTGGTGATTTCAACTGTTCATTGTGTAAATTTGGTGGGTCAAATGTATGTGGCTTGGAAGATCTAAATGAACACCCTGTGCAACACTTTAAGCACACACCCCATGGTGATGCGTTAAATAACATTATTGTAATTAACGATTTATGCATAATGGAACCATGGGTTGCCCCAAATTCCCTCCCAATACCAACTTTCCAGGGAACTAGAGGCTCGATGAGTGTTATTGACTTTGCCATTGTGTCCAGTGGTTATTCTCAATACATTGATAAACTTGAGACGCTTGCAAATTTGGCAAGCGATCACAACCCTCTGATTCTAACATTATGCCCCCCTGTTAGCACAAGGCACCCAATCTGGGACCAACCTATAAAATATAATAGGAACCAAGGTGTTATCTTGAAGTGGGGGAAAGTAGACGCAATTGGGTTAGAGGCGGAGGTTTTAAGTGCCAATAGCTCAGAAATTGAGTCCTGTTTATTACCAACAACTGACCCTGAAATTGTTATTACGAACTTTGAAATCCTATGTGGAAATGTGGCAGAGTATCTTAAAAAAACAATTGGTAATGACAAGATCAAGGGTTTTAAATGGTTTGATGCTGTATGTTCTGCCTCCTAAAATCATTAAAAATGGCTTTGCAACAAAAACCAAGGAATAAGGAGCTGGTAAAAACGGCTAGAGGCGCCTTCAAAGAGGCAATTAGAAAACGGAAGTTGGACTTAAAAAACCTCGCTTGGGATGATTTAGAGAAGGCCTCGGAATTAAAAGACAGCAAGCTTTTTTGGGAAGTGGTAAATCGCCCCCTATTTTCTAGCAATGATAAGGATAATATGGTGATGCAGATAACAGGTGAGACATGGGAGGCCCATTTTGGGGCAATTTTTAATCCCAATTCACTAGCGCTCTTAGGACTGCAGGATGAAACAAAGGATATGGAGTTCTCGCTGACAGCTTCTTTGCTTAGTTCTTCGCTTACATTGCAGGAAGTTGAAGAGGCCTTGAGGAAAGGTGTCCCACTAAAAGCCCCTGGCCCAGATGCAGTGCCATTGGACTTTTTTAAACATAACATTGTTGTATGGGCCCCATTGCTGCTACATGTATTTAAAGCGGTTATTGTTGGTCGTATTCCCCTATCCTGGAAGGAGGCAGTGGTGGTGCCGATTTTCAAGAAGGGTGATAAGAGCGACCCTCGTTGTTATCGCCCAATATCATTAATTGACGCATCATGTAAATTACTGGGAAGGATAATCCTTATTAGATTGGAGACGTGGGCAGACTCTGTGGGCCTAATTGTAGATTCCCAATATGGATTCAGAAGAGGAAAGGGAACAATCGAACAGTGTCTAAATTTGGCACTGATTATGAGTAAGTACATGAAGGCCAGGAATTCTTCTGTTCATCTGGCCTTCATGGACTTATCCAGTGCCTTTGACACTGTTTGCAGAAACAAATTATGGCGAATGATGGAGGATATGGGTTTTGAGGAACCCTTGGTTACCCTGCTCCGCAGATTACATGCAGCTACAACCGTGGCAATAAGGTTTGGGCCAGGGGGGGAAAAAACAAAATCTATCCCCTCAACTGAGGGTGTGCGACAAGGTTGCATTTTAGCGCCTTTTTTGTTCCTAGTTTATACAAATGGCTTGGAAAAGTACTTGTTGGACCATTGCTCTGATTTCCCAAAGGTAAACGGCAAGAAGATACCTATGTTATCTTATGCCGATGATACGGTATTAATGACCCTCACAGCAAATAGCATGCAGACTTGTCTGGACGCATTTAATAACTTCATGTTGGACCTGGACCTAAAGGTAAACTTTGCAAAATCTTTTGTAATGGTCTGTGGTCCAAAAGGGACAACAACCCGTAAGTTTATGGTAACCAACAACACCATTGAAAAAGTGGATAATTTTAATTACTTGGGAAATCTTTTTAACAGTAAATTGAGTTGGGTCCCCTTGATGAAGGCGCGAGTACAAAGTACTAGTCGATCCATAGAGGGTCTTTTTCGCTTTTGTAGTAAACTAGGGCAAAAACCGGTCGCACAATTAAAAAGCTTGTATAGAGCAAAATGCTTATCTGTGGCCACTTATGGGGCAGGGGTCTGGGGTACAGAAAGCCCAGCCATGATCCAGGTCATGGAAAACAAATTTATGAAGCGTTTGTTGTCAATCCCATCAGGATCATCTAACAGTTTCTGTCACACTGAGATGGGAATGGAATATGTGACTGACATCATTCGCATTTCGCCCTTATTATTATGGGGTAAAATATGGCTATCAGAAGACCTTCAGCTCTCTAAAGATATCCTCCAAGACTGCAAAAATCTTGACCATGCAATGCAGATCCCATGGCTTTCATACGTCAGCGATACTTTGCACAGAATAGGTCTGGGCCACTTTTATGACAACCCCGAAAAAATACAGGGAGACATAAAAACTCTAATTAAAACAAGTTATCGTAAAAGTTTAAGCATGTCATGTCTAGACCAGTCAATAAACTGCTTGGGCAAACTACAGCACCAATTTTATCTAACATTTACCACTCATGTGCAATGGCGTTTTTACCTGACAAGGTTTAGACTAAACACACTTCATTTTCTTTTTGCCTTTCCAAAACAAGGGGCTTGGTGTGAGAGGCTGCCCCCTTGTCCTTGTATTAACAAAGTTAGTCAAAGTACTATCCATATTGTTCTTTTTTGTCCTTTATATAAGGAACCAAGGAGTAGGTTTATTAAGCCTATTCTAAAAGAACAGCAACCATGTAATTATAAAGAAGGCTATGACTACTTGTTATCATTATCATCTCCTGGAGTATGATGTGCTATAAGTTTTATAAGATTGTCTCTCCAGATTAGGAAACAGTATAGCTAGTTTGGTCTAAAAACCTTTTGTGGTTCCCACTGCTTTCTGACAAATGATGTAAAATTGTACACATTTTTCTTTTTATTCTTTTAATGTACAAATTGTAGAATGATTTTCTAGTGGTGTTCTGTATACTTTTATGATTCTTTCTTTTTGAATCGAATAAAGTTTATGAATCGAATCGACCAGGCGGACCAGCGAAATTCTCCACTGCTTCGGCCAGCCAAGTCTTAAGTCTTAAGTCTTTAAATCATGTTGGTTTACCTTTGAAGCAGATAGGCATTGTTCATAACTTTCTTTTTCTGGCTGTTGAGGCAGCCCCATTCTGAGTCCTGACTCCGAGTCCTGACCCAAATGAGATTGACCTGTAGCGCTGTTGATGAACAAGAAGAGCAAACTAATTTGAGCATTTCGTGTAGTTTTGTTAACTAAACTGACTGGTCTGTTACATACGGGGGGCTGGGGGGGGACGGCGCGTACATACGGGGGGCTGGGGGGGACAGCGCGTACATACGGGGGGCTGGGGGGGATGGCGCGCACATACGGGGGGCTGGGTGGGAGACGGCGCGTACCGGGCCCCCTATTCCGCTCGCATCGCGGCGTCCTTCTCTTTTCCGGCACTTTTTGGGTGCCGTAAAAATATTGCCGTCCGGACTGCTGTTGGTGCGAATCGTACTTTCTGGGACATAAAAACACGCCTAACTCCGTCCGGACGTCACATCCGCGGTGTCCCGGACCACATTCGTATGGATTTTGCTGTCGGTCGGTGTTTTTTCCGACTCGTACAGAAATGGTGTTTCTGTAAGAATCGTACTTGCAAGTTTGTATGGTGTTTTTACCGGGTACGAGTCGGACAGAGAAAACGCTCCGACCGACAGTTCGTACCCGGTTTTTCCAGGATCGGAATCGGCCCCATAGTTGTTAAAAAGATCGTTTTTAATTTAAGTTAAAAAATAATGTAAAATAAAGTAAATAATACACATAATTAAAATAAACATAGTCAAAAATATTTTACAATGTTTAAAAATTATAAGTAATATATATGTAATGCAAAAATAAATTAAATATATACATTTAATATATAATACTTACTACTTATAATACTTACAATATAATACTTACTGATAATACTTACTAATAATTTGTAATGATTATTTTAAGAACATACTTTGTTTAAAAATATACATTATAAATACATCTATACACATAAAACAATAATATAAATAAAATAATACAAAAAATATTAGATAACGGAGGTAATAAAATTTCTATTCAAACTCTAAACAGTGCAGCAGTAGGGAAAATGTTGGATAGCGTAGGGGAAAAAATTACTATTCCCGCCCCAATGAGTGCAACAGTAGGGAAAGTGTTGTTTAGCGTAGGGGTAAAGATTACTATTCCCTCTCCAGTGAGTGCAACAGTAGGGAAAGTATTGGATAGCGTAGGGGTTAAAATTACTATTCCCACTCCAGGGAGTACAACAGTAGAGAAAGTGTTGGAGAGCATAGGGATAAACATTACTATTCCCACTCCAATGAGTGCAACAGTAGGGAAAGTGTTTGATAACGTAGGGGTTAAAATTACTATTCCCACTCCAGAGAGTGCAACAGTAGGGAAAGTGTTGTATTGCGTAGGGGTAAATATTACTATTCCCACTCCAGTGAGTGCAACAGTAGGTAAAGTGTTGGATAGGGTAGGGGTTAAAATTACTATTCCCACTCCAAGGAGTGCAACAGTAGGGAAAGTGCTGGATAGCATAGGGGTAAAAATTACTATTCCCACTCCAGTAAGTGCAACAGTAGGGAAAATGCTTGTTAGCGTAGGGCTTAAAATTACTATTTCCACTCCAGGGAGTGCAACAGTAGGGAAAATGCTTGATAGCGTAGGGGTAAAAATTACTATTCCCACTCCAGTGAGTGCAACAGTAAGGAAAGTGTTGGATAGCATAGGGGTTAAAATTACTATTCCAACACCAGTGAATGTAACAGTGTGGAAAATCTAGGATAGCGTAGGGGTTAAATTAACATACTGATTAATTAAATAACTTTTGTAAAATAAATAACATTAAAAATGGATTAACTAAAAAATTATTAATAAATACCAATACAATTAAATTAATATTTACTTAAATAACATTAAATTACTTCCCACCCTACTTCCCTATATACAACCAAACCGCTACACATAAAAAAGAACACAATTAATTTAATTGTCAATTAATCAATTAATAAAAATTAATTACCAATTAATAATAAATTAACAATACATTAATTAACAATAACAACAAATAAAAAGTAATAATGCATTAATTATAATGAATATAATTATAAATTAATCAATTAATATATATTAATTACCAGTTAATAATTAACACAAATTAATTATCATTAACAATTAATATAACAATATTAATTAATTAATTATAATTAAATTACTTTCCACCCTATTCCCCTATAAACCCACAACCCGCTACACTTAAAAAATTAACATAATTAATGTAATTATCAATGAATCACTTAATAAAAAATAATTACAATTAATAATTAAGTAATAATACATTAATTAACAATAACAATAAATAAAAACATAACATATTAATTATAAATAACATGATGATAAATTAATCAATTAATAACAATTAGTTACCAATTAATAATTAATTAACAATAAATTAATAACCAATAACAATAACTAAAAATATATGTATTAATTAATTAATTATAATTAAATTACTTCCTACCCTATTCCCCTATAAACCAAAAATCCGCTCTGATACTTTTTTTTTTTTGTTTTTAAATTTTTTATTTGAGTACAGGCTGAAGGATATAGCATACATTAATACATGTATTTATTTTAACAATCAATAAATTAAAAAAAAAAAAAAGCAAACAAGACAAAAAAAAGAAAAGAAAAAAAAAAAGAAAAGAGAATAAAAAGCAATCCAAAACAGAGGGAAAAGATCTCACTATTCCATTAACGTACCCCAATTCTTTTTATATTTCATCAGAGAGCGTGTCCCCCTTAGATTAGCTAATGCTAGCTCCATCGAGTGAATCTCGGTTACCAGCACCCACCAATCCCACACAGTTGGTGGGTCAGGGCGGATCCAGGCTCTGGCCAAAGTTAATTTAGCACAGGACATAAGAATTGAGGCCAGAGCAGGCTGAGGGAGAGAAACGGGATATATATCTAATAGGACCGATGCAGCAGAAAATGGAGGCAACTGAATATGTTTAATTTCAAGAACCTTCTGAATATCCCTGCAGTAATCTACAAAAGTGGGGCAGGAAAACAGCATATGATCCAAGTCTACTGCGTGGGCAGAACATTTAGGGCATTTTGTACGGTCAATTAAAGAATTATTAGAGGACCACCTGGAAATTAGTTTTGGAGTGTAATATAACATACAGCTCGTTCTGAGTTGTTGTAACCTTAAACTAGAGGATCGTACATTTTCATTGATATTTGAAAAAGATCGTTCTATATCCTTTAGTGTAATATTAGAGCCTAATAACCTGCTCCATTTGTCAGCTAGTTTGGAGCAGTCGTTTGATTTAAAATTAACTAAAAGGCTGTAGGTGTTACTAATTACAGATTTAGTTTCTGTGGAATATAAGTGGTTCCATATATCGCTATCAGAGTTTTCCACGAGATGTTTTTTATTGATCAGATAGTCATGCATCTGTCGATGTTTATATCGCATAGTTTCAGGGAGACCATAGAGCCGTTTTAAGGCGTTAAAATCTAGAAACCCTTGCATGCCGTATAGGTCCCCTAATGTTCTGATGCCCAGCCTAGCCCAGCCGTTGTCGATTTGTTCGTAGAAAATTGCTGGAAGCCCAGGGTTACCCCATAGAGGTAATTTTGAGTGAAATAAACTGGTTTTACAGTAGGTTAGTATATTGTCCCAAATTTTTTTTAAGTCTCTTGCGGTCTTAAATTTGACTCTTTTAAAATAGTTGGGGTCATTAGCTCGTAGTAGAAACATATTTGAATCTTGTTTTAGCATAAAGGAATGAAAAAAAAGAGCCCCTCCTCTGTTTAGTAGAGAGCGTATGCGTAAAACAAATGTGGACCAAAAATATAACTTGAAATCAGGAAAATTAAGTCCACCGGTGTTCGTGCTATTTTTTAAAAGATTCACCGACCTTCTAGGTTTTTTGTAACCCCAGATGAAACTGCTGAGTACCCCATCGAGTCTTTTAAAGAAGGCGTTGTTTAGGATTAGTGGAATAGAACGAAATAAGTATACAAATTTAGGCAGAACCTTCATTTTAATTAAATTAATTCTGCCGATTATATTCAGAGGAAGCCTATGCCATTTTTTAAGTGTAAGTATAGTAGATTTAATTAGTTCATTATAGTTTATATTATTAATATCTTGGAGTTTAGCAGTTAATTTGACTCCTAAGTAAGTTACATTTTTACGTATCTCAGGGACCGCGACAGCTGGTATGTAGTTAGCTATGATTTGAGTCTTTTGGATATTGAGCTTGTATCCGGAGACTGTCCCAAATTTCCCGGCCTCAAAAGCGATGCCACGCAGTGCCTCCACTATGTCTTGTGAGTAGACCGCGATGTCGTCGGCATATGCTGTTATTTTTAGCTCTTGTGTACCTGATCTAAAGGGTCGGATTTGAGTTTGAAGTTGAAGGGCGGACAAAAATGGTTCAAGCGTGAGAGCAAAAAGGAGGGGGGAGAGGGGGCATCCCTGACGGGTTCCGCGTGAGATTGAAAAGTCTGTAGAGGTCAGACCCCCGTAACAGGTACAAGCCGTAGGGTTATCGTACAGAGCCTGTATACCTCGTAAGAATTGCCCCCCAAACCCCATTTTGGAAAGGACACACCAAAGATAGTCCCATCCCACACGGTCAAAAGCCTTCTCGGCATCCAGTAAGATCATACCGAGTGGGGTGGATTCTGTTTCTGCTACATCGAAAGCTGTAATAGCCGTGTTCACGTGTGTGGTTGTGTCCCTCCCGATTATGAACCCGTGTTGTTGGGGATTAATTTTTTGGGGCAGAATAGGTGATATTCTTAAAGCCAAAATTTTTGCGAATATTTTGGCGTCGGTATTAATTAGGGATATAGGTCGGTATGACCCTCTCTCCTCCTTTGGTTTGTCTTTTTTTAGAAAGAAAATTATTTTTGCTTTATTCCATGACTTTGGGGCTTTGCCATTGTGCCCGACATATTGCATTACCTTCAACAGAAGGGGGGCCAGTTCATCCAAACATGCCTTGTACAGTTCCAGAGGTATTGTATCTTCCCCCGCCGACTTCCCTGTCGGTAGTAGATCTATTGCTTGGCATAATTCTGCCCTGGTGATGACATCCGAGAGTGATTCCATTCTTGAATCAGTCGGCAAATTTATTGAATATTTGTCCAGATAGTCCCGTATTATTTCTAAATTTGGTGTGCTTTCTGGAGTATATAGAGTTCTATAGTAGTCTGCGAATTGTTCCACTATATCCGTCGGTTGACTATACATTTTGTTGCCATTACCCCGAATGTTGGTGATCAATGTTCGAGCTCTATCCTCCGCAGCTTTATAGGCCAGGATTTTGCCGATTTTATCCCCACCTTCATATTGTGTTATTTTAAATTTATGGATATATGCGCTGCTCTTTTGAATAAATTTAGCTTTGGCTTTGTTTTTGAGTGAGGTAAGTTTAAGACCTATTTCTGTAAATGTTGGTGACTTTGATCGTAGTGCAGAAACCAACAATTCTTCTTGGGTCTTTATTTCGGAAACTATCTGGACGCTGTTTTTTTTACGTTCGGAGTTTTGTCTAATCAAATATGCTTGAGTGAATCCCCTCATACTGGCCTTGCAGGTGTCCCAAACCGTGATACATATAGCTGTGTTGGTATTGATTTTCAAGAATTCCGTCAGATGTAATTTAAGCTGAGTCAAATATTGCACGTCTGTAGCTAAATACCTAGGGAAGGAGAACGGTCTGGGCACGGGCCTCCTATGTGGTATAGCAATGACCAGGATTATAGCATTATGGTCTGATGAGATTCGGGGGCATATCTCCATAGTGCTATGTTTTAATAGGTTATCACTGGCCAATGCCATGTCCAATCTTGAACAAGATTTGTGAGGTGCGGAATAGTATGTGTATCCAGGTAAGTTTGGATTTAAATACCGCCAAGCATCTTTGATATTATGGATGCGGCATATTTCAAGAATAGAGGACCTAGTTTTATGCATCCTTTTAAAGCTACCGAGGTTGGTTGTGTCTATTTTATAATTCATGATGCAGTTGAAATCACCCATAATAATGAGTTCTCCCTCCCAATCCAAAAGTTTAGTGCTCAGCTGATCAAAAATTATCGGTTCATCTGTATTGGAACCATAAACAACACATAGTACAAATTTATAGTTCTCATAGCTAAACTGAGCGGCTGCCCATCTGCCATTTTTGCTCTGATACTAAAACGCTAAATTTACTGATTTTTTTAAACTAATATCTAAACATTTAATACATATATTTAAAAATAATAAAAATACAATACAAAAAATGTTAATCATACATATAAAATACATACTAAAATACATAACACTAATATGAATATCGATATTATTAACAACGATATTTTTTCTAATGATATTACTTACTTCGATATTACTAACTTCGATAGTACTTACTTCGATATTTAAAAAAACGGTATTACTTACCTTAAGGTCGATATTCTGGTCAACGATTTTCTTGACATCGATATTCTGTCCCTACGATATTAAAAACTCGATATTACTAAAGGTCGATATAAAAAAATCGATATTTTGACTGTTCATCAAAAAGAAGAAGTAAAGCAAGGAGTGGACCATGTAAGTAATTCTAGAGAAGTGTGAAACGACCAATCACATCACATTCAAGAAGAATTACTCATCGGGCCCCAAACATTGCAAATCCAATTGTGAATCATCACTCACACTCACTCAATATATGACTCATTAGTGCTATAGTTACCTCTTTCGAGCATCGTGGTACACATTTGTCTATTGTATCTCCTCTTTTCCCATGGAAGAAACAAACAATGGCAGTCTTTTAAATTAATGATTTTTACTGGGGATGCCTAGCTAGGGAAGGAATAAAGAAGTATAGCGATGGGAGGCATTGTGTTCATGTCCTTTAAGCAAATGGGGAGGCTTCCTCTGTGCACACTGGTCCAACACCAATTCAGTCCATATATTCGAATAAATGATGAGCTGCATAAGTCAGACACAAAATTTTAAAATGTTCCCCTATCTATATCCATTTTTTCCAAAAACCAAAGCAGTTCGACAATAATGTGACAGTTCAATTGTAGTTTACTCATTCAGGAAAGGACAGGTCATTCTCAAACTCAGGGGGTCTCCCAGAAGTTGGTCAGCTAATGCATTTGAGTCTGACCAATCACCCTCATCCTTTTGTGCTGTTCCAGTAACAGTGTAAGCTTTTTAAGCTATGTTGCATGGGACTTCTAAAGTGCACATTCACCAGCCGGTTTCTTGGCTCTAAAAGCACAAGCAGCAGTGTGAAAACAACAGTTAATCATAGGCTTGTCTGAAAAGCCATGTTTTTAACAGGGTACTGAAATGCTCGCGAGAGGTAGCGGCTCTTATGTTGCCCAGGAAGGAGTTCCAAATGTCATCAGCTAGCACAGTACACCTTGTTCACCCCAATCTTTTCCTATTGAATTTGGGAACCTCTAAGAGATTGCGGTGTGCCGATCTGATATTACACCGGGGGGTTTAATTCCGTATTCTAGAAGCCACAAAGGTGGGGCTTTTACCATGGTGAAATTTAAAGATCATACATTCTCTGAGCAACTGGGAGCCAGTGCAGTTCCGTTAGCAAAGGTTTCGAATGACAGTATCTAGACCAATCTGGCTGCTTAATTTTGGAGGAGCTGCAGTCTTTCACTCAGGCACTTAGGGAGATCTAAGTAGAGAACATTGACTTAATTGAAACAGGATATCACAAGAGCAATTGCAATCTGAATGATGGCTTTGACCGAGAAAAATGTCCTGGTCTTTTTAATTTTGCGGAACTGAAAGAAGCAGGAAGAAGTCACTGCTTAAATCAGAGGCTTCATTGAGAGATCTTCATCGCCAAGAATGCCAAGGTACTTACCCGCTTTTTTTGGAGAAGGAGCAGGACCCAGCTCCTGAGGCCAAAAAGAAGGACTCCAGCAGTGCAATTTATTATTGACCATCACCACCTCAGTTTTAACCAAGTTCAGTTCCAATGATGAGGGTCGGACGTCGGCGCTGATTTTGTTAGATCTGTGCGCTGCGTTCGACACGGTTTCGCATGACATAATGCTGAGACGCCTTGCAGAGGCTGGAATTACAGGTTCGGCTTTGGAGTGGCTGGGCTCATTTCTTCATGAGAGGTCATTCTCGGTCATTGACCCCCCGTTCGCCTCTGGCGAACATCAAGTCAAACAAGGGGTGCTTCAGGGCTCCTCCCTTAGTCCCTTACTGTTCAATATCTATGTTCAGCCTCTAGCAGCAGTTGTCAGCAGTAGGGGCTTGACCATGGTCTCCTACGCGGACGATACTCAGTTGGTGGTGGCACTCTCTAACAACACCGAGCAGGACGCCATCAAGTTTCAGGGCGACCTTGCGGCAGTGGCCGAGTGGATGAACAACAACTGCCTCCAACTGAATTCTAACAAAACTGAGTTTTTGTTAGTGGGTAGGAACCATGGTCGGTGGAGTGATCTTTGGTGGCCTACCAGTCTCGGTAATCGCCCTTCCCATAAACAGGTGAAAAAAAATCTTGGGGTTTGGCTTGACTCTTCCTTAAATTATCAAGTCCAAACAAAAAAAATGGCAGGGACATGTTTTGGTCTCCTTCGGGGGCTTAGACCCCTGTTGGGCCTTTTTGACGCCTCTACCCGTCAGGTCATCATTCAGGTGACGGTTCTGTCTAGACTCGACTATGCCTGCTCCCTCTATTTAGGATCCAACAAAGCGGAGGTCCTAAGGCTGCAAAGAGCACAGAATGCAGCTGCTACAGCACTGTTAGGTTTACGTAAATTCTGTTCTGTGTCCAATGCTATCCGCCGCCTGCACTGGCTACCAGTAGCCTGACGCATTGAATTCAAGGCCTTGTGTATCGCCTTTAAGGTTTTGAAACTGGCCTCACCTCCCATTTTGGCTGACCTTCTGCTACCTTATGCCCCCTCGCGATGCTTCCGCTCACAGGGCCAGCATCTGGTGGTGGTTTCCCTACCCCGTAGAGTTCGGTCGGGTGGCCGCTCCTTTCGGTATAAAGCCGCCATCCTCTGGAACGCACTCCCTGCACAGATCTGTGGCCTTGACAACTATGTGGCATTTAGAAAGGCCATTTAAACCCATCTTTTCCCCGCCTCCTAGTTTTTTTGGCAGGCTTCTTGTTGTGTCTGTCGTTCCTGCATTAGCGCCGGGACGCCCCCTTGCTGGGGTAGCTGTCGCGCTCTACAAGATACGATAACAATTGATGGCAGTTTATCCTGTACCTGATAAAGATCATAGTGCTCTTGGAGAACTCTAAAGAGTTAGGGATATCTTCAAGGTTAAACAATAGCTGCATATCATCGGCATAGTTAAATATTCTTACTTTCGCCTTTGTAGGTCATTTATCAACGGGTGGATGTAAAGACTGAATAAAAGGGGACAGTGGCGGCTCGCAGAGGGAGTGCTGCGGGACAGTGGGGCAGGGCAGGGTATCGGCAGGGTGGGGGTAGTGGAGTCAGACACACGATGGGCAAGAGTACGGTAAGTAAATAAATAAAGAAAACTATTCACCTTGTGCTCGCTGCATTGGTAAGTTGGTTGATTGCTTCCGTAAGGCCCCTGCCGCCTAAACATTCCTGTAATAGTAGCTTTGATTTTTTTCTTTTGTGGTGCCTCCTACAGAGGATACTGCCAGGAAGAACCAAGAGATGGTAGGCACAATGTGCATCCTGTGCTAATAGCTGTATATGGTGATGTATGCATCTGAGTCTGGTGCCATTTGGAGGTTTCTGATGCTGGTGATGCTGGCAAATTGCAGGGGACAGGGTTTCTTTGCGTAAAGCTGTCCTCTTCTTCTTCCGTATCACCTCCATCTATCACCATGATCGAGCTGCTTCCCCCTTCTTATCATCACCACCAGCTACCTTTTTAAGGTGCTTCTCTCACCGTATTGGGTGATGTTTTTTCCTATGGGATGTTTGGCTTCCAGTACCTTAGGGGCCCATTAGGATGGCGGTCAGAAAACCACCCGACTGCCATGGTAGCAGAAAACAACCGCCCGCCAGTACCGCGGCAAAACCGGCGGAACAATTAGGATCAACCGCGCAGAAAAAAATGACCGCGGTGGAACGAGGCAAAGACAAAACGCCCATAGCGGGTGGAGAAGGCCAAAATCTCTCCGCAGTGGTCGGATTTGCGGTGCAAAATCACTAAACCACCGCCATGACAACGGAGACACCGCATGGAAAATGAGGATAACCCCGATGCTGTCACAGTATGTTCCGCTGTTTCCGACCGCCACGGTCGCTAACAGTGATGAATGGGAGCGCCGGCTGAAGAGCTGTAGCATAGCCACCGCTGCGGACGCTCCGTGACAAATATGGTGGTCGACAGGAAAAACTCACAACGAGGCCACAAAGTGGACACAGCAAACCAGCAAACCAGCCATGCACCCAAAACACAGAACACACCCAAATGACACAACCACATGGCAACTACAAAAATACAAATCCCTGGACAACACACATGACAGAAATACCCCATTTGGACACACCCACATAGCTGAGTATAAAACCAGCCCCTTCCCTGACCACAATCCTTTGCAAAACTCCACAGCTGAAGGGCCCAACACCAGAGCACAAAGGAGAGGCGAATCAACACACCATCACTACTCACACCACACACAGCACAATCACCACTTTCACACCTGCATCTCTAACCCCTTTGTACATCACACACCATGGCAACACAGAAAATGCCCAAATTCACAGATAGTGAGTTCACGGTAGATAAGATAAGCAGAGTAGAACCACAAGTGTTTTGTATCCTGGTCCAACAGACACCATTAGCCACAAGAGCACAAATGTGGGCTAGGATAGTCAATAAGGTCAATGCAGTAGGGACCACCCCAAAAACAAAAAAGGAAATCGTGAAGCGGTGGCATGACTTGAAGAAGGTTGTGAAAGAGAAGAGGAGCAAGAACCGTGAGCTGGCTCAGAGGACTGGCAGTGGCCCTCCCATTGCACCCAAAACATTCACTGAATGGGAGGAGAAGGTGCTTGCCATACTGCATCTAGAGAGTCTCACATGAATAGCCGGGGGAGTGCAGGCTGGTAAGTACAAACAAATGTAGACCATTACACAGCTATGTACTGTCCAGCTAAACTACAAAGCCACATCTCAGAGGCCCAACTATATCCATATGCACCACAATATCCAAAACATGTCCCACAGATGTAACATTCACTCCATCTGAATCACCCCAAAGGTAGACAACATTTACAGGGTTTTATGTGTCCAGGCAAACAGCACTACAACTCCCACCATGCCCCCTGTCACACCCCTATGCAGGATGTAGCATTCCCCCTCTCCCAGGAGCAGTTGGAAGCCATTGTAAGGTTCACCCTCACCTAACAGATAGGTATCCATCTTCCCAGGGAGGGCTGTTTGAGGGTGAGAGGCCAGTAACACAACTCCCACCATGCCCCCTGTCCCACCCATGAGCAGGATGGAGCACCCACCCCCCGAAGCATGTGGCAGAGATTGCATTGTTCACATCAAACTAACAGGTAGGTAGCCATCTTATCAGGGAGGGATGTTTGTGGGTGGGAAGACTACTACAACTCCCACCATGCCCCCTGTCCCACCCCTGAGCAGGATGGAAAACCTCCTCGAAGCATGTGGCAGAGATTGCATTGCTCACATCAAACTAACAGATAGGTAGCCATTTTCCCAGGGAGGTCTGTTTGGGGGTGGGAGGCCAGCAACACAACTCCCACCATGCCCCCTGTCCCACACCTGAGCAGGATGGAGCACCCCCCAAAGCATTTGGAAGCCATAGTCTCAATACAAACAAACTAACAGGTAGGTAGACCCCTTCCCTGGGAGGACCGTTTGGGGGTGGGAGGCCTGCACAACAACTCACACTAGGCCCCCTGACCCACCCCTGAGAAGGATGGAGCACTCTCCCCACCCTGAAGCATTTGCCAGCCATTAAATGGTTCACACTCACCTAACAGATAGGTAGATATTTTTCCGCAGAGGGCTGTTTGGGGGTGGGAGGCCAGCAACACAACTCCCATCATGCCCCCTGTCCCACCCCTAAGCAGGATGGAGCCACCCCAGAAGCATGTGGCAGAGATTGCATTGCTCAAATCAAACTAACAGGTAGGTAGCCATCTTAACAGGGAGGGGTATTTGGGGGTGGGAAGAATGCACTACAACTCCCACCATGCCCCCTGTCCCACACCTGAACAGGATGGAACACTCCACACCCAGAATCATTTGGAAGCTATTGTCTCACTACAAACTAACTAACAGGTAGGTAGACCTCATCCCTGGGAGGCCTGTTTGGGGGTGGGAGGCCTGCACAACAACTCACACCAGGCCCCCTGACCCACCCCTGAGAAGGATGGAGCATTCCCCCCACCCAGAAGCACTTGCCAGCCATTGAATGGTTCACACTCACCTAACAGATAGGTAACTATTTTCCCAGGGATGGCTGTTTGGGGGTAGAAGGCCAGCAACACAACTCCCACCATGCCCCCGTCCCACCCCTGAGCAGGATGGAGCATTCCCCCAGAAGCATGTGGCAGAGATTGCATTGCTCACATCAAACTAACAGGTAGGTAGCCATCTTAACAGGGAGGGGTGTTTGTGGGTGGGAAGACTGCACTACAACTCCCACCATGCCTCCTGTCCCACACCTGAACAGGATGGAGCACCCCCCCCAGAAGCATTTGGAAGCCCTTGTCTCACTACACACAAACTAACAGGTAGGTAGACCCCTTGCCTGGGAGGGCCGTTTGGGGGTGGGAGGCCTGCACAACAACTCACACCAGGCCCCCTACCCATCCCTGAGAAGGATGGCGCACTCCCCCACCCAGAAGCATTTGCCAGCCATTGAATGGTTCACACTCACCTAACAGATATGTAGCTATTTTCCCAGGGAGGGCTGTTTGGGGGTGGGAGGCCAGCTACACAACTCCCACCATGTTCCCTGTCCCACCCCTGAGCAGGATGGAGGCCCCCCAGAAGCATGTGGCAGAGATTGCATTGCTCACATCAAACTAACAGATAGGTAGCCATCTTCCCAGGGAGGTCTGTTTGGGGGTGGGAGGCCAGCAACACAACTCCCACCATGCCCCCTGTCCCACACCTGAGCAGGATGGAGTACCCCCCCAGAAGCATGTGGCAGAGATTGCATTGCTCAAATCAAACTAACAGGTAGGTAGCCATCTTAACAGGGAGGGGTGTTTGTGGGTGGGAAGACTGCACTATAACTCCCACCATGCCCCCTGTCCCACACCTGAGCAGGATGGAGAACCCCCCCAAAGCATTTGGATGCCATTGTCTCACTACAAACAAACTAACAGGTAGGTAGACCCCTTCCCTGGGAGGGCTGTTTGGGGTCGGGAGGCCTGCACAACTCACACCAGGCCCCCTTGTTCCCCAGCTCATCAAGAAGGAGCACTCCCTCCCACCCAGATGCATGTGTCAGCCATTGCACTGTCCACTTCAAACTAACAGGTAGGTAGACCTACACCACACACACACACACACACACACACAGAGATGTGTCACTAATCCAACCCAAATGTGAAAAAATAACAGGTAAGTAGCCAGTACATGCACCCAGCCCTTCCTCTCAAAACGCATGGTGTCATATGACAAGACCAGCCCTCTCATTGCACAAATATACACACCAATACCATTGCCACTCACAGTGTGCAGACAGCTAAGCAAATTAAACTGTTACAGCAACCAAAGTGTAGCACAACAATTAACATGCTGAGGAAGGTCTGCACAATCATGCACAGCACTGAATGCCATGTGTAAGTGCCATGTGGCCAGAGCATCAAGGACCACATGAAAACAAAGAAAGCATGGTTGTTGGTCCAAATTCAGATTTGCACATGACATGAAAAAGGTTTGCATGAGATAACAATGGCCAGTTCTTGCTCAGATGTTACGTCAGCCAGGGCAGAGTAATCAACAAAGAGGCGTCACAGAAAATCTAGATGGCAATATGTCCCTTTAATCACAAAACATACATGTGGCAAATGGTAAGTTTTGACACCTCACACCATGGACAAGAAATACATGTACCTCAACATCATCTCAGGAGGCACAGTTGTGCACATACAAACAATGTGATGATTAGTCAACTGTGTGATGTACAAACAGTGAATAATACACAGCTAACACCAAGCTTGCGGGGTGCACTACAATGACCATTTCCCATCTGTCCCACAGCTGACCAAGAACTGACTGCAGAGGACAACACTAGCAACCTGCAGAGCCAGTCTCACCCCCTGGAACATGGACTCTCGGATGTTGACTCCCGGGATTCAGAGGTCGAGGAGCTCCGAGCCGGCCCATCTGGTATGCCAGGGCGCAACCGGTCCCAGGACCCCATCATCCCCCTACCACATCTGCAGCAACACCAACAGCTACGCAGACCCCTGCTGTTACGGCCTGTGCATCCTCCACCACCACCACCACCAGTGGTGCCTGCAACACCCCCCCTATCACAGAGGATGACCACCCCACACCACCAACTGAGGAGGGCAGGGAGAGGATGCGGGTACCTACAGTGGTGAGGCAACAGGCCCGTGGCAGCAGGGCAGGTGGAAGGGGCAGGGTCACTCACAGACAACCAGAGCCTGGGACCGAAGCCCTGGACAACATAAACAGAGTCCTTGGGGCATATGAACGGGCACAGGGACGAACAGCCGGTCAGAGGAAGATTCCTGTGAGCTCCTCCTGATTATGAGGTCCATGGACACCCGCATGGGACAAATTGTGAACCTCTTGGGCCAGCTAGTGGCGGTACTGAGGGACAGCCCTGCACCACAAATAACACCTCTACCTCCTCTTGCTGGGCTGCAGGATGACAGTTCAACATCCTCCTCTGAGGCCACAGAGAGGGGTGAGTCCTCAGACCCCACTGGCCCTGCAGCAGAGGCCCACCCTGCCAAGCGACGAAGGGGCCGTCCCAATAAATCCCTGGGAGTATCCCGTGACCAAGCACCTGCCAAAAGTCAGGCATGGAGCCAGCCATGATGGCAACCCTCTTCACTACTGCATTGACTTTTTGGACTGTCCTTTCCCACACTGCATTGTAAAGGGCATCTGTCTGTTGGACTGGGTCACCACATCAATGTGGTGACTACTCGATTCTCTCATTTACCATAACTGTCAACTCACTGCTTCACTTATCACCCCAATGTAAATGTTCCCCCTCACCATTGTAAATAAATATTCCTTACACACATGTTGTTGTTTCTGCTCCGTCTTTATTCCAGGATGCGCAGTCTTCACCATGAGCACAATGTACCAGGAGTATGGAATGTATGTAGTCAAGGAGAGGCTGAAGGGAGCTAGGAAAAACAACAGAACAACATTCATTAGTCTGAGGGGCGCTAGGTGGCGCTGGACCGTCATGGCCGCGCTTTAGTGAGGCTCTCGCCAGCCGGGCGACAATAAACCCTACAGCACCATCCTACAGGCCAGTTACCGACATCCAAACAACACCAATGGACGGCTAAAGGTCGCGGGTACACTCGGTGTGAGTTCCAGGTCCGTGGGCGTCTTGGCGGTGAAGATATTACCCGTTGCGGACGGGGCAGCGTGAGGAGCGGACCGTCGGAGCGGAGGCTCCCAGCAACGCGAGACCGGGGATTCATCGGGCCCTGCGAGCCGCGGGGGAGTTGTGGACTGTGGCTGACGCGGCGGACGCTCTGCTGGACAGCCGAGGTGGGCCCGGACGTCCCTCTCCCTGCATCGCGACTGCCGGTGCCTACCTGAGGTGCCGGGCGTTCTGGGAACGCTGAAGGGACCTCGCTGCATCGGGGCTGCGGACGCGGCGCGTGTAAGTGCCCTGCCCGCCCGGCTGGACCGCACTGAGGCGGAGGAGCGCGCTTCTGGGCCCGTGGGTCGAGGGGGTGCCGTGGCCGGGGGCACCGGGAGCTGCATCGAGGTGGGGGCTGGTGGCAGAACCCCTCCACTGACGCTAAGAGGTGGCTGCGCCCCTTGCCTGACGATCGTCTCTTCTGGGCCTGGCTTGGTGCATCCCCCGGTCGGCGCCTCGTGGCCTGCGGAGCGGAGTGGCGCGGCCCTGTCCTTGCGGGGGCTGAGGAGGTGCTGTGGCTGCACGGGGCGCCTTGAAGCCAAGCTGAGCTGCAGAATCCTGGCGGATAGAGGGGACTGGTCATCTGATGAGCTGGTGTTAGCACTGCGGACTGTGGCTGACCCCTCGAATTGGTGCTCACGTGGTCACATACAACATTGAACTCACCTGGCGGACTAACTCTTGGAGATCTGGGCTCTCGTCTGAGGCCGCCATGGGCAAATCGGACGCAAAACAAGCGACGCTGCAGTTCAACCCCCCCAAAAAGAAAACACGCGCGCTGCCCGCGGAGAGTGGAGAGTCGTGTCCCAGCGAGGAGGAGGAGGTGGACTGGAAAACTACCCTTCTCGGCATGCAGAAGAGCTTAACGTCCATTGACACCAAAATTGACAATATGAACACGCGCCTGGAGGCGGTGGTACACCGGCTGGACCAACACGGAGAGCGCCTGAAAGAGGCGGAGGGCCGAATATCGGAGCTGGAGGATGGAGCAGTGGCTGGGGCAACTAAGTTGACGCAGATGGACCGGCTGCTCAAGGTCATTGCCGACAAAAATGAAGATTTAGAGGCACGCTCCCGACGGAACAACGTTCGCCTGATTGGCCTTGCGGAGTCCAGCGGTGGGGGCCGTATGGAGGATTTCATTGAGCGGCTGCTGATCGATAAATTTGGAAGGGACTCTTTCTCGCCACAGCTGGTGGTGGAGCGGGCCCACCGCTCCTTGGGGCCTCGTCCGGTCCCTGGTGCCCCACCGCGCCCTGTCATCATCAAATTTCTGAATTACAGGGATCGGGACGCCGTACTGCGCCTGGCCAGGGAGAAACAACCGATCCTGCATGAAAACGTCACCATTTCATTCTACCCGGATTTTACCCAGGCAGTGCAGGATGCCCGTCGGAGGTTTACAGGAGTAAAAAAGAAACTACAGCAACGAGACATTCCTTACTCCATGCAATATCCAGCCAAGCTCAAGGTCACCCATCATGGCAAGCCCCTCTTTTTTGGCAATCCGCAACAGGTGGAGGACTTCTTGAAAGAACAGCCTTCTGCGACCCCTCGGCGACGCAGTCCTGTGACGGGATCGGGCTCCAGCTCTCCGACGTCTGCACCGGACTGATGAGTACCACTGTTCTGGTTCATGTTCTGTCTCTTTCCCCCTTCATGTGCCTGTCTTTCTTCCTTGGCACTGCCAGCCCCCCCTCGCTCTTGCTTCCTCTCTCTGGAGTGACCTGTACTTTGGCTGTGGAGCTGGGGAGGATGATGCTTTTGAGAGGGACCATTTCCGTTGGCCCAGTAAGGGACTGCCTTGGCCTTTCGCCCTCTCTCTAGGATGTGAGAGATGAACAGACTTTACTGTTTGGGGACCCGTATGTGCTGTCACGTACTGTTAACAGGGTACTGGTCTGGACATTGATGACGGGATTTGCCCTGGCATTCCCCCCCTGTCCCACTTGAACTCCTCCCCCACTGGGGTGATGGTGTGGTGGGTGAAAAAAAGGGGATTGGGAAAGGCGGGTCCGGCACACCGGCGAGTCCCCTAGAGGGTATACCCCACTTTTGCGTATATGTTTGTTGTAAAGGATGGGAGGGGGTCTAAATTCCGGCAGGATTGGGCTGCAGTGGTGGGAGGGGGTGGGATGGGGGTTGGGGATGTCCGACATGATTGGGATGTCGGTGTGGGTGGGGGGTTAGGTTTTCTAGGGACTGTTTTGGGGTTGTTGTTGTTCTTCAGCATGAGCACTGCGTACTTACTTGTTGAAATAGCACAGCGTGCCACCCTTTTTCGACCAATACATCTATGGCCTTGCTGCCAGATGCGCCCCTTAACCCATAATTCATTTATCGGCACAAATGACCCGCACCACACGCACTGAGCTGGGGGGGGGAGGACTTCTCACTGCTATTACCTGGAATGTACGTGGCCTGGGGGATCCAAGGAAACGGAGGCGAATCTTGGGTGCCTTAGACAGGTTGCAGGCTCAGGTTGTATTTCTTCAGGAGACTCACATGGACCCCCTTCGCAATGCCACCTTCGCTGCCAGATGGGCTGCCCACTCACTTCATGCGCCATACTCGTCTTATGCGAGAGGCACTACTATCCTAGTTAAAAGGGGAGTTCCCTATGTTCCCATAGGCACCACCACGGATCGCGAGGGTCGTTATTGTATGGCGTGGGGTAGGATAGGTATCGAGACCATCACCCTTGCCTGCTCTTATGGCCCCAACTGCGACAACCCGAGCAGTTTCATTGCTCTCTGGAACAAGATTAGAGAAGTGGGATCCACACACCTCATTTGGGGGGGAGATTTCAACGCTATTTTAGACCCCACTTTGGATAGGTCGAACCCATCTATGCACCACTACACTAATACACACAGATACCTAAGGGACATCTGCGACACCCATGATGTCGTGGATACCTGGCGACACTTACACCCGACTTCTTTGGAAGGCACGCACTGGAATAGTGCACATGCAACTTGGGCCAGACTAGACTACATTATGGTGAATAGGGCCCTGGCCCCCTCCCTGGTGGAGGTGCGACATGTGGGCCGTACGTACTCCGATCACTCTCCGGTACTGGCCAAGTTCCGTCTACCCGAAATAATGGGTAAGCCTCGGACTTGGAGACTCCAGCCCACTATCTTACTTGATGAACTGTTTCGAATCGAATTGGGTCAAGAGCTAGAAGATTTCCTATCCCGTAACAAGGGAACGGTAGACCGGGCGGCCACTCTCTGGGAGGCGCTAAAGGTCACAATACGGGGCTTCTGCATTTCCAAGAGCTCCGGGGTACTAAGGACCTTGCGAGATACATTACGCAAACTTGAAACTACACTCCACACCCTAGAACATAGCCCAGACTACGCCAATAATACAGATGCGCAGGCAAAGTACCGCGAGACGCTATCGGACTACATGTCCACCGCTGAAAGAGAGGTAAATTTCCGGGGCAAGTACTTTAAAGCTCGTACGTACGGGGAAGGGGAACGACCCGGTAAATCTTTGGCAGGAGCGGTCCGCCCACCGCGAGGCTCTAATTTTGTGCTGGAGCTAAAGGGGGAGGATGGGACTCCCATACATGACACGCACTCGCTTCTGGCGGCCTTCACTACACACTATTCCACGCTATACTCTACTACTAGGGTCGGTGCACTGGACATGGACGATTACCTTCGGGAGCTCACACTGGGATGGCTCTCTGACCGTCAACAGGAGTTCCTGGCAGAGCCGATCGGCCTGGAGGAGGTTAGAGATGCGATCAAACAGATGGCTCCGGGAAGGGCCCCTGGCCTGGACGGGTTGCCCATGGATTTCTACAAGGCGTATATGGATATCCTTGCTCCGTTGCTCCGGGAGGTCTACATGGAAGCGCATGAATCGGGCACGCTTCCTCCGTCAATGCAGGAGGCACTGATCACCTCCTTGTTGAAGCCTGGGAAGCCGCCTCAGTGTTGCGACTCGTACCGCCCTCTCTCGTTAATCAATTGTGGCGCCAAAATCCTGACTAAAATACTAGCTAACCGGTTGCAGTTGTTGCTGGGAGGCCTGGTGTTATCAGATCAAGCAGGATTCGTCCCTGGCAGGGCCACTTCCAATAATCTCCGGACGCTATTCTCCATCCTGCATAATGTAGACCCGGAGTTGCCATTGGTGGCGGTTTTTTTGGACGCCACCAAGGCCTTCGACTCTCTGGAATGGGACTATCTCCACTGTATTTTGCGCAACATGGGCATGCCGCTGGGCTTCACGCGCTGGATAGATCTCCTGTATGACCGGCCGGTTGCTAGGGTGGGGTTGAATGGGCACATATCGGACGCTTTTGTGGTGTCGCGGGGTACCCGGCAGCGTTGCCCACTATCTCCGCTGCTGTTTGCGGTGGCGATGGAACCTCTGGCGGCCCGGCTCCGCCAACATCACCGAGACAAGGCACTGCGCTGTCTTCAGCGAGAGGTCCTCATCTCCCTGTACGCGGATGACATCATGCTCTACATACGTGATCCCACTACCAACCTCAACCCTATCCTCCGTGAGTTTATTCGCTTCGCGGGTATGTCTGGTATCCATATCAATTGGGGAAAATCCACTATATTTCCCCTGACTGCGGCCGCTCAGCCTTTCCCTCTGGACTACCCTCTATGGTGGGAGATGGATGAGGTTCGCTACCTGGGCATACTTCTCTCCCATGACCGAGAAGAGCTAATGCGGATGAACTATGGCCGTGCGTTTGACTATATCCAGGCATGCGTGTCTCGATGGATCACGCTGCCCCTCTCCTTTGCGGGCCGCGCTTCCTTAATTAAGATGGTGGTTCTTCCGAAACTCCTGTACCTTTTCATGAATATCCCATATTACCCTGGCAAGTCCTTCTTTCGTCTCTTGAGGTCTGAGCTCATTCGCCTGGTCTGGGGGGGGAGGAGGCCGCGTCTTCGTTGGGAGGTGTTGACTCGTCCATTCGTGCAGGGAGGGCTCGACCTCCCGGACTTTGAGATGTATTATCATAGCGCGCAGGCCCACTACATTCATCACTGGATTCGCCCCATGCCCTTCCTGCCGCAGACGGCTGTGGAACATTGGCTGGTTGCTCCTATCCCACTGGAGGGAGCGATACTCAGTACACCAGAGACACATACGGCATACCGCTCCACGATTTCGAGTTCCATTCTGGCGTGGCGATACATTGCGAAGGTGGCACGCGCACCGCTGCTTTATTCTCCACTGCTTCCTCTGGCATACCATCCCCGGTTGCCCCTTTTACAGGAACAACTGTTTAAAAACTTTATGGCCAAATTCCACATTACAACATGGGGGGACCTCTATCATGACGGACAATTCCGTTCCCAATCTCACATGTTCGCTCACTTTGCACCCACTTTCATGGACACCTTCCTATATGTCCGGCTTCATAGTGGTATTCGAGCAGTGACAGGGGAGTTTCCTAGTGAGCCACCCACGTTGGAACCCTTGCATCGGCTACTCAAGGCTACCATTCCGGCACACGCAGTCTCTACCCTATACCACTCGCTACGCACTACACCAGACTCCTTGCCTTGCAGGGCACGTACCAAATGGGAGGAAGACCTAGGACTGCCCATAGATGACGAACTCTGGAGCTACTGCTGCTTACAAACTGAACAGATCTCCTCCAGTAGCAGGTTCAGGGTGATCCATTATAGGTTCTTACATAGGCTCTATTGTACTCCAGCACACATGCATAGGGTGGGCCTCCGAGAGGATGATCTATGCTGGCGCTGCCGCGCTCCGGGGGCGGACTTCCTTCACATGACGTGGGGATGCCGGGAGATTGCCGACTATTGGCAACAAGTGTATTCCGGCGTTTCGGAAATGATAGATGTCCCACTGGCACCCTCTCCGACGCAGGCACTCCTGGGTTATACAAAAACTATACGAAAACCGTTCCGCAGATTTGCCACTATCGCCCTTCTTATGGCGAAACGTCTGATAGCCTGCAGATGGGGACGGGGCAGGGCTCCCAAATTCAAGGATTGGATTGGTGATATGGTACACTGTCAGGATACTTTACTTCGATATGCTGAACTTCTGCCTTCCGCTTCTAAGCCAAATGACATCTGGGGTCCCTTACAGGCATATCTGTTGTCACACCCACGGCCATAGCGGGCCTTCCTACCAGCTTACCCCTTAACCTTCCTAGACACCGCTCCTGCGGTGGTGGCCCACCTTCTGTCCCTCGGCCAGGCAACACACGGGGCTGAGAGGTGAGACGGTCATTGTGCACGATTACGAGGCACCTCTATACCATTGCTGCATGTTATTGTGGGTGGACTGTTTCAATGCAAAGTACTCCGTGGTTGATGGGTGGTGGTCATTCATGCTGGCATGCTAATTATCCTGCTTCTTATGCCGCAGCCGGCCCCTGGAGGGTTGTAGGCAGGCAGCTGTGTTTAACATTCATTTTCCTTCTCGTATCAAGCCGCCGGCCACAGGTTGGTTGTAGGCATGGGGCTGTGTATTTCGTATTCATGCTGAATAAAGGTTTTGAAAAAAAAACAAGAAAAAAAAAACATTCATTAGTCTGGGTGTGGCATCATAGACATCACACAACACTTACCATCAAGCTAATCCAACAAGCACACATCACAATGAGAAACAAGTGCCAACATATACATCCTGTAGTAGATCCAAACTACCCTGTCCCAGAAACATTGTCAGCCACCACTGAGTCAACAACTGGCTGCAGTCACAAAGCTCACATACACCTTCACAACAACAGCAACATCATCAGACAATGGGTCCGTTGTACATTGTCACTCACCTTCAAGTGAAGTAGCGGTTGATGAGCTGTTGACTCAGGTCAACACCTTCTTCCTCTCCGCTGTCCTCATCACTGGACATGGGTTGGTTTGCAGGCAGGGCCTTTGCTGCTCATCAGCATCCAGGAGCGGGGGATCTCCTTGTGAATGGCTAGGTTGTGGAGCATGCAGCATGCCACTACAATCTGACACACCTTTTTAGGCGAATACATGAGGGAACCTCCGGTCTTGTCCAGGCAGCGAAAGTGTGACTTGAGGAGACCAAAAGTACCCTCCACCACACGACTTGTCCTCCCATGGGCATCATTGTAGCGGACTTCAGCTGGTGTCCTGGGATTCCGCAGTGGGCTCAGCAACCAAGGCCGGTTGGGATATGCAGAGTCACCTAGGTGTGAGGAACACAGAGAAACCTTGTAATGTCACTGTGGCAGAGGACTACATGTCACACACACAGCACGCTATTTGACTGCATACTCACCCACAATCCATGCACGCTCAGGAAGCATATTAGTAATCACAATAGGGCAACCCACTATTCCCCAAGGAATTGGGTAGATTAATTAAATACAATAGGTACCTTGAGGATTTATTTAGTAACAATTAATTAGTTAATTGGGAAGTCACAAAGTGATCTTAATTTCCTTAAACTCAAGCAAAAAAAGGAAGAAGGGGAAAACTCATACAGTGCAATAATACAAAAGTTCATTCAAAGTTTTTTTACCAAAAATAAATTTGTATTTTCAATTTCTGAAGTAGTGAAACAATACACTTTACATTTCATGTACGGCAACATAAAACTACTGTCTTCTTTGCAATCTTACTAGCAGTAGTTAATGACATTTCTTACATACAAGACAGAGCCCACCACATGTTTGGCCAGGCAATGAACTTAATTCATACAAACTTAAAGAATTTTTTAGGCCACCAATGCCTCTTAGTTATGTAAGAAAATGTCGCAGCGTCGACGTTTCGGTCTCACTCTTGAAGAACAATCACAGAGACCATCCTCAGGACCGAAGTTGCACCATGAATTGCAATGTGAAATTCAGCCTGTTCTAGAACTTTTGAACAGCGTATGTACAGCGTTCCTTGAGAAACAATCCGGCAATTAATAGCCGACAAGACGGCAATACTCGTCTTCTCCGTAAATTTAATTCACCTTCTGATTCAGGCAGCTCCGAGTTCTGCCTCTCACTCCCCAGGTCAGTCGAGCACCGGATGCACGCTGGTTACGAGATTTAAGCTGCAGAAAGCAGATTAGCCATCGTCTGTGGTACAATGCTGTTACGCATGATGTATGAGTCATGGGCTAGGCCGGGAAATTTGGCACACATGTGTGAGTTGATCATATCCGCCTGGCACACCACGTGCACGCTGATGGAATGGAAATGTTTACGATTCCTGCAGATGTGCTCACATGCCTGTGGTTGAATTAGCCCAACATGGGTGCAATCAATGGCACCAACAACATGGGGGATGTGTCCAAGGGCTTAAAAATCTACCTTCACAGCCACCAATTTAGGCCCCCTAGGGAAATGGATATAGCTGACCTTGGAGATCATCATAGCGGACAGGACATCACGCAGCACCATGCTGAATATAGGTTGCGACATGCCACCTGCGCTGGACACCGTGTGCTGGAATGATCCATGACAAAAAAATGCAGGGCCGCCATCACCTTAGACGTTGGGGTGAAAGCTGTTGGATATGTTCTGCGAGGCTGCAGGTGGGGCTCCAACATATCACAAGGGTTCTTTAGGGTGACTCTATCGAGACAGAATTTCCAGATGATCTCCTCAATCTACATGTCTGCCAGCACTGTGAAGGGACGATGCAGATTTGGTCTCCTCCTAGTTGAAATGAAAGTGGACACATGTCAATGCAATACACCATGAGATGTGCACAACATCTTACGTTTTGACTGACACAACACCAACAATGACTGTCATCCAGTAGCGGTCCGTGGAGGGAGTTCAGTGGGGCAGTGAGGCGGAGCGGGGGAGGGGCAGGGTGGGGAAATGTAAACACCGGAATACGGATGAACGGAGGTAAGTACACATTTAAATAAATAAAACGAATTTCGTTGCGCGCGCTGCATCGCATTTAAGATGCAACACTGCGGTAGCGCCTGCCTGGCCCCTGCGGTGTGTCACCGCCATGACCATGCCCCTACACCCAATGGGAACCGCAATCGCGGTAGCCTAATGCAATTTTGAAAATGGTGGTAGGCGTACTCCACCACCGCGGAGCCGGTCATTGGATGCATTTGAAAAAGGCAGACCTGGAACACCAATTGCAGCAGCCTAGAACCACTGAAACGACCCTAGGGGGCTATATATGTGTGGGAGAGAGCCTCCCATTGCCACAGCTCACAGAGCCTGCTGCCTGAGACCCCTCACCTGCTGCTGCTGCCTCTAGGGACTGCTGCCTGCCCCCCCTCAACACCAACTGCTGCTGTCACCTGGCCACAGTAATGGCGAGGACTGAGAATGTCCGGGCCAGTCCCTTCACCAGCGAGGAGCTGGAGGTCCTGGTGGACGAGGTGCTCACACAATATCCAAGGCTATATGGTGCCCCAAATGTCATGGTAAGTCTTCAACAGTGTGAGTGAGAGTGCAGGGAGGGGCACACATGAAGTTCAGCTGCTGCAGTATGTTCCTGAGAGTGGAGGGTTTGTCATGCTCTGCCTAGCATGCTTTCTCCAGGGGGAAGGGGTGTGTGGCCTATTTTACACGTTTCCCTGCCTGCGCATCAAGATTTCAGGGACATGTATTGTCTTGTCACCCATACAGTGACGTAGCAAGTTGGTAATGCAGGAGTCAGGACAGTGATTGGTTGTGTTAATGGCTGTGTGGGTCCCTGTTGTCCTTCTCTGTGTGAACCCACCTGGCCTGCACAGTCACTGCTCAGTCTGACAAGGACACATCACTGAATGTGCAGAGTGTTACATGTGTCTTTTTCATTGCTCTCCATCAATGAGCCATCTCAGTCCTGTAGATTGCACATGACAGGCCTTGTGAGAAGGGTGTGGGTTTGTGAGATAATGTCCCTCAATGTGACCTTCATGACTAAGCCTGGGCGTTGAACTACGCTCCGTTCGTGGAGCTTGCGAAGTTTAGGTAACATTGCGATACGCGTAGAGCGCGAAGTTGCAGATTGCTACGCAATCTAGCGCGTAGCATAGTAGTTTTGCTTCCTCGGGGGCTCAAAATTCATTGTCGCGCACGCGGTAACATCTTACCGTGATTCTGCGATCGCCAACTTGCTTTTCTGTCCTTTCACGAGCGCCACGAGATTTGTAATATGGTTGCCCAAGCCCACGAGAGTGTGCGAATGTGAACACGTCATTCGGGCGCGCGAGCTGACTTACGGCGGCTGTCTTGGTAAGATCGTGATCCCGAACATGCAAAAACTACAATCTGGCGAAGAATATCTCTCGAGCTTCATAAAACCTTCTCTAAAATGATCATTTTGCTCAGAAAAACTCCTCAGATTGTGATTTTGCTGTAGTCTTTTGTGTAAGGAGGAGTCCTTTCATTTTTTTAACTCTTTTTTTCAAGAGGAAGGAAGTGCCCCTGAGTCTACAACTTCCTGTTCCTGTCCAGCAGGCTCCTCCCAGTGCTTTGTGCATGTGCAGTTCACTTTCATTTGGATTTGGAGCTGGAAGGATCACTTTTTTGTCTGTCTGCTGCATCATACCATTGGATTGGATTTATTTGAGGACTTTTTGATTTGAGATTTAATTTACTACAAGTAAGTTGGAGAATTGGTGTGTTTGTTTCATTGGGGCTTGTTTGTACCTACATTTTTCTGGGATTTTCATTGTTTTTAAAAATTATTGTTGTGGCGGGTGGCCTGTACTTTCAATAGGGGCCTAGTTGTTTTTCTCTGCAATTTCAGCCAGTAGGGTACCCATGGGTCCATGTTTCGTGGTGTCTGTAGAATTTCAACATCATGTAGGGCATGGATGGCATAGGAATTTGAAATGCTAAATGTGGCTGTGGTGTATTTCACTGTTGGTGTGTGTGTGTGTGTGTGAAATACCTTTGTTGGATGTGTGTGCTTGATGTGTAACTTCTTTGCAATCCTTTCGTAGCCCTGTTGATTTTCATTTTTGTATTAAAGCTGTGTTGTTTAGCAGGCCTCCTTTGTCCGGTCATATATTATAGGCCTGCTTCAGTTCATTGTTTTCCATGGCCTGTTGTAACTGTGAGTGCCCATGTGGCTTGTGGCAATTTTGTGGTGGTAGTTTAGTAGTGTGTGCTTCTTTTTCCATAAAGGCCTGCATTTCTTTTCTTCGTTCCCCTTGGCTTATGCTTGTTGTTGTTGTGTCCTCCAGGCCATGTGTGTGGCGGCCATTTTGTGAAGGCAGGCATTGTGCTTTTGCCATAGGCTTACATTGACTGTTCCAAGCTTGTGGCCTAGTCTGCCAGTAAGCCCAGAGGTAGTCAGCCTCAAATCTTTGGTGCGTTATTTAAATTTACAGTTTGTGTTGTCTGTTGATTTTTTTTTACACCATGGATGGCTTTTGATTTTATTGCAAAAGGTGTTTTTTGGGGTGGAATAGCAGTTTTTGGGTGTGTGTTAAATAAATAGGGCTTTTCAGCCAGTAGGTAACCCTAGGGATTCAGCTCG
The DNA here is from genome assembly GCF_964204655.1 of Triturus cristatus. Classification (NCBI taxonomy): domain Eukaryota; kingdom Metazoa; phylum Chordata; class Amphibia; order Caudata; family Salamandridae; genus Triturus; species Triturus cristatus. The sequence continues at coordinate 895,647,442 of NC_140588.1, forward strand.
CGTCCTTTCGGTAACTCTGCACAGCGCGACAACGCGTACTTACAGTTGTCGTCATTTTCGCGCTCTCAATATACGTGTTCGCGCACGCGATAAAGGCTTTTTGTACAGTTCACGATCCCGAACACGCAGCATTTGCAATCTCGCAAACAATATCTCGCGAGCAACATAAATCCTTCTCGAAAACGCTGATTTTGTGCATTTTGCTAAAAAACACTCCTCAGGTTGTCATTCAGCTGTAGTTTTGGAGCACGGAGTCACTTTTATTTAAAGAAAATATATTTTTATGAGAGGAAGTAAGTTCCACAGACACTACAACTTCCTGTTCCTGTCCTTTGTAATCCCTTTTTGGTTATTATTGTGGTGGGTGGCCTGAGCATGTGTGTGGCGGCCATTTTAGGAAGGCAGGCATTGTGCTTTTGCCAGAGGCGTACATTGACTGTCTTCCATATCTTGTTGTTGTGGGTGTGTGGCGGCCATTTTGTGGAGCCATCCAAGCAGTGTGCTTGCTTTTGCCATTCTATTCCAAGCTTGTGGCCTAGTCTGCCAGTAGGCCCAGAGGTAGTCATCCTCAAATCTTTGGTGCATTATTTAAATGTACAGTTTGTGTTGTCTGTAGATTTTTTTTTTACACCATGGATGGCTTTGAATTTAATTGCAAAAGGTGTTGTTTGGGGTGGGATAACAGTTTTTGGGTGTATGTTAAATAAATAGGGCTTTTCAGCCAGTAGGTAACCCTAGGGATTCAGCTCGCGTCCTTTTGGTAACTCTGCACAGCGCGACATTGCGGACTTACAGTCTTCGTCATTTTCGCGCTTTCAATATACGTGTTTGCGCACACGATAAATCCTTTTTGTACAGTTCGCGATCCCGAACACGCAGCGTTTGCATTCTGGTAAACAATATCTCGTGAGCAACATAAATCCTTCTCGAAAACGCTGAGTTTGTGCATTTGGCTAAAAAAACTGCTCAGGTTGTCATTCAGCTGTAGTTTTGGAGCACGGAGTCACTTTTATTTTTTTAAAAAATATTTTTATGAGAGGAAGTAAGTTCCACAGACACTACAACTTCCTGTTCCTGTCCTTTGTAATCCCTTTTTGGTTATTATTGTGGTGGGTGGCCTGAGCATGTGTGTGGCGGCCATTTTAGGAAGGCAGGCATTGTGCTTTTGCCACAGACTTACATTGACTGTCTTCCATTTCTTGTTGTTGTGGGTGTGTAGCGGCCATTTTGTGGAGCCATCCAAGCAGTGTGCTTGCTTTTGCCATTCTGTTCTAAGCCTGTGGCCTAGTCTGCCAGTACGCCCAGAGGTAGTCATCCTCAAATCTTTGGTGCATTATTTAAATTTACATTTTGTGTTGTCTGTTGAATTATTTTTTTACACCATGGATGGCTTTGGATTTTATTGCAAAAGGTGTTTTTTGGGGTGGAATAGCAGTTTTTGGGTGTGTGTTACATAAATAAGGCTTTTCAGCCAGTAGGTAACCCTAGGGATTCAGCTCACGTCCTTTCGGTAACTCTGCACAGCGCGACAACGCAGACTTACAGTTGTTGTCATTTTCGCGTTCTCAATATACGTGTTCGCGCATGCGATAAAGCCTTTTTGTACAGTTCGCGATCCCGAACACACAGCATTTGTAATCTGGCAAACAATATCTCGCGAGCAACATAAATCCTTCTCAAAAACGCTGATTTTGTGCATTTTGCTAGAAAAAACTCCTCAGGTTGTCATTCAGCTGTAGTTATGGAGCACGGAGTAACTTTTATTTTCTTAAAAATATTTTTATGAGAGGAAGTAAGTTCGACAGACACTACAACTTCCTGTTCCTGTCCTTTGTAATCCCTTTTTGGTTATTATTGTGGTGGGTGGCCTGAGCATGTGTGTGGCGGCAGCCATTTTAGGAAGGTAGGCATTGTGCTTTTGCCATAGGCGTACATTGACTGTCTTCCATATCTTGTTGTTGTGGGTGTGTGGCGGCCATTTTGTGGAGCCATCCAAGCAGTGTGCTTGCTTTTGCCATTCTATTCCAAGCTTGTGGCCTAGTCTGCCAGTAGGCCCAGAGGTAGTCATCCTCAAATCTTTGGTGCATTATTTAAATGTACAGTTTGTGTTGTCTGTTGATTTTTTTTTTACACCATGGATGGCTTTGGATTTAATTGCAAAAGGTGTTTTTGGGGTGGGACAGCAGTTTTTGGGTGTATGTTAAATAAATAGGGCTTATCAGCCAGTAGGTAACCCTAGGGATTCAGCTCGCGTCCTTTCGGTAACTCTGCACAGCGCGACATTGCGAACTTACAGTTTTCGTCATTTTCACGCTCTCAATATACGTGTTCGCACAGGCGATAAAGCCTTTTTGTACAGTTCGCGATCCCGAACACGCAGCATTTGCAATCTGGCAAACAATATCTCGCGAGCAACATAAATCCTTCTCGAAAACGCTGATTTTGTGCATTTGGCTAAAAAAACTCCTCAGGTTGTCATTCAGCTGTAGTTTTGGAGCACGGAGTCACTTTTATTTTTTTTAAAATATTTTTATGAGAGGAAGTAAGTTCCACAGACACTACAACTTCCTGTTCCTGTCCTTTGTAATCCCTTTTTGGTTATTATTGTGGTGGGTGGCCTGAGCATGTATGTGGCGGCCATTTTAGGAAGGCAGGCATTGTGCTTTTGCCGTAGGCTTACATTGACTGTCTTCCATTTCTTGTTGTTGTGGGTGTGTAGCGGCCATTTTGTGGAGCCATCCAAGCAGTGTGCTTGCTTTTGCCATTCTGTTCCAAGCTTGTGGCCTAGTCTGCCAGTACGCCCAGAGGTAGTCATCCTCAAATCTTTGGTGCATTATTTAAATTTACATTTTGTGTTGTCTGTTGAATTATTTTTTTACACCATGGATGGCTTTGGATTTCATTGCAAAAGGTGTTTTTTAGGGTGAAATAGCAGTTTTTGGGTGTGTGTTAAATAAATAGGGCTTTTCAGCCAGTAGGTAACCCTAGGGCTCAGCTCGCGTACTTTCGGTAACTCTGCACAGCGCAACAGCGTGGACTTACAGTTTTCGTCATTTTCGCGCTCTCAATATGCGTGTTCGTGCACGCGATAAAGCCTTTTTGTACAGTTCGCGATCCCGAACACGCAGCATTTGCAATCTGGCAAACAATATCTCGCGAGCAACATAAATCCTTCTCGAAAACGCTGATTTTGTGCATTTTGCAAAAAAAACTCCTCACATTTTCATTCTGCTGTAGTTTTGGAGCACGGAGAAGATTTTATTTAAAAAAAAATATTTTTAGGAGAGGAAGTAAGTCCCACAGAGACTACAACTTCCTGTTGCTGTCCTTTGTAATCACTTTTTTGTTATTATTGTGGTGGGTGGCCTGAGCATGTGTGGCGGCCATTTTGTGGAGGCAGGCATTGTGCTTTTGCAATAGGCCTGCATTGTCTGTCTTGTATTCCTGACCTTTTCTTGTTTTTGTGAGTGGTCGGCCATGTGGTGGCGGCCATTTTGTGAAATTTAGCCACTGTGCTTTTTCCATAGGCCTCCAAGCTTGTGGCCTAGTCGTACAGTAGGCCCAGGGGTACTACTAATCAATCATCACGGGTGCATAGAATTTAAACAACTGTTTTTGTATTGTGCGTTAAATTTCAACATCATGTATGGCTTTGTATTGAATTGTAAAATGTGGGCTTTACTTTTTTTCGGGGGTACATTTCACTTTTTGGGTGTTGTAAATAAATGCCTTTAGTTTTTATGTGTATATGTTTGTTGTTGTTGCTCCCTGATGCTGCATCCATCCCATAAGATGCACACATTTTTATTTAGGGCAAACAGGCTACACTACATTAATGTTTTTGTTCTTTGCTATTCTTCTTCCTGAGTGTACACAGTACAAGTACACCAGGAGCCCGGGCCTTGTCAGTCTCTTAAATGGCTATACTGTTGTTGTTCATTGACTTCATAAAATTTAATAATTGTGACCACCCACCAGACACTAAGAAGTTATATATTATATTATTGATCTTTTGACTGATGTTCTTCTGGCTTTTTTGCTTTTAGGTGCACAAAAGACAGAGGAGGTGTGTCATCATCATCGACCGTTGTGGTGCCAGACCGACGTCCTGCTGCTGTACTCGACGTGACGTGTGAGTGACCTGACCAGGCATCTCTGCAACTTGTGCAACTGAGTGCTGTTTTGACATCTGAAGAAGATGCCCCCAAAGAAAGCAGGTAGCAGGTCCTCCGGTACCAAGAAAGTTGCCATGGAGAAGAAGGAACAGAAGAAGAAGGAAGTGTTACTTAAGTCTGGTGTGCCTCCCAAAACCTTTTTTGGGACACCAAAAATGACGCCTGCAGCAGCGGTGTCGGGGGGCCAAGCTGGGGGCAGCACCTCCACATCAGTGGGCCCAACCCGCCAACCCAGGCCCAAGCAGATGAGTGTGGAAGAGGTAGCCAGCCTTATGGTGGAAAGCAGTGATGCTGAGCCTGATCTAAACTTATCGCTATCTCAAAGTAGTACACAATCAATGCAGGAGGGAACACAGCAGATAAGTGGTCAACAGCAACAACCACCGCTTGCAATAGTAGCAGTAGTTCCTCCCGAAGTAGGGGCAGTTCAGGAAATTGAGCCTCATGCAGAGGAAGAAGAGGAAGCCACTCCTTTAGAAGTTCCATTGACTTCCAAATCCCCAGCAAGGAAAAGGAGGGTTAGTACATCAAGTTCTTCACCAAGCCCCCCTTCTGATGATCTAGATGCCACTTGGAAGCCACAAACTGAGTCTGAGAGGGAAACACGTCACAAGAGCAGGCATGGGAAAAGGAAGGTTCCAGAAAGCCTTACACTTATGGAGGTTGATGTAGAAGAGCAGGATGATGATGATGATGATGACGAGCCAGTCATCATGAACATCACTCCAGGGCCTGAGGAGATGGAGACCAACATTTTTATACTATCCAAAATGGCTGCGAGGGATGTAGCACGCATATTTCCAACACAGGTAACACCAACACGACCTCCAGCTTCCATATTTACATTTGTAAAGGGCCGGCAGCGTCCTACATCCAGCACAAGCACCACCTCAGCAGAAGTAGGTAGTGGTACTGCACAGAGTCAAATCCAACACACACCCTCCAGTTCATCCGGCATTGGAAGTGGGAGTGGCACCTCCAGCAGGAGACAAAAGTTATGCTCCCCAGTGTGGGACTTCTTTACGGTTAGCGGAAAGGAGGAGAACATTGCTATAGGCTCCGTTTGTCATACCTCTGTTAGTCGTGGTAAGCTTGGTACAAACTATGGTCCGGAGGCCAAATGACCCATCTGAAAAAACACCACACAATCCAGTGGGAGGAGCACCTTAGTCGCATGAAAACTGGAACCATTGCTGTTGGGCATAAACGAGTAGGAAGTCCGCTCACGGTGGAACAGGAAGAAGAGGGAGACATTCTCTGTGGTAGTGGTACACAAAGTAGCCCTGTCCCCAGCACTGCAGTGGTAACGCCCACATCCTCAGCCACATCTCATTGGCACAAAAGTAAGAGTCAGCCTGAGACACTAAGGAGTACTGCTGGCCCAAAAAGTGCGACGTTGACCACAGGAAGGAATACCATGCAGCCTACCATTCTTAGCATATTTACTAGGCCGGATGGGCAGTACGAAGGCAACCACCCAATAGCACGTTTGTACAATGCGAAGCTGGCTAAAATGTTAGCACTGGACCTTCTCCCTTTTTCTTTTCTTGAAGGGGTGGGTTTTCTTGAATTTGTGACCACCATCTGCCCAAAATGGAAAGTTCCCAGCCGCTACTATTTCGCAAGAGTTGCTGTTCCAGCACTACATCACGACGTGCTGGAATTGCTTGGAAAAGCCTTAAAACAGAGTGCTGTTCAGAGTATACACCTGACAACAGACATGTGGACTAGTTGCCAAGCCACTGATTACATGTGCATCTCTGCATACTGGGTCTCTTTTTCGGGTGTTAAAGATAAGGGGCCTTATGTAGGTGGGCTGGCATTTACCACTTCATAAATACCGAATCATACCGATTCGGTATTTATGAAGTGGTAAATGCTATGTAGGTAATTGGTCGGTAAATATTACCGATTCAGAAAAATTCGGTAATTACCGAATCGGTATTTACCGATTCGGTAATGAGGCACCGATTCGGTAATGGGGGAGCACATGCAAGGGTGGCAGGGTGTCACATTGACACCCTGTTGCACCCCTGATTTGGCCATGTGTGCACATGTGGCACACATACATGCCCTGAGGGCATGTGTGTCTGCCACATTGCACACATCTACGGGCAAAATATTGCATTTACACACATATTCGTCATTTACCACCAACTATTAGTTGGTGGTAAATAACGAATCCCCACACACACCACACAGTCCCCCTACATCTCATTTCTGTATTCGGAATTTACCGAATCGGTAAAATTACCGAATCGGTAATTTTACCGAATCGGTAATTTTACCGATTCGGTAAATTCCGAATACAGAAATTCTCCCCCTACATCTCAAAAGCCAAAATACCGGTCGGTAACGGTATAATTACCGAAAATCGGCCGTTACCGACCGGTATTTGGCTACCTACATGAGGCCCCCGATATCTGAGGATGTTGTTGACACCACTGAGATTTTTAAAAACACTCGCAAACATGCAACTGTAGCCATGTTTGCTATGGAGAAATCTCATACTGCTGCAAACATTTTGGATGAGTTTAACAGCAAGGTGTTTGAGTGGCTGCAAACAAGAGGGCTTACCATTGGTTTTGTTGCCACGGACAATGGCAGTAATGTAGTTAGGGCCATGAAAGATGGTGGCTATTTCAGGGTCCCATGTTTGGCACACTGCATTAACATTGTTGTTCAAGACTTTCTGAAACATGAAAGCAAAGTCAGCAGCTTACTGACCACCTGCAGAAGAATATGGACACATTTCAACCATTCTTTTAAAGCCCAGAAGCAGCTGAGGGTCATTCAACGTGAGCATAAAATGCCAGTCAAAGCACTCATCCAGGAGGTGCCAACACGTTGGAACTCAACGTATTACATGCTTGAGCGTCTGTTTGAGCAGTACATACCACTTAATGCTTATGTCATGAAAAGGTCAGGAGATCCTCTGTGAAAGGCATGACCGTTGAGATGGCCCAATGGGACCTCGTCAAATGCCTGACAGAGATGCTACTTCCTTTTGAGGTCTTCACACGTGAAGTGAGCAGGGAGGACTGTACTATGGGCCAAGCTATCCCATTGTTGTACATTCTAGAGCAAGAGCTGAAGGAGGTGTCAGAAATGTACGCAGGTGTGGATGACAAAGTAGACGCATATTATTTGGCAGACACCTTAGTCGCTCGCTTATCTGACAATACAAGGATTCAAAATAACATTGTGTCACATCCACATTACATTACTGCCTCAATTTTGGATCCACGTTACAAATTATTGCTGCGCAGTAATGAAGTAATTCCTTTTTCAGAAGTGGATGTTGCCCAGTACAAAACTTTGATAGCTGAGGAAGCCACTGACTTTGAAAACGAACGCATCTTAATTAGAGGCCCGGCCCCCCCAGGGCAGAAAAAGTACTGCAAGTGCTTTTGCCTCCCAGCACTGTACTGCAAGTACTGCAAGTGCTTTTGCCTCCCAGCAGTCAACAACACTGCCAGCAATAACATCAACAGCACCAACAGGATCATCAGGCACATTTAAATAAAATGGCAGGTGATTGGTTTCTACGGATAGGTTTTGTACGTCCATGACTGATGCAAAGGCAAAAGAGGCCAAGCAAATCGGAGCACCCCTGAACATTGAGCGGATGGTTCAGGCCTATCTAGATGACACAACAGAGGTCTTCATGGAGCAAAGCCCATTGGTGTATTGGTATGGGAAAAGAAGCCAATGGCCAGTGCTCAGTAGGCTGGCGATAAAGTATGTGGCTTGCCCTGTTCCAAGTGTCTCTTCAGAGCGTGTTTTCAGTGCTGCTGGTGCCATTGTTACTGTCAAAAGGACCAGTCTCTCGCCCAAAAGCGTTGAGAGGTTAACCATGATCAAAATGAATCAACACTTTATACCACCGGAGTACAAAATACGTGAATCACAGCAGGAAGAGGAGAGCGACTTCGATGACATAAGTAGTGGGTTGTTAGACGTACTTCTGTCAGAACCACCAGAGTTTGAGAACGAGCTCCTCTTCCCTGACAACTAGGCTTTCAAATTGTTCTCCCTTCCTTTATTTGTGTGTGACTGTATCTGTTTTTCTGGTTGAAAATCTAATCAAAACAAATCCATCAACAGTCTCCTCTTTTTATTTCCCTATTGGAGTTGCACGTCTGTGCATAACTGTCCACTCCACTCCTCAGGGTCCTGCTCCATCTTCCTTACTCTCCCTAAATACATTTCAAGCAAGCCAGACATTGGATGGAGATGGAGAATAGTACAATACATGTTGCCTCTAACAGTCCCTCCATAAGAAGTGAAACGTGACTCCAGCTATATTCCGTTTTGTTTCCAAGCCGAAAGAAACTCATCACTGACTGTCAGAAGGCTAGGCAGGCATCAGATCTGACAGCCAAAGAGAACAGCAAGACAGGTAATGAGTGATTATTGTGAATGATGGCATGCATTGCATTGGATGCTGGCTGACTACGAATGAATGTGCATGAAGTAGAACTATACTAGTTTATCGACAAAGTTAAAGTGACTCAGGTGAGGTGACAGTTAATGTGTCTTTGTTGTTTAATAACCACATTGTACTCCTACCACTGCAGGTGCCGGCCAATATCCATTGCAATTTTGTAATATGGAATATATTATAAACTTAATCAGTCACTACAGACTGAGTTGGTGTTGGAGAATATACGTACCACACGGTCATCATCATGATGCTGCTGAGCATACTATCTTTGCACACAGTCAGTTGGATCGGAGATAATTGATGGAATAACTGCGTTTCATGGGCTGACTTAAAAGGTAAACAGTTTGAACAAGAACCACAACAGACCTAGGCTACATGTCCGTGTAGTGGTGTGGACTGGAGTAGAGTGTAGTGGTATGAGGGACAGTGGCACATTGATTTAGTCACTTCATTTGGAAAATGCTAGGTTGCTGCAGTGCATATGACATTTGTCTGGCTCGGTCAAAATGTAAGTAAGGGGTAGGGTGCCTGGCCTGTGCCGCGGTTGTCCTGTTCTGTGGCTGTGCTGGCTCTGGAGTCCTGTCCCGTTGTTGTTGTAGCTTAATGCTGTAGAGTAGACACTATGTATCCTATCTAAGCTGCCTAAGTCTGAAAGTGTTCTCTCCAGAGTCTTGTCTTCTCTTCTTGCACTCCACTGTAATTGAGTTTAAATGCAGTAATTTTTCAATACCCCGTTTGTTTTTCCATCTACACTTACAGGCCGGCCTTTAACCTGTGCTATAGTGGGAGAAACAACTCACACTTACCTTACCATTAATAATAATAGGTAGGGGGTGGTCCCCAGAGTGGGAGGAAGGGGCTTCCGCTTGATAATATATATATATTATAAATATGACGTGCTTGCAAACTACTGCAAGTCTACTTTATTCTGATAATACTACCTATATTCCCCTACGCTTTGCTACAGTGGCGCAGTTTCTTTTACATTTTCTTCAAAGTAAGAATCTCCAGTGACACTTTCCACCTATACTGTCTATTGATGATAGAACATCCAGGCATACATCCATTAAAGTAAACGTTTATCCTTCTTTTTTATATACCTCATACTTAGTTGGTTTCACCAACAACCACCCATGCTTCCGCTCCTTCCTTGCTTGCCTTGGCTTTGAGTTTGAATTAGAACCAAACACCGCTGATTCTTGCTATCTAGCACTATCCACCCTTACTGTGTCGCCCACCCAGGCAGGCATTCTCTTTCATCTTCCACCCATCCTTCAACAACCCATGCATCTGATCTGATTACTATCAGCCACCTATGCATGCTTCCAACAACATATCCTTCTCTGCCAGTCAGTCATATTATTTATCTCGCCCGTCCTTCCACACTTAGTACTTTCCCTCTTTGTTCAACACATCCATCAAGGTCATCTGATCTGAGTTTGTCTTCTCCATAAAACCTTCACAGCTGATTTTGGAGTCAAATAGAAGAGGCCATTGGTTACTCAACTCACGCTGCTAATGCTAAGTAAAGGGTGTTTTCTTCAACCGTTGTATAATGTTCACTACAACTTAATAAGTCGCACAGTACAGTGAAATAGTGAACATACTTCCATCTAGTAGTAATGTCAAGAAGTAATGAATATAACATACCGCCGCCGGCCACTGCTGCTGGCTCCCCCCCTGTCTCTCCTGCAGGTGCCGCCAGTTCTCCTGCCCCCTCCGGAATGCCCGCATCGCTGCTGGCCCCGCCGGCACTGGTGGATGGTAGTGTGCCTAGAAAAAAACATCACAAATTTTTAGATGCCTGGAAACCCCCCCCCCTATTTAATAGTGTTCACTTGGAACATTGAAAAAAAAGTTAATCCAACATACATCAGCACTAGACAGTAAGTACAGTCAGTAGACAGACACTAGTCGTGATATGGTTTCTAGGGTCATGTAGTCCTACTCTACTCTTTTGCAAGTTAGACTGAGCCATGTGTAACCCTTTTAGATTCATCATGTCGACTACTACTCTTTTGGCGCATATTTAATTATACCTGCCAGCTTATTGACATGTGCAGTAGACGCCTTTGAGTCCACTTGACTATTGCGTACAAGTGAAGAGGTCGAAAAACAACCCACTTATTGAGTTTGTTTAGTCCATATTGCTTAGCCATCACATACATGTTACACTTTTTGCCATGACTGCAAAATGCTTGCATTCGCCAGTATACTATCTAACGGCTAACGCGCAGCATTTTTCTCATATAATAGGCGGAAGATTCCCTTCTACAAACCAGAGATTCACAGAGCTTATAATGATGCAAGATGATGTAACCAGTATTTCTACGTTCTACGGTGAAGGGTCTTCCAGAATTCAAAAGATCTTGGCTCTTGTTCTTGTATGTTGTCATGCACTTGTAAATGTTTACTGTTTTAATCTAAGGCTTTTTGCTGGCTTATTGACTATGGCTGTATTAAATTAAATTTCATATTAACGATGTACAGAGTTTGTTACTTGTTTCAAATAAACCTTTTGAACTTACGCATAGACTCTGTGGTATTTGGTGTGGTGGGGTGGACTTACACAAGTGAGTGAGCAAAATGGTGTTATTATGTTCTGGGTTGTTTGTCTCAGTCATCATCAACATTGTGTATCTTCTTCGTGGGGGGGGGGTCAGGAGTGGGACCCTAATGTGAGACACTATAGCTAGTCGGTCAGGGGATCGTGGGTTCTTCGGACTGAGGTGTGATCAGTAAGGTCCAACCTCCCATCACCAACATCCTATTTTGTTGTGCATAGTTCTGCATGTGGCTCTGCAGAATCACTAGACAATAGTAGTATCATGTACTATCCGATCAAAAATACTAGTCAAATATCTGGTTGGCCATTTTGTTTGTGGTAATTGTCAAAGCCTCAACATTGAGAAGACTAGAAGAGGACATACCCAAAGGACAGGACACAGTGGCTAAAGCTATTGGTCAATCAGAGTTTTATTATTCCAAAGAAAACCTTCAATTAAGAGTGGGCAACTGTGCAAGCTTCGCTACAGACAGAGTAATAATAGTAATAGTAGTAGTAGTAGTACAGAGAGTCATAGCAGAGGCAGTTAGAAGCAACTTAGTTAGAGGCAAGGATAAACAGAATTTGGAAACAGATAGTCAAGGTCAAAGAAGTAAGCTTTTGTAAAAAATAGAATTAAAAAAGTGGAACCATAATTTATAGTTCGGAAAAAAAAGATGCAGTAAAAGTTAGGGAAATCTAAATGTCAATGGAGGACTTACTGGGGCCAGCAGCATGAGCCTCGGTAGAGGAGCAGTCCTGTGGTTCCCCCGCCGACTCCGACCCCGTCTTCTTGCCCCTGGGTGGTGCTGATGATCATGTAAAATATAATAAAGAAAGAGACAAAAATTAATGAGTGCTGTGAAACAAATAATAATAAATCACTTGGAAAAATAAGTCAAACAACATTTTAGGAAACAACAATTGCAATAAAATTGACCTATCTAATCAGATGGATCGACTACTGGCTTCTTCCTGCATTCACGGATCGTCTACTTATTTATGAACACTCCAGTGTTCCATAATCATTCTGATTACAATACGAAGCCTACTAAGTACCACCTGACCTACACCACCTATTTCAGACGGGCCAATTGTTCACTAAGTCTGCATTTCCATTTTTTTCAGTCATCAAATGCATAGATGAGATGGAGGACACATGCATACATTTGTGCATACATACATACAACAAATTGTGGGTTGGTTGCATGATTCTGATCTAGTTCTGCTACTGACTGACCATGCTAAGCCTACCACTCACTAAACAAAGTACAAAAGGTTCTACGGAGGACTGGGGTAAGCAGCACTCAGTGACAGAGGTGGCGTCACGCAGACCGCATGATAAAACAATTATTAAGTTAACTAATACTAACAAACTAAACCTAGTATCCAATATCCATCCACCACTATTTCACAGTAGGACAATGGAAGGACTAGAGTCTCTCTAGCAAATCGCATTACCTAACTTCAGTTCTGTAAAATAAACTCTTACATAATCAGCACAAGCTAGCGCAAACTAAGTTGCAAACAAGTAAGAGTACCACCGATCAAATCAAATCAAAGAAGATTTTGCTTTTTGGAACGTTACCAGCAACGCTTGGCACGCAGCAGTAATCTTGTTATTCGTCAAATTTAATTTCTACACAATAAGTTACTCACCAAGCCCGACGACCTCGACACCTAGCAGGTCCAACAGGTCCTGCTCCCGGTCCAGGATGTCGGACCACCGGTGGGCTAGCTGATTGTGGGTGCGCCGGACCCCAGAGCACCGGAACACTGCCCGGCGCACCTTCGCCCACCTACGGTGCCGCTCCTGGGTAGCATACCCGGAGCCGGGCCTGCCGCCTGCTGCCAAGGTCAAGGGGAGGTGGCGCTGGATGAAAAAAAAAAGGGCGGCCACCTCCTCCTCCCCAAACAGTTGCCGGGCCTGCACCCCTGCAGGACGCATTCTGCCGCAAGGCAGGCGGCCCTTGTCTGCTGCTCCTTCAGGTCCCTTGCCCTTGGCACTAGCTGTGCCCTTGGCCATGGTTCTGGGGTGGGTGGGAGGCGGAAAAGAAACGTTAGAAGGGGAAAAAAGTTAGGGGGAAGAAAGAACTTTATAAAAGTAAAAAAAACACAGTAAAAGTAGAAATAAAATGCAAAATATAAACTTAGGCAAAGAGAGAGATAGATGAGAACTAAAAAAAGTCAGAAAAAATGCTTTAAAGACAAAGGATTGCAAAGATAAAGGGAGGATAGAAAAGTAGGCCCAGAACCATAGCACAGAGTGAAAAACAAGATGGGCGCACCCATTCGCGACTGCGTGGGTAAGTTTGCACGATATTTCTCGCAAACATGCACTATTCATCGCGAACAAGTAAAATGCGAACACGTGAATGCACATCGCGAACACGCTATCCGCGACCCGGAACAGGAAATAAGGCATCGCGAGCAGGCGGGACAATTGAAAAACAAGATGGCCGCGCCCATTGGCGACCGCATGGGTAAGATCGCAAGATATTATCCCCCGAGCATGCAAACAGCTCCCCGAACACGCTCACCACGCTCCCGAACAAGAAAAAGCCATCGCGAACGGGCGCCCCAAGCAACTACCCAAGCTCGCGAAGCTACGCGTAGCTCGCGTAGTGCAAGTACATCTTCGCGAAGCGCGACTACGCGAATTACGCCCAGGGTTATTCATGACACAATGAGCCATTCACAGGGGAAGGACATTGAGGGCTGCAAAATGTTGGACACAGTGAGTCTACCCCCAAACATATGTTGATATGTAATGTATGTCTTGATCTACAAAAAAATGCATAGTAGATGTGGGCAGATTACACATGGCTTTATGTTCTGGCATCCTGCATGTGTATGAGATGGGCTGGTGCTGTGTCCACCCTCACAACTACATGCATTTACATGTGTTTCTTTCATGCTGATGTACCATGAGAGATGCATTCTTGTCTCTATTAGACATGTCTGTGGATTTGGGATGAGTCAGTATCATACTACTGTACTGAGAGAAATTGGTACATAACACTGTGTCATTGATGTTTTCCCCCTCTTGTCTCCCATGCCTGCAGCTCAAAGTACACCAGCGTAAGGCCATGTGGAGGGCCATTGCATGCAAGGTGCAGGATCTGGGTGTCTCAAACCGACGGCGCACCCACTGCCACAAGAGGTGGGATGACATCTGCCGGCTGAACAAGAACGTGGCCGAGATGACACTGGGGCTGATCCCTCAGACTGGCAGGTTGGCGCGGCGCAGCAAACACCACTAATGGCCCGGGTCTTGGCCGTGACACAGCCTGAGCTGGATGCACATTTGAAGGAGCATCAGCAGCAAGCTAGGGGTGAGTATCCTGGGCAGGGTGACTTCGGCTGTGAGTGGCTGCATGTGTACACAGCCTGGGCCAGTGCTGGGCTATGTGATGTTGGTAGTGTGATGCAGTGGCTTGTAAGTGGCCTCAGTGCTGGGTGTAGTCATGCATTTGCCCTACCTGTACTTCCTAATGTGATTTGAGTACTGGGCATTTACATTGCATTGGGGTAGTCTGGTAAATTTAATGGAAGGGTACGGCAGTGTGCCTAATCTGAGTGTGCTTTCATAAATGTGTGCATTGCCTGACCTCAGATTTGTGAGGCTTAGACATCTGATGCCAATGTGCAACAGTAGTCATGACCCAAAGTACAACATGGTGGATGGCATGAGCTCATGGCCATTGTGGACTGTTATGTTGGAGTCTGTATCTGTGTTGGCCCCTTCTGCTCCATCCAGATATGACAGTGGCAACATGTTGTGGTGTTCATCCTTGCCCCCATAAGGGCCCTAGGTGTGCTCAGAGCTATTTGTGTGTCTGGTTGAATGGAGCCACCGGCAGGATATTGTGCTGTGTGGGCATCACATAGCTCACTTATGCCCAGTTTGCTTGTTAACACCCACTGTTCGAGTTAAAAATTGAGTTTGCACAATGACATTGCACAGAGTGGTGTGCAACATGTAGATTTCATCATCTTCAGTGATGCTTTGCTTGCATATATGTTTTCTGTTGATGCCAATAAACTGAACTTACCTCTCTCTCTCATGCAGCATCTCCCGTGGGCACGGAAGAGCAGGGGACAGACACCAGTGGTGAGGCATCAAGCACAACAGCTGCACACGAGCAAAGTGACACAGATGTGACCAGCGCCTCGGAGGGGGACAGGAGTCTGCTGGAGGAATCACAGCCAGAGACGCAAAGCTCAACGTCATCTGACGCCAGCGGTGACACAGCCATGTTGGCGGGCACAGGGAACGGGGACTCTGTCTCCTCTTCCACCACACAGCGTACGGTGCCTAGCCTCCCAGCTACTTCCACTAGTGCTGCCCGTGTTCACACCAGTAAGAAGGGAAGAGTGTCCTTCACCCCAGGCACTGCTGCCCCTACCCCTGTCCCCCATGCTGCCATCAGTGCTGAGTCTGTGGACCTTTTGCGCCAGCTGTGTGTGGGCCCAACAGCTCTCCTCAAGGCCTTCATAGACCACGACAAAAAGTTGGCACAGGTGGTTGCTTTCATGGAGGGCATACATTCAGACGTGGGTGGGCTACACCGGACTGTTCAGTCTTTGTCCTCCGCAGTGACGGCAGCCCTTCAGCTGGCACAATCTGGGAGTCCAGCTCCAGACCCTTTGTCCACCCCCTGCCATTGGCCACATCTGACGAGAGTGACAACGTACAACAGACCTCAAGGTCAAGATACAGCACACACAGCACACAGCAGCAGCCCAAGCGTTCCAGGGCACAGACACCATTCCCACAGAAAACTAAAGCCACCCCAGAGCGCAAAGACAAAAGTCCGTCAGGCGACACCAAGGGCCACACAGCCAAGAAGCAGGCCTCAGGGTCACATGCCTCAGAGGCATCCCCAGCCAAGGACACTCCTGTCCCAAAAGCATCTCGCAAAGACAAGCAGACAGTTTCCGTGCCCACTGAGAAGGTGGTGCCTGCTAAGAGTACACATAAGAAGAGCTCCAAGGCAGATTCACCAACAACCTCGACTCCTATTCAAAGCCCAGTGAAGCAGGGAAATGAGGGCACTGTAGGGGGAACACCTGGTAAACAGGGGATGGAGGTGCAAAGGCAAGGCCAGGACAAGCGAACAGCTGGATCCAGCATGTCCCCAGAGGGTGGGCCACCGGTTGCACCTGATGCAGCATTGGTGGTGTGTGTGCCTGTTGTGTCCGCACCACTTGCCACTAATCCCAAGACAGGGTAGCCATTTAGAATCCCCAAGAAGTGGAAAGGCACCCCTCCACAATCTCCCACCCACACTGTGTCTCACGGCAGCATGACTCCACCTCCATGTGCCACTCCACCACCTGGTCCAAACAGCCCTCCGGCTTCCCAAGCCACTGATACCTCTACCTCAGCTGGGCCTATCTCTCCCTGGTCAAGTCCTCCAACTGTCCCCGACACACAGCCAGCTCCCAGTCTGACTTACAGGTAAGTCTGAGTGGTTGTCCCCCTCACACACCTGTCTCTCCCACAGCGGTGCCTGTGCTGCCCATTGTTACCCCCCTGACTGTGTTGCTGGCCATGGCAGGGCACAGTCACACACATTCCCTGTGCAGCTTCTCATGGACTCACTCTGCAAATTGGACTGGCCACTGGTCTTGTTGTTCATTGATGTTTGCCCCTTGCCTGTGCAGCTTCTCAAGGACTCACTCTGCACTTTGTGCTGGCCACTGGCCTTGTTGTTCACTGATGTTTACCCCTTGCCTGTGCAGCTTCTCATGGACTCACTCTGCACATTGGACTGGCCACTGGCCTTGTTGTTCATTGATGTTTGCCCCTTGCCTGTGCAGCTTCTCAAGGACTCACTCTGCACTTTGTGCTGGCCACTGGCCTTGTTGTTCACTGATGTTTACCCCTTGCCTGTGCAGCTTCTCATGGAATCACTCTGCACTTTGTGCTGGCCACTGGCCTTGTCGTTCACTGCTGTTTGCCACTTGCCCGTGCAGGATCTCATGTAACTACTATGCACTTTGTGCTGGCCACTGGCCTTGTTGCTCACTGATGTTTGCCCCTTGCCTGTGCAGGATGTCATGTACTCAATCTGCACATTTGACTGGCCACTGGCTTTGTTGTTCACAGATGATTGCCCCTTGCCTGTGCAGCTTCTCATGTACTCACTATGCACTTTGTGCTGGCCACTGGCCTTGTTGTTCACTGATGTTTGCCCCCTGCCTGTGCAGCTTCTCATGGACTCACTCTGCACTTTGTGCTGGCCACTGGCCTTGTTGTTCACTGCTGTTTGCCACTTGCCTGTGCAGGATCTCATGTAACTACTATGCACTTTGTGCTGGCCACTGGCCTTGTTGTTCACTGATGTTTGTCCCTTGCCTGTGCAGCTTCTCATGGACTCACTCTGCACATTGGACTGTCCACTGGCCTTGTTGTTCACTGATGTTTGCCCCTTGCCTGTGCAGCTTCTCATAAACCCACTCTGCCCTTTGTGCTGACCACCGGCCTTGTTGTTCACTAATGTTTGCCCCTTGCCTGTGCAGCCTTTCATGGGCTTACTCTGCACTTTGTGCTGACCACTGGCCTTGTCGTTCACTGCTGTTTGCCACTTGCCTGTACAGGATCTCATGTAACTTCTCTGCACTTTGTGCTGGCAACTGGCCTTGCTCTTGACTTATATTGGTGCCTATCTGTGCAAAATGTGAATAAAGACAGTGACTCATGTTGTCTGTTTTGTCAGTGTCCTTACTGATTAAAGTTTTGTCTGTGTGTGTATGGTTTACTGTGCCACATGCTCTGAATGCCACTTCAACATTGCCAATGGCTTGTCTCACTTTTTCTATTTTTTACAAGGGTGACAGGGACTTCAGTTCTTCCTGACTATGATGCTTGTGGGTGCAATGATGGTGGTTTTAGATGAAATACTGTTGTCATTCTCATTCTTTGTTCATGTTAGCTATATTGTACATATGTCAGGTTTGGAGGCACTGCCAGCACAGAGTGGGATTCTATCCACAGGATTGCAGGCAGGCTGGCCAGGGTCATCATGTATGTGTGATCTTACTTTTTGTGTGCCCAGCAGTGTAGGTGTATAGTCATCATGTGATGGTCTGTCATCCTAGTCACATGGGTTACTTTCAATGTGTGCACTTTGGTGGTCAAGAAGTGTGCAGTGTGCAGGGGGTGAATTTGTCGGGAGTGTTGATGTGTGTGTGCCCCTGCAATGTCGACTACACGCATGTGTCACCCAGAAGTAGAGCGCCTGTTTGTGTGATTGTTCAGCCCTGTGATGGGGATTGTGTGCACATGTGTGTGTTGTATGTTGTGCACTGTGCAGTGTGTTGGTGTGTCCTTGCAGTTCTGGCTGACTCCTACTTGTTGTTTTTGGCAACTGTGAGTATGCAGAGTATGTGGCTGGCAAGTCAGTGTTGTGTTTTGTTGATCATCCATGTGTCTTGATGCTGTTTGTGGTGACTGTGCATACCTGCTCAGCCACACTGACATTGATGGTGTGTTTTCCCATGCATTGCTGTCACATGGGGCTTTATTGCCTCCAGTATAGCATGTGGTGTGTGGGGTCATACCATCCCCTATCTGTGCTTCAGATGCCTACCCATTGTGAGTCTGCACTCCATCTATTTGTGTATGGTACACTCCTGCCATGTCCACTACTGACGTACACACCACTTCACTTTCATGTCAGCTGTCCCCTTGGGTTACTTGTGTGTGTGCCTCCCCATCACTTCATTTGTGCCACTGTTCTTTGTGGTGCAGATCTTTGCACAGGAGCAATGTGCCACTCAGGACATTTTACCAATTGGTTATATGTGATTTTCTTGTACTGTTTAGCAGTCATGGTTGCTCATATGCAGTTCAACTGTTTGTGCTCACAGTCCTCTGGTCATGTTGTTTCCACTTTGGTGTCCCAGACTTGTGCATCTGTGGGTGTTGGGTTAGGTGTATGTGTGTTTGCTGAGGTACTGCTTCCCTTCCTGAGTGTGATGTTGTCAGTGTGCTGTTTGGATTGTTGCTGTGGGTGTTCATGTTGTGTCACTCATATCTGTGTGGGGCTGGTATGTTTGGTGTGCACACACAGCTTGGTGTGCATGCAGTGCTGTGGGTGTATGTTGCCTTGTCCTTGCCTGGTGTGCATCCCCTGATGTCCTGCTGTGTTTGCAATGTGACTTATTGGCATGTGCATCTGTTGTGTGTTTGATGTGGCTGTGTGCAGTGTTTGGGCTGTGTTGTTTCTTGCAGCTGACAGATGCTCTGTGTGTGGTGTAATATTTGCATGTCAGTGTGTGTGTTTTGTTGGTGTGGTGTGTTTCATTCAGATGTGTGTAGCCAGTGTGGTGTCCCTTACTTGTGTGTCTGTCACATGAACTTAGGTCTATTCTAGTTCCTGTGCTTGTGTTAGGTGCGTCCTTGGTGTTTTCTCCTCTCATATTTGAGCTGTCTCTTGTCATTCTTGTGCATGTGCAGGCATGTGGTACACTGTGACAACATGTTGACTTGATGGGTGGTGTGGTATGTCTGTCTGTGTGTCATTGTAGGCCCATTTCTCCCAGTGTGTGTCCATGATTGTTTTGTGATGGTGCACTTCTTGTCTGTGTTGTGATGTGTTGTCTGTGCATTGTTCCTGACTGATGAGGTTGTGCACTCCTGTTCTGTCTGTACTCCCATTGCCTTTCCACAGTTTGGCTGCACAGGTCATGTCTGGTCTTGCTGTGGTTCTCTGTGTGTTTTTTAAGTTATGTGTTTGTCTGTTGTTTTGGTGCAGTCATTGGTTCTGGCATCCCTGTGTGTGTTTGATCTTTATGGATACCCCCCAGGGAGTGTGATTGTTTGTCTGTGTAATGACTGGACATTATTGACACCCTTGTGTGTGTCTGACACTGGTGTTGTGTGCTGCAGGTGTGAGGAGGGTATGTGTGAAGATTCCTAATTGTGTTTGACAGTCATGGAGTGTTTCAATGGGCCCTATGTGTTGTGCTACCGACATACTCCTGTCAAGTAGTTGTATACATATGTGTGGCTGTTCACTGTTTGATTTAGGGCCTTCCTTTCATCCCTGTGCCTATACAGGGGTTGCCTTGCTGTCTCCCTGACTTGTTGCACCGAGGTGACTGTGGTTTGACTTTACTCACTGTGCCAGCCATGTGTGATTTGATGGGATGAGGGTGTTGTTATATGTTTCTTGTCTTGCATGTGATGTACACATGCTTGGTAGTTAGCTCCTTGACCTTCCATTTGTGGGCACCACACTTTAGCTTTCCTATATGTTGTACTCCATTGCTGCTGGAATGTGGTCTGTGTATGTGGCTGTGTGTCAGTGTGGGGTATGTCTGTGTGACCTGGCAGGCTGTGTGTCCAGTGGAGTGATTGTTCATTATGTGTGTGTGTGTTCATTTTGTGCTTGGACTCAGTTTTCTTGCCATGTGTGTGTTGTTGTTGTGGTGTGTGGGTTGCCCTGAGCCTGTGCTTCTATGCTGTGTGTTCCTCTGCAGCCACTCCTGCTGTGGCTGTCTCCCTAGTTGTTTGGTGTGTGGTACAGGGTGTGGGTTCACCTGGCTTGTTGTTGTGCATGGGGGAACACAGGAGTGGCACATGGCATGTCCCTTCAGGGGGGGGCTAGTGTGTGGAGGGTGGAGGTGTGGCCCTGTGGTCTTTGTTCTCTGACCATGCCTGGCTCTGACCCTGCCTTCTGCATTGTGTGCATGTTTTACCGCGTCTTCACCGCTGCGGTGACATGACCGGGACATTACTTCATGATCGTGGAAGATGGGTGACCTGGATGTGGAGGGGTGATTTAGTGACAGGTAGGACATGTGTGGGTACACTTGTGGATGTGTTCCTGTCCCCACCAGGGTGTCTGGTGAGGACAGGAACCTTATATCAGCCCTTGAGTTGTGTGTTGTGATTGTGTATGGGATTGTGTTATTGTGTACCTGTGGCGTCGTCCGCAACAGTCCGTGAGTTGCTGGTAATGTATCTGGTACAGCATGGTGTGTAGAGCTGGATCCATTGCGGTCGGGACCGGTTGGAAGGGAATGGGTCTCTGGTTTCGCGCCCTGCTGTCGAGCTTCCGCCGTCTCTGGTTGGGCGGTTTCTCCGCTGCGGTGCGACTGGCTGTTTGGGGCATCTTGATTCGTACAGCGGACAGGACGTCATTCCGCGTGGTGGTGAGTCTCCATTGGCTCCCACCACCACGGTGGCGGGCGCACTTTGATGGCAGTTCGCGTCACACCGCGTCAGACAGGAAATGGGGTATGTTTGGCCATACTAATATGGCGGACGTGAGGACTGCTGCTGGCATGAGGAAAAAGTATTTTCGCCACTGCCAGCGCCGCGGTGGTGCCTCCGCCCGACATACTAATAGACCCCTTAGTGTGAACCCGGCTTATCTTGATGAACACTTTTGTGACAAATGGACCATATTGCAATGTTATCCTCTTGCTTGCTAATTGTAAGGAAGACCTAAACTTGAGAGGAGAACTTTTTATTGTGCCACTGCCAATTGCTGAAGAACTGGAGATAGGTGGTTGTGTCGTTTGCCTCTCTGCAGTGCACTCTTCAACTGAGGGATTGGTAGATGCAGGTCACAGTGGGGACCTTATACATTTGGAAGCTGTCAGTGGTGGTGGTGGAACCAGTGCCACATCCCTCTGAACAAGTTGAATAGGAGGGGTCATCTCAGTGCCCGCTGTGCCAACCTCCACAATAACAATCACTGCCTTGTCCTCATCAGTTACTTTCCATAATTCTAAGGCTTTCAGCAACTTTCCTTTTCCCCTGTCTTTTGTGGTGGGTCTCTGACTCATCCAGGGTCCAATCCATGTGCACAGAATCAGAAGTGGGCCTTGGAGATCATGAAGCCAATCGCTCATGAGCTACATCATGCTCAGCAGGAAGCTCAACCTCCTGTTCTGCTACTACTTTAGGAAGAACTGTTGCTGGCTGCAGTGCCTGTTGTCAACGTTGCTCAGTTTCCTGTGACCATTGGGTACTTTGTGGCTGAGACAAATCCAATTCAGACACACTGCTCATCACCATGACTGCAGTGGCTGCCTATGTGAGAGACATGGGTTGTGCTTGGGCGTAGGCTGGGGTGGCGCCGTTGATGCAGGAGTGCTGCGCCCAGCTTTTTGCAGCATGTGGAGGACTATGTTTCCTGAAAAAGGTTGAGGGTGGCAAGCCAGTGGTGGGAATCTTCACCTTCTCCTCCTCACTGGCCACTTTCTTGACAGAAGCATCTTTCTTTGGGGCCATCTTAAAGTTCTTAGTTATGGCAGTTTGTATTTAGCTGCAAAAGCAGAAGCAGAGGAAGACTCAGGTGGTGTCACTTATTGCTGTCCTTCTGTCTGGCAGTACTGTGGATGATGTCTCTTGTGCACTTAAAAGCAAACAAACAAGAAAAACATTTAGTGTAACGTGACATTAGCAGTTTAAATATACATACAGACAATATTATTTAGTGAGGTCAAGCCAAATAATTTCCCATAGTGTATCCATTCCAATAAAAACCATATGGCATTTCAAAATACTGATTTAAAAGTTTATTTTAAGTACCTGTTAGGCCTACAAGACATCCCCGACAGGCAGGGGGTGCAGGGGAAAATGGAATAATCCTTAAATAAATTAATGCTGGTGTGCACCTATTGCAGGCAGGGAGTGCAGGGAAAAATTGAATAATCATTTTAAAAATGCTGGTGTATGCCTATGTCAGGCAGGGGGTGTAGGGGATAATGGAATAATCCTTGAACAATGAATGCTGATGTGCACCTATGGGAGGCAAGAGGTGCAGGGGATAATTAGATAATCCTTAAAAAGTGAATGCTGGTGTGCACCTGTGGCAGGCTAGGGATGCAGGGGGAAATGGAATAATTCTCACAAAATGAATGCTGGTGTGCACCTGTGGCAGGCAGTGGGTACAGAGGTTAATGGAATAATCCTTAAAAAATAAATATTGGTGTGTGCCTATGGCAAGCAGGGGGTGGGTGGAAAAATTGAATAATCCTTAAAAACGTAATGCTGGTGTGCTCCTATGGCCTAAAAGATCTATGGCAGGCAACGGTTGCAGGGAAAAATCAAATAATGCAAACAAAATTAATTGCTGGTGTCTCACTAGGGACTATGAGAAATCCTTTGGGAGGCAAGGTGGCGCAGTGAAAAATGGAAAATATGCATATAATGAATAAACACTGTACAGACATACTACAATCATTTTCAAGCACAATAATCTGATATCAGGGAAAAAATAAAAAAAATGAACAA
This sequence comes from Triturus cristatus, assembly GCF_964204655.1. Classification (NCBI taxonomy): domain Eukaryota; kingdom Metazoa; phylum Chordata; class Amphibia; order Caudata; family Salamandridae; genus Triturus; species Triturus cristatus. The sequence goes on from NC_140588.1 coordinate 895,670,868, forward strand.
AACTCAAAAAGGAATAGCCCTCTTCTATCAACGTCCCTAGAAAATAGTTTAGGAACTTGGAAAAAAGGATTTAAAACACTGGCTGGCCACACAAAGTGGCCGCCGGTATATGTTCAAACGACAACAAGCAAGAAGGCATGGACAACAAAGAACACATGCAGGCCTATGGCAAAATGGCTGCCTGCCACTGCTCAAACAGCAACAAGCAAGAAGGCATGGACAACAAAGAACACATGTATACCTATGGCAATGGGCCTATCAGAAAGTGTGCCCTTTTAAAGCTTTTATGTCTGGTCCATAGGTCTCTTCATGGAAATGGGCCTCGATACCTACAAAACAGGTTGCAACTTTACATTCCTACTCGCAACCTGAGATCCAGTGATCAACTGCGATTTCGCCCCTGGCACTTTTGCATGGTCAACTATGGGGGCTGCTCTTTTTCTTTCTTGGCCCCCACCATTGGCATTGGCTGCCGCTAAATCCATACTCCTGCGTTAATCTAGCCATATTAAAATAAACTCCTGAAAACATGGATATTTAATCTGTATGCTTAAACTAAACTGGATCTGTGTTTTTCTGCCAGAGTGCCGAGAGACCCCCTTGGGGGATGACTTGAGTGCTTTATTAATATCTAAATAAATAATAATAATAATAATAATAATAAATAAAGCAGACTGGCTGGCTACACAAAATAGCCACAACCACATGTTAAAACAACAACAAGCAAAAAGGCATGGACAACCAAAAACACATGCAGTCCTAAAGCAAAAGCAGACTGTCTGGCTACACAAAATTGCTGCCGGACACAAGTTCAAACAACAAGCAAGGAGTCATGGATAACAAAGAACACATGCAGGCCTATGGGCACGGACTACACAAAATGGTTGCAGGCCACATGGCATGGAGAAAAAAGACAAAATGATGGCCTATAGCAAAAACACACACACTAGACAGGCAAAATAATGACCAGTAAACAGAATATCGCTCAAGAACAAATTAACATTCAAAATTGAACCATATCAAATCATCAGTCCAATAAAAGGTCCAGATTCAAGATGTTCTCAAATAATGTTCTTCTTTTTATCTTCTTGTTTTCATGTAGATGACATCACCAAATGTAGCCAATAGCCGACACGTGTTTCGTCTCGGGGAAATTCACCCGATGACTTCCTCAGGGCAAGCGCAAATCTTTGTAAGTAAGTTCACCACATTCCAGGTAGCACCTGTGTGTGGTCCCATATAATATGGGTCTAAGAGAAATATATACAATACATATCCTTCAGCATTCTGACATAATTTGTTAATAAATGTCTCGATCAGACTTGTAATCTGGTCCGGATGAGTATATATGGGGTAAATTCAAAAGGAGGAGAGTACTCCCGCCGTCATCATGGGTTCAAGCGTCGGGGGCGATATTCTGTTTACTGTTTATTCACTGTGTTCTTTTAGTTACAGAGGATTATTGGGACACAGGTGGCCATTTCCAGTTTGTTCCCTAGATCAATTTCGAGAGAATTTGGTCATATTGGTACTCAAATATTTGTTTTGCGCAAGGTGTAACCTAGCCATGCTTCTACGTATAAAATAATGACCACTTGGACAGCAAACAAAGGAGTCAATGTAAACAAAGAAAAAAATACTGTCATTAATTCAGCAATGCCAATAGCCAAAATGTAGTCAGCTATAAAAAAAATTCCAACAACACATCCACCCAAGGCATCAAACAAATTTTACCCCACCAAAATACACTTTGGAGGAAAAGAAACATGAAATTCAAAAAAACACATTTTGCATTTAATCCACTGCCATCCCTAAATCATAGATGTTTTAAAACAACATATCAATCAGTATTCAATCAATATAGTACATACAACTGTTGTTTCGTACACCCAATGCCTAGTGCGGTTTGGATGGCCCATGGGCAGACTATGCCACATGGTACGATAATTTAATAGTGCAAATTTCGTAAACATAGAGAAAAAGTACTTCATTGTGAAATCACTTTTCCTTATAAAAGTCCCACTGCAGCTCCAGGCCACCCACCACAAGCACATTCAAATTTAAAATATTGAATAAAAAACAAAAAGGTATAGATATACACTCGTGTGTGCACTCTATAAAACAACACCCTTATCCAAAAGCTTTTTTCACTTACTTGATGTGATGTCAGCAAAGCAAAGTCCACAAAATCCAATGGTATATGCAGCAGGAATGGCAGAGAAAGAGAGTGATCCTTTTACCTTGAAATTCAGATGAAAAGTGACCAGAAGATGGATAAAGCACTAGAAGGAGCCTTCTTGACAGGAAGTTGAAGTCTGTGGCAATTCCTTGCTACCACAAATAAAAAGTAAAATAATAAAGGTGCACTTTGAGCTAGGAAAAATACATAACAGCGCATTCGGGTAGAATATTTACTCGAAAAGGTATTTTTGAGTTGATTTAGCTGCTTTCCGAGAAGGAACCCAGACAGCGTGCGAATTACAAACTGGTACCAAAAAGCTCCCTGGTGACCTGAAATCGAGCCATGGGCCGGCAAATCAAAACATAATGTGTATTTGTAAAGTGCATGTTCACCCAGAAGAGTACTGTTAGCGCTGAATAACAGATGTTTATTGTTACCCAACTCAATCATACTCATTTTGTCAACCTCATAAGGATGAAAGACTGAGTGGACCACCTAGGATTTAAACCTGTGACCATGAGGTCAAACAGTGGACGCATTGGCTCACTAAACCATCAGCCCATAAGCCCACTACACTACCACTAAGCTATTTTGGTTGTACTCACAAACACGCTTGATGGAGCCTCACATTGTTCCCATGAACATCATGCTGTTCAAACGGGAGAAGAGAATAGTTTCCCACCCACCGGTTTGAGGAATTTTACAGGAGCTCCATGTTACAAGAGTAACGTTGAGTTACCAAATTCTGCCAATTCCCCGAGTGTAATTATAATTCCGCACGGGCTTACCTTGGTGTCCCAAGTGTGGGGTGCATAGTTATAAATAGCAGGTACAATATAAAAGATGTTTTATATGCCCTGGTAGTAGATAAAAGCCCTATAGTAGTGCTGGTAGCCCCATAGGCTAGCATGGGGAGGACTATATTAAATTGAATAAAGTCTAACTTTGGAATAAAGCTAGCTAGACATATCATTCAAAGTACTAAATTAATAGTTACATGAAACCCATCAACTTGCCACGGTCTGACTTATAGTTTCTATTGCAGAAAAGTAGTTTTAGAACATACTATTTTGAAGCAATCTAAAGCAGCCCTGTAGCAGCCTCTTCTGATTGGTCAGCCTAGACAGCCTGAGCCAAGCTGCTACCGGAGTAGGTGTGAAGAGGCCTGGGGCTGCAACAATACAGCCATTTGGTGGGATGAGGTCTCCTTCCTGGAGAAGCCAGGGAGGGGAAGTGGGCTGGGTAGGTAAACTGGTCTTCATAGGCAGGTACCTCTGCAGAAAAAACAGATGTTACAGGACCCGATCCCCCCAAATCCTTAATTTCTAGCTCAATGTGAGCCCCCCTATTTAGATCTGGAGAAGGGGTGAAAGGGGAGTGTAGTCAGTTGCTAGCCACACCTCTGGCTTGGGTTACACAGATGCATGCCCAAAGGAGAGATTCTCCACATTTTGGCTTTTGGGAGAATGTAGTATTCTGGGTTAAATGTTTGTCATATATCATAGGATCTGGTCATACTAGAGACAACTAGCCTCCCTCAAGCTCAGAAATGAAGGATAATTAAGGCAGCTCTTAAAAGCTCACCAGATCACTGTCTGGAAAAGAGGAAGAAAATAAAGACTACCCTGCTGAACCCTTGCACTGAACCAGAGAGGACTGCCCTCTGAATGTCTCCACCTGCTGCACTCACAAGACTCCACGAAGAAAGGACTACGCCAGACTCCAAAAGGAACAGAGTGGACTCCCTGACCAGCAGCAGGTAGAAAAGAGCGAAATAAGTCACCTGCAATGCAGAAGATAATATGCCTCAACTGACCAGTTGTACCTGGACTTGCCCTGGTCTGCATATGTGCATTGTGGGAGATTGAGTCCGAGCTCCCAAATGGCAACCCAGGCCTCTGCTAGGGGGCACCTATATCCCCAAAGGAACAAAGAAACAGCTGGCAGCCTCATCGAAGAATAATGCAAGTTGAAGCAAAGCTTTGCAAATCTTTGCCACCCAACTGCCAGCTTCAACAAAACTGACGTGAGTAAACACAAAGTCGTGCAAAGCCTCATTGCTCAGCTTTATCGGAGTTGATGCAGTACAATGCAACTCGGCACAGGACCTCACATCGTAGCCCTTGCAGCTCCAGCTCCACAGAACCATGTCCATGTCCAGGAGTGCTTCTGATGTTTAAGTGTTATTGTGTCATTTTTGGCTTTGTGTTTAAGTCCTGTGACATCATTGTAGTATATTCACTTATGATTTGGGTATCTTGTGGTATTGATTTGGTGTCCTTTTACATGTCATTTTCAGCCCTGATGAAGTTCTCCAAGCGAGAACGAAACACGTTGGCTGAGCTGAATATTCTTTTATCATATGGGAAATACTGATTTGAAATAAAGACTTTTTGTACTCAACAAAAGTATCTTGGACTTCATTGCCTGGTGCACACCCACTTACAGCTCCTTTGGGAGTTGATCCCAGTAGTGGGGAGACATATGCTCTTGACCCTAGAGGGAGAGGAGGCTCAATCATATCCTCACATAAAGCAAAGTCTGATCAAGAAGTTTAGTCTTACACCTGAGCAGTACAGGATGAAGTTTGGGGATACCCAGAAGGTCAGTACCCAATCCTGAGATTACTTTGTTGACATGTCTGTCAAGGCACTAGAGGGCTGCATACAGTGTAACAAGATAAGTACCTATGAGGGTATATCCAATTTGTTCATGAAAGAGCGCATATTGGGCAACTGTCCCATAAACAAGTTATACTATCATCTTGTAGACTCTAAGCTGTCTAGTCCGAGTGAACTAGTGAGGTAGCTGTTGAGTGGGTTTGCACCAGGGTGGCCAAGAAGTCCCATGGAGGTGATCAGAAGAATGAAGGACTACCGGTACCCTCCCATGTGAAAAACCTGTGCAACCACTGTTATAAGAGAAAAGAGTCCTTAACCCCTTCGATGCGAGTGACGGAGCGGTTCCGTCATGCGCATCGGTTGCGCTGTACGCATGACGGAACCGCTCCGTCACGGCCCCGCCCACGCACGGAACCTTCAGCACGGCGCGGTAATCCGCGCCGCGCTGAAGGGGTTAAAAGGTCCACAAACATCAGCCCAATGTGGGGGTTCCCACAACAAATCCACATGCAAGGGAAAAGGATATCAGGGAAGGAATTTTGGCCCTACATAGGTTGGAGTTTTTTATGACTGCTTGTAGCCAGGACACAAAAGGGGAGCTGCAGTCTGTACAAAGGAGTCCTCCACTGCAGGGCAGTCCAAGGGGATTGTCAGTGTAGGTTTGGTGGTGGAAGTTTGCTCAGAGATGATGAAAGGGTATGCAGAGGTGACCTCAGTTTCTATGGGTGGGGTGGAAGTTAATGCCCTGGCAGCCTTACCTCCAAGCAAGGAGAATTACAGACAAGGACCAATGATCAACCAGACTGGGATTGAAGGTAGCCTGTGTAACCCTGGTATTGGCCAAACTGCTTTCCCCTGACAGGATCATACCTGAAGTATGTCACCAGGATACCCATGCAGATAATGGAGCCAAGCTACATCCTATGGCAATGGTGAGCTAGGAATGAGAAGGTGTGACTGGCCCTATGGAGGTAGTCTTGTCTCCCGCCCTCCCAATGGAGTGTCTACTGGGAAATTTTCTTGAAGTTTCTGAGTGGTCAAGGGTGGAGAGGAAGGCGATGCCAGGATGTTGGGCCTCCCCGAGTGGGCTTGTGCTGTGATGAGGGCACAGGTGCACATCAGGGGAGTAATAAAAACGTGGACTCTGGACAATGGTCCAGACCTCCAAGAGAAAGGTCAAATGGTCTGGTGCACCAGCCAAAACACCTCAAGAGGTCCAAAAGGAAACCAACCCTGAGGAGTAGGTTGTGGTACCAGGAAGAGGAACTCCACTGCTGCATATATGTCTGACTTGGCACAATTGCAGGGAATAGATGGAACCTCAAGAGAGGGGATGTGAATGGACAAAGCAACAGTCCCACTCTTGAGCGACTGAGGCAGACTGCCTCGAAGCAAGAGAAGGGTGATGTCAGTGGTTCCCACCGAGTCCATTGGGAGGATAGAGTCATCTATTCTGAAGCACGGGACTCCAAGCAGGAACAACCAGGCGAGTGGTGGTTCTCCCAGAATTATAGATGGTTCTTCCTCACATTGGCTCATGGCATCCCCTTGAGACAGACCAAGACCTGGAACAAGCTGGTCAACCAGTATTATTTTCCCCTGATGTCTGACAAAGTGAAGGGGTTTTGCAGCTCCTGTGTTGTGAGTCAAGCCGGTAGCAAGACATTAGGCAAGCCAAAAGCTCCCTTGATACCACTGCTAATGGTTTTGATTCCCTTTGAGAGGGTCAGGAGTGACAATGCCAGTCCCCTAACTTGTGGAAATGTGGATTTTCCTGATCAGTTATGTCCCCTATCTTGGACCCCAACGGTTCTATATGCATGTTACAAGTACATGTATGTTCCCTCCAGTTCCAGTTTCTAAGACGCAAACATATGTGTGTCTACCGTCAACATGTTCTCTGTCAGATCCGCCATCACAGGGCTGGATATTCGATTCCTAAGTATGAAAGGCCACCGACTTTATATGGCTAAGTTACTTCATTTTTACAGTTCAGGCGAGTAGGCCCGATTCTGTCCTCAAAGCCTTTCCCTGCTCTCTGTCTCTGACAGCTTCAGCTTGAGCTCGCATCTGTATCCATGAACTTTGTCCTACTCCCTGTGCAGCTAACGGTGCCTGCCTCGGCCAGTTTTCGCCTGTCTGCCAAGAAGTTGTATTTCACCTTCGAATTATCTATTTTGCTCTCCAGCCGATGCATTCCTGTCCAGTGATTTAGGTAAACATTTCCTTTAGCTCACAAGCAAAGGACTCAGCCTTTCCGTCCTCCTGCAAGTGATTCATAGCCCTGTTGCCATGGAAAGTTTTCTGCTCTTCGCATCTCATATAGACACTTAGACGCTTGTACACGCACACAGTCAGTATAGAATAGATTCTGTCCGAGAGTTCTTCCTTGTGGATAACATAGTTCTTTAAACATAGGATGTTAGATATGATTTGGGATTAGGTTGACTTGACCCCAGACTTCTCGTCTCCACATGTAGAGCTAAATGTCAAGTCCCCTTCACCCCCTAGTTGCACGTCAATTACACGTCATGCTGCCGCGCGCGCATCTATGCCAAGTATTATCTTATAGATCCACCTATGTCTGATAATTCTAACCAATCATGTTTCTTTTATTCCTTATTACGCCTAGTTTCGATTATGTCACTGTTACGTCATTTTTCTTATCAAATGTTACGCCTTCTACATTCGTTTCATTGTAATGTACTTATTATAAAAATACATGTCTGTTAATGAATTATTGTACTTCACTTCCTGAACCTTCGTGGTGACGGAACCTGAGGGCCGCGACTCGAGTCGGCCATTTTGAATGGAATAAAGCCCATTAGAAACCTCTTATACCACGGATTCTGCCTCTTGTTATTTTGAGCTATTTACTTTAATTTAAGATTCCGCATGAAATTCAGTCCGGTAATATTTATTTTATTTACCACATAATGGCGCCCGAATAGGGACACTTTCTCATCTCACGCGCCGGCGGTGCGTTGCAGGCCCGGTCTCCTGCCACAGCTGGACGGACCATAAACGCGTACCAGCAGGATTTCCTGTAAGCTCCCTCCGGTCAAGCGGGGGCGACTGAGGCTGCGATCAACCCAGACGAGGCGGTGAGAAGTGCGAAGTATCCCGACCAGAGCCTAGCTGAGAGAGCAAGATCCGAGGTATACAGAGGCCCACCAGGTTTTCCGAAATTCCGACGTCCAGAGGGTCCGATGTCCGCAGTTATCGAGTCCTGTCCATTCTCTGAGGCCTTCCGTTTCAAGGAGCTACTCGGTGAGTACCATCGCCGAGGAGGCATGTTGACGCGCACATAGGTTGTGCCGGTCAAGACGGATTTGGGTACACAAATCCGGTCTGCACTGTTTAGCAGTGTATATGTACTGTTTAGCAGTATATCAAGTATTCCGAAGTATTCAGTTATTGTCAAGAATTCAGCGTGGTGATTAGTTAGGCAGACTGTCATCATTGTCGATCATTGTTATAATGTTTAATGTTTAATGTTTAAAGTATTCAGAAATGTCTTGCATATTGTGGTATGAATGATTGTTCATTGTTCACTGTTCATTATTGTGTTTCTCGTATCAAGCAAGTTCAAGAGTAAGTATCAGGTCAGTTGTCAGTATGCCGCTCTTCTCGAAGTTAAGACAGATTACTACCAGAAAAGGGGTGCTTGAAGAAGCAGTTCCTATTCCTCCTAGAGACACTCCAGGACATTTCATGTACCATAAACATGGCTTAGATGCCATATTGTTTCTTGATCTATGGGTAGATTATACCAAAGGATTACCGGAAAGTCAAAGGTGGCCCATAGCGGGAACCTGGGATGCAGAGTGCATCATGAAAGTGGAGGAAGAGTTATGGAAAAGAAAGGTCAGACAGTCACAGAAAGACGCTGTTGAGTTATGGCGTAAAGAATCTCATAGACGAACAGAAAAAGCACGTAGACAAGAAGAGAGGAGTAAAGAAAGTTCAAATAAAGTTCAAGAAAATCTATTAATTGAGGAAGGTATCCGAGTGAAATCAGAACAAGTAAATAGACAAAGAAATGCTCTTATGAATGGTATGTATCCCCTTCTAGCCGAAGGACTACCTAAGGCTGTTACGGAGGTGCCAAAAGACTTGCCACCCCCATTATTTCCAATTAAGGTACATCCAAAGGGGCATCCCAGAACCGCAGAAGATGTTTTTCTTTCCTCATATCTAGATGACGCAGCTCCCGAGTATGCTAACGCCACACCACATAGACCGTCTGGCGGAGGGGTTCAACGTCAGGATCAGGTATCTGTCCCCGTGCAACAGCAAGTTCCGACACAAGCATCGGCAAGCACATCTGTTTCCGCATCTGTCTCCGCAGTCGACTCTACAGGGGTATCGACACCCATAGTTGCTGTGTCACGTTCAACGAATCCTTTCACACCCGACGCCCCAGATGGGGCCACGGGAGGTGCTAGCAGTACTTTTACACCACCTAGAATAAATAAACTTGTTTTTCAAGAGTCAGCGCATTCACGTACACCTAAATTCGTAAATGAACGTACGCTTAAGGAACTCCTTGTAAATTGTAGATATGACCCCGTGGTTGGTAAAGAGGACGAAATGGTCCTGGCATCATTACGTATCAGACGAGCCGCAGAGTATTTAGCGAGGTTACCAGGAATGGCTATGCATCTGGATAACATATATCATTTTGTTCAAACAGGACGAGATCCAGGATGTATTAACAGAGCTATGGAATTCCAGAAAGTAGAGATACAGGGGGAACTGTTACGTTTCCTCATAAACTGTGTGATCAGAAATCAAGATCGTCCGGGGGTAGACCGGAATGCAATGCTTATTCTTACAAGATGGAGTCAGAATATATCAGAAGGGAGACACGATAAGCAAAATTGTATAATAGCCATGTGCCGAAAAATACGTAAAGAAATAGAGCGTATTCATGAAGAGAGATTGGGAACAGACGAGTTTGAGCAAGATGAAGTGTCCGAATCAGGGAATTCCGCGAGACAGTCAGAGACCATAGCCTATGTAGGCAGAGGAAGATCTTGTGAAAATACTAGATGTTTTTCTGATCCCATACACTCTGTATGTCCAAATAATAGCAGAACGTATCCGACGCCTGTAATAAATCTGAAGTCTCCTGAACATTCGTTTCAAGCCGCAGATAAAATACTACGAGAACGAAGAGGTTACCACCTCCTCGATTCCATGGATGAGCAAGAATTAGCCAGATCAGCCGTTCACTGGATTGTTAGTCCTGAAAAATACGGTGATGAGACCGTAGCACACACGTTTCTCAACCTCAGTACAGATGAACAACGTTTAGCTGGAATATATATGATTCAGCAACTCCTCATATTATATAAGAGCCAACATACTGACCCTGGTCCTTTACCTGATATATTAACGGAACTACTCACGTACAGATGGAAAGGTTCTAGTAACAAGCTAATTAAAGAGATATTAGTGTCACGTAAGCAGTACGTCCTTTTTGTAAATCCAGATTCTCTCTCCCTGCCCCCCAGAGAAAGAGCACCGTACTACATGGATAGACAAAATCCTTTACGGGAAGTGCACCCAATAAAAGGCGAAGACAATGAGTTTCACCGTGTATTTGTTTACACACCCATATCAAAAATGGAATTATTAGAAATGAAGAAAGTAGTACCTAGTCATGACAAAGACCCAGCGGGTTTCCACCGAGAAATTAAAGACATGTTACTGATGGGAGAGTACACCTTTCCTGATATTATGACGATATTAAAGGTGCTTTTGCCTGCTGGCATATATGAAAAACTGAAAGAAAAAGAGTGGGAAGTGGGAGACCAAAAGATAGACTGGACAGCATTAGCAGAGGAAGAAAGAGGCCGAGCCGCAGGTTCGGGGCTCGGGGATAAAGTTAAACTATTACCAGGTTTACTAGTACAGGTACTGCCACGTTTATTAACTACAAAAAAGGAAGATTGGGGTGCAATCACAGCCTGTAAACAAAAGCAAGATGAAGACACAAGCGATTATTATGCTCGATTTGAAAAATGTTTTGGTATAAATAGTGGTATAAAAGCAAGTAGTGACTCATATCCACATTTATTTGTGACAAAATTAGTGGAAAATGCATTGCCTCCAGTGAAGAATAGAATATTGAAATTCGAGAGTACCTGGCAAAGTAACACTCCGTCGCAAATGCTACAAATGTTACAGTATCATCACAATAGAATTAGGGATGAACAAGAACACGAGCATAGACGCATGAAGGATACAAAAATGAAAATGCTAGTTTCTCAGACAGTACCAGCAGATGGTCACAAAAAGGGTGTGACACATTCTGGTGATTCTGCAGTTCCTGTAAAAGGAACCTGCAATTACTGTAAACAACTAGGCCATTATGTACATGATTGTCAAGTCCTGAAACGTAATATAGCTACAGGTATTGCAAAAGAGAGACCACGATTAGTTAGACCAGATCAGAATGAACAAGGAGCTATGCAGCATGGACAGTCCGTGCCAGTTCAGCAACAGTCTATGCCAGCCTCACAGCAACCCATACAGTTTGTGCCAGCTGCACCACCGTTGCCTGCTACTGCCACACAAACCACAACACAACAAATGTATCAGACTGCACAGTATGAATACCCTGAGTATCAGCGTTACGCATGAACCAGCCTAGAGAGGGAAGTTGACTTACCGCTTATCGAGATTCCGGTAGATCAAGAAGGACCTTATGTACATAGTGAATTATTAGGTCAAGATAGAAAATTCTTACTCGATACAGGGGCAAGTCGAACAACGATAAAACGTAGTGAAGTTCCAGGGGCACCCCTCTCAGGCTCTCAAAATGTTTCCCTTGGTTTTTCAGGAAAACCTATTGTTAATGAAGTATCACAGCCTCTACCACTTACGATAGGACCTTTGACACGAACTACAGATTTATTGCTTACTAAATCATGCCCAGAAAATTTGTTAGGAATTAAGACTCTGAAAGCACTAGGAGCCATAATATGTTGTTCTCCGGAAGGAGTAAGGTTGTTTTTGCGTGATTTTAAAGGTCACTATGTGTCTAGAGACATGGATCCCCGACTACAGACTTTACCAGTACATCTATGGGCACAAGGCCCTACGGATGTTGGCTGCATGAACATTACACCCTATCGAGTTACATTGAAAGCAGGAGTGGTACTACCACGGATGCGACAATACAAGTTACCGCATGATGCTGTAGTGGCTTTGTTGAAAATCATTGATGAGCTAATTGCCCAGGGAGTAGTTGTAGAAACAGACTCCAATGTATGTAATTCACCGATAATTCCGATTCTTAAACGAACTGATCCTACTGCTCCACCAGTGTACCGATTGGTTATTGATTTGCGTGAACTAAACAAGTGTATTGTACCACAATTCCCTGTGGTCCCTGATATATCATCATTGTTGACAGCAATTGATTCCGAAGCAACATTTTTTACTGTAATTGATCTCAAGAATGCCTTTTTCAGTGTCCCAATAGATCCGGAAAGCCAATACTTGTTCGGATTCAGTTTAAATGGGCGCAGCTTTAAATTCTCACGCGCTCCTCAAGGATTTACAGAAAGCCCCAGCATTTACAGCCAAGCACTGAAACGAGAACTTGACAGTATCCACATGCCAGTCAATACTGCACTGCTTCAATATGTCGATGATCTGCTGATCACCGCGAGAAGCGAGCCAGAATGTGAAAAAGCTTCTCTGACAGTTTTACATTTCCTAGCCGACAAGGGGCACAAGGTGTCCCCTTCTAAGCTGCAATTCTGTGTTCAGCGAGTTATTTATCTTGGTCACTCGCTGTCCAAGGAGGGAAGGCAGCTTACACCAGATCGCATCCAGTTAATTGCTAACATGTCAATACCCCAGACACAAAAGGAGGTGCGGGCTTTCATAGGCCTCACTTCATATTGTAGGCAGTGGATCCCTCAGTACGCATTTCTAGCAAAACCACTCATTCAGTTAACCACCCAGGAGGCAGCCACATCGACTGTTCTCCCTTGGACTCAGGAACATACACAAGCTTTTGAAAGCCTAAAGGAAGCTTTATGTCAAGCACCTGTTTTAGCAACACCATGTTATAGCAAACCTTTTACACTCTTTGTTACAGAACGCGAAGGTACTGCCTTGTCAGTACTCACTCAGGATCAAGCAGGATCACGCAAGCCATGTGCTTATTTCTCCAGTACATTAGATCCCGTAGCTCAGGCTTTGCCTGCATGCCTGAAATCAGTGGCAGCGACAGCTTTAGCAATCAGACAAAGCGATGCCATAGTATTAGGACACCCATTGACAGTTCAAGTACCACATGCAGTAGAGGTTCTTGTGAACCGAACACAAACACAGCACTTGACCATAGCAAGACTTACCGGTTATGAACTGACATTGTTTCAACCACACATAGAGATCCGACGGTGTAATACATTGAATCCTGCTACACTATTACCTGTAATTGGAACAGACCCACTAGCTCATGATTGTGTTGAAATCATTGAAATAAAGACGAAACCTAGACAAGACCTGACAGACGTTCCATTGTTAGATCCAGACCTGACGTTGTATGTAGACGGATCATGCATGAGAGCAAGTACAGGAGATTTAGTGGCCGCGTATGCAGTCACAACAGACACTGAAGTTATTGAGACACATTGTATAGATATTCTGTCAGCCCAAGCAGCAGAACTTATTGCTCTAACGCAAGCCTGTATTCAAGCCACAAATAAGAAAGTTAATGTATACACTGACTCACGTTATGCATTCGGAGTTGTACACGACTTCGGCGTGCTGTGGCGAGAGAGAGGTTATCTAACGTCCCATGGTGCCCACATTCAGCACGGACCCCTCATTCATGCTTTGTTAGACGCAATACATCTACCCACTGCTATATCGATTATGAAATGTAAAGCACACACGAAGGTTACTGATACCATTTCTCAAGGCAATGATTTAGCTGACAGAACAGCTAAACAGACTGCTCAGAATCGCACATTAGACATGACAAAGCCAATAGTTCAGACCCCAACACAGTGTATGACAATTAAGGATCCCACACTTGACGTAATTGACATACAGACACATGCCACAGCAGAAGAAATAAAGAAGTGGACTGAACTAGGAGGGATCCAGACAGATCAAGGATGGATGACGAAGGAGAAATCTGTATGGTTTCTCCCTGATTCCATGGTTCAAGCCATTATAGCTACAGTTCACAGTCCAGCACATTTAGGAGAGAAGGCTATGCTAGACAGCATTCAGCACATTTGGTTTAACAAACATTTACGAGCAGCAGCTAAACAAAAAGTTCGTACCTGTATGATATGTTGTCAGTTTAATCCAGGAAAGAGTGTTCCCGTAGAGCAGGGTGGATTTCAGCCTCCTGACCATCCTTTTGAAGTCCTCCAGATGGATTATATTCAGATGGAACGTTGTCGAGGATTCAAATATGTCCTCGTAGTTGTCTGCGCTCTCTCCCGTTGGACAGAGGCGTATCCCGTATCAGATTACACTGCCCCGACTACTGCCAAGCAGCTAGTTCGAGAATTCTTCCCACGGTACGGTTTACCACGTGTTGTATATTCAGATAACGGTCAGCCTTTCTCATCCGAATTAATGAAACATGTCTCACTCTTGTTGGGATATCAGTGGAAGTTCCACTGTGTCCGACACCCCGAGGCAGCAGGTCTCGTAGAAAGACATAACCAGACACTGAAAATCAGACTGTCCAAAATATGTAGAGAGAAAGGTGTCGACTGGATAGTAGCATTACCAGTTGCACTCTTTTACATGAGAATGGTAGCACACTCTAGAACAGGGCTATCCCCGTATGAGGTGATCTTTGGTAGACCACCGAATATGTGGGGGACGCCTATACCACGTAAAATAACTGATGTTGATTGTAATATGCTGACAGATTACCTGGCTTCCTTGATGTCTGCACTACAATCTTCTCGTTCACAGGTAGCTGCAGCCTTTCCCGACAACACTGAGGCGAAACCCCATGACGTTGTTCCGGGTAATCTTGTCTTTGTGAGAAATTTCGACAGGAAGAGTCAATTGGAGCCCAGGTGGAAAGCACCCAAGTTGGTCCTGTTGACCACAAGAACAGCCGTGAAGATCGAGGGACGAAAAGGGTGGATTCATTCCAGTCACGTCAAAAAATTTCATGGACTACCTTCAGATATAGACACTGTGCCCTGCACTCCCTCACAGACTGATTCAAAACTTCCTTTTGTTGAACAGAATGACTCTCAGTGCTATAAACAGAAACTCAGGTCCAGATCTAAACTGTCGGACGATTTGATTGTTTAAGTCCTCTCCAAGGTGAAGCGGTTGAATCTGTCCCGACATGTACCCCTTAGGTCTGAATCATGTAGAGTCCAGAATCATAATGAAACGACATGCTTATTGTAAATTACTGCGTAACCACTGTATTGTGACTTTATTAATTTTGTTTTTATTGAGTTTTTTAATAGTTACTGCAAGTATATTGTTGCATATGTATTATCCTGTTTCTAAACGTGTTTTCAATATAACTGATGAACATTCTTTTAGTGACCTACCGCCACATGAATTATCTTATAGACTTGCGCTGCGCAATAACACATTCATTAGTATGTTACATCATTCCCATCAGACTAGTAATGCGACCAATTGTTGGGTGTGTGGCCGACTCCCTCCCTATCAGAATAACAAAGGAGTTCTGCCTTTCTTTCCACATCCATTCACACACAATGGCTCCTGTGGAGCATGGTTTAGTTTATTAAATTCCATAGACCCAGACACAGCAGTTTATCAACAACATTGGATATGGGGAAATCTGAATCTAGTTTTATTCAAAGTCTGTCACCCTAATAAGGAGGGTTACCCCAGTAGAACAGGAACTGATTTAGAAAAGGAAGTGTATAAATTAGGTAATTTTACGCCTAATCTTATGATTTTGAATGTCAAATCCGAAGTTGAACTAATTCTGCCCACTATGTCAGTATTTCCAGTTAAGGGTGAATTATGTGTAAGAAAAGTTGGTTCCATACACATGGGCCATAGCCAATGCGTTACTACAGTAGAATATAGTGATCAAGGCAAATCTTCATTTAGAGCTTCTCGCCATTCCTACTTCATATGTGGTCAGACTGCATATATGCGTCTACCTCTAGATTGGGATGGTACCTGTTACATCGCATTCCTTCTGCCACCTGTTTTCCTAGCTCCCCCTGATTATTATCGAAATGTTCATTTAGTACACAATAGAGAGAAAAGAGATCTCCCAGTTGTCGATTATACTGAGACAGCATGGGACAAGTATGTAGATTTCAATAAAGGTATCTTTCCCTATATAGGTACAATATCAAATAGTAAGCTGATACGCAGACTCACCAAGACTCTTGAAGCTGTAGTAAACGAGACTATAGCCGCCCTAGGCAATCTGACAGAGGAACAATCAGTGATGAGAATTGTTGTTCTCCAGAATCGTCTTGTCCTTGACGTCATCCTGGCCGATAGGGGCGGAGCTTGTAGGGTCATCGGATCCAGCTGCTGTATATTCATACCAGAAAATTCGCCATCTGTATATAAAGCTATAACACGCCTTCATAAGATTGTAAGCCAGATACACGAGAATCCAGGCACTTGGACGTGGTCCGGGTGGTTTTGGAGTGTGATATCAGCCTGGGGATGGAGAGTTCTATCCTTCCTAGGTATTGGCCTTCTTATGCTCTTCAGTTGTTGTTTATGCCTACAATGTGGACCAGCGATTTGTGGTCTGTGTGCCACATCATGTATTCCACATCAAGGTTTTCGCTCAAAATCCCGGAAGAAGAAGGAAGAAGAAATGATGCTCCATGAGCAAATCAATGGAATAATGAAGATTGATGTCTCGTGAAGGGCAAGAAGGGGACAAGGAGGGAATGTGGAAATGTGGATTTTCCTGATCAGTTATGTCCCCTATCTTGGACCCCAACGGTTCTATATGCATGTTACAAGTACATGTATGTTCCCTCCAGTTCCAGTTTCTAAGACGCAAACATATGTGTGTCTACCGTCAACATGTTCTCTGTCAGATCCGCCATCACAGGGCTGGATATTCGATTCCTAAGTATGAAAGGCCACCGACTTTATATGGCTAAGTTACTTCATTTTTACAGTTCAGGCGAGTAGGCCCGATTCTGTCCTCAAAGCCTTTCCCTGCTCTCTGTCTCTGACAGCTTCAGCTTGAGCTCGCATCTGTATCCATGAACTTTGTCCTACTCCCTGTGCAGCTAACGGTGCCTGCCTCGGCCAGTTTTCGCCTGTCTGCCAAGAAGTTGTATTTCACCTTCGAATTATCTATTTTGCTCTCCAGCCGATGCATTCCTGTCCAGTGATTTAGGTAAACATTTCCTTTAGCTCACAAGCAAAGGACTCAGCCTTTCCGTCCTCCTGCAAGTGATTCATAGCCCTGTTGCCATGGAAAGTTTTCTGCTCTTCGCATCTCATATAGACACTTAGACGCTTGTACACGCACACAGTCAGTATAGAATAGATTCTGTCCGAGAGTTCTTCCTTGTGGATAACATAGTTCTTTAAACATAGGATGTTAGATATGATTTGGGATTAGGTTGACTTGACCCCAGACTTCTCGTCTCCACATGTAGAGCTAAATGTCAAGTCCCCTTCACCCCCTAGTTGCACGTCAATTACACGTCATGCTGCCGCGCGCGCATCTATGCCAAGTATTATCTTATAGATCCACCTATGTCTGATAATTCTAACCAATCATGTTTCTTTTATTCCTTATTACGCCTAGTTTCGATTATGTCACTGTTACGTCATTTTTCTTATCAAATGTTACGCCTTCTACATTCGTTTCATTGTAATGTACTTATTATAAAAATACATGTCTGTTAATGAATTATTGTACTTCACTTCCTGAACCTTCGTGGTGACGGAACCTGAGGGCCGCGACTCGAGTCGGCCATTTTGAATGGAATAAAGCCCATTAGAAACCTCTTATACCACGGATTCTGCCTCTTGTTATTTTGAGCTATTTACTTTAATTTAAGATTCCGCATGAAATTCAGTCCGGTAATATTTATTTTATTTACCACAAACTGACCAATTGCCTCTGGAGACAGGTTTACTCTGGTTGTAGTGGCCATGCCACCAGACACCAAGAAGCAATACCCTTCAGGACAGTCACTTCACCCACAGTGGCGAGAGCCCTACTTGGCATCTTCCCCAGAGTGTTGTTTCCCAAGGATGTGGTCTCAGACACTGGGACTAACATTATGCCTGTATGAAAGCGATGTGGGAAGAATGTGGTGTTACCTATAAGCTCACCACACCATATGATCATGAGACCAATGGGCTGGTGGAAAGATTCAATAAGACCCTGAAGGGCATGATCATCGGCTCATTTGACAAGCTCAGTAGGAGACTGGATGTTCTCCTCCCATGCCTGCTGTTTGCTTACAGAGAGATGCACAGAAAGGGGTTGGTTTTAGCTCATTTGAGCTATTTTTTGGCTATTGAGGTTGCTTAGAGAAGCTTGGGAGAAGCCTCTCACAAGCCAAAAGAAGATGAGCTGGACTATGTGCTAGGCTTGTGACACCACATGGCCGAGTACATGAAGAAGACAAATAGGAATTTGGAGGCCAGTTAAGAGCTTATTAATCTCTGGTATGACCAAAAGACAACCATGCCTGAGAACCATTCAGGACAGTTGGTGAGGGTGTTGGAGCCTATGGCTGCGAGGGCCCTCCAGATCAAATGTACTAAGCTATACATTATTCTGGAGAAAAAGGATAAGGTCACCTACTTGGTGGACCTTGTCACCCCCATGAGTTACCACAGGGTACTCCACATCAACAGACTAAAACCCCACCAAGAAAGGGCTGACACGGCCATGCTGATGGTTACAGAAAAAGGGGAGGAGGGGTAGTGCAAGTCTCTTAAAGACCTCTTATCCAATAGTGCCAATGATGGGTCAGTGGAGTGAGCAGTGCTCTTCTCCAAGATCACAGACCAGCAGTAAAAAGGATGCAGAGAAGAGAAGTGTTGGAGCAGTTTGCTGGGCTATTTTCTCTGACACCTGGACTAACCAAGTGGTCTGTCCATGATGTTGTCACTAGTGACAGCCTACCTGTCAAAAACAAACTACAGGTTGTCTAACCAGGTCAAGGGACGCAAAAAGGCTGAAGTAGCCAAGAATATTAAGTAAGAGTAATTAAGCCCCCTGACAGTCCCTGGGCCAGCCCAGTGGTACTGGTGCCAAGCTTTATCCCAAATGGATAAACAAACAATTAAGGGTTTTCTGTGAAATACAGAGGTTTAAATGCAGTCATCAAGACTGACGCTCACCCCATTCCTAGAGCTGATGAGCTCATTGACTGGTTGGGTGTTGCAAAGTACCTTTGATATGATGTCAGGTTACTGGCAGATTTTCCCAAGTAGGAGAGGTCAGCATTTTCACCCCAGAGGTCCACTTTCAGTGAGGCCATTTGGCTTGAAGAATGTCCCTATCATCTTCCAAAGGGTGGTGGTCAGAGTGCTGTCTTGGTTGGAAACCTTCACTGTAGCTTATCTGGGTGAAATAGCTGTATTCAGTTCAACCTGGGAGTAGAACCCGGTCCACCTGCAGGAAGTGCTTCAGGACCTGCAGTACTAAGGCCTTACTATCAAGGTAAGCAAATGCCAGATAGGGCAAGGTTCTGTGGTGTACCTGGTACACCTTGTCAGTGGAGGCCATGTACAATCTCTCCAGCCCAAGACCCAGACCATCTTAAATTGGGAATCTCCTAAGACCCAGGCACAGGACAGAGCCTTTCTTGACCTGACTGGGTACTACAGAAGATGTGTACTGTGGGACCATTGTGAATCCCCTGATAGAGCTTACCTCAAAGAAGCAGTCAAAAAAGGTATTTCAGGCCTTTGACATTCTGAAGAAGGCTATGTGTTCAGCATTAGTTCTTCTGGCTCATGGCTACAATAAGAAGTTTGTGATCAGAAAGATGCTTCAGAGCAGGAGATTGGGGCACAACCAGCACAAGAAAATTAAGAGGGCCAAGATCAACCAGTTGCTTTCATTGGCAGGCAACTACTCCCCAGACAGAAAGGATGACATGCCATTGAGAGGGAAGCCTTTGCTGTGGTCTGGTCCCTGAAGAAACTAAGAGCATGCCTGTTTGGTACTCACTTCTATGTTCAAACCAACCATATACCTCTCAGATTCGTCATACAGATCAGGGGGGAGAACTCAAAATTGTTGAGGTGGTCCATTTCGCTACAAGGGATGGCCTTCACAGCCAAACACAGACCTGGGATTGCCCATGCCAGTAGAGATGGACTTTCAAGTTTTTCCACTTAGATGATAAGGACTACCAGTGAATAGGTGAGCTGTGCATCACCTTTTGTCGGGGGCTGTCTGGGAAGTCATCCTTTTTATGCTAAGCACTTCTAAAGTTCAAAACTTCCTTTTTATTACCTATAAGTCACCCCTAAGGTCTTCCCTAGGTGGCCCATGGTCAAGGTGCAAAGTTATAAAAAGCAGGGACTATATAAAATATGTTAAAAGATGCCCTCGCAGGGGATACAGCTCTTCCCTGTGATAATGCTCCTAGCCCCATCGGTGAGGACTTTCTTAAATTTAATACATGGGAACAGTCCAGTCCGAACTGCCAGGCCAGGTCCTCCCTGAACCAAAACACAAGCAACCCAGGAATGGCTTTGCCCTAGTTATGGGCGCATCAGCCAAGTACAGGTTGGGTGTAGTGACACAAGATGTACCCGGCTGATGAGCCCATATCTAGGGCAAAACCAGTCCGGGGTTGCTTGTGTTCTTGTTCAGGGAGGACCTGACTTGGCAGTTCAGTCACGACTGTTTCCATGAGGAGCAGGGTCAAGACTGATTTGTATATGGCTGGGTCTGAACTGACATGGCATGTTGAGCAAAAGAATGATGGATTGGGATGTTACCCAGAGTGATTGCCAGTGGTTAAGACAAATTGCAAGCATTCCCCCATCACCCTTTGTGTGTTTCAGTTGCCAGCTTCAACAGAACCTCCGCTAGTCGATGCTAAGCCTCAGAATGCCTTGCCGCACAGTTGCATCAGAACCATGACTCAACTTGGAGCAGGACCTTGCATGACAGTCCTCGGAATGGACGCCGTACAACGCAAAGTCTGTCAAAGCAATGTCATGCAGACTGCACACCAAAGACATAAGGTACAATACTCAGTGGGCCAAACTTGGTCCTGTGCCTGGCCTGTTCTCCATTGTGGTCGGCCTGAACTTTTCACTTTGTCCCGGTCCGGCACAACTAGAAATCATCAGTTGGTGCTTTGCACCTCTTGGCACCAGTTTTGCCTAAAACTTTGGAAGTTCATATCTCCAGTTCCCTATATTGGATTTTTGTCTTTTTTGTGTCATTTTTAGGATAAAAATAATTTAAATATTTATAAATGGGTGTTGCATTTTTATTGCGTTGTGTCTTTTACATATTTATGGTTTTGGTGGTATTAAATGCTTTACACACGCCTATCTCCTAAGTTCAGCCTGACTGCTCATTTTCCATGCTACCAAGGGGTGCGCAAGGATTCGTTTACCTAGACTTGATTTGACCTATTAGTGATTGCGGGATTATTACTAGCTGAGGGTGAATACCTACTGATGACCCACTTTCCTACAATGTGCAATATATTAAAAACAGCACAATATAAACCTGTGTAGAGATTGTTACATACAAATATAAATGTGGAGCCACAAACATATTACTCCTGCAGTAGTATGCAAAATAAGAAAAAGGGCTCGCCTAAGGTACACCATACAAATTCTCTCATCTTAAAATGACATAATCATAATTATCAGATAATCACTTCTTAATGTGCTCCTACATCACAAATGGATTATATGTTGTGCTAATCATTTACCTGTCTTTAATCAATCTAACAATAGATTCAAAGCAGCAAGCAAGCAAAGATTAAAGGCTCAGAGATGTTCATTATGAAAATCTTAATACTGACTGATGTTTCCCCATCAAATTTGTTTGTAGCACTTTTAATAATTGGTGCTTTTACTGTTTCTTTTGCCATGGGCAGAAAAACATGAAACATGCCTCTGTTAACGTGCTTTCTGGGAAAGAGGGAGCAGATTCTGACTGCTGGGCTGTTTGTGCCCAGGACCTTGTTAAGATGCAAAAGGCAAAGCCTCCATGCAGAACTTTATCACCAAACGCTTGGCATCTTCTGGCTCTAATGCAGTTATTGCTCACACCTGGCAGAATCATTGTTCACGAGGTGCTGATTTGTTATCTTTCCCAATTTGATGTGCTTCATAATTATGTTTTCGTTCCATATCTTGCAAGCTGTTTTTAGATATGACAAGTACTGATTATAGGAAGATGCATATAATTTCTGGGCTGATGCTGCTATTTCTTTGATTCTGAACACTAGGACACTACTGAGCAGTCACCAATGCATGTGTTCTGATCCTAAAACACATTGAAATTGGCTATACTCTACCACTGACATATTTATCTTACCTATACGTTCCTAGTATATGGTACACAATTGTTCCCAGGGCCTGCATGTTAAATGTCACTTATGGACTGCAGCATATATTGTGCCATCACTAAAGTGACCATGGAAAGCATGTTTCAAGGCCTGTTCCTGCACCCTCGGAAGGCAGTTTTAAAACTGCCAATTTGACTCTGCAAAATAAACTTTTTGTCAGGCCTAAACCTTCATTTCAAAATGTATAAGTAACACCTAATGTAAGCCTTAAATAGGGCAAGGAGCATGGTATTTAAAAAGTAGGGCATGTGTACTTAAGTTTCAAATGCCCTGGCAGTGAAAACCCTCCAGGGTCTTTTTTTTGCTATTGTAAGGTTGGCTCTCCCACAGAAAAGTAGTACCAAGTTACATTAGAACACCTTAAAATGCATATCTGATTGGGGACAGCTAGAAAAATGATTGAAGGTCTCATTTGATAGTAATTCAAAATCCAACTTAATGCTCAAGACAGATTTTATGTTACTATTTTGAAAATGGCACTTTTATAAAGTTGTCATTTTACTGCCTGAGCCAAATGTGCCTTTCTGCCAGTGTTCAGTGTCATGTGACTGCTAATGGCTCTCCTGTGGTGAGATGTCTATTTCAGCGAACCAACGGCTGAGGTATGAGGAGATGTTTTTCTCCATGAGCAGGATGGCTGGGGATGGGGGGTCTGTGCTTAGCAAAAACCAAAGGAAATGATGGACGGAGTGTTGAGCATTGCAATCACTCACCCCCAGTCTGTGCTTAGCCTCTTCCTGAGCTTCAAAGAAAGACTGCCCTGTCAGTGGCAGATGTAACTCACAACTAAACCTCCCTCCCTTTTGTCCTCATATGCAGCCTGTCTCCAAACTCAGTGAGTGGGGTAGCTATCCCAGAACTAGTTTGAAGTGACCACAATGGAGGGTTTGCCCATTATTATAGCCACAGTTTTGGGTGGGAACAGGGTGCTGTGCACAGTGGAAGAAAGGTTCTGCCATGTTGGGTTTAGGTAATGAGGGGCACTGCGATATAGTTTACATTAAAGCACACTGGAACTGTTGAAAATGTGGGTAGTGTACCCCAGGGAACCTGTATTCCATTAGTTAGGGAGTGGCCAACATATCCTGCACCTATCAACTGGCAAATGGCATAACTGTGCTACCCCCAGTATCCCCTTCAAAAAACATCTGGACCTGTGAGGAGCCCCCAAGGGTTAGGCATGATCCCGCTTGTACCCAAGACTGAAAAGTTGACTCCAAGGCTCAGTTGTCTGACCTCCTGTTAAGCCATAGGGACATAAAAACTGTAAGAAGCCATTTTCCTGAGGAGCACAGCTGACCTGTTCCAAATGGACCTGTCTTTGCTGGTGGCTTCTATAATAGTGAGTCCTTACGCCATAAGAAGTGTTCCGAATGTCCTAGGGCCCTAAGGTAGGTGTCAGAGTGTACTCCTCCTGCCTAACCCTTATTACTTTCCCTTGGACCTAGAAACTTAGAAACATTTTCAAGGAATTTTGGCTGGAGAACAAATAGAAGACCAGGACCAAACTGACAAATCAATTTGACAAAGGTGAATTCCCGCTGAGGCAATGATTCAGGTTGCTCACGCTCTGAGCTTTTCCACAGCAACTAATCTGTTTCAGCAGGATGTTGGAGAGAAGGTATCTTTAATTATGAAGCACTCTGTGGCTACACTTTGCAGCCTTGCCATACTGGAGGAATCCAAGCTACAAAAGAAGTGATGAAGCCCAAAAGGTAGAAATCTTCACATGGTGAAGGCAACAAAACTATCCAGCCAGTGAGAGACCTTACTTAAGCGCAAATTTATAATGTTTCCTTTTCAGGAACTTTCCTACCAAAAGTCAACAGCTTCACCAAGACTTCATCCAATGGCTATCTGCCCTTGTGGACCCATCTCAACCATAGTCTGCTATCTTATGCAACTGAGGATTTTTGACTTCTATATCAGAGACAGAGCAGTAGGTAAAAACTTCTGATGGGACAAACCTGGTGTCTGTATCCTACCCACGTTCCATCACAGTCAGCCTTAAACCTTACTCATCTCCCAGTCTAGTGCAACCAGTTGCCCATAGTTGTAACCTTGCGCTTTTTTAGGCTATTTTTATCTAAAACTTTAAAAACAATCAAAACATATCTCTGGTTCCCATTATTAGATTTTTGTAATTTTGGTGTCATTTTGTTCATTAAAATATTCTTCACTTATACAAAATGGAGTGGGATTTTATTGTGTTGGCTCTTCATCGTCTTAACTGTTTTGGTATTTCTAAGTGCTCTATACATTTGCGCACGTTAAGCCTGTCTGCTCTGTGCTATAGCTATGAGGGATGAGCTCAGATATAAATCACTGAAGCCTTTACTGGACCATATAAGAAGTTTTCCATTATTACTGATGGTGGAATACCAACCACCCCAACTACTAATCCATTTTCTCACACCCATATAGATTGTCTCAGGAATTAACCAAATGCTCTTCAGACCAATTACTGTTGCCAAGTAATTAAACCCCTTAAGATTGCCAGTAAACTCTCTCTAAATGATATCATTGATGGCATCTCTGAATGTTCTTCATTCCTCCACAAATGCAACCAATACAGAAAAGGCAGAGTAGGTATTACTGACTCAATGGTTGGGCGCCCTCATTCAAAATACAACGGGGCATTGAGTGTGCTTTTCACTAAACCCAAAAGGTATTTTTAAAACCTGTTCTCCGTTGTTGTTAAAACAGAGAGGTCAGTGTGGCATCCAATATCTCCACCGTACAGAGATGCAGCTTGCTCTTTATGGCCTATTATGGCTGGTGATATAGACCTACCACTCAATCTTGTAGCAAAGTGTGCTATGGTCCCAGCATTTTGGGTCAAAATGGTGTTACTCTCAAGGATCTATTTTTATAGTTTCCCTTCACTCCAACAAGACACTATCATTCCTGCGTCTCAGATAAATCCACCAAATTTGTATCATTAAGAAAGGTTTTTGTGGGGCTAAATGTGGTTTTGTGCCATAAATGTGATTTTTTCTAAATAAGCATTAGTCTGTTCAGTTAGCAAACATTTCAAGATGAGGTTAACATGTTTTACCTTCAAAGTCTCTTAAACTATTAGTTTGTCATCTGTAAATAGAAGGTTTTCAATTTTGTGTGCAATCCTGCATCGCAGATCCGTCGCTCACCTCTGGTTCTGAAGAAGCGGTGGGACTGTGATACAGAGTTCTGCTTTGTCATTGAGAATGCCTTGCTTCTTTCTCTCACTACCTGGGAGCACTATCCAAAGACCAACTGCCAGCTACACATAGTCATGCAATCAAGGAATAGGCTGCAGGCATCAAATGGTTAGAACAAGAACATTTTCTAAAAGTGGCATTTTCAGAATTGTAACTTAAAATCTGACTTTACCATTAAATCTTGTTTTAATGACAATTCTTTAGACACCAAACTTGACATTCCTACTTGCTCTCAATTGAAATGTAGTACTTGTTAAACATAATAAGCTAACCCAATGTTATCCTGGGAGGTTATGGGAGAGGTGGATCTTGCAGTAGTGAAAAAAGGATTTCAGAGTTTTTTACTACTAGGACATGTAAAGTTAAACATACATGCTTAGCTTTTTAAATACACTGCAACCTGCCCTCTGAGCTGTTTAGCACCCACTCTAGGGGTGACTTTAAAAGGAAGGCTTAGGTCTGGCAAAGGGTTTATTTTGCCAGGTCCAAATGGATGTTTGAAACTGCACACACACAGGCTGTAATGGCAGGCCAGAGACATGTTTAAAAGGCTACTTAAGCGGGTGGCACACTAATACATTGCTTGTGTACATGTAGTACCATACTTGAGACTTAATGTGTCATTTGAGTGTAATCCAATTCTACTACATTTAAAGGAGAGGGGACAAGCACTTTAGCACTGGTTTGCAGTGGCAAAGTGTACAGAATGCTCAATGCTAACAAAAATAGCTTCAGAAAACAGGAGGGCAAAGGCAAAATGTTTGGAGCTGACCCTGCAGGAAGGGCCATTCCAAAAGGAAGCTATTCCTGCCTAAAGCATTCAGTCATCCCATATGATTCTTTACCTTCACTTTGCCATTTACATTGCTCGCTGCATCCTCCGCTGTTATTTTCCAAAGTTAGGCCTATGTAGCAAAGCAGCTTATTTCTTACATTGTCCTCACAAATAACATTTCCAGCTGTGACCATTTGCACACATTTGCACGCACGACAATGTTGGATTAGTTTCTCTGAAACTAAATTTGTTTTCACATCTAGCTTAGCACAACATTATCACAACACCCTGAACATCATGTACAATGTCTCCTTTCGCACTAGGTATAAATAGCATCACCCACGGGGCAACAGGACGATCTATATATCCATACTAATCTATGCAATCTATGCAAGGCCACAGATCGAGTCATCTACCAGTTCTAGAAAACCTGCTGAGCTGCCAAAAACAGGGCGGATGGCGTCTGGCTACTTCGTGCATTATGATGATTTCTCATCAGATCCAAGTGAACCTGAGCTGCCAACAACACCTCTCCCTTTCGATCTACGAGTTTATGCTTTCTTTCTTTGGCTGAAAAAGACTTACTTCATTGTTTCCTGGATACATCTGGTGATTATAAATAGATTACTTTTCCTGGTACTTTGGCTTGGTATAATAAATGTCTTTTTCCTACGTCTGAAATGACACTTTCTCCCAAAACGCTCTGCAGTACAACTTCTGAACTTGGGGCCAGATGTACGACTATTTTTTGGAGTTGCAAAGGGGTTTCAGGCCCGTTTGTGACTGCAAAAAACCTGTAGCCCATGAACCAACCCTATTTTATGAGTCGCAAATCAATTAGTGACTCGCAAAATAGGGTTAGCAACTCGTTATTATGAAGGGGCGTTCTAAGGGCGTCCCTTCCTAATAGCGACTCCAACACCTATGTGTGAATGTTCTGCGATCGCAATTGCGGTCGCAAAACACTCGTAGTTTACCACCCTTCTCAGAAGGGTGGTAAGACACTCGCAAACAGGAAGGGACCACTGCCAGCCCTTAAAGAATTTAACTGAACAGTTTAATTTTTATTTTGTAAATGCATCCCATTTTCCTTTATGGAAAACGGGCTCCATTAAAAAAAAAAAAACTGCTTTATTTAAAAGCAATCCCAAACATGAAGGTTTGCAGACCTCAGCAGGTCGCCATCCTTGGGAGTGCTAGCCATTCCAAATGCGGTCGCAATTTGTGACAGCCTCATTAATATTCATGAGGCATGCAATTTGCGACCCCATTGGGAATCGCAAACAATGTCTCAGACACTGTTGTACATAGCATTTTGTGACTTGCAAATTGTGACTTGCAATTCGTCGCAATTGGTGAGTCGCAAAATGCTATGGTCGGACATCTGGCCCCAAGTTCTTAAACCACATGATCATTACACTGTAAGCAAAGAGACTTGTCCCTGGTGAAGATTACAGCAGTTCCAGTTCCCGAAGAAATTGTATGGGACAAGGTATTGTATGATGTAATTGGTCCTACTGAACTTTTGAAAATTCCATATTTGCTTAAAATTTCTTTAAATAACATCATCACCTCTAGTACTTGCTCTGATGATTGGGACATTGAAGCTGTGCATAATTTGCTTTTAGATTTAGAGCAATCATCAGCATGTTCTGTTACCAGCTTTATGGTCACCATTTTTCACACAAAGCTAGTACCCAATGCACTGTTTATAATTACACACAATGGGAACACTGCCCAACACCGCCAAAAGGTAGTTCAAAGACTTTTGAACAGAAGTTTGCTTATTTTTCAGGTTTTGAAACAACAGAACCAGCCTTGTATTACAATAGGCTTGCACCTACACCATGGTTATATACTTTTTTTCCCCAACTGTCTATACAGGGTTTTGACTTTTGGAAAGACACAATAGATACAAAGTCTATCTGGGGGACAAAAGATTGGCAAGCTCAGCATGCCTCATACCACATCGAATGATTTTACTGAATAAGACAGTGCAACAAACTTCATGTCTTGGTATAGCAAAAACAAAGGATTTGAATGCACCACGTATTCCTGCATTCTCACGTTTCGAAAATTGGCAGCATTTTACACACTTCAGTGAGGATACACTAGATGCCATATTCGTAATGGTTCTTTCAATTCATCAGACCCCAATTGGAAGGGTTGGTTGGTTTGGCCTGTGGACACAAACAGGTGTCAATCTATATTCCTGGGTAACAGCAAAGGGTTTAGGATCAATGGGCCTGGTCAGCGATATGTACAAAGAGAACCCTTGGTTGGTGATGTCATGTAGTGTTGGGAAGTCATGCCTAGATTAGCTAAAAAACTCAACACTCTCCCAGGTAAAGCAACACTTTTCCTTTCTTTCTGATGACATGGATCTCAGGGATTTTTTTATTAGGACCCCGGAATCCATGTCAAAAGTGCTTTTTGTACGGAATATACAATGAGCTGTGAAATATCTCTCAACAGGAGGCTGCTGAGAGATTATGCAAGATTGATAGGGTTAATCTAGAAAAGTCTTTGGCTTTGGTTGACAATCGTATGACCACATTATCATCCAGAATATATTCAGTGGGCAACATAGTGCCTTCCCCAATTGACATAATCATGCAAGACATGCCTATATTACAACATGGACAGTCACAATTACGGTCAATAGTAATGCTGGCTGTTACAAACATTACATTCTGGCTATGTGCCATGGCATTATATCAATAGTTCAAATCTGTTTTCGGCACATGATCTAACAGAAAGACAGTTACAATGGAACGTAGAGATGCAAAATATACCATGTTGCACATTGAAAAATTCGACTAATGACCTTTCACCATGGCTGAGACTCCATCCACAGACTGGATAATCCATGGTTACATCACCCTATCGATCATGACCTTTCAATTCCAATATTGTCTCCAATACCAACAGGTAGGCAGATAAGAAGCGCTAGGGGAAGGATATGTGCTCGAGTATTAGGAATTGCGGTTCAGATTTAGATGCAGGAATGGGAACACAGAAGTTTTTCTTAGTGGCTCTCACTGTGAAGACACCTTAAGCAGCTCCCTGGTTTAAAAGGACATTTCTCTCCATGGGGCATGTGATGCTTCAATGGCGAACTTGTCTTTTTATCTGAAGGGTTCCCAAGCTGTCATGATTTATCCTCTATTAAAGCTGCTATCGAATGGGAGCTCTTTGTTGCTGAACGAGCAAGGTTGCTGCAGAATGAAACGGCATCACTACTCTAGTGACGGTTAATTCCATAGTCACTTGTTGTAAATAAGTACTATTTCCACCTGCCCGCACAGTTAGGGAGGCAGTGCTATGGCCTTCAAAACATGTTTCAAACATAAAATTTGATTCCCTAAGCAAACTGAGATCCATGCTTTTGCAAATAGATGTGGCCTTAACTTTAGCCAAAGAGGCGTTTGATCTCCAGGTTGCAAGGTCCTCGTCTGAGATACAGACACTACTCCATACTAGCTTCCCGCTGCTAACCGGAAGCTGGTCCAACGTATCTTAAACATGTCTGATACCAAAGGAATTGTGCACTTTTTAAAATATATCAGCTTTGGTTTGGTTAGCACCTCTCAGACGATATTGAAGGTTATATCATATTTCATACATACCGTGCTGGGAAGCGTTTTCAGAGGGCTACCGCTTGTCCTGCTACTTGTGGTAGGAATACTGATTTTGTTATATCGGCTCCACAATGGACGTCCAAGTTCAACTCGGAATGGAGACAGCACTGCTATCATGAGTGCATGATAGACTGATTTGGCACACCTCGGCTTCAAGAACTAAATGAGCATTGATTCTTGTCTTTCAGGCCAGTCTGGATTGCCTGCCTACAACCTGTCTTTGGCTGTCTGCCTTGCAGCCAGCAATGCATCCTGGATAGATGTCTCGGATCAGAATTGGTTGCGACATTGAAGTACTGATGGATCCCTTTAAGGCCCATGCACATTGCTGTCCCCTGCATGTTCCATTGATGATGAGTGCATTCTTAGAGCCACCCTGGGATGCTTCAGCTCCTAGTGATGTGAACAACGGCTCTCCAGACAACTTGTTGGATATGATGCCTCCCTCAGTGGATGCTGTGGTAACTGAATGTAGTCATTTTTGCTCGATAAACATGCTAAGAGGTGCGCCTCTGGGAACGTCTGCGGTTGTGGGAAACAGCAATGTTGCATCTACCACTCAAAGAACATAAACGATTGTCCCTTTCCGTGTGGGAACAATTTGGCCTCCTTTTAACTCAAAATGTGCCAAAACAGCTATTTCTTTTTCTAGGCACCATGGCTTCCTGAGTGCTTGGGATCTCAAATAAAATAATGACTTTAAGACTTTTCAATGCATATTGTATTGGAAAGCCCGCTTTTAAATACTTTTCAGTGTAGTTTTGAACATTTTTTAAATTGTCTGCTGGCCTTTTAGATAGATTTTTAGATATCAATCCTTAGTATGAGGAGTGGGTGTTATAGTCCCGAGTTGGACGCATGTAGCGAAGCAGCTTATTTCTTACATTGTCCTCACAAATAACATTTCCACTGTGGATGGAACTGTTATTTAAATGTAAATCAGGTGATTGCAATGGGTTGCTGTGGACTCCGATTTGGCCTGTGAACAAGGGCGTTGTAGCCCGAAACACGTCAGGCCCCTGTTGAAATGATTTGATGCCTTCTGCTGGCCTCGCTACAGTCTCCATTAAAGAAGTAAAACCTACCTGGGTGTCTTCATTCGAGGGCAACCTTTTTAGTACATAACTAACGGTTGGTCCAGCTGTGGTGATGCACCGCTGCAGGAGGAAGGGGACCTGTGATGACATCAACTGGTAGTCATTATCAGGACAGCAGGTTTTAATGAAAGGCGTTCTATATGCAGCAATCTCAGGAGTGGGGCATTCTAATCAACCCACTGGGGTGTAAATGGTATTTCATTTTTAAAGCAACAACAAATCCACTGGGGCTAAATGTATGTAGTACTACCATTGCCATAGTGCCTTGCACTTACAGGAAGGCCCACTGTGGGCAGAACTATTATCTAAATGTAAATTAAGTGACTGTACAAAACCAGTGAAAGTCGGCAGTTATAGTTACCTGAGCTAACCATACCTTACGCCCCAGCAATGCACTGCTTATGAAAGCACATATTAAATCACTTATGGCATGACCAGTGACATCAATGATGACATCTAAAATGAGATTACTGATGACATCATTGATGATATTGTCCAGTGAGTATTTTTTCAAAGTTTATGATTGTTAAACATATATACTAAGGTACTACAAAAGTTAAATTTGTATACTAGGTGTACTACTAATGTGTGCTAGTACTTCTAATATATATATATTATGTGAGTGGCTGTGTGACTGTATGTATCTTTGTGTGTATGGGTGAGTGAGTGGCTGTATGGGTATATACAAGGGTGTGTGAGTAGTTGTATAGGTGAGTGAGATGCTGTGTGAGTGGCTGTATTGGTGCGTGAGTGGGTGAGTCAGTGGATGTATGGGTGGGTGAGTGGCAGTGTGAATGACTCCATGGGTGGGTTAGTGGGTGTGTAGTGACTGTATTGGTGAGTGAGTGGGTATCTGAATGGCTATATGGGTGAGTGACTGGGTGTGTACGTGGCTGTATGGGTGAGTGAGTGGCTGGTTGAGTGGGTTTTTTGTTAGGTTACCTTTTGTGTGAGCAGCTTTATTGGAGACTGAGTGTCTAAGTGAGTGGCTGTATAGGTAAGAACGTGGATGTGTGAGTGCTTGTATGGATGTGTGAATAGGTATGTAAGTGGTTGTGTGAGTGAGTGTGTGGGGGCTAGTATAATGAGTGAGTGGCTGTGTTGAGAGGCTAATTGGGTGAGTGAGTGGGTGTGTGAGTATCTTTGTAGGTAAATAAGTGGGTGTGCCTATAGCTGTATAGGTGAGTGTGTGGTTATGGGGATTGACTGTATGTGTGAATAACTGGCTGTAGGGGTGGCTGTATGGGTAAATGAATGGTTGTGTGAGTGGCTATACAAGTGAGTGAGTGGGTATGTGAGTGAGTGGCTCTATGGAGGAGTGAATGGGTGTGTGAGTACTGGTATAGGCCTGTGAATGGG
The DNA here is from genome assembly GCF_964204655.1 of Triturus cristatus. NCBI lineage: Eukaryota > Metazoa > Chordata > Amphibia > Caudata > Salamandridae > Triturus > Triturus cristatus. The sequence goes on from NC_140588.1 coordinate 895,703,295, forward strand.
TATGTGAGTGGTTGTGCATGTGTGGGAGTGGGGATACAAGAGATTGTATGAGGGTGTGAGTCATTCTTTGAATGATGTCATCATTGATGTCATCAGTAATGTCATCAGTGATGTCACTAACCATGTCATGAGTGATGCAATATGTGAGATCATAAACAGTACATTGTGAGGATGTAAGTTATAATTAGCTCAGGTAACTATAACTGCCGAATTTCACTGGTTTTGTACAAGTGAAATCTGAGCCTAGCTAAAATGTCCTTGTAAGCTTTAGTTTTTTCAGTGAATTTCTAAGTTTTTTTAAATTCTATTCGCTAATTATAACAACCCTGTAAGCTTTGGCTTTTCAAGTGAATTTCTAAGGTTTTTCAAAATCTATTTCCTAACTATAATGTCCCTGTAACCTTTGATATTTTTAAAGTGAATTTCGATGGTTTTTTAATAAATTTGTCACGTTTGTAGAGTGGCGGAGAAAGGGCGTGAGTCAGCCGACCAGCTCGCAGGAATTCTGCTGTGTAGGACTAACTGGAGGTAACAGGAGGGCTTCTGGGGCTCCAAGAACCCTCAGCAGCCAAGAGGCCTTTAATCAATCAATCAAGGTGTTTGATAAGTGTGACTACTCACCCGTAAGGGTCTCAAGGTGCTGGGGGGTGGGGGAGGTCGCAGGTTCCAGTCCATCAAGGAGGGGGTCTGTCGAAGAGCCAGGTATTGAGGTTTCTTGCGAAGATGGGGAGCGATGTTGTCTGTCTGAGGTGGAGCGGAAGGTCGTTCCAGGCTCTGGTCGCATGGAAGGAAAAGGAGCGGCCTCCCGATCTGGTCTTTCTGGTGCGGGGGACCACAGCGTAGGAGAGCTGGGCTGATCGTAGGGTCCTTTGAGGTGTGTTAAATTAGAGTCGGCTGTTCAGGTATGCTGGTCCGGTGTCGTGGAGGGCCTTGTGAGCGTGGGTTAGCATCTTGAAGGTGACTCTAGCTTCAATGGGGAGCCAGTGAAGTATGCGCAGGTGCTGAGAGATGTGGCAGTGTCTTGGCAGGTTGAGGACCAGTCTTGCAGCGGCGTTTTGAATGTTCTGTAGCTTGCGGGTGAGGTTTTTGTTTATTCCGGCATAGAGTGCATTGCCGTAGTTGTGCTTGCTGGTGACCAGGGCGTATGTGACAGTCTTTCTGTGTTCAAGGGGGATCCATTTGAAGGTCTTACGTAGGAGGGGGAGGGTGTGGAAGCAGGAGGACGAGACGGAGTTGATCTGGCGGTCCATTTTGAGCTCTGAGTCCAGGATGATTCTCAGGTTGCGTGCGTGCGTGGTCCGTGGGGCTGGGGGGACTTCCGAGGGCGGGGGGCCACCAGGTGTCGTTCCAGGCATCGGGGTTTGGGCCCATGATGAGTACTTCCATTTTGTTGGTGTTTAGTTGTAGGCAGCTGTTTTTCATCCATTTGGCGACGGCTTCCATGCCTTCTCGAAAGTTGTGTCTGGAGGTGTTGGGTTCGTCGGATAGGGAGAGGATGAGTTGGGTGTCGTCTGCGTATGACACAATGTTGAGTCTGTAGGTTCTGATGATGGAGGCGAGAGGAGCCATGTAGACATTGAAGAGCGTAGGGCTGAGGGAGGACCCCTGGGGGACTCTGCAGGTGGTAAGTGTAGGGTCCGAGAGGAAAGGGGGAAGTCTGACCTGCTGCATTATGCCGGAGAGGAAGGAGCGGATCCAGTCGAAGGCTTTGTCTTGGATCCCTGCGTCAAGGAGTCTGCGTATTAGGGTGCGGTGAGAGACTGTGTCGAACGCCGCTGAGAGGTCGAGGAGGATGAGGGCTGCTGTTTCTCCTTTGTCCAATAAGGTGCGGATGTCGTCTGTTGCGGCGAGGAGGGCGGTTTCCGTACTGTGGTTTTTTCTGAAGCTGAATTGGGAGGAGTCGAGGATGTTGTGCTCTTCGATGAATGAGGCTATTTGGCTGTTGATGGCTTTCTTGATTACTTTAGCTGGGAATGGGAGTAGGGAGATGGGTCTGTAGTTTTTGAGTTCGGTGGGGTCCACCAAGGGTTTCTTCAGGAGGGGGTTGATCTCAGCATGTTTCCAGTCATCGGGGAACGAGGCAGTTGCCAGGGAGCGGTTGATAGTGTGGCAGAGTGCGATGGTGTTGGCGGCTCTGTTGAAAATGTGGTGGGGGCAGGGGTCCGTGGGGGCCCTGGAGTTTATTGACTTCATCATCTTCAGTGTGTCTTCTGTGGTGAGGGCTGTCCAGTTGTCGATCGCTGGCTTCAGGGTGTCGGGGTGGTTGGTGAGGGTTCAGTGTGTTGGTTGTCTTCGTCGAAGTTGTCGTAGATGTTCTTGATTTTGTGGAGGAAAAAGGTGCCGAGTTTGTCGCAGAGGTCTTGTGAGGGAGGGATGTTGGTGGACTCGCTGGTGGGTTAGGCAAACTCCTTGATGATGTTGAAGAGTTCTTTGCTGTTGTGTGCATGAGTGGAGCTTCTGTCTTCAATCGATTTTTTCCTAGTTTTTCTGATGAGTTGGTGGTGGGCGTTGGTGGCAGCTCTGAAGTTGTGGGCTTCTGTGGATTTGGTGTTCCTTCAGGCCTTTTCAAGGCAGCGACAAGTGCATCTGTACTCTCGAAGTTCAGTGGTGAACCATCTAGCTTTCTTGGCGTGGGGGCTATGGTGTTGGCGCTGTCGGAGATCCATTGGTGCAGGGTTCGGACTGCGGTGTTGGGGTCGTCATTTTCGGCGATGGTTGGGGTGGAGTTGCTGAGTGATGAGATTAGCTGGTTGACCGCAATTCTAGTCCAGTTTGTTCATGGGAGCAGCTGCTGGTGACTGTGGACGGTGGGTGTTCTGAAGGTGAAGTGGACACATCGATGGTCAGTCCATGGGAGTTCGGTGGTGTGGCTAAAGGTGATGGAGTTCCATGTTGTGAAGAGGGGGTCGAGGGTGTGTCCTGCTGAATGCATGGGTTCAGTCATGATCTGGTGGAGTCCAATGTTGTGGAGGTAGTCCAGGAGGGATGTGGTGCTGGGGTCCAGTTGGTTGTCAAGGTGGAAGTTGAGATCTCCCAGTAGGGTGTAGTTGGTGGACGCGATGGCCTGTGGGGAGATGATGTCCGTGATGGAGTTACCAAAAAGTCCGCGGGGTCAAGGGGGCCGGTAGATGAGGGTTCCTTGGAGGGTGGTGGTAGGGATGGCCAGTATCTTGAAGTGAGGGTGTTCCATCAGGTCTGTGGGCTCGTCAGGGAGTGTGCTCAGGCAGAGGGTCCTTTATCACCTCTCTCCAGACCCGTATGGAGTCTTGTTTTAATACTGACCCTTTTACGGTGCTAGGTGATTTCAATTTTCCTTTAGATGCTGTTAATAATTCAGACACATTAAGCCTGACTGACAATCTAGCCAGCTTTGGGCTGACTCAGATTGTTTGGGAGCCTACACATCTGGCAGGCCACACTTTAGACGGCATCTTTACAAATAATGGCCTTATTGAAGTGAATAGTTCACGTCCCCTTCTCTGGTCAGATCATTATGCTGTCTATTTTACCATTAATATCGCTAACATTAACATGTGTTGTAGGACTAGACTCCCTCTGGTCAAACTACGTCCTTGGAAGAAAATATCTCAACAAGAACTCACCACTGCCTTGAAGGAGAAACCTACCTTTAGCTCAGATCCCAATGAAGCAGCAACTGATTTCAATAACTGGATTAATCAAGCAGTAAATCTGTTGGCACCGGAAGTGACCAAGAAGGCTAGGAGAAGACTTGTATCATCTCCTTGGTACTCAGTGGAGGTTAAACAAATCAAAATCAAATGCGAACATAAGGAACGCATTTGGAGATCTACTTATAGTTTGGTGCATAAGATCGATTACTGCTCAGCATTAAAAGAATATAAGGGGGCAATAGGATTGGCCAAGACAGCCTACTTTACCTCCAAAACCCAGGAATCTACAAATTCCTCTAAGGAACAGTAACAGCCCTGTCGCGCTGCCCTCGAGACACCATCTTTGTCCCAGATCAAACCTTCGTTGACAAACTTGCGGTCTTTTTCCAGAATAAGGTCCAATTGGTTTATGAGGAACTTTTGAATTCATCAGAAGTTAATAGAACAAACCATCTAGAGTTACAGGAGGAGCAGACCCTCCAGTGTAGCCCAACTCAATTTTCCGCCCTAAGCGAAGAGCAAGTGGCTGACTTACTGTTGCAAACCAAGTCCGGGTCCCCACTTGACCCTTGTCCCCCACACATTTTACATCTAGCATTGGAGGAGGTCTGCACATCGCTGTCCCCTCTATTAAATCTAGTCATCAGATCAGGGATTTTCCCTTTGGGCTGGAACATGGCCTGTATCCGACCTATCCTAAAAAATCCCTTGTTGGAGTCCCTGGAGGCTAAAAACTACCGCCCGATCTCCTGTCTACCTTTACCCTCCAAAATCTTGGAGAAAGCCATAAACCTGGAGTTGACGACCTATCTAGATGCTAATAACATTCTTGACTCCTACCAGCATGGTTTCAGAGCTCGGCATTCTACAGACTCAGCTCTGATCATGGCTACAGAGAAGATTCGTAGGGTGATGGACGGGGGTGGTAGGGCGGCCTTAATACTCACGGCAGCTTTTGATACCGTAAATCATGCGGTCTTAGTAAGCAGAATGCAGGCCGTTGGGGTCAGCAGCAAAGCCCTGGCCCTGTTAACATATTTTTGTCCTCCAGGGACCAAATAATACACTGGGAGGGATTTAGGTCGGAACGGTTCATTCTCCCGGGTGGAGTCCCTCAAGGCTCGGCCCTGTCCCCAACTATGTTCAACATTTACGTGGCCCCGCTTGCCAATCTAATCAAAAGTCATGGCTTAGTGCTGGTGTCTTATGCCGACGACACACAGCTACTGGTGTCTGTCAGACAAAATGGCGACATGTCAGCTGAACGGTTCTGCAACTGTCTCTCCTCGCTGATGTCGTGGATGAACACAAATTTCCTGAAACTTAATACCGAAAAAAACTAGATCTTGGAATTTGGCCAGAAATCCTCAATCTGGAGCCAACTATGGTGGCCCACTGAAGCCGGAAGGTGCCCGGTGCCGGTGTCTAAGGCTAGAAATCTCGGTTTTCTGATCGACAAAGATCTAACATGTGCCCCCAAATAAACCAAGTGGCCTAAGCCTGCTTCTTCATGTTGAAGGTATTACGTAAGATTCTTTCATTTATTCCGTTCTCCTTGAGAAAAACGGTGGTAGGAGCATTCTTTCTATCGGAGATTGATAACTGTAATGCCCTCTATTTAGGCACTGGAGTTAAACAGCTCAATAAGCTTCAGTCACTGCAAAATGCAGCAGCGTGAGCACTGCATGGTTTACCCAAGCACCATTCCACTTCTGCCAGCATAAAACAACTTCACTGGCTTCCTGTGAGACGTCGGGTGGCGTTCAAAGCCCTCTGCCTAGTGCATAAATCCCTCTATGGAGGAGGGGCGCTAGACATACAATCTTTATTCCCCTGCTACATCCCACTGCGTTGCCTGAGATCCATGGACACCGGACTAGTTCTTCTTCCAGTATGAGAGAAGTGGTCCCAGCATACAGAATCATTCAAAACAAAACATTAAAAAACAATTAACCAAAAAATTCAAAGAAGTTCAAATGCCATTTTAATCACATTGAACAATTATAATTGTTTTACTGAGGTCCATAATTAAGGCAACAATTTTAAAGTCATAAAAGTGCCCAGAAGAGGAGGAGTAGGGAGGTTAGTGATTGAGTGTGGGATTTAGAAGGAAGTGAATACAATAATAAATCCATTCAGAACACAATCAAATTGATCGGCATAATTAAATCTCTGCCGCATATTGCATCCAAATCAAATCATGATTAGAATATCTACAGTTCTGAGAAATGCCATATATATAGAAGATCACAGTGCATCCTGTACTAGTGATAATATTGGCAATGGTGTTGTGTCGACGTTTCGACCCCTTATGTGATGTAGGTACTCATTGCGACCTTACGAGATGGGGTCTTCATCAGGACTGGGGTGCGTGTGGAGGGGGGGTGTGGGCACCTAAAAAACAAAATTAAACGAGTGTAAGGCTAATCAGTCTCTAATCAGGGGAAATAAATGAATTAGAATTATTTAAAGAAGTTACCCTATCTGTCAAAGGACAGGACTCTAAGACGTCATAGAATCGTCAAAGGTAGAGGGTTTCAACCTCCTGGATGGTAACGACAAGGGCGAAGAGAGTGGTAGCCACCTAAAATCAAATGGGTAAATCAGTGGACAAAATAGAAATAAATTAACAAAAGAAAGGCGCTCCAAAAATAAGCGCATGACTTACTCTACCGCAGAAAGACTTTTCTGTCGAGTTAAGTCCAGAGGCTCTCAACAATCAGCACTACCGGAGCCGTGTTCAAATCATTAAGGATAGACAGCTTGGGATTAATCGCCGCTATTTCACCGTCAGGGAATCAATCTGAAACAGGGGGAGAGGGAGGGGGAGAGGAGATTAAATAATCGGGAGTCAGGGAGGAATACCTGCATTTGTATTGTCAGAAAACATGAATGAATGGAAAGGGATCCCAGGTATTACCCAACTATATTAAGCTACGGGGAACTGAGTCTAGGAGGTATTCCGAGAAAACAAATCTGTGCCTATCAAATGCGCGTGTCCAATAGGATCACGATGGCATTGGACTCAGAAGCATTGGATACTGGATGCGTGTCCGAGGGCACCACGGCAAGAAGGGGAAAAACAGTGCAGTCGCTTGAGGCACTTAACGAAGGACTACACTGAACAATGCAAGACATCACTGACAATTAGTTAATAAGGAGCTCCAAGGATGTGCTTACCCTAGATCTCTGGTCCCGTTGAGAAGTGAATGGGGAAACGCGCCGAATGTTCGTAGTTTAAATCGGGAAACGCGAGATCATCACGTGATCTCCGTTACCGTGCTGGCGCTAGATGCCGGTTGTTTAACGTAATGGAGAAAAGACTATGGTTGGATGATTAACGGAGAATGTAAGGTGCGGGGTAAACAGTGTTCCGTGGTTTGGCATTTCCTCTATGTGATAAAAACAAGCATTGGCCGAGTACACCTCGAGTGGACCACTCAGGCGCTTGCTACGTGTATGTATATGTGAATTTGACTGTCAGAGCGCAGCATACGGCATAGATACCGTTCATAGTAGAAACATCAAACAGTATAAGTTGTCATTAAGCAGCGTATACATATCAGTCAAATGTTAACACATGTCGGTTTAGGTTTACATTTTGTCATACCACATTGCGAAACAGTTTAGTGCGAGAAAATACATGAATAGAGATCCGCAAGTTGCTATTGTTGAGACATGTCAATTTAAATGAGTTCCCACAAGAAGAGAAATATTGCAGTTGTACGCACATACACCACATTTATGTTAGAGGAAGGGATAGGTGCACGTCCTAGCATGAAAACTATTAAAATGAGGCACAGCGTGACACTAGAAATAAGTGCACATTAGTGTATATTGACAAACAATGATTTGAGGAGATTAAATCCTGGAGCTAGAGGAGAAGAGAAGTGTACCATATACGGAAGGAGTACATAGAAGTTAAATTCGAAGGACCGCTAACCGGGCGTTGCTGCCATCGAGTTCATTCAGTCCATTAGCTACAGTGTCCATCCGTGTCATCCATTTAGATTCTCTCACATTAAGAATAGCTGACAAATTGCCGCCTCTGGGACCCACTTTCACCTTTTCCAGTACCAACCATTTAAGATCATCCGGCTTGCGATTTTTTGAAACACAATGTTCAACGAGGGGAGCACCAACCACATTGCACCAGATTCGGCTGTGGTGTTGCAGAATTCTGGACTTGACCTTCTGTTGTGTCTGTCCAATGTAGAGTAGTCCACAGGGGCAACTGATACCATAGATTACATTTACAGAGTTACAATTAGTGAATGAACTAAGAGTGATCAAATGTTCTCTATAGGAGAACATTTTTGTCGTGTCAGTTGTTTCACAGGCCTTACAATGACCACACTTAAAATGTCCAATCACTGGAGGCAAACTCCAAAGTTCTTGGATGGTCGGTGCTGTTGCTGTTTCCAGGAAAGACTGGACTACATAGTCCTTCACACTTCTGGCTTTCTTGAAGGAGTGCATCAGCGGGTTGGGCTGGTCGATGTCATCAGCCACCAGTTTCCAATGTTGATTAATCACTTTCTTAATTGCGTTGCTTCGTGTTGAGAAAGTAGTAACACAGATCATTCTCTGCAATGGCGCATCTTGTTTAGCCTTGGGTGTTAGAAGAGTTTCTCTCGGATTGAACCATGCCCTCTTTCGTGCTTTCTTGACCAACCTCCTCGGGTACCCCCTTATTAGTAGTCGGTTACTGAGATCCTCAGATTCTTTAAGGTAGTCATCTTTTTTAGTGCAGTTTCTGCGGATCCTCAAAAACTGGCCAAAAGGTAAGTTATCCCTTAAGCCACGTGGATGGTGGCTATTGTATCTGAGTAAGGAGTTGCGTTCAGCAGGTTTCCGATACAGTGTTGTATGCAATTTGTTGTCCTCACTGTAGATCTTGATATCCAGGAAAGCAAGTTCTTTGGCATCAGAGTGTATTGTGAACTGAATGTTATCATTGCATTGATTGAGCCATTCATGAAAGACCGCCAAATCCGCGGCGTCGCCATTCCAAATCATGAGAATATCGTCGATGTAGCGTCTCCACAAATTGATCTTGCCTGAGAATGGATTATTGTTAAAGATGAATAGCCGTTCAAAATGGTCCATGTAGATTATTGCTAGATCTGGAGCAAAGGCTGCTCCCATGGCTACACCTTTAGTCTGGACGTAGTAATCTCCTTGGAAGACAAAGAAGTTTTTCGTCATAGCAATCGTCAAAAGTGAGATTATGAACTCTGTTGGAACTCTCATAGGTGATGGTCGGGTATCAAGAACTTCACTCATCATGGACAAGGCAGGTATCTGGGGAATGCTGGTATATAAGGACACGATGTCACAGGTCACAAGTAGCTGGCCACTGGGATCAAAGGGTAATTGATCAACCAGGTTGATCGTCTGCATCGTATCCCTTAGATAAGCTTCTGTTTTCTCCGCCAGTGGTTTCAGAAAGAAATCCACATACTTGCATAATGGTTCCAGTATGGAGCCACATCCTGACACAATGGGGCGTCCCGGTGGTTTGTGGAAATCTTTATGAATTTTGGGCAAAGTATATATGGTAGGCAAACGAGGATATTTCTGGTTGAGATAGTCAAACTCAAGTTTACTCAGAATGCCTTGCCCATAAGCTTCAGAAGTAACTTGCAGGATTTCATCTGCGAGGTCATTAGTTGGATCAGATCTTAATTTAGAGTAACTTACCCCGTCTTGAAGCTGTCTCAAAATTTCATCTTTGTACGTTGATGTATCCTGGATGACGATGGCACCGCCTTTATCGGCAGCCTTTATAACAATGTCTTTGTTATTCTTCAATTTAGTAAGGGCCGTCCTTTCCAATTTACTAGTATTCGGGATGGTGTGTTTGTGAGTTGCTAGTAGTTTCGTAACGTCGGTTAGTACCATGTTTTCATATGCCAAGATCTTGCTGGTCATTGCATTGGTGGGCGGAACAAAGGTGGAGGGGACCCTCAATCCTGTAACCGAGTGTGGTAAATTAGACACAGAATGTTTAAAGAAGTATCTCAAGCGAATCTTCCTGAAGAAGGCATGTAATTCAACCCTTGTGTCAAAGTTATTTGGATGAGATGTGGGTATCAAAGAAAGCCCCTTAGATAGAATGCGTTCCTCGTCTTCAGACAGTGTGTACGATGAAATATTCACCACTGGATTCTCCTTTTCTACCATCTGTATACTTTTCGTCTTGTTGATATTTCTCCATGGTTCTCCGTCTGGAAACGCACCTGCTTCCCTGCAGATGCCCTGCCCCTCTCCCAGTTCGTTGTATTGGATTGGCGGCCTCTCTGCGGTCCCCTCTGCCAGGTGCCTCGCCCTCTGGGGGGTCTCCATTGGCCCTCCTCTAAAAAAGAAGGGTAGTAGCCTTGTGGAGGATACCAATTGTCGCGGTAACTCTGGTCAGAGCTGGTGGATGGTTGCTCGTTGTCACTTCCAGAGCTGAATGAAGAATCTGAAAAGGTGGTAAAATGCCTTCTACCTCTGTAGGAGCCTCTACCCCTACCCGTGAATCTCCCTTGGGTGTCCTGCTTGTAGTAATCCTCGTTAAGATAGGGGTAAGTGTTCTTTTTCTCGTAGAAGCGAATATCCTTAGCAAGTTTATCCAACTTCTTGCTCTGAGTTGTTAGCTCAAAATCTTTTAAGGATTTGGTCAAGTTGGCCAGGGCCTCCTTTGCATTAGTTAGGGTGGAATCCGCTGCAATCTCCTGTTTAAGGGAAGCAATTTCTCTCGATAGAGTTTGTACCTGTTCGGCTGCAGTTTCAACTCCCAGCACCATCCAGTGGCGCAAGGCGTTATTGGCAACAAAGCTGAAGCCTTCCTTAAATTTGGGTATGTCAACAAAAATAGCTGGTTCGTTCTTTATCTGGAGTCCCACTGGTATCACATTAGCCTGGAGGTATTTGGTGAGTAAATGACCATGAAGGCGGGTGCGTATTAGCTTTTTTTCAAGACGTTCTAAACGTGCCACCTTATCATTCAGAGTAAAGTCAATATTGGGAGTATCTGAAGATAAGAATTGGTTAGCAGGGTCCTGTAACAACCGATTAATATAATCCTCTGTGTAGGAAAGAGTCTCACTCTCTGCCATCTTTTTTACGGTGATAAATCACAAAGAAAAACCTCGCAGGTGAGCACCTGCTCTGAAGTAGTTAAAGAAAGGGTAAACCCATACAAAGTCACTGGGACCTGGGTATAGAGCAGTATGAGAGAAGTGGTCCCAGCATACAGAATCATTCAAAACAAAACATTAAAAAACAATTAACCAAAAAATTCAAAGAAGTTCAAATGCCATTTTAATCACATTGAACAATTATAATTGTTTTACTGAGGTCCGTAATTAAGGCAACAATTTTAAAGTCATAAAGGTGCCCAGAAGAGGAGGAGTAGGGAGGTGAGTGATTGAGTGTGGGATTTAGAAGGAAGTGAATACAATAATAAATCCATTCAGAACACAATCAAATTGATCGGCATAATTAAATCTCTGCCGCATATTGCATCCAAATCAAATCATGATTAGAATATCTACAGTTCTGAGAAATGCCATATATATAGAAGATCACAGTGCATCCTGTACTAGTGATAATATTAGCAATGGTGTTGTGTCGACGTTTCGACCCCTTATGTGATGTAGGTACTCATTGCGACCTTACGAGAAATTTACGGTGAAATAGCGGCGATTAATCCCAAGCTGTCTATCCTTAATGATTTGAACACGGCTCCGGTAGTGCTGATTGTTGAGAGCCTCTGGAATTAACTCGACAGAAAAGTCTTTCTGCGGTAGAGTAAGTCATGCGCTTATTTTTGGAGCGCCTTTCTTTTGTTAATTTATTTCTATTTTGTCCACTGATTTACCCATTTGATTTTAGGTGGCTACCACTCTCTTCGCCCTTGTCGTTACCATCCAGGAGGTTGAAACCCTCTACCTTTGACGATTCTATGACGTCTTAGAGTCCTGTCCTTTGACAGATAGGGTAAATTCTTTAAATAATTCTAATTCATTTATTTCCCCTGATTAGAGACTGATTAGCCTTACACTCGTTTAATTTTGTTTTTTAGGTGCGCACACCCCCCCTCCACACGCACCCCAGTCCTGATGAAGACCCCATCTCGTAAGGTCGCAATGAGTACCTATATCACATAAGGGGTCGAAACGTCGACACAACACCATTGCCAATATTATCACTAGTACAGGATGCACTGTGATCTTCTATATATATGGCATTTCTCAGAACTGTAGATATTCTAATCATGATTTGATTTGGATGCAATATGCGGCAGAGATTTAATTATGCCAATCAATTTGATTGTGTTCTGAATGGATTTATTATTGTATTCACTTCCTTCTAAATCCCACACTCAATCACTCACCTCCCTACTCCTCCTCTTCTGGGCACTTTTATGACTTTAAAATTGTTGCCTTAATTATGGACCTCAGTAAAACAACTATAATTGTTCAATGTGATTAAAATGGCATTTGAACTTCTTTGAATTTTTTGGTTAATTGTTTTTTAATGTTTTGTTTTGAATGATTCTGTATGCTGGGACCACTTCTCTCATACTGCTCTATACCCAGGTCCCAGTGACTTTGTATGGGTTTACCCTTTCTTTAACTAGTTCTTCCTCCAAGCATAAAAATAGTAAGATGGGGAGGAAAACGCTTTTCATTTCTAGCAGCCAAATTATAGAACTCTCTCCCCATTCAAATGCGACTCCAGTCCTCTCGCACCCTTTTTAGGAAAAGCATAAAAACCCGGCTCTTCATGCAAATCTAATCACCGGGCAGTTCCCGGTTCATACCACCCAGCACCAAGACGCCTCTGCATAAGTGCGCTCTATAAATACCTTCAGTCAGTCAGTCAGGGTGGATTTGTGGATACTGGCGAAAAAATGCTACGTCCGGGGTGGTGATGTCGAGGAGATCCCAGATTTCGGTGGCGTGTTTGGGGAGGGATCGGACGTTGAGGAGGATGCATTGCAGGGTCTTCGGTTCGGTTGTGTTCTTGCGGGCGGGTTGCGCTGGGTCCGTGGTCTTGACGGTGCAGCAGGTGTGCCGGCAGCGGTGACAGCTGAAGGGTCCGTGGGTGTCGGCTGGTGATGCTAGCTTGCAGTTGTTGTTGTGGCCTGGGTTGAGAGTGTGGAGTGCCGCTGGGTCGTAGTGTTGGCGGTGCAGAGATGCAGGGTTCCTGGAGCTGGTCGCAGTCAGGTCACGCATGAGCGCAGACGGGCTTGCCTTTGCACGTCGGCGGCGTGGCCGCTGCATGGCCGCCATTAAATAGAGGAGGGGAGCTGGATTGGGCCAGTCGCACTGGTCGTGCTGGGGTGGAGGGGCAGCGGGAGCAGCAGCGGCAGGGAAAAACGGGCTGAAAAAGGAAAAATGCAAAAAGAGTGCAAATAAGGCAGCAAAAGTGCAAGAAAGAGTGGAGTAAAGACACAGAGGACACTGAAGGAGAGTGAAAATGGGAGATTGAGATGAGGGTAAAAAACAAGTGAAAAACGGAGGAAAGACACAGAAGGAAAGTGAAGGGGAGCTTGAAATGAGGGGAAAATGACAGAAAACGGAGGAAAGACCAGGAAGGAGAGTGAAAGGGGGAGATAGAAGTGAGGGAAAAAAACGAGTGAAAAAGGAGAGAAAAAGCGGAGCAAGAGAATGGAGACAGAGGTTCACTGGACCACCAGGGATGAGGCACAGGTGAAACCTGCAGGTGGAGGAGGGCCTTGAACACCCATACTCGAGAGTGCAGGGGCTCTGGGGAAGGCCACACTTAATGGTGGAGCTGCGAGGGAGGGAGAGCAATTTCACTGACAATGAGTCACCGGTCTTGCTCTCCCGTCCCGCCATTAAGTAGGGGTCGGGGAGGGCTGGACAGCTGGGAGGTGGGGAGGGGAGCTGGATTGGGCCGGTCATACTGGTCGTGCTGGGGGTGAGGCTGCGGTGGCAGCAGAGTCGGGGAAAAATAGGCAAAAGGAAAAAGGCAAAAAGAGAGACACAAGTACAAATAAGGAAGCAAAAGTCCAAGAAAGAGTGGAGGAAAGACACAGAGGACACAGAAGGAGAGTGAAAGGGGGAGATTGAGATGAGGGTAACAAATTAGTGAAAAACTGAGGAAAAACACAGAAGGACAGGGAAGGGGAGCTTGAAATGAGGGGAAAACAACAGAAAACGAAGGAAAGACCCAGAAGAAGAGTGGAGAGGGGATAGAAGTGAGGGGGAAAAAACAAGTGAAAAAGGAGAGGAAAAGTGGAGCGAGAGAATGGAGACAGAGGTCCACTGGACCCTCAAGGATAAGGCGCATGTGAAACCTGTGGGTGGAGAAGGGCTTCAAACACCAACACTCGAGAGTACAGGGGCTCGGGGGAAGGCCTCTCTTAATGGTGGAGCTGCAAGGGAGGGAGAGCAATTTCACTGAAAATGAGTCAGTGGTCTTGATCCCCCAACCAGCAGTGCGCTAGGAGGTGCATTTGCAGAGTGGTGGAGAAAAGGGGCATGGCCTTTGAAGAACTCTCAGCAATTCCACTGTGTGGAATTTACTGGAGGTAACAGGAGGGCTTGTTGGCCCCTAGGGACACTCTAGAGCCAAGGGGACTACACCCCCTACCAGCAGTGCCCCAGGATGTGCATTTGCAGAGTGTTGAACAAAGGGGACGTGACCTCTGCAGTCCTCTCAGCAATCGTGCTCTATGGGATTTACTGGAGGTAACAGGAGGGCTTGCTGGCCTCCAAGGACTCTCCGCATCCAAAGGGACTTCCTCCCCCAACCAGCAGTGCACCAGGAGGCACTTTTGAAGATTGGTGGAGAAAGCAGGTGTGGCCTCCAAAGACATCTCAGTAACCCTGTTGTGTGGGACTTGCTTGAGATAACAGGAGGGCTAGTTCACCCCCAAGGACCCTCTGGAGCCAATGGTACTTCATCCCCAACCAGCACTGTGCCAGAAGGCGTGTGTGCAGAGTGGTGGAGAAAGGGGGCGTGGCCTCTGTGAATTGCGGGTAGTTTTTCCATTCTTTTTCTTATTTATTTATTTGGGCATAGGGCTGTGTGGGCCCTCCTTCCCTGGGCCAATTTTGCCCCAGAGACCCCATTCCCTGGGGCCCAATCTCATATTAAAAATAAAATAAAAATAATAATAATATCTTCTTTATTCAGTTTTTTGCAATTTTAAAAACCATAAAAGAACAATTGTTTCGACAATACAATACAAAATAAAAGAAAAAGAAAAAGAGAAAAAAAAAACCAAAAAAAAAACCACACTAATCTTAAAAAGTGTTGGTTAAAACTAATCGAATATCATGTCATATAGCTTTAAAACATGGAATTACATAGTTTCGTTTCGTCAACATAGACTCAGATCAAACTCCAGTTTACAAGTTATTCCTATGTTTCACAATACATCTTAGAAAGTTGAGGACATGATAACAGATCAATTCAGAGTCTAACATTTGTAGACGTAGCATCGCCGGGCGACATTGTCTTAATCCCCATTGCTTTAAAACAGGTAGTAACCAAACCTTCCTATGTGGATGATAAAATTTACAAAACAGAATAGTATGTAAATTTGACTGTGTCGATACTTCATCGCAAGGACAAAGGGTGGGAATCGAATCCCAACTATTTCTATCAGGGAAAGAAACTAATCTGAAAAAAGAATCTAATCTGAATTTTGTCAGCAACATTCTATGATAGGTGCTAATCTGTAATGTCAAGTATGGTTGAATGGAGTAAGTGATCTGAATCAGATTGGCATGAATGGCCGATGGCTTTGTCGCAACAGAGGTCATCCTCAAGGACTCCAGATGCGTTAACGCCAATTTTTTCAGCGTTCTCTTTGGGATTTCAATAATTTTTTTAGGGTCGGAATAATATTTCTCCAAGCCAAGATCCATGAGGAAATTTCTTACATAACATAACCATTTTATTTTTACAGAATGGTCTATGGTCATTGAGTCCGTCAAAATTTCCTGCGAAAAGACATTATTATCGGACGTCCAAATACGTCTCCAGAGCAATAGGGGCCAATGGTACTTCATCCCCAACCAGCACTGTGCCAGAAGGCGTGTGTGGAGAGTGGTGGAGAAAGGGGGCGTGGCCTCTGTGAATTGCGGGTAGTTTTTCCATTCTTTTTCCTATTTATTTATTTGGGCATAGGGCTGTGTGGGCCCTCCTTCCCTGGGCCAATTTTGCCCCAGAGACCCCATTCCCTGGCCCCCAATCTCATATTAAAAATGTATCCAAGAAAATTAAGGGAGGGGACCTGGCCTCTACTGTGGGTGCCCAGGTCTCATCCAGGGCACCAACTTAGCACTGTTAGGGACTGTGAGGTGAGCCTCAAGGCCCCTGTGGTCACTGCCAGCTTTACACCTCCTGCAGGAGCTGGCAATGCTTTGACACAGTGGGAGCTGCTAACATGCAGCTCCCGCTCTGTCAAAGCAATTGTGTTCTGCTTTGAGCAAGCAACAGCAAAATGCTCTTGCTTGCTCAAAGCAGAGCACAGTTTTCTATGGCTTAGCGGGCGTGGTAAAGATCCTTCCAAGCCATAGCAAATAGCTATGTCCCAGTGGTGGGCACCCCGGGACATAGCATGAGTTGGCCCGGGTGGGAGGCAGTCCCCAGGGCAATATATGGGTCCAGGAGGGGGGCTGTGTGGCCCCCTCCTTTCTTGTAAGTTGCCCTGGGGAGGAGGTGGTCCTCAGGGCTGCATAAAGGCTGGTGTGGCATCACTATGTTTAATTTACCTTAAACACCGGAGAGGGGGTGGTCCCCATGACTGTGGGAGATCCGCATGACCCCCTGCATTCTTTCATATTAAAGCCCAGGGAGGTGGTGGCAGCAGGGGTGGCCATACGGGCCTCCCCCACATTTCTATGCAAATGAAGTCCTGAGGAGAAGGTGGACCCAAGGGCATCAAAGAGCCCCAGTAGGGTGGAGGCATGCACCCGTCCTATATTTATAATGCCCTCGGGAGATGTCATCAGTAATGTTATCAGTGATGTAACTGACCATATCATGAATGAATTAATATGTGACGTCATCAGCAGGGCATTGCGGGGGTGCGAGTTATAGTTAGCTTAGCTAGCTATAATGGCCACATTTCTCTGGTTTTGTACGAGTGAAATGTCCAACTAACTATAACGTCCCTGAAACTGATGCTTTTTTCAGTGAATTTCTAAGGTTTTTTAAATGCTAATTTCTGACTATAACATCCCTGAAACCTGTGTTTTTTTCAGCGAATTTCAAAGGTTTTTTAAAATGCTAATTTCTAACTATAACGTCCCTGAAGCCTTTGGTTTTTTCACTGAATTTCTAAGGTTTTTTAATGCTAATTTCTAACTATGCCTACAGAGGTAGGACATGTGCAGAATAAGGAAGAAAGGCGCAGAAAGAAGCAAGAGAAATGAAGAAAGCGGCAACAGAAGTCCAGAAAGGGGAAGAAAGCTGCAGAAAGAAGCAATAAATATGCAGAAAGAACCTTGTTGCAAAGTCATCCTGTGCCCTGGGCACCTCCCAACTTTTTTGCTGACTGCTACTTGTGGTACCTGACTCTGACTGACCCTGGGCTCTGCCTAACCAGGTTCGGAGCCAGTGCTATGCTGAAAGACACTTAGAATACAGTGAAAACATCTACATACACCAGGGTACACAATGGGTTGGAGTACCCCTGTGATTGCCATAACTTTCTTGTAAGACCCTAGTACATAATAAGGCAGGAGATTAAAACTACCTCTAAGTCTCTATCATATAATAGGGCATAGCAGTTTAGAGGCCAGCAACCCTTTTCTGTACTTGCATGTGTGCACGGCTGAGCCTGAGGTCAGTTTAAAATTAGCCCTGTGTGTGCAGAAAGAGGTAAGAGGGTGCAGAAAGAGGCAAGATAGGTACAGAAAGAGGGAAGAAAGGTGCAGTAAGAGGCAAGAGAGGTGTAGAAAGAAGCAAGAGCAGTGCAGAAAGAAGCAAGAGAAATACAGAAAGAAGCAAGAGAGGCGGAGAAATAGGGAAGAGGGGTGTAAAAAGATGCAAGAGGGATGCAGACATTTGCAAAAGAGGTGCAAAAAGAAGCAAGAGCATGCAGAAAGAACCAACAGAGGTGCAAAAAGAAGCAAGAGGGGTGCAGAAAGAGGTAGGAGAGGTGCACAAAGAGGCAAGAGGGGTACTGAAAGAGGCAGGAGGGGTGCAGAAAGAAAGAAGAGAAGTGCAGAAAGAAGCAACGGAGGTGCTGAAAGAGGCAAGAGGGGTGCAGAAAGAAAGAAGAGAAGTGCAGAAAGAAGCAACGGAGGTGCTGAAACAGGCAGGAAAGGTGCAGACAGAGGAAACAGGGGTGCAGAAAGAGGCAAAAGAGGTGCACTTAGAGTAAAGAGGGGTGCAAAAAGAAGCAAGTGAGGTACAGAAAGAGGCAACAGAGGTGCAGAAAGACACAAGAGAGGTGCAGAAACAAGCAAGAGAAGTGCAGAAAGAGGCAAGAGAATTGCTGAAAGAAGCAACAGAAATGTAAAAAGAAGCAAGAGAAGTGCAGAAAGAGGTAAGTGAGGTACAGAAAGAGGCAAGAGAGGTGCAGAAAATGACAAGAGAACTTCAGAAAGAGGCAAGAGGGATGTTAAAAAGGAAGAAGGGTACAGAAAGAAGCAAGAGAGGTGCAGAAAGAGGGAAGACGAGTGCAGAAACAGACAACAGGGGTCCAGAAAGAAGCCAGAGAGGTGCAGAAAGAAGCAAAAGAAGTGCAAAAGAGCCAACAGAAGTGCAGAAAGAGGCCAGAGGGGTGCAGAAAGAGGCAACAGAAGTGCAGAAAGAATGAACAAAGGTGCAGAAAGAGGCAATAGGGGTGCAGAAAGAGGGAAGAGAGGAATAGACTGAGGTAAGAGAGTTGCACAAAGAGGGAAGAAGAGTGCAGAAAGAAGCAAGAGAGATGCAGAAAGAAGAAAGAGAAGTGCAGAAAGAAGCAACAGAGCTGCAGAGAGAGGCAAGAGGGGTGCAGAAAGAGGCAACAAAAGTGCAGGAAGAAGCAACAGAGCTGCAGAAAAAGGCAAGAGAAGTGCAAATGAGGCAAGAGAGGTGCAGAAACAGGCAGGAGATGTGCAGAAAGAGGGAACAGGGGTACAGAAAGAGGCAAAAGAGGTGCAGAAAGAGGGAAGAAGGGCACAGAAAGAGGCAAGAGGGGTACAGAAAGAAGCAAGTGAGGTGCAGAAAGAGGCAACAGAGATGCAGAAAGAGGCAAGAGAGGTGCATAAAGGGCAAGAGATGAGCAGAACAAGGCAAAAGAAGTGCAGAAAAAGAAAGAAAGGTGCAAAAAGAAGCAACAGAAATGCAGAGATAGGCAAGAGAGGTGCAGGAAGAAGCAAGAGTGGCTTACACACCATTAGTACCAATGTAATACCCACATTTAGCAATAAGTAACAGGTGACCATTCCAGGTTTGCAAAGGGCCTTCCACCACCCTGTAACACTTGTTGCTGCATTTTTGGTAATGTTTGAGCCGTTTGAGCTAGAAACAAGGTTTGTTTTGTTTCCATATGCAGATTAAGCAGCAGATGATGAATTATGTGGCAAATGCGCAAAATGTATAATTGTGCAAAAGTAGGTGCAGCCAGTCACATAATATCCAGTGGCCATGTTCATACCTCTGACTAGGTCCAGAAGTGCTCCTCAGTGGTTCCTTCTTTTTTTAAAATCTCATTGAGTTTATAGTTTAGCTTCTATGGAAACGAGGAAGACTAAACCTGAGGTTACAACTCCACAACACAGACTATCATACCACACAATTAGTCTCTATAACACATGATCCCATTCTACATAATTCCTACACACTAAATACCACATATTTTCTATCCACATAATTTCACTGCACACATACCACATAATTCCACTCCATACAACCTACATCCACTCCACTCCAAGAAACATTAATAAAACACTTTTACATTTACAAAGCCAATACCTCTGACTCTTGCACATGCGAAACCTATTACATTGCAAATGCTTCTTCAACTGGTAGTCGCATTTGCAGAGCGGGGGCTGGGCCTCCAACCAGCGCTAAGGCCCATGAGGTCCCCTGTCCTGAAAATTAAGTGTGCCCCAGGGAGGTGGTAGTCCCCGGGGCAGAATGGGGAGGGGCAGATGCCCCCCACACTTTTATATTTTATTTGGAGCTCCAGGGAGGTGGCGGTCCCTAGGGCTTGGGGGGGCCTCGAGGCTCCCCGCCCCTATTAAATTAAAGCCACAGGGAGGTAGCAGTCCCCTGGGCAGCATGGGGGGTAGGAGCCCCCCATGCATTTTATAAATAAGCCCCCAGGAGGTAGCGGTCCCCGGGGCTCCGCACATTATGGATGAAGCGTCAGGGAGATGGCAGACCCCCGCTAATTAATTGGGCATTGCCCCCGGACCTGGCCCACCGGGGGGCTTTAAGAAACGAAGCACAGGGGCCTGCACTTCGTTTTTTATATTTTTTGGGGAACGTATTCGGGAGATTTTCTTTTTACGAAAATGCTTTTTTGGTCCCTGGGGGACGCCGTGAGCAGGCCTAGGGAGTCAGTGAGTTTCTACCCTGCCCCATTTTCTTGTTTTTTACCTTTTTTTAACTGATTTCGTGTGACTCGGTTTTACCGAGTCACAAGACGGCTGCCAACACATTCTGTTTTGGAGTGCTGGCAGCCAATCAGAATTAGGCTTGTGCTCGGGAGGGTACGCAAATCCTCCTCGATGCTCGGATATCAATATTTTTACTTTTTGAATTTCTCAGCAACTACTGAAAGGATTTACACCATTTTAAATAAGGGCGCTTTCTGAACCAAAAGCTACCATTTTGCCAAATTTGGTGTAATTCCATTCAGCAGTTCGGGCAGTAGCCTGTTCCAAAATTCCTATGGAAATTAACATGGAGAAAATGCATTTTGGGCCCTCCTTTTTTCTAGGTCCCTGCTTGACGAATCACCTTGAAACGTTCAAGACTGGAGCTGACCTGAGTGAACCATTAGTTTGGAAAATTTCGCGAAGGTTCGTCAAACGGCCCCAATGATGTTGGCAAAAGAAAAAACACTTTTTGAATAGAAACAAGGTCCTAACTATAACTACCCCAGATAAGAACTCTTCCATTTCCATTTTTTTGCACTTTTCATGCACTTTTGTTTTGTTTTCTTTATGTAGAATGTATACTGGATGCATTATTTACTCCCACTATGGGGTTTCCTTTCATCCTTTTGGACTCAACAATGGTCTTTCAGTCAGTAATGATATATACATTCTCTGGATATCATGATTTGAGTTATCTGTTTGCCCACTTGGAGAGTGCATTGTGTAATACAAACTGTATATACTGGCTATTTGGTTGCAACGTTCTGTGTCTTATGGAGATGCCCACATCTCAGACATCTTTGTTGTGGCAACACTGTTCCCGCGATCAGATTTTGGGTAACATTTCCAATGGTATTTTACCTTAACGAGAGCAGAATCCTACTTACATTTTGTATTTTTGTTATCAACTTTCATGGTGTCCAACTAATATGTAGGCCTGGGCGGTAAATTCCGTTCCGCTCACGGAATTTGCGGAATTTGCGTAACTTCGCGTTCCGCGGAGAACGCGAAATTGCTCAAAAGTCTGCTTTCCGCGGTTTCGCGAAATATTTTGCTTGTTCGCGTTCTCAAAATGCGTGTTCGCGAGATATTTCTCCCCGAGCACGCAAACAGCGATTGTGAACAAGAAAAAAGCATTGCGAACAAGCAATTCCGCGTGTTCGCGGAATTTTTGCGTGTTCGCGGAGATTTTTTACCGTTTCGCGGAGATTTGCGTAACGCAATTACGCAAATTCCGCACACCCCTACTAATATGTCACATCTATGTTATGTAATGCATTCTTTGCTGCATTCTTTGCCACTCCAATACGGCCAACATGTTTTTTGCAGCATTGGTGTATTTTGGAATGCAGTCCATTTTCTTTGTTTACTCTTATGTGTACAAATGCACTCTAGTACAAGCTTTCGCTTATGTGAGCAAGGCCGCATAACGGCCGAAACACTTCGTGGATTTATGAAGGAATAAATCTTCTTTTCTTCAACTCGGGTGTCATGGAGAGCGCGCTTCATCTTTGATTTGTTTTCGATATATATAGTGATGTCATTTGAGATGTCATCAGTGATGTCATCAGTGATGTCACTGACCATGTCATGAGTGATGTAATATGTGACGTCATCAGCAGTGCATTGCGAGGGCGTGAGTTATAGTTAGCTGAACTAACTATAATGGGGGAATTTCTATGGTTTTGTGCGAGTGAAATGTCCAACTTACTATAACTTTCCCTATAACCTATGGTTTTTTATGTGAATTTCAAAGGTTTTTTAAATGCTAATTTCGAACTATAGCGTGCCTGAAACCTATGGTTTGTTCAGTGAATTTTAAAGGTTTTTTAAATGCTAGTTTCTAACTATGCCTACAGAGGTAGGACATGTGATAAAAAAGAAACAACACACAGAAAGAAATAAAAGAAATGCAGAAAGAAGCAACAGAAGTCCACAAAGACGAAGAAAAGTGCAGGAAGAAGAGATGTGCAGAAAGAACCAACAGAGGAGCAGAAAGTCCTCCTGTGACCACAACTTTTTAAGAAGGGTACTGGTGGTAACTGACTCTGACTAACCAGGCCTAGAGCCAGTGCTATGCTAAAAGACACTTAGAATACAGTGAAAACACCTACATACACTAGGGAACACTATGCGTTGGGGTACCCCTGTGATTAGCATGACCTCTTCTGTAAGACCCTAGTACATAATAGGACAAAACTACCTCTTCAAACGTGCCACGGGGGCTGTTTGCACACTGGTGAAGGGAGGGGGGCCTGAGGTTACATGTGTACAAACACGCCCTGTGGCCATTTTAAATTGGGGGATAAAGTCCCCTGGAATCGTCAGAGATTTCTTTTCGGAAAAAGCTCAAAATGTGGCATTTCCCATGTAACCACTCCGTCTGACCTCTCTCTCTCTGTGCTGTCTCTCCTCGCTGTCTAAATCGGGTTATTGTCCTTGTCGGAGCACTGGGACGCACTAGCTAGTGCAGCCATGCACTTTATACATTTGTTTTGATTTGATTTGAATCCTGAGGGTCCCTGGGGTCCAACTAGCCCACCATTTACCTCCAGTAAGCACCACAGAGTGGCGTACAAGAGAGGTGTAAAAAGGGGCATGGCCTGGACCACCTCTCTCAAACGCAGCGCAGTGGCGCTTACTGAAAGCACCTGTTGAGCTTGTTGGCACCCAGGGGCCATCAGGATTAAAGGGGAATTAATTCCCCAACTTAAAACATGCCACAGGGAGTGTTTGCACACGTCACCTCAGGCCCCGTCCCCTCCCTTCACCACTGTGTAAACACGCCCTGTGGCCGTTTTAAGTTGGGAGATTAAGTCTTCTTGAATCCTGAGGGTCCCTGGGGTCCCTGGGTCCAACTAGCCCACTAGGTACCTCCAGTAAGCGCCACAGAGCTGCGTTGCAGAGAGGTGTAAAAAGGGGCATGGCCTGGACCACCTCTCTGCAACGCAGTGCAGTGACGCTTACGGGAAGCACCTGGTGGGCTAGCTGGCCCCCAGGAGCCCTCAGGATTGAAGGGGAATTAATTCCCCAACTTAAAACGCGCCACAGGGCGTGTTTGCACACGTCACCTCAGGCCCCGTCCCCTCCCTTCACCACTGTGTAAACACGCCCTGTGGCCATTTTAAGTTGGGGGATTAAGTCCCCTTGAAGCTTGAGAGTCCCTGGGTCCAACTAGCCCACCATGTACCTCCAGTAAGAACCACAGAGCTGCATTGCAGAGAGGTGGTCCGAGGCCATGCCCCATTTTACACCTCTCTGTAATGCAACTCTGTGGCACTTACTGGACATACTAGGTGGGTTAGTTGGCCCCCAGGGACCCTCAGGATTCAAGGGGACTTAATTCCTCAACTTAAAACGTGCCACAGGGCGCGTTTCCACACTTGTGACATCAGACCACACCCCTTCCCTGCAGCACTGCGCAAACGCACCCCCTGGTGCATTGTAAATTGGGGGATTAAGTCCCCTTGAGTCCTGAGGGTCCCCGGGGGGCAACTAGCCCACCACTTACCTCCATTAAGCACCACAGAGCTGCGTAGCAGAGTGGTGTAAAAAGGAGCATGGCCTGGGCCACCTCTCTGCAATGCAACGCAGTGGTGCTTACTGGAGGTAAGTGGTGGGCTAGTTGGCCCCCAGGGACCCTCAGGATTGAAGAGGAATTAATTCCCCAACTTAAAATGCGCCACAGGGTGTGTTTGCACACATGTCACCTCAGGCCCCGCCCCCTCCCTTCACCCCTGTACAAACGCACCCCGTAGTGCATTTTGAGTTGGGGGATAAAGTCCCCTTGAATCCTGAGGGTCCCTGGGGTCCAACTATCTCACGAGGTACCTCCAGTAAGCGCCACAGAGCCTCTGAACACCTCTCTGCAACGCAGCTCTCTGGCGCATACGGGAGGTACCTGGTGGGCTAGTTGGCCCCCAGTGACCCTCAGTAATCAAGGGGAATTAATTCCCCAACTTACAACTTACTGGGGGTGCGTTTGCACAGTGGTGAAGGAAGGGGGCAGGGCCTGAGGTGACATGTGTGCAAACACGCCCTGTGGCACGTTTTAAGTTGGGGAATTAATTCTTCTTCAATCCTGAGGGTCCCTGGGGGCCAACTAGCCCACCAGGTTCCTCCAGCATGCGCCAGGGAGCTGCCTTGCAGAGAGGTGTAAAAAGGGGCGTGGCCACTTAGCACCTCACTGCAACGCAACTCCCTGGCGCATACTGGAGGTACCTGGTGGGCTAGTTGGCTCCCAGGGACCCTCAGGATTCAAGGGAACTTAATCCCCCAACTTAAAACACGCCACAGGGCACGTTTGCACACTCGTCACATCAGGCCACGCCCCCTCCTTGCACCACTGTGCAAACGGACCCCCTGGTGCATTGTAAATTGGCGGATTAAGTCCCCTTGAGTCCTGAGGGTCCCTGGGGGCCAACTAGCCCACCAGCTACCTCCAGTAAGCGCCACAGAGCTGCGTTGTAGGGTGGTGTATTAAGGGGGAGTCGCCTTGGACCACCTCTCTGCAATGCTGCTCCCTGGAGCTTACTGGAGATACCTGGTGGGCTAGTTGGCCCCCAGGGACCCTCAGGATTCAAAGGGACTTAATCCCCCAACTTAAAACGTGCCACAGGGTGCATTTGCACACTTGTCACATCAGGCCACGCCCCCTCCCTGCACCACTGTGTAAATGCGTCACCTGGAGCGTTGTGAATTGGGGGATTACATTCCCTTGTGTCCTGAGGGTCCCTGGGGGCCAACTAGCCCACCAGCTACCTCCAGTAAGCGCCACAGAGCTGCGTTGCAGAGAGGTGTAAAAAGTAACCCTGGGCGTTATACTACGCTTCGCCCACCTAGTGTACGTAGCGCTGCCTGCTTTGCAGTTTTCGAAGTAGGCGAAGCAGGCAGCGCTACGCACATGCCAGGCCGAAGCACAGCTGCCTGCCACCCGCCCCCCGCCTCCGCATGCGCATTTCTCGCAAGAAATGCGCATGCGCGGGCGTCCGCGCATGCGCATTTGTCACAAGAAGTTGGAAACGAGGAAGAGGGAGCCCCGGAGACGCCGCGCTGCAGGTAAGTCTTTACATTTAATTATTTTATCATGCATGATATTATTTTAAAAGGAGGGTGGGCGGGAGGCGGGCGGCGCGTAGTGGGGCTACGCGGAGCGCGCGAGTATGCGTAGATTTGGGCACACTATGCGCTGCTCCACGTAGCCCCACTACGCCCACTACGCCCAGGCTTAGTAAAAAGGGGCATGGCATCTGAACACCTCTCTGCAACGCAGCTCCCTGGTGCATACTGGACATACCTGGTGGGTTAGTTGGCCCCCAGGGACCCTCAGGATTCAAGGGAACTTAATCTCCCAACTTAAAACGCCCACAGGGCACGTTTGCACACTTGTCACATCAGGCCACGCCCCCTCCCTGCACCACTGTGAAAACGCACCCCCTGGTGCGTTGTAAATTGGGGGATTAAGTCCCCTTGAGTCCTGTGGGTCCCTAGGGGCCAACTAGCCCACCAGGTACCTCCAGTAAGAGCCACAGAGCTGTGTTGCAGAGTGGTGTACAAAGGGGGCGTGGCCTTGGACCACCTCTCTGCAATGCAGCTCCCTGGCGCTTACTGAAGGTACCTGGTGGTCTAGCTCACCCCCAGGGACCGTCAGGAATCAAGGGGACTTAATCCCCCAACTTTAAATCATGCCACAGGGTGCGTTTGCCCACTTGTCACATCAGGCCACGCCTCCTCCCTGCACCACTGTGCAAACGCACCCCCTGGTGCGTTGTAAATTGGGGGATTAAGTCCCCTTGAGTCCTGAGGGTCCCTGGGGGCCAACTAGTCCACCAGCTACCTCCAGTAAGTGCCACAGACCAGCTCTGCAGAAACGTGTAAAAAGGGGTGTGGCCTCTCAACACCTCTCAGCAACGCAGCTCCCTGGCGCATACTAAAGGTACCTGGTGGGCTAGTTTTCCCCCAGGGGCCCTCAGGATTGAAGGGGACTTAATCCCCCAATGTACAATGTGCCAGGGGGTTGCGTTTGCACACTTGCTATATCAGACCCGCCCCCTCCCTGCACCATTGTGCAAATGCGCCGAAATAAAAAAATATATATTTTTTTTTTGGCCCTGGGGGTCCTTGTGGGACCCCCTGAGCAGGCCTAGGGGGTCAGGGTGTTTCTACCCTGCCCCCTTCTCTTTTTTTATACCTTTGTTTCTCTGTTTTCTGGTGATTCGCTTCTACCGATACATAAGATGGCTGCCAACACTTCCTGGTTTGGAGTGTTGACAGCCAATCACAGTGAAGCTCGTGCACGGGACTTAGGCTCTGCCCAGATATCGAAACTTTTATTTTTCTAACTTCTCAGCAACTACTGAACGGATTTACACCATTTAAAAAAAAGGTCACTTTCTAATCCAAGCACTACCTTTTTGCAAAATTTGGGGTAATGCCGTTTCGTAGTTTTGGCTGTAGCCTTGCACAAAGTTTCCTATGGGAAATTGATTTTTTGAGTTTTATTTTTTATATTTCTCAAAAAATACTGAACGAATTTACACCATTTAAAAAAACAGGTCGCTTTCTTAAATAAGCTCTACCTTTCTGCCAAATTTGGGGTAATTCCGTTCAGCAGTTCGGGCTGTGGTCTGTTGCAAAATTTCCTATGGAAATTAACATGGGGAGAACGCTTTTTGGGACCCCCCTTTTTTCTCAGTCCTCGCTTGAGGAATCACCCCAAAACTTTCAAGATAGGAGCTGACCTAAAAAGTGAAACTTTTTGGAAAATTTCATAAAGATTTGTTAAACTATGCCAAAGTTATAATCAAATCAAAAAATGCTTTTCCTATGGAAACTAGGTTGTAACTATAACTACCTACTGGCGACCGCCAGTAGGTAATATATATATTTGTTTGCCATTTGGTCATAAAATAAATCACGCTTTATGGAGCTGGGCTTAAAACTATTTTGTGAAGACACAAAGTATTTGGATTATTGAGGAGGATCGCTACCTCGCTTGAACCCGCCGCCGAAAAGAGGCAGGGAGACCCACTAATTTGCTTTTTGAATAAACTGAAAAAAACCATAGGTTTCAGGGCTGTTATAGTTAGCTGGACATTTCACTCGTACAAAACCATTGAAGTTCCTCCGTTATAGTTAGTTCTGCTACCTATAACTTGCGCGCCCGCAATCAACTGCTGATGATGTCACATATTACATCATTCATGACATGGTCAGTTACATCACTGATGACATCACTGATGACATCTCAAATGACATCACTGATGACATCACTGATGACATCATCCAGTGAATTTGGTTTAGTTCCATTTTTAAATATGTTTTATATATATAGCAATCTGCATTGAAAAATGAGTGGATATATAAATATACATATCTGGATGGAGGATTTAGTAGCAGTGTGATTGACTGTTTACTTGACTAATTTATAGTGGCTCACTAAATATATTGGATAGTGACTAAACTGTGTGAATATCTGCATTACTTTGCCAGTTGTTGTGTAAACTGCTACACCAGTTGGTTACTAGCTATGTGAAAGTCTATATTAGTTATTGATTAGTTAACTGAGTATTTGTATGTGAGAATGAATGTGTGTGTGGTTTGGTGGGGGGTGTGACTGCCTAAAGATGTGTGAATAGTTGATTCAGTAGGTATGTGAGGTTAAGACTACATGTTATAACAGTTGTTTGGGTGAGTGAATATCTTTATGGGTGTGGTGATGAGCAAATATATCTCTCAATGGTACATGTGCAATAAACTAGAAAAATAAAAGGCAGTGTATGTGACAGTTGTTGTATATAAATAAGTATACATGAGACTCAGTGATTATATGACTGACTGTATGGATAACTGTATACTTGTAATAGTGATTTTATAACACACTAAGTATGAGTTACTAGCTATATGAATAAATGAAGTGGTGTTTGTATAAGTGTGTAGCTGAGTAAATGTAAGTATGATCCATTGTTTGCATAAGTGAGTAGGATGACTGCATAAGTGAATAGGATGTGTGCTGGTGTGTAATGTCAATATAGGTGTATAAGTATATTTGATAGTGATCTATTGATCATTGACAGCATGTATGATTGAATCTATAGGTAAGTGATTAAATGTGTGTGTAGATATAGGAATCACTGAGTGGGTTTTTAGAAACTTGTATTGGTGTATCAATGGTTTCAAATGTGGTACTCTGTATTTTACAGTGAGTGATGAAAGGTTATACTACTGTATGATGAGGTGTATCTAATTGTCACGTGGATGATGTTATCAGTGACGTCATCAGTGATGTCATTTGAGATGTCATCAGTGATGTCACTGACCATGTCATGAATGATGTAATATGTGACATCCTCAGCAGTGGATTGTGGGTGCGCGAGTTATAGTTAGCAGAATTAACTATAACGGAGGAATTTCAATAGTTTTGTACGAGTGAAATGTCCAGCTAACTATAACAGCCCTGTAACCTATGTTTTTTTTCAGTGAATTTCAAAGGTTTTTTAAAAGCGAATTCCTAACTATAACATGTCTGAAACCTATGTTTTTTCAGTGAATTTCAAAGGTTTTGTAAATGACAATAATTTTTAAATGTATTAATTGTTATATTTATTTTTTGATACTGATTTACTACATTTTTTAAACTATTTATTTTTAGACATTTTATTTTTTAAATTACATTATAATTACATTATACATTACATTACAAAATATACTTTCTCAGAATGAATTACTTTAGTTTAAATACTTTGCAAATAGGCAATAGACTGTTAAGTAAAGTAGTTACAGTTGTTGCAATGGGCAACACAATTTCAAACACAATGCCACATGGAGCTCAATGGGAATTTCTAGTTAAATGCAATTAGTTACTTTATGGATTACTTTTCTAACCACAGGACTGGATCCTAGATTCAGTCCTGGGACAACTCCTGTAAACAGTTGAGTAAAAGCGTTTTGGTTACACTAGTGATTTTTAAGGAATATTACTGTATTTTAAAAGTTGACACTTAGAAACATTTTCACATAGAATCACCAGTGTTATCCTATGGGAGGAAATTCACTTAGCAGGTAAGTAGTGTTATTGTTACTTTTTCTTACTCAGTGGTGGATCCTGGATCCAGCACTGGTGCATTTCCTGTAAACAGTTGAAAGAATGCGTTTAAGTCATACAGGCGATTTTTAAGAGGGAAGAAGAGTGCAGAAAGAAGCAAGAGAGATGCAGAAAGAAGAAAGAGAAGTGAAGAAAGAAGCAACAGAGGTGCAGAGAGAGGCAAGAGGGGTGCAGAAAGAGGCAACACAAGTGCAGAAAGAAGCAACAGAGCTGCAGAAAGAGGCAAGAGAATTGCAGAATGAGGCAAGAGAGGTGCAGAAACAGGCAGGAGGTGTGCAGAAAGAGGGAACAGGGATACAGAAAGAGGCAAAAGAGGTGCAGAAAGAGGGAAGAAGGGTACAGAAAGAGGCAAGAGGGGTACAGAAGGAAGCAAGTGAGGTGCAGAAAGAGGCAACAGAGATGCAGAAAGAGGCAAGAGAGGTGCCTAAAGGGCAAGAGATGAGCAGAACAAGGCAAAAGAAGTGTAGAAAAAGAAAGAAAGGTGCAAGAAGAAGCAACAGAAATGCAGAAATAGGCAAGAGAGGTGCAGGAAGAAGCAAGAGTGGCTTACACGCCATTAGTACCAATTTATTACCCACATTTAGCAATAAGTAACAGGTGACCATTCCAGGTTTGCAAAGGGCCTTCCACCACCCTGTAACACTTGTTGCTGCATTTTTGGTAATGTTTGAGCCGTTTGAGCTAGAAACAAGGTTTTTTTTGTTCCCATATGCAGATTAAGCAGCAGATGATGAATTATGTGGCAAATGCGCAAAATGTATAATTGTGCAAAAGTAGGTGCAGCCAGTCACATAATATCCAGTGGCCATGTTCATACCTCTGACTAGGTCCAGAAGTGCTCCTCAGTGGTTCCTTCTTTTTTTTAAATCTCATTGAGTTTATAGTTTAGCTTCTATGGAAATGAGGAAGACTAAACCTGAGGTTACAGGTTGCAGAGAGGTGTAAAAAGGGGCGTGGCCTCTTAGCACCTCACTGCAACGCAACTCCCTGGTGCATACTGGAGGTACCTGGTGGGCTAGTTGGCTCCCAGGGACCCTCAGGATTTAAGGGAACTTAATCCACCAACTTAAAACGCGCCACAGGGCATGTTTGCACACTTGTCACATAAGGACACGCCCCCTCCCTGCACCACTGTGCAATTGCACCCCCTGGTGCATTGTAAATTGGGGGATTAAGTCCCCTTGAGTCCTGAGGGTCCCTGGGGGCCAACTAGCCCACCAGCTACCGCCAGTAAGCACCACAGAGCTGCGTTGTAGGGTGGTGTAAAAGGGGGAGTCGCCTTGGACCACCTCTCTGCAATGCTGCTCCCTGGAGCTTACTGGAGATACCTGGTGGTCTAGTTGGCCCCCAGGGACCCTGAGTATTCAAAGGGACTTAATCCACCAATTTAAAACGTGCCACAGGGTGCATTTGCACACTTGTCACATCACGCCACGCCCCCTCTGTGCACCACTGTGCAAATGCGTCACCTGGAGCGTTGTGAATTGGGGGATTACATTCCCTTGTGTCCTGAGGGTCCCTGGGGGCCAGCTAGCCCACCAGCTACCGCCAGTAAGCGCCACAGAGCTGCGTTGCAGAGAGGTGTAAAAAGGGGTATGGCATCTGAACACCTCTCTGCAACACAGCTCCCGGGTGCATACTGGACATACCTGGTGGGTTAGTTGGCCCCCTGGGACCCTCAGGATTCAAGGGGACTTAATCCCCCAACTCAAAACGCCCCACAGGGCACGTTTGCACACTTGTCACATCAGGCCACGCCCCCTCCCTGCACCACTGTGAAAACGCACCCCTGGTGCGTTGTAAATGGGGGGATTAAGTCCCCTTGAGTCCTGAGGGTCCCTGGGGACCACCTAGCCCACCAGGTACCTCCAGTAAGAGCCACAGAGCTGCGTTGCAGAGTGGTGTACAAAGGGGGGGGGGTGGCCTTGGACCACCTCTCTGCAATGCAGCTCCCTGGTGCTTACTGAAGGTTCTGGAGGGTCCCTGGTGGTCTAGCTCACCCCCAGGGACCCTCAGGAATAAAGGGGACTTAATCTCCCAACTTTAAATCATGCCACCAGGTGCGTTTGCCCACTTGTCACATCAGGCCACGCCTCCTCCCTGCACCACTGTGCAAACGCACCCCCTGGTGCGTTGTAAATTGGGGGATTAAGTCCCCTTAAGTCCTGAGGGTCCCTGGTGGCCAACTAGCCCACCAGCTACCTCCAGTAAGTGCCACAGACCAGCTTTGCAGAGAGGTGTAAAAAGGGGTGTGGCCTCTCAACACCTCTCTGCAACGCAGCTCCCTGGCGCATAAAGGTACCTGGTGGGCTAGTTTGCCCCCAGGGACCCTCAGGATTGAAGGGGACTTAATCCCCCAATGTACAGTGTGCCAGGGGGTTGCGTTTGCACACTTTCTATATCAGGCCCGCCCCCTCCCTGCACCATTGTGCAAATGCCCAGAAATAAAAAAATATATATATCTTTTTTTGGCCCTGGGGGTCCTTCTGGGACCCCCTGAGCAGGCCTTGGGGGTCAGGGTGTTTCTACCCTGCCCCCTTCTCTTTTTTTATACCTTTGTTTCTCTGTTTTCTGGTGACTCGCTTCTACCTATACACAAGATGGCTGCCAACACTTCCTGGTTTGGATTGTTGACAGCCAATCACAGTGAAGCTCGTGCACAGGACTTAGGCTCTGCCCAGATATCGAAATTTTTATTTTTCTAATTTCTCAGCAACTACTGAACGGATTTACACCATTTAAAAAAAAGATCACTTTCTAATCCAAGCACTACCTTTTTGCAAAATTTGGGGTAATTCCGTTTTGTAGTTTCGGCTGTAGCCTTGCTCAAAGTTTCCTATGGGAAATTGATTTTTTGAGTTTTATTTCTTATACTTCTCAAAAAACTACTGAACAAATTTACACCATTTAAAAAAACAGGTCGCTTTCTTAACCAAGCTCTACCTTTCTGCTAAATTTGGGGTAATTCCGTTCAGCAGTTCGGGCTGTAGTCTGTTGCAAAATTTCCTATGGAAATTAACATCGGGAGAACGCTTCTTGGGACCCCCATTTTTTCTCAGTCCTCGCTTGAGGAATCACCCCAAAACTTTCAAGATAGGAGCTGACCTAAAAAGTGAAACTTTTTGGAAAATTTCATAAAGATTCGTTAAACGACGCCAAAGTTATAATCAAATCAAAAAATGCTTTTCCTATGGAAACTAGGTTGTAACTATAACTACCTACTGGCGACCGCCAGTAGGTAATATATATATTTGTTTGCTATTTGGTCATAAAATAAATCACGCTTTATGGAGCTGGGCTTAAGACTATTTTGTGAAGACACAAAGGATTTGGATTATTCAGGAGGATTGCTACCTCGCTTGAACCCGCCGCCGAAAAGAGGAAGGGAGACCCGCTAATTTGCTTTTTGAATAAACTGAAAAAACCATAGGTTTCAGGGCTGTTATAGTTAGCTGGACATTTCACTCGTACAAAACCATTGAAGTTCCTCCGTTATAGTTAGTTCTGCTAACTATAACTCGCGCGCCCGCAATCCACTGCTGATGATGTCACATATTACATCATTCATGACATGGTCAGTTACATCACTGATGACATCACTGATGACATCTCAAATTACATCACTGATGACATCACTGGTGACATCATCCAGTGAATGTGGTGTGGTTCAATTTTTAAATATGTATTATATATATAGCAATCTGCATTGAAAAATGAGTGGATATATAAATATACATATCTGGATGGAGGATTTAGTAGCAGTGTGATTGACTGTTTACTTGACTAATTTATAGTGGCTCACTAAATATATTGGATAGTGACTAAACTGTGTGAATATCTGCATGACTTTGCCAGTTGTTGTGTAAACTGCTACACCAGTTGGTTACTAGCTATGTGAAAGTCTATATTAGTTATTGATTAGTTAACTGAGTATTTGTATGGGAGAATGAATGAGTGTGTGGTTCGGTGGGGGGGGTGACTGCCCAAAGATGTGTGAATAGTTGATTCAATAGATATATGAGGTTAAGACTGCATGTTATAACAGTTGTTTGGGTGAGTGAATATCTTTATGGGTGTGGTGATGAGCAAATATATCTCTCAATGGTACATGTGCAATAAACTAGAAAAATAAAAGGCAGTGTATGTGACAGTTGTTGTGTATAAATAAGTATACATAAGACTCAATGGTTATATGACTGACTTTATGGATAACTATATACTTGTAATAGGGATTTTATAACACACTAAGTAGGAGTTACTAGCTATATGAATAAATGAAGTGGTGTTTGTATAAGTGTGTAGCTGAGTAAATGTAAGTATGATCCATTGTTTGCATAAATGAGTAGGATGACTGCATAAGTGAATAGGATGTGTGCTGTGTGTAATGTTGATATAGGTGTATAAGTATATTTGATAGTGTTCTATTGATCATTGACAGCATGTATGATTGAATCTATAGGTAAGTGATTAAATGTGTGTGTAGATATAGGAATCACTGAGTGGGTTTTTAGAAACTTGTATTGGTGTATCAATGGATTCAAATATGGTACTCTGTATTTTACAGTGAGTGATGAAAGGTTATACTACTGTATGATGAGGTGTATCTAATTGTCACGTGGATGATGTTATCAGTGATGTCATTAGTGATGTCATTTGAGATGTCATCAGTGATGTCACTGACCATGTCATGAATGATGTAATATGTGACATCATCAGCAGTGGATTGTGGGCGCGCGAGTTATAGTTAGCAGAATTAACTATAACGGAGGAATTTCCATAGTTTTGTATGAGTGAAATGTCCAGCTAACTATAACAGCCCTGAAACCTATGGTTTTTTCAGTGAATTTCAAAGGTTTTATAAATGACAATAATTTTTAAATGTATTTATTGTCATATTTATTTTTTGATACTGATTTACTACATTTTTTTAAACTATTTTTAGATATTTTATTTTTTAAATTACATTATAATTACATTATACATTACATTACAAAATATACTTTCTCAGAATGAAGTACTTTAGTTTAAATACTTTGCAAATAGGCAATAGACTTTTAAGTACAGTAGTTACAGTTGTTGCAATGGGCAACACAATTTCAAACACAATGCAAAATGGAGCTCAATGGGAATTTCTAGTTAAATGCAATTAGTTACTTTATGGATTACTTTTCTAACTACAGGACTGGATCCTAGATTCAGTCCTGGGACATCTCCTGTAAACAGTTGAGTAAAAGCGTTTTGGTTACACTAGTGATTTTTAAGGAATATTACTGTATTTTAAAAGTTGACACTTAGAAACATTTTCACATAGAATCACCAATGTTATCCTATGGGAGGAAATTCACTTAGCAGGTAAGTAGTGTTATCGTTACTTTTTCTTAGTCAGTGGTGGATCCTGGATCCAGTACTGGTGCATCTCCTTTAAACAGTTGAAAGAATGCGTTTAAGTCATACAGGCGATTTTTAAGGAATATTTGTAGTTTGTGGAAATCGACACTTAGAAACTTTTCTGGTGAAAACCAGACAATGGATTCCTATGGAAGGAAATGCAAGTTACTGGTAAGTACGGTTAGAATTACTTTTCAGGGTCAGTGCTGGGCTAAAAGATGCAGCACTGGGTTCTCTCCTGAAAATAGGTGAGTAAATCGGAATTCGTTTTTCGGAATGATTTTAGGTAAATATTTTAAAGTTCCAAAACTCCACACTTCGAAGAATTTCCAAGTGAAACCAATCAATGTTTGCCTATGGAAGGAAATTCAAGTTACTGGTAAGTACGGTTAGAATTACTTTTCAGGATCAGTACTGGGCTCAAAGATGCAGCACTGAGGTCTCTCCTGATAACAGGTGAGTAAATCGGAATTCGTAGTTCGGCTGATTTTAGAGGAATATTTGAAAGTTCCAAAACTCCACACTTAGAAGAATTTCCAAGTGAAACTAGTCAATGTTAGCCTATGGAAGGAAATTCAAGTTACTGGTAAGTACGGTTAGAATAACTTTTCTGGATCAGTACTGGCTCAAAGATGCAGCACTGAGGTCTCTCCTGATAACAGGTGAGTAAATCGGAATTTGTAGTTCGGCTGATTTTACTTTGGTCCACTATATATAGAGCCACTTTCCTACCCCATCCCCTTCCTTCACCACTGTGTAAACGCGCCCTGTGTCCGTTTTAATTTGGGAGATTAAGTCCCCTTGAATCCTGAGGGTCCCTGGGGTCCAAGTAGCCAACTAGGTACATACAGTAAGCGCCACAGAGCTGCGTTGCAGAGAGGTGTAAAAGGGGGCACGGACTGGGCCACCTCTCTGCAACGCAGTGCAGTGGCGCTTACTAGAAGCACCTGATGGGCTAGTTAGCCCCCAGGGGCCCTCAAGATTGAAGGGGAATTATTTCCCCAACTTAAAACACGCCACAGGTCGTTTTTGCACATGTAACCTCAGGCCCCATGTCGTGCACTGACTGGCTTCCCAAGCAGAAATACGTGTTCCCCAGGAGCGCAGAAGCAGCCCCTCCCTTTCTCAAGGATACCACCTACCCAGTGTCACAACAAAGCACACTCGAGCAAGGCAAATATCCCTAAAAAATGAAGAGACAAATGGAAAATCAGCCACCACGCCTCAACGCAGTCAACAGGAGGGGGTCCAGCTTGAGGATATGCAGAAGCTCTATACCAAAAGAACAAGAAACCAATTAGGTCACAATGCAAGTGTTGCATAACCCTGGAACTATTACATTACCCTCCCTCCTTCTATCTACTCCCCGTGGGTTGTGTACTATTCCACACTTACTTGTTCTCAAGGCTGGTAGCAGGCTCTCAAACTTAGTTTTGACGATGCAAAAGCAGGTCTCTTGTGGTGGGATGTAGTATTTTGCTTAATCCATCTTAAGCAATCAACTATGCAAAAACATAACTTTCATCTGCTGTAGTTTTTAACAGTAAGGTAATTATAGTTCTCTTCCTCCAAGGCAAACGATAGTGCCAGAATTCTCAAAACTTAACAGCTGTAAATCAACACAAAGTTCATAGACCGGGAGAGCCACGTTCTTTTGGAAGTCTTTGGAAGTCTTCAGTTGAAGGAAATATCCACTGCGTAGGCACGTTCTTTAGAATTGTGATGGCGAGCCTTCAGGACACGGAAGAAGAGAGCGGTCCGTAAGGTGCTGCAAACTCTCTTAGCAGACTCAATAGAAGGGTGGGTGTCCGAGTACTGGCAGGAAAACCGCTGCCGATAACTAACGCGTCCTCGCGTTACTCGGCGGCGTGTGAACGCGGAACAGTGTGGGCGGGGTTACGAGATGTCTGCTCGCATTCTAGGACTGAATACCGCCATGACGTATGAGGTCAAAGGTGGAGGAAGGGGCGAAACAAACCCGAAAACCGGGATCCAAATCCGTAGCGCGTCCTAGCGCTAGTAAACGATAAACCGCAACACGGTCAGCTGAGTGCTTGTAAATGGCATAATATAACACTCTTGCATCGAGATGCGACGCGACCTCACATCCGTCCTTAGGTTAATTAAGGCAGTCGTAGGAGGGACCATACAGCAACAGGATAGAACGGATCCAGGAGCAATCGTAAGCAAGATCATACAGCAATAGGGTAGAACGGATCCAGGAGTATGAACAAACACTCGGTAATCCACAATCCAATGGCACAGGGCAGGTTTCACAGTAAGAAAGCCAAGCAAGTGGGACCAGGTCACGGCCGACTAAATACCCTCCCTACTCACATGACCAGACCAAGAGCAGTATGGGACAGCACACAACCCGCCTCCCTGACAGAGCATTCTGGGACAGGACGCCTGACTTCAAACACCCCGTCCCCTCCGTTCGCCCCTGTGTAAACGCTCCCTGTGTCTGTTTTTAGTTGGGAGATTAAGTCCCCTTGAATCCTGAGGGTCCCTAGGGTCCAACAAGCCCACTAAGTACCTCCAGTAAGCGCCACAGAGCTGCATTGCAGAGAGGTGTAAAAAGGGGCGTGGCCTCTGAACACCTCCCTGCAACGCAGCTCCCTGGCGCATACTGGAGGTACCTGGTGGGCTAGTTGGCCCCCAGGGACCCTCAAGATTGAAGAGGAATTAATTCCTCAACTTAAAATGCACAGGGCGCGTTTGCACAATGGTGAAGGAAGGGGGCGGGGCCTGAGGTGACATATCTGCAAACACGCCCTGTGGCGCGTTTTAAGTTGGGGAATTAATTCCTCTTCAATACTGAGGTCCCCTGGGGGCCAACTAGCCCACCAGGTACCTCCAGTTTGCGCCAGGGAACTGGAGCTTAGTGCTGACTCATTCAGATTCCTAGAGCCACCCCAGCCCCTGTCACTCCAAAGCCAGACAGTCAATCCACAAACAGGCAGAGGCACACAGGAAGGTTGAACAAGAAAATAACCACTTTCTAAAAGTGGTATTTTCAAACACACAATTTAAAAAACAGCTTTACTTAAAGATGTGTTATTTAATCCTGAGTTCAGGGTACCAAACTCCATTGTTCTATTTTAGCCCTATGGGAAGGTATACTTGGAAAATGTCACAAAGCATTTCCCATGCTGTTGTATGGGCAAGATATCCTTTCAATAGTGAAAAACGAAATTGGCAGTATTTCACTATCAGGACATGTTCCACACACCAGTACATGTTCTATCTTTCAGATACACTTCACCCTGCCCAGTGGGGTACCTTGGGCCTACCATAGGGGTGTCCTTGGTGCAGATCAGAGCTTCCGAATCCCCTCTACTTCCACGGACGGAATGATTTCGCAGTCACACACGCAAACACACATCACACGCTGGTGGGGCCCATTACACCAACATTCACCCTAAATCACTCTATCCGTGCCCTGCAAAGGAGAAACACCTTTCACATATGCTCTATCTAATCTGCCTGTACTTTGAGGTCAATGCGACCAGCTAGTTGCTGTGGATCTAGCAAAATATATTTCAAAGAATACACAATAAATTCAATAAACATGACCAGAAATAATCACCCGAGACAGTAATTCAAACAGATTGTTCATTTATCTAAATTTTCAAGAAAAGCCAATTAAATGCAAATTCATTTCTCTCATATTTACCTATTCTGTCTAAATGTCAGATCCTAAGTCAGAACCGGTCCTCTGTGGAAGAATTAGAGTCTTCTGTCGTCATGTAGAGTCATCGTCCTCTCCGTCAGCATAGGGACCTCGCATCATCAGCTCGGGAAGAAGTGGCGCTAGACCTCTCTAGTCTACTAATATTTAAACTAAAAGTTACATTTCAAATGTTACAATTCATTTATTAAAAACGGATGAACAGCGGAAATAATGTCGTCTTGTTACATGAGCAAAAGTTCCCATGTATTGATCGTCTCAAATAATGAATAGAAATACTGATTCCATAACTAATTCGTTACTTTTACGAATGTCTCTTTTGTAACTTGTTTCTAGGATCAGGAAGAGTTCATGAAGTCAATGATTTATTTCGCAACATTTCAGGTTCAGGGGTTCTTTGGCAGCCTTCCTAGATTTGTCGTCATGGTCATGGCTTTTCAGTTCAACAGCAGGACAAGGTCACAGGCAGCACGAAGCCTTCTTGCAAAATTTCCCTCAACTCAAATGCAGGCTGCGGGTGGTGGCCATTTTATAGCAGGCCACAATGGTCAACTTAAGCGAAAGAGACACAAAACATAATTACTGCACAGAAATGATTATACAGTGTTATTCCCCTACTAATACCCTTATGTGTATGTATTTATCTAGCCATTTGCGACATCCAAAGCCATTAATGCATATTAATTATAAGCGCAAAACACAATAACATCACATAAGCAACATCTATTTCAGTCAGTTTGCTCATCAACTTAGTTCACTTATTATTGTAGCCATGCAATAGCATTCCCACGTGTAATTCTCTTGTTAATAAGGTTGATTAGTCAACATTCGACAAACTTTTAATAATTAATAATTAATCAGTAGTACTTTTAGTTATAACATGCTAAAATGAAACAGATATTTGGTTTTTAAGTAAAAACCCTGCTCCATCAATCCCCCCTTTGGTGATATATAATCACCACAAAAATCAAAACCCCAAAAATCAATTTAGTTTCCCCTTTTAGAAGAATTTGAAATGTCTTCTTGTTCTTGTTTTTAGACCCTAGTTTCCATCTCATCTTCCTTTTTAGTTTCTATATACATGCTTTCTCTTAGCTCTTCTAGTTCTATTTCTTGTGGATCACTTTCTGATTTCTTTTGTCCCTTTTTAACATTTTCTTTTGTGATTTTCTTTTTATTTCTTCTATATCTACAACACATACATCCTAATCTAAGAATCAATAATGCAACTATTACACAAGTTAATGGAAATAATATCTTACCAAAAATGGTACTACCTATTTTAGCCACAAAGTTCTTAATAGCAATCATCTTGTTAGCCATTTTAGTCCAGATACTTTCAGCTTCCAGTGGTACTAATTCTTCATGCAAATCAGTAATATTTTTTATATAGACTTTTAGATCTTTACTTTCATCAGGAATGTTAGTGCAACAATGTTGAACTTTCAGCATTCCACAGACTCCACCCTTTATTGCCAAAAGAATATCAAGGGCAAGTCGATTTTGCATCGCCATAGCACGCAAAGCAACCATTTCTGTATTAACCAAAAGAAAGCCTCCAGCGGTGCTTGTTGACAAGCGATCCACCACTGTTGACAGCTTCCGAATGCCAAATGCATTCAAAGAAATTCCCACTGCTGGAATTAGAGCTCCAAAAATATCTCCTACAATTTCTGTCCATGTTTCTCTTCTATAACGTGTTACTGTGTTAGAAAGTTCAGCATCATCTACTCTATCCATGTGAAAAATCTTTGGAAAGACCAGGCCAACATAACATGTACCAAACCAATGGTCAGGCAAACGGTAATAAGCCTTGTTCCAACAAATATAATACACTCCCGGG
Source organism: Triturus cristatus (assembly GCF_964204655.1). Classification (NCBI taxonomy): domain Eukaryota; kingdom Metazoa; phylum Chordata; class Amphibia; order Caudata; family Salamandridae; genus Triturus; species Triturus cristatus. The sequence goes on from NC_140588.1 coordinate 895,743,520, forward strand.
AAAACTGGATCTTCTCCTCCTCTAAATCCCCATCCGGTTGCAATAAAGTATGTATCATGGCACTCACTAGTCCCTATGAAATAATAATCATATTGGGATCTCTTCCTGGTAATGCACAGTTTTCCTTTCTGTGGGGCATCTATAGCCATAGTTGGACTGGCTCCATTTTTCAAATCCTTTTCTTTCTCAATATCCCACATTGTGTCACTCATTTTATGCCCTTCTGCTTTCTTGTGCATGTTCAATCTTCTTCTCTCAACCATGTCTAGAAAATTCTTCTCTTCTCCCTTCAAACTGCAAGTTAAATTATTTCTAAAAACATATTCTAAGGTTAATTCTTTGGTTTCTAGAAAAATCTCACCTAAAGTGTTAGCATCCTTTGCAGGATTCAGTGCTTTATTCATAGGTAACTGCCCAAGAATATTATCTATATTAGACATATTGTAATCTAATTTCCCTAACTGATAAAATATACTAATCAACACACTACAAGAAATTCCATACGTAGCCTGAAGATGATGATAAGTCACTCCTTCCGAAACAGAGGCAGGTAATTGCATGCAGACGTAGCAATCCCTTCCTTCCATTGTCTTTACGTACTCATACAACAATTTAGAAAAAACATTGCTAGAAAAATCATTAATTGATCTATCCTTATGTATGAATGAATGAATGAAGAAAGAATTTGATAAAGCGCACTGTGGCCAAGCGGCTTCCTGGCGCTGGTAGCTAAGACCAACAGTCACAAAGGTAGCCCGAGGGAGTTAGCAGGAATACGCCTGGGAAAACAGAAAAGTTTTCAGTGCTTTGCGAAAATGAGAGTAGATAGGAATGGATCGCATAGAAAGAGGAAGGCTATTCCAGAAACGGGGGGCCAAAACAGAAAAACGTGTGCCTCCAGTTCTGGATTTACGGAATCGAGGAACATTAAGAAGGGCCAACGTAGAAGAGCGAAGAGTGCGAGCAGGAGTGTGAGAGGAAATAAGAGAACAGATAAAAGCAGGAGCAGAACGGGCAAGAGCCATAAAAACAAGACAACCCATTTTGAAAAGAGACCGCTGAAGAACAGGAAGCCAGTGAAGAGACTTAAGCACGGGGGTAATGTGATGAGTTTTAGAGAGGTGGAAAATGAGACGGGCGGCCTGGTTCTGGATAGCTTTCAAGCGGCGTGTTTCGTAAGCTGGAATGCCCACGTACAAGCTGTTCCCGTAGTCGAGGCGAGAGGTGATCAAAGCCATGATAATGATTTTAAGTGCGTCTGAAGAAAAGAAGCGGGAAATCTTTCGGATGAGCCGAAGAGATAGAAAGCAAGAAGAAACAACAGAACTGATTTGAGCATGCATGGAAAGATCATGACTGACCTGAATGCCCAAAGTTCTGACTGAGGAAACAGGAGTAGGAAGTGAACCAAAGATGTATGTATGTATATGTATATTGCTAGTTCTAGTCGGTACTATTTTCTGTGAACTTTTCCCTATATTAGTTTTGTTCTCAGTATGACCTTCTAAAGTGTCTATAGTGACTCTAAATGAAATCAGTAGAGCAAGCACGCTCCAAAGCAGCATTAATAAACCTGTACAGCAGCAGCACATTTTGCACCATCTTTTCAGAAAGGTACATCTACTTTTATTCTCAGTGTTAGCCATTTTGTTAATTTGACCGTGTCTTTTGGCTTAGCCTCTTCTACTCCTCTACTGAACTTTCAAGGGCAGCAAGTACCCAACAGATTATTACAATCTACTAATTTTTAATATTTCTTCTTCTTCTTTTCTCCAAGCGAATTTTCCTTGGATTTACTCAATTTGGATTTTCATCACTTTTCACTGTCTCTTCATCATCATCAAACTGTATCAGGTCCTGAACATCCGTCTCTTCTCCAATGTCGGACAAGATAACTCTCAGGATTCCCACAGCTTCTTCTTCAGCAACCTCCTTCAGTAAAGCCTCCTCTGGACTTCCTTGGCTATCCGCCTCTTCTCCTTGTTCAGGCAGTGCCACATATGTCCATTCCGGTGACTTATACCTCTGGTTTGGTTTCCTTATTATTTTAGTTCTTTCAGGTATCTTTGTTTCTTCTTCTTCTTTAGTTGGATTTTGACTTGACACTTCGTTCACTTGTTCAGCTCTCGAAGAGTTAACTCGTGTCAGTCTGTACCTTAGTCTCTTTATCTTATTTGGCCAAAGATCTCCTTTAGCATTTCTCTTTTGTTTCACTTCTTTATTGTTTCGTACTAGAAGCCAAGTTCTCTTTCTCAGAACTCGTCCTCCATGTATCTCATTGTCACTTTCATCAGTCTCTGTTTCGATTGCTTCTAGTTCGTTAACAGCTTTCTTTTCTTCAACAACTTCCTTTTCTCCAACAGTCTCTTTTCCCACCAATTGAGATTTCCCTACTTCTGTCCCTCCTCGGGTCTCCGACACGCAATCTTCTTGCTGTCTACTTGTCCCTTCACCTAGCTTGTTGTTGATGTTCCCTACACCTCCTCGGGGTTTTTCCGCAATCTGTCCCTCTCTGTCTTTGTCTGTCCCTTTTTCTTCAATATTTATCTCAGGTGGAACTTGTCCAATTCCTCCATGTGACTCAGGTGTCTCTTCTGTTGGAGTGTTCTTTTCTTTTCTTTCTTTCTTTTTGTATTGTTCACTGTCAATTTGAACCTCAGGCAATTCTTGTGAGTCTGAACTTGCTTCTGCGGTTTGCACTGTTCTCTTCAGAACCTCTTCTGGTGGGATGAAAATTTCTCTTGACTCTCTTTCCCCACTTTCAGGATTCTTTTTCCTTCTTACTGCCTCACTGTCTGCATCATCACTGGAATCTGATTCTTCAAAGTATTCTTTTCCAGTACCATCTCTTGGATTTGGAACTCTCAGTGTGTGGCTTGCATGTATCCAGTTTTTCACACCAGCGCACTTCACAGCAGTCGTTGTGGTCAAGATGACTTGTCTTGGCCTTCCCCACCTTGGAACCAGGCAATTCCTTCTTCTGTGGACTTTTATCCTTACCCAGTCCCCTGGGCTTAGATCATGGGCTGGTTTCTTTTCAAGTGTGGTGGCGTCTTCTCCAACCTGGTGAAACACAGAATGAACTGCGTCAGCCAGGCCTTTGCAATAATCCAAAATCATGTCATCAGTTATAGTCATCAGCTTGTTCACTGGTACATATGCATGCCTCATAGCACGTCCCATGATAATTTCATGTGGACTTAAACCTGTTGTTCTGTCTGGAGTAGACCTAATGGTCATCAAGACTAGAGGCAAGACATTGGGCCATTTCATTCCTGTGGCTAAGCACATTTTGCCAATTCTGTTTTTGATAGTACCATTCATCTGCTCAACGACCCCAGAAGCCTCTGGTCGGTAGGCACAATGCAACTTCTGCTGTACACTCAATGCTTCACAAATTAGACCCATGATTTCATTATAAAAATGTCCTCCTCTGTCTGATTCAATTGTTACTGGGAACCCGTACCTTGGGATGAATTCTCTTAACAGTAATTTGGCCACTGTTATCCCATCATTTCTTCTTGTTGGGTACGCCTCCACCCACCTTGAGAACAAACAGACCACCACCAGGACATACCTCAACCTGTTGACTGGGGGCATTTCAATGAAGTCTATCTGCATTCTTGTGAAGGGTCCTCCCTCCCTGCCTATTGTTCCTAGGCTCACCACTGTTTTCTTTCCAGGATTGAATTGCTGACATATCAGACATCTCTGGCAGAGACTTTCTGCTATCAGTCTAAACTTTGGACTGTACCAGGTTTGCTTAAAGGCTCTTATCATAGCATCCCTCCCCAAATGTCCTTGGCCATGATACATCCTTGCCATTGTTGATAGCATGCTGTTTGGCATGACTGGTCTTCCATCCCTATAGACCCATACATGATCTTTTTCTCTAGGTGCACAACCTGCCTTCACCCAATTCATCATCTTCTGCCTCATCCTGCAGCTGTTTTACTCCTTCCCATGTTCCCACTTCATTAGTAAACATTAATGAACAAGAAGACATTTCCCGTTCCTTACTCCTGTTAATTGAGTGATTGTTCCTAGCACAATATTGTGCTATGTCATTGGCAAACTTGTTACCAACTGTTACAAAATCGTCACCATGACCATGAGCAGCACATTTTACAACTGCTAGTTCTTTAGGCAGCTGTATCGCCACTAGCAGTTTTCCAACCACTTCAGCATTCTTTATGGGAGTTCCACTTGAGGTCAGGAAACCTCTCTGTAGCCATAGCTGGCCACAATCATGGACTACTCCGAAGCCATACTGGCTGTCAGTCATCACAGTTACTCTCACACTTCTCCCAATCTTGCATGCTTTTGTCAGTGCCACCAATTCTGCCACCTGAGCGGATTTAACTCCTTTCAAAGGTAATGCTTCCACAACTTCTGAGTCTTTGCACACAGCATATGCAGCACTCAACACTCCTTCATCTGTTCTCAGACAAGATCCATCCACAAACAACATATGATCACTTTCAGGCAGTGGCAGATCTCTTATGTCTGGCCTTGGCTTTGTGCAGTAATCAAGTACATCCAGGCAATCATGATCAACATCATTTCTCACTCCCACACATTCAGCATCAGGCAACAGTGTCGCTGGATTCACATTCACACATCTCTCCAGACTTACATTGGTTGCACCAAGAATGACTTTCTCATATTTAGTCAGCCGACTATGAGACATGAACTGTGTCCGGCTCCTTGTTAAAAGGATTGCCACATCATGAGGTACAAATACCCGTACAGGGTATCCCATTATGATTCCCTCACTTTGTTCCAGACTTTTGCAGGTAGCAGCTACTGCTTTTAGGCAACCTGGCAAACCCACAGCTACTGGGTCAAGAGTTGCTGAGAAATAGGCAATTGGCCTCCTCAGACGTCCATGTTTCTGGATTAACACTGAAAGTGCACATCCATTTCTCTCACTACAATACAGCTCAAATTCCTTTTCATAATCAGGCATTCCTAGGGCAGGAGCTTCACAAAGTCTGTCTTTTAACTCTCTGAATGCAGCCATTTCTTCTGGGTTTAGTTCTAATGGGTCTTTTACCTCACTTTTGGTCAATTTGATCAATGGTTTGGCAATCAAGGAAAAGTTACTTATCCACTGACGACAGTAACCCACCATTCCCAGGAACATTCTCACTTCTCTTTGTGTCATTGGGGCTCTCATTCCCCTAATGATTTTGATTCTGTCAATAGTCACTTTTCTCAGGCCTTTCTCAATATTGTGTCCCAGATACTGGACTTCTTTCTTACAGAACTGCAATTTGGCTGGAGATACCTTTAACCCTCCATCTGCCAAGTGATTCAGTAATGCAATGGTATCTATTTCACAAGCTTCACGTGTTTTTGATGCCACAAGTAGGTCATCAATATATTGGACCAAGACTGAATTTTCAGGCATTGTCAGACTTTCCAGAGATTTCTTTAGCAATTGATTAAATATTGAGGGGCTCTCTGTATACCCCTGTGGAATTCGGCACCATGCCAAAATCCGTTCTCCAAATCTAAAAGAAAATATCGGCTGGCTGTCATGATGCAATGGGATTGAAAAGAAAGCATGACACAAATCAATTACCGTGTACCATTCTGCATCATGGGGAATCTGATACAAAATCACTGATGGATTTGGCACAATAGGACAACATGGCACAACAATCTTGTTAATCTTTCTCAAATCCTGTACTATTCTGAACTTTCCATTAGGTTTCTTTAGTCCCATTATCGGTGAGTTACATGGGCTGCTCAATATTTCTCTCAACACCCCTTGCTGGATCATCTTCTCAATTAAGGGTGTTATTCCTTCAATTATTTCAGGTGTCAATCTGTATTGCGGAATGTTTGGGTAAACCACTCCCTCTTTTACAGTAATCTTTACTGGATCTACATTTCTCATCAGGCCCACATCTTCTCAAGTAAAATCCCAAACTGCTGCTTTCACTGTCTGTTTCAACTCTGGGGGTAATGCATCAGGATTGAATATTGCATATGGTCCCAAAGCCTCACATTCCCTGTTATCCATGGTCATTCTGTATAGCACATCCTCATCAGGTGTCTCAAAGGTTATACCATCTGGAGTACAGAAAATAGTGCAATTCATCTTGCATAGCAGATCCCTGCCTAACAAGTTCACAGGACTTGTGTCACACACCACGAATCGGTGCATGTCTGAAAATTTCCCTATTCTAACCCTCACTGGTTCAGTAAGTAAAGATTTAATTTGTGTGTTGGACACACCAACCACTTGGATTGCTTCGTCCGAGAGAGGAAGATTCTTTATATCTGCTGACCTGACAGTTGATCTCGTGGCCCCAGTGTCAACTAGGAAAGTGACACTTTCACCATAAATTTTCCCATCTACAAAAGGCCCTGCCTGGTCTATTTCTAGAGTTGCGCCAAGCACGCACTCCTCCTCCTCTCTTCGGCACCGTCAGAAGTCTCCCTCAGAGTCAATCCCCTCATTTTTCAGCCAGTACTGTGACACAGCGCTTGCGCGTTTTGGTTTGATTACCTGCTCTTCATCGTAGAACCCCGATTCTTGGCTGTATTTCTGGGATCCTTTTCTCTGTGGCAAGGGTGGTTTTGGCACCTGATTCTGCTGCTGCCTATCAGCCTTCTGCTGTTGCCGATGCTGACCACACCCCTCACTCTGCACCTGCAAATTCAATGATGAATTATCATCGTTAGTAGACGGTGGATTCTTACACTCGGATTTTCAGTGCCCCAATTTTCCACAGTTGTGGCAGGGGAACTTTTTCTTTGCTTCTTCTATATTCCCTTTTCCTTTTCCTGGACCAAACCTGGGCTTATTTCCTGGGTTATTTGCCTGTTCAACCAGCTGAGCTTCCTGTCTTTCCGCAACTTTCACCTGTGCCGACATTGCCTTTTCTTTTAGTTTTCTCTGCTTTGCCTCAATCTCATCACTAAAGTATTTTGCATGTCTCAGAATCTCATCAAGCTTCTTACTCTGCCAATCTACAGTGTGCTGCCGTATCATTTCACTGATTTCAGGCCGCAAACCATAGACAAATCTATATACAAAATGACTCAGATCTTTGTCACCCAGGTGTTCATCTCCACTGAACTGCTTAAAAGCTAGTATCAGTCTTTCATAGTAAGCATGAACTGATTCTTTTAATTCTTGATGTGTTCGATCTATTTTAACCCAATCTGTTTCCTTGGGGGTACTTTATTTTTCAAGAATGCCATAACCTGCTCGTATTTTTTCATTACCTCCGGGTCTGGAGCTCCTGTTTTTGGATCTCTTGGGTATTCCTTAGTGGGCCAGTCTATGACTATTTTACATTCTGCCCACAGGTCTGCTGGTACAATTATATTAAACAGACTATTCAGGTCAATCCATAGTACTTTTGACAGTTTCACAAATCTGTCGACCTGTCTGTACCACTCAACGGGCTTTTCCCTTAATCGAGGGAAATCATTCATAAATGATCAAATATCCTGTCTGGTCCATGGGACATGTACATACCCACCTCCTGGAATCTCTCTCATGGGGTAAGCTGTCACTGCCTTCTCTTTTTCTTTCAGGGGAAATGCCGAGTAAGTTCTATCTGCTCCATCCTCTTGCTTTCGATACCATCTGTCTTTCCATCTTTCTACATCTCTCCATTTCTTCAACATGGCAATCATTTCCTTAATCTGTCCTGTTCAGCCTGCATTGTTCAGATTCTCAATATCCTTGTCTGAAAAATCCACTTGGTAAGACTTCTGTAAAGCTTTTACCTTATCCATGTCAATTCCCAATTCACTGGCTATTCCTTTCAACCTGTCATGTATGTTCTTTGCTCTCCAGGTGATACTCTTGCAAAGGAAGAGGATCTCCCCTTCCTGATAATTCTTCAGTGTTTCTATAGGGATTGTTCCTACTATCATCTCTTCCATTTCCATACGTAGCCTAGCTACATCAATTCCCTGTGACTCTTTCTCCTTTTTCTGTAAAGTTTTTAGCCAATCATTCAAATCCTCAGCAGTTATCACAGATTTTTCTGCACCCCCTGGTTCTGTCACCCTTTGCGGTTCCAAAATTGAGCCTCTGTTCCCTTCCATACATCCAGAATTCAAACTTGAATTAGTCTGCACACTCAATTCTCCTCCGCATATGGTATGTCTCCACTGATTTTCTCCTGCTCTCCACTGAGTTTCTCCTACTCTCATTTCTGCCTGCTCCGGAGGAACAATCAATCTATTGCCCACATATGGTACCGACAATCCATTCTCACCCGTCCTCTGCTTGTCAAAAATCGGCATAACCGGGCCTATCTGCTCCATCCTCTTGCTTTCGATACCATCTGTCTTTCCATCTTTCTACATCTCCCCATTTCTTCAACATGGCAATCATTTCCTTAATCTGTCCTGTTCAGCCTGCATTGTTCAGATTCTCAATATCCTTGTCTGAAAAATCCACTTGGTAAGACTTCTGTAAAGCTTTTACCTTATCCATGTCAATTCCCAATTCACTGGCTATTCCTTTCAACCTGTCATGTATGTTCTTTGCTCTCCAGGTGATACTCTTGCAAAGGAAGAGGATCTCCCCTTCCTGATAATTCTTCAGTGTTTCTATAGGGATTGTTCCTACTATCATCTCTTCCATATCCATACGTAGCCTAGCTACATCAATTCCCTGTGACTCTTTCTCCTTTTTCTGTAAAGTTTTTAGCCAATCATTCAAATCCTCAGCAGTTATCACAGATTTTTCTGCACCCCCTGGTTCTGTCACCCTTTGCGGTTCCAAAATTGAGCCTCTGTTCCCTTCCATACATCCAGAATTCAAACTTGAATTAGTCTGCACACTCAATTCTCCTCCGCATATGGTATGTCTCCACTGATTTTCTCCTGCTCTCCACTGAGTTTCTCCTACTCTCATTTCTGCCTGCTCCGGAGGAACAATCAATCTATTGCCCACATATGGTACCGACAATCCATTCTCACCCGTCCTCTGCTTGTCAAAAATCGGCATAACTGGGCCTATTGTCACAGGCACTGTAACTGCCTCAAGATTTTTAGTCAATTCCCTGATTTTCTCTGTCAGTTCAAAAGTAGTTCTTGCTAGTTCTCTGGTCTTTTCATCCTCAAGCTCATTCTCTCTTTCTATCTCTCTTTCTTTCTCTCTCTCTCTCTCTCTCTCTTTCTCTCTCTCTATCTCCTTCCCTTTCTCTTTCCGCCAGAGAACAACTGCTTTTCAATCCAGGGGTGGTACCCTCTGTCTTAATAATCTGCAGGGTGTCTCTCATTGGGTCACTGCTGTTCCTACCTCTGGTTCTCGTCTATACGGGGGTGGTCTTTTATAGAGCATGTCTTCTAAGACATCGTCATCAGACTCATTCGCCCCATATCTCCTGGTTTCAACATTATGTTCTTTCTCTGTACATTTTCTCCCTTCTGACTCCTCTGCTGTTCTTACAGGATATAATCCCTCGGTCATACTGGCATCCCGCCACCTTCTCATCCGGTCATGATGGGTTTCGCGATCATACTTTCGCCCAAACATGTATCTATAATTCCCTCCGCTCCTCTGCTTTTCTCGCTCAGGTACTTCATCTTCCCATTCTGTTAATGCCTCGAATTGCGTCGGCCTAGGCCGAGGCTCTAGGTCCATCATTCTCTCCCGTAAGTTCCTCATTATGGCCAGGTTAAACGAGCCATGTTCTGGGAACTCTAGAACTCCATCTTCCTTACTATACTTTACCCAGTTGTCTAACCAAATACAGGTATGATACCCATATTTTGCAACCATGAAGGATGCGGGGGTTCTTGTCGGAGGAAGTAATTGTCCTTCCCTAGTCACAATATCTTTATCCTTGTCAAACCAGGTCTTAACCTTACTAAACAAGGACTTCTTTTTCTTTTCCTCAGTATGGAAATACATTTTTGTTGTTTTTCGTAACCCTTTTGTCTCTCTACAACTGTACGATCTCTTATCCAATCCCAGCGCGACTTACACCAACGCACCAATCCTGGAGCGTCTACGTCACCCTGCATGTCTTCCAATCCTAGCGCGGCGTACACTAGCACACCAATCACTGGGCTTCTGCTGTTCTAACCCACTGTCCAATCACAGCGCGGTCTCCCTGACGTCAGCAGTCGCTGCAGTCGCTTCTGCTCCTGTTTCCTGTCCTTTTCGTCTACCCCTCCTTTACAAGACTACTCGGTAGACTTTGTTTCAACTTCTACGAGTCTGTTAGTTACAACATACACACATCTCCATTGTCTGCTTCGCTAGCCACAGAACAGCAAAAAGACCTTTCCCACGAGAATTCTGCCTTTCCTGAGAGCAGTGCTTACCTCTGCCCTACTACAGAATCGTTACTTCCGTTGATAAAGTAGCACATCCCTCTACTTTACCCTTCTAACAAGCATCAATTAACTGTTTTCCCTCCGGAATGTTCCTAAGAGTCTCACAATTAACTAAAATACCTTCTCATTCACGCACTTACACACCAGAAAATGTAGTACATTCACACAGAATTCTGTCTTTCCCGAGAACAGCGAACAGTCTGTCCTACTACAGAATTATATCACACGTTAACAAAGCAGCGCTTACCTCTGCCCTGTCCTTCTAACAAGCTCCGAGAATACCTATTACTTCTCTAGCGGTAAGCTTTAACGGAATACCTTACGGATCCCTGGGACTTAAGACCAGAGTTTTACAGATAACCTTCGCTATCATATACACTTCTCTCACACAGAAATACGTTTCTAATGGCAACACACGACGATGCTACCTTGTCGAACCCAGACAATGCGACGCGCAACTTCAATTGTCACACGTTTTCCCCTGCCAAACAATCCCGCCTTTTTCCGAGAGCAACACTCCCTTTGCTCTAGTACGGAACTGTCACCGACTCCCTACATCCCAGAAGCCGTTCACAATACATAAAACTCAACACGATTTCAACATATAGGGCCTCAAGTAGGTAGCCAAATACCGGTCGGTAACGGCCGAAAATCGGTAAAATCCCAGTTACCGACCGGTATTTAGTCAAGTGAGATGTAGGAGGCCAAAAACCTAAAATCGGTAAATATGAAGCGGTAAATACCGATTCATGTTTACCGAGTTCTAAAATACCGATTCATATTTACCGAATACATGTTTACCGATTCGGTAAATATGAAGTGGTAAATATGAAGTGGTAAAACGGAAAAAGAGATGTAGGTAAAGTCGGTATTTTAGAAATCGATGAAATTCGGTAAATAAGAGTCGGTAATTAACACAGATTGAAAGCAGGTGGTAATCATAAACAGTGCATAAAAGAAATCCCAAAATGCATCAGCGTGGACAACATGGCCGCTCTGTATGTCATTGCAAGGCGGCTACGTCTACAGGCAGCAGGACTGAGGTTTTGGAGAAGGGAGGAACGAATTTACAGACAGCGCATCACACTTTTCCAACTGACTGAGGATGAGATACATGAAAGGTACAGGCTACACCCCCAAACCATCATGGACCTAATAAGGGACCTGCACCCACTCCTGGAGCAGCCAACACCAAGGGCGCATGCCATACCACCACATGTGCAGGTACTCTGCAGCCTACATCTCCTCGCATCTGGCAGTTACCAGGTGGTGATAGCTGCGGTGGGCGGTGTATCCCAGAGTTGCCTGTCCCATTTCTTCAGGAAGTTCCTGGATGCCATGATGCAGAGAATGCACCACTACATCAGCTTCCCAAATACACAGGCTGACCTGCAGAAAACTAAAACTGACTTTTATCGCATGGCACAGTTCCCCCATGTAATTGGCTGTATTGATGGCACACACATCCCAATCTGCCCACCAGCTGCCACTGAGCACATCTACAGAAACAGAAAGTCCACCCACTCCATCAATGTGCAGGTCATCTGCGATGCAGGGAACATCATCACTGACATTTGTGCCAAGTTTCCTGGAAGCACCCACGACTCATACATCTTCCAGAACAGTGGGATCTACACACGACTGCTTGCCGGAGAATTTGGAGAGGGATACCTGCTAGGTAAGTAACAGTGACGCACCATGAAACTAGCAAATGTAAGTGTATTGAGGCATGTGACTGATGGTTCCCTTTCACTCACCCAGGCGACAGTGCATATGCCGTGCGCTCATTCATCCTCACTCCCTACCTACACCCATCAACCCAGAGTGAGAGACGATACAACGTGGCACACAAATCAACTCGCAACGTGGTGGAGCGCACGTTTGGACTACTGAAAAGCAGGTTCCGCTGCCTCCACAAGAGCGGAGGCGCACGCCAGTACACACCCATCATCTGTTGCAAGATCATCGCCACTTGTGCAATGCTGCACAACCTTGCCACAAAGAGAGGTACAGCGGTGGAACTCACAGATTTCGAGGACAATGAGGATGATTCAGGACAGCCAGAGCCCAACGCAGATGGAGTGCCAACAGCAACAGATGGGAGAGTGAGACGGGCAGAGATCACATGCAACTATTTCTGAGTAAGTAAGGGGACACAGGCAGGTGTTGGTTGTCATGTAGTAGTTTAATTATGCGCCACTACGCCACGAAACCAAGATAATGCAAATCAGGTAACATTGCCAATTCACAAGTGTGAAGACCATGGTTAAGTCACCCAATAGTCTATTGCTACGCGGTGCAGCATCAAAGTTTGCGGCCACGCGCTACATTGTGAGATGGCACGGATTCAGCCTCCTCACTGGTGCCAGCCCCATGCCGCCTGCTGCTCCTGCGTGTTTCTGGGACGGGGGGTGTGATGCTGCTCCTGCTGCTGGTGTCAATGCTTTCAGCAGCATCCCCTGCACCACTTGTGGCAGCCTGACTGGTCAAGAGGACCTCCAGGGCACTGGTGACCTGCACCATCCCCCTAGTGACATCGCTGCTGCAGTGGGTCAGGCCCTCCTGCATGTTCACAGAGCGCCGGCAGAGCAGTGATGTTGCATTCGCAATGCGGTTGAGTGCCCTGGTGTGCCTGTCTCCCCTCTGCCGTTCCCGGCGCCTTGCAGCTCTCTCTGCGTCCAACTTGCTGCACAACAGCTGCATGGACTGTGAGACGTCCCGCAGGCCCACTGCCATGTCAGAAATCCCCGCCGCCATAGCGCCAATGTTCCTGTCCATGTGTCTGAATGTTGTTCTGAGTCCCCGCACATGCCGCTGTACTGAAATTACTGCCTTCGTTTGCAGGCGCTGTTGTTTTAACATGCCGGCCTCAAGGCCCCCAAAGACCCCATGGCCGAGATGGATTGGTGGTGGAGTTGTCTCACGCGACCTGCGGCGCTGTCCTGCACCCGTGTCGGCTCCCTGTGAGGTGGAGGGACCAGTGGTATGTCTCCCATCCTGGGGCATAGGATTTGGCTCCGGGCCCCTGCTGTCATCGGAAGATGTGTGCAACACGCGCAGCCTGGCAGCAGCACGCCTCCTCGACCTCACTATTGTGGATGGTGATGTGGCCGGTGACTCCAGCAGGAGTGGTGATGCTGGCTCAGGTACTGGGGATGCAGGCTCAGGTAGTGGGGATGCTGGCTCATGTACTGGGGATGGTGGCAGTGGCAACGCTCTCTGGCCAGAACTTGTGCTGGCCGTAGCTGAACTGGATTGACGGTGTGCCCCCTCTCCTGTGCCATCTGGAGTCCTGCGCGATGTTACGTCTGTGGACAGAAATGCAACATCAGCTCAGTGTATCTGAAGGCATGCATTGCAAGCATGACAATAAATTGTTCTAAGACTCTCACATTGTCCTCTGTGTGCTTTAGGCTAATGTCTGTACCATGCATCATTGTTCTGTGCTATTCTGTTCATGGTGGGGGATCCCTGACTACATCTCCCATAATGCATTGCCTGTCTGCAGTAACACATGGACTGGAGTGGGATACTCATTTCACATTGGGGGATGTGGGATAGGGGTAGGGGGGGCTACATTGCTGTGCATTCCTCTTACCTTGTTGGGTGGCGGCTCTGGCAGAGCTGTCGGCATCCCCAAGGCCCACGACACTCTCAGGCTCGATTGTCGACTGCACCAGCTCCTCCACTTCAGTGAGGGCAGGTGCCCTGTTAGTTCCACCTCCTGTCCGGCTGGCCTCCTTCTGGATGTCCCCCATGTTCCTCTTAGTCACGATGCGCAGGTCGTACCATCGTTTTTTTAGAACGTCTATGTCCCTGTGGGTCACTCCCACGGCATTTACCTGCGCCTGGATTGCCAGCCAAATGGTGCGCTTCTCACACTCTGCCACTTGCAGGGATTGCCTCCCAAATAGCTTCTGGTGCTGCCTCACCACCTCCTCCACTAGCACCTGGAGTTCCTTGGGGCTAAATTTCACCTTGCGCCTCCTCTCCCCTCCTGTCCTCTGGCTGGACATGGTGTAGTTTGGTCTCAAGATTCAGCCACTGGCTCCCTGCCTCTCCTCTGCACTTCAAGCCTCTCCTGAGTCAGTTGATTGTGTGCACCTGCCTGGGTGTGGCCACTTCCTACTTGGGTGGGGTTTGGTTGCACAGGATTGGCTGTTTCAAACAGTCATGTGATTTTTTTTTCCGATTCGGTACTTTCCGATTCGGAATTTACCGATTCGGTAAATACCACCTCGGAATATACCGATTCGGTAAATACCACCGCGGTATTTACCGATTCGGTAATTACCGAATCGGAAAATACCGAATGTTACCGAATCGGTAAATTTTACCGACTTGTTACCTACATATAACTTACCGATTCTTAAATACCGATTCGGTACTGTTCGGTATTTAAGAATCGGTAAATATTTTTTACCTACATGAGGCCCCAAGTGTTAGTACAAATATCAATCAATAATCAACAAGCCTATATACACGCAATTTCGCCAGATCAAGACAATAGCTAACCATCATTCTGCTACCAAGAAACTGGTGCAGATCAGAGCTTCCGAATCCCCTCTACTTCCACAGACGGAATGATTTCGCAGTCACACACGCAAACACACATCACACGCTGGTGGGGCCCATTACACCAACATTCACCCTAAATCACTCTATCCGTGCCCTGCAAAGGAGAAACACCTTTCACATATGCTCTATCTAATCTGCCTGTACTTTGAGGTCAATGCGACCAGCTAGTTGCTGTGGATCTAGCAAAATATATTTCAAAGAATACACAATAAATTCAATAAACATGACCAGAAATAATCACCCGAGACAGTAATTCTAACAGATTGTTCATTTATCTAAATTTTCAAGAAAAGCCAATTAAATGCAAATTCATTTCTCTCATATTTACCTATTCTGTCTAAATGTCAGATCCTAAGTCAGAACCGGTCCTCTGTGGAAGAATTAGAGTCTTCTGTCATCATGTAGAGTCATCGTCCTCTCCGTCAGCATAGGGACCTCGCATCATCAGCTCGGGAAGAAGTGGCGCTAGACCTCTCTAGTCTACTAATATTTATACTAAAAGTTACATTTCAAATGTTACAATTCATTTATTAAAAACGGATGAACAGCGGAAATAATGTCGTCTTGTTACATGAGCAAAAGTTCCCATGTATTGATCGTCTCAAATAATGAATAGAAATACTGATTCCATAACTAATTCGTTACTTTTACGAATGTCTCTTTTGTAACTTGTTTCTAGGATCAGGAAGAGTTCATGAAGTCAATGATTTATTTTGCAACATTTCAGGTTCAGGGGTTCTTTGGCAGCCTTCCTAGATTTGTCGTCATGGTCATGGCTTTTCAGTTCAACAGCAGGACAAGGTCACAGGCAGCACGAAGCCTTCTTGCAAAATTTCCATCAACTCAAATGCAGGCTGCGGGTGGTGGCCATTTTATAGCAGGCCACAATGGTCAAATTAAGCGAAAGAGACACAAAACATAATTACTGCACAGAAATGATTATACAGTGTTATTCCCCTACTAATACCCTTATGTGTATGTATTTATCTAGCCATTTGCGACATCCAAAGCCATTAATGCATATTAATTATAAGCGCAAAACACAATAACATCACATAAGCAACATCTATTTCAGTCAGTTTGCTCATCAACTTAGTTCACTTATTATTGTAGCCATGCAATAGCATTCCCACGTGTAATTCTCTTGTTAATAAGGTTGATTAGTCAACATTCGACAAACTTTTAATAATTAATAATTAATCAGTAGTACTTTTAGTTATAACATGCTAAAATGAAACAGATATTTGGTTTTTAAGTAAAAACCCTGCTCCATCATCCTATGTGTAAGAAAAGGGAAGGGTAAGGCCTGGGAAGTGGGGGCACTGGCCAGGTCGACATGACAGTCAACAAACTGCGTGCAGGCACTGCGGCGGCAGGCCTGAGACATCTTTTCAGGGCTACTCATGTGGATGGCACAAGCAGTGCTGCAAGCCCACTAGTAACATTTGATGTACCAGCCCTGGCACACTCAGTGCATTTTACTAGGGACCTACTGGTAAAACAAATATGCCAATCGGGGAGAACCAACCACAATACCAATTTTCACAGGGAGCACTTGCATTTTGACACTGATCAGCAGTGGCAAAGTGCCCAAAGCATCTAAACCAGCAAAAACTAAATCCAGCACAGCATCAAAAACACAGAAGGTAGAGGCCAAAAAGTTAGGGAAAACCACGCCAAGGATGCCAGGTCTAACAAAAACTCTTGACAAAATAGTGTTCTCCATGATGAGACAAAACCAGAAGAAAAGATTACTGAATAGAAGTAAGTGTTGTACAGTTTTTAGTGGAGAATGCATGCATACTACTTGTACAGAGGCTTTCTATAATGAGAAAGGTATCTCCAGGATAACAGATTAGTTCATGCTATTTATTAAACAGGACAATGTTATGAAATGAAGAATGGTAGTCCTATAGCAAATGAGGTGATGGTACGTAGAAATGTAGAAGAAGTAATTGCAGAAGAGGTACAAGGAAGGGGTACTGTAAGCAAATTAAATGGTAGTAATGTTTCCAGTATTAGACAGCAATCCATTGATACATTAAAAACATTTCTATGTATCGTTCCAAGGTGAAGTTTAAAACACAAAATAAGTTATACCACTCAACAACGCAAACTTTAGGTAGTAGGCTGTATTATGTGTAAAGTACTGCTTTATGTTTAGGATAAATGATTAGAGTACTTTTGCATGGTAGTGTGGTAGACGCAGAAGAGATTTGTGGGGATGTGCAGTTTGAATTCTTTGGTCCTGACCAGGATTCTAGGGAAAATGAAGAGTTGTTAAGAGGAGGAGTTACAGAAGAAGACACATATATTACAGTTGATAGTTTTAAAGAAGTGATAACAAAATTTAACACAGTGTTGTCTAAAAAACCAGAGTATGGTTGTCAATGCACTTACTAGAAGATTTAAACACAGTCTTTTGACTTATATTTAAAAAGTTAAAAAGTAAATAATGATAACTGGCAAAATTTACCAGTGTATTTATTTGTAGAGGGACTGTTAACTTGTCTATATGGCAAGTTATATGTAAGTAGTGTTACAATAAATTAGAAGATAATAAAATGAACAAAACATAGATATTAGATACCCATTTTGTAAGATAATAAAATGCCTGCTAATGTAGAAAAACGATGAAGGTCCAAAAATAAATAAAAGATCAAGAAGTATTATTTTTGGCAGCATTGCAAAGGGCCGTTATGGACTGCTCTCCAGTACTCACTACAACTCCACAATCCATGCTGTATGATGCCATTGGGGAAAACTGTGGAACCAAATCTTGAAGCTGAGAATAGACTTTTGAATGGACTCTCTGATTCGGTGTTGTGCTGCTATTGAAGTCGAGGGTCCTTCAGCTTTGCATTTTGCCTTCCTGCTGCACACTATGAGCTTGTCTTATGAAATGTGCAAAAAAAATAAAAGGGGGGAAAAATACCATGTATGGCTTTTGGCGGCATTGCAAATAGCTGTAACACACTGCTTTTATAACAACACTACAGTCCATGCAATATGTGGCCTTTCTTGAAAACTCTGGAGCCATATTTGTTGTGGTAGTCTGTGCCTCTCAAAGAACTTTCTGGGCGGGAATTGTTGCTGCTGCCACTGAAGTAGATGGTCCTTAGCATCCTTCTGCGTCATCAGCAGTTGGAGATGTTTTATATGATAAGTTTTAAGATGATATAACATGAACATCATCCCACGAGTTCAAAAAAGTCTCCTGCCAAAATCTATCACCTGCTCACAATAAACTTCTGGAAAAGAAGATTCAAGAGAGAGGACTGGGTGTATACTTCCTATTCATTTAACTAAAAAGTATATTATCCAGTGATGGGCCTTACTTTCCCGGTCATGTGATGTTTCCAGATTGTGCATTGCACTAGTTTTGCAGCAGTTTTTAATTCCCCATGAGTTTGGGTAACAATGGGTAGTTTGATGGGTGTTCGGTAGCTATGTTTATTTGTGAGTTCAGATGTTGAGTTATTTTTTTAAACTTCTTTTTTCTAAAAGTTTTGTTAAAATGAAGTTAAACCAATATGTTACTAAACAGGTAGACTCAAACTTTGTGTAGAATATGTCTATATTTCAGTTTTTTACTTTGTCATTTGTATTCATGACTACTGATGTCATTGCGACCTCTGATGGTGCTGTGAAGATGAAAAGCGCCTTTTTATTTAGTTATTTCGACAAATGAATACAAAGGGGAAAGTTAAATTAGGATCTTACTAAATAGCTAAACTGAAACCTTGGGTAAAATACCACTCACACCCTCATGTAACCTTTCATACAATCACTCCAACTTTCACACTAACATTTTCAAAAACATGGACACACCCATGCCAGTACTTACATACCAAATCACTGATTCATAGGTCTACACACACACACACACATTCACTCACTTACTCATACACCCACTCACTCACTAATACAGCCACTGACATATCCACTCATTCACCCATATAGCCACTCACACACTGTCAGACACTCATACAGCTAATCACACACCTACTCAATCACCCATAGAGTCAATCACACAACCACTTACTCACCTATACAGTTATACACACACAAACTAACTTATTCATACAGATACTAACACATACTCACTCACTTATACAGTCACTGACACAAGTACATGCTCACCCATACAGCCACTCTCACAATCACTCACTCACACATACAGTCACGTATATCCTCCAACACTCACCTATACTGCCTTTCTCCTTTTCAATATACCACTGACACAGCCATTCAGTCAAGGACACAGCCATACACACACTCATACAGCCCCTCTCATATGCACTAGTGAACCCATACAGACAATGATGCACTTTTGAACCCACACAGCCAGTGATTCACCCACTCACTCTTCCATGCAGGGAGTCACACCCCCCTAACCCACCCACTCAGAGACTAATCAATAACCCATACAGCTACTCATGTATTCCGAGCCTGCAGGGGTGCATGTCGGCTGAAACATGTCGACGATATTTTGACCTTTTGTAAGAGATGTGAAGGACACATCACAGGTCCTATTGTTCACATCTACCTTTGTTTTTAACCTTACCCTTATTGTTTTTAATAAATCTAATTCTATGATAAAGAGGTCATTTTAACTCACTGTTTTTACAAAGTAGATCCCAACTATGTCTCGAGATCACCTCTTTGTGGAGGCCAACAAGACCCAATGATGATTTTATCAACCATGACTACGCCAATGGCTAAAGACATCCCAAAGGCGGAAAATGGCTGTTGAGGGTCCTACATATTTCTTATCAAGATCACTGGAGGCTTCAGGGCTCCACTCCTTTTGATTCTTTGTAACATGTTTGGAAGATGAGTGGGACCCCAGACTGCTCTTACTTCCCTCTTGTGATAGATTGTTGACAACTTGAAAATTACCACTCCATCAATGCACAGAATTAGATGTACAGCACGAATACAGCGTGTAACTCAAACACTGAAAGACTCACTGAAGCTCTGCTTCAACGTCCCTAGCACACGCCCAACTTCAGGTGGACTTACCACTGACTTCTCTGGTAAGATTGTCATGTTATCTTGGAATATAGCAGAAGCCGGCTGGGGTCCCCGCCGCCGGCCTCGGCGCGTGTTGGGCACGCTGCGAGAACTGACCCCGGGTGTCCCGCTCACCTTCTAAGCGCGAAGGAACTCCGGGTTGTGTCGGGCCCGCAGCGTCGCCTCATCCATTGGTCACACACGTTTGGGGTGGAGGCGGGGGGCCAGTGAACGAGCAGAGTTGCCACATGGCAGCCTGCAGCAAGGGGTCACAGTGCCAGAGCCAGACCCCGGGGCAGTTGAGTACACACAGCACTCCTATGGGAGCCAGAGAGTTAGGGGGGACCACTCCTGATCTAGGATGCCAGCAACGAGCAGAGCGAGCTCTCCCACCCACAGCCACATGCTCACCTCCCGCGGTTCCTGCCTCCGCCGCGACCCCACCGCCCGCGTCCCCAGCAGCAGGCACTCCCAACCCCCCCGCTGCGACACCTCCCGCGCTCCCTGCTCCTGTGCCACTAGTCACTTTGGCCCCCCTGATGTCAGGCCGGTGCTCACTAGCATGGGAGGTGCCACTTGCGGCCAAAGAAGGAATATGGAGGAGGTAATTCATCTATATTTTTACGCTGCTGATGCACAGGGCAGAAGGGGTGGACACCAGGAGAATGGGTGGCAAGGAGGAGGACAAGAAGGTGCGCTTCCAAGCATGGCCGGAGAAAACAATTAAGAGATGGGAGCAGGCCTTCACTATCCTGGCAGCGGTGGTGATGGAGCGATACCCCGAACAAGGGCCTGGTTTGTTCTAATATGCCGGCATCATTACCGATGAGGCGGTGACTAACGGCGGGATGGGCTGGTACAAGTACGACTGTGAGTTCAGGAAAAAGATGGTCATATGCCCGGAATTGGGGTGGGACCAGTTGGAGGTGTGTCTCAGGGTACAGCACATGGGCAAGGGCAGGGTTGAGGCCGGTGAGAAGTCTA
Source organism: Triturus cristatus (assembly GCF_964204655.1). Lineage (NCBI taxonomy): Eukaryota > Metazoa > Chordata > Amphibia > Caudata > Salamandridae > Triturus > Triturus cristatus. Next base: position 895,764,421 of record NC_140588.1, read on the forward strand.
GCACTAACGTGAAGAAGGGGGAGACGAGCAAGGGCCAGAGGCAGTACAGGAAGGGTCAGTGTAAGCAGCCCTTTTGGGGAGGCTGTAGTGGGGGGCAGAAGCAGGGACCCAGAAGAGTCTTCAGTGGGACGTGCAGGCTGTTTAATGCAGGGGCATGCTCCTGGGGCAAGGCCTGTCGATTCTCCCACACCTGCAGCAAGTGTGGCTCCTCTCACTCAGCCACCTCTTGCGACAAGCGCGAGCACACCTCAGTGCCGGCCCGACACGACAAGTAGGCCTCTGGCCCGGCCTTCCTTGGCCAGGTCCTCCCCCCCTTCCCCTCTGGAGAGCCCAGCTTGCCCCCCCCCCCCGGGGTGCCCCCGCCAGGCCATAGGTCCATTCCCCATTGTCATCTCCAACCTGCTACCTCTATTAAGGGATTACCCCAATGATAAGGATAGGTTGCCTTGAGCCTACGGGTTTTTGGAAGGCTTCATAATTCCCTATCAGGGGCCACTGGTCAACAGGGATTCTGAGAACCTTAGGTCCGCCAGGGACCATCCCGAAGTCGTAGGGGCAAAGATCAAGAAGGAAGCGGTCCTGGGGAGGGTGGCGGGCCCCTTCCTGCAACCGCCCCTTCCGAACTTTGTGGTCTCTCCCTTGGGGTGGTTCCTAAGAAGGAGCCAGGGGCTTTCAGGTTGATCCAGCACCTGTCGTACCCGGATGGGGATTCAGTGAACCACTGGCTGGAGGACGGTTCTTGCTCGGTCTCTTACTGTTCGCTCGACATGGCAGTTGACATGGTCAGGAGGGCGGGCAGGGGAGCGTGGTTGGCCAAGGCTGACATTGAGTCTCTTTTTCGCCTACTCCCAGTCCACCCAGAGAGTCAGCACCTTCTTGGATTCAAGTGGCAAGGGGAATTCTTCTACGACAAGTGCATGCCAATGGGATGTGCGGTGTTGTGTGACTACTTTGAGGCCTTCAGCTCATTCCTGCAGCGGGCACTCTCAGGGATATTTAACGTAGAAGGGGTGACCCACTACCTTGATGATTTCTTGTTCATCTGGGGTGCGGGTACGCAGGAGTGCAGCAGGGGGCTTCAATGCTTTCAGGAATTGGCAGGACACCTTGGGGTGCCGTTAGCACCTGGTTAATGGAGGGTCCTGCGCAGGTTCTCACCTTTTTGGGCATCGAGTTGGACACAGTGATGGGCGTGTCTAGACTCCCTGCAGAGAAGGTGTAGACTTTGCGGCAGGACATCCAGTCACTGCTGGGGAAAGACAAGGCTCCTTTATGTGTCATCCAAAGCCTCTTGGGCAAGCTCAACTTTGCAGCCAGAGTCATCCCGGTGGGGCGAGTGTTCGCCAGGAGATTAGCCAGAGCCACAACAAATGTGTCTAAGAAACACCACCTGGTTAAGTTGGCGGCAGGCTTGAAGAAGGACCTGGTCAGGTGGGGGGAGTTCCTGTCTCACTTCAATGGGACGGTCATCCGGAGGGATCCCTGGGTGGACAGTCCCGAGCTCAGCCTTTTCACGGATGCATCTGGGAGGGAGGGCTTTGGGGCAATCCTGGGCAAGGAGTGGTGCACACAGGAATGTCCCAACGCCTGGCGCAAGCGCGACATCACTGCCAAGATCACAGTTTTGGAACTTTTCCCCATTGTCATATCACTCCACCTGTGGCCCGCGATACTGTCAGACAGAAAGGTCCTATTCTGGTCTGACAACATGGCGGTTGTACAGGCCATCAACGGGCAGACAGCCAAGTGCCCGCTGATGCTCTGCTTTCTCAGGGAGCTCGCCAGAGGGAGCCTGCGCTGCAACTTTGAGTGTAGGGCTAGACACATCGAGGGGGACAAGAATGTGGCAGCTGGCGCTCTCTCTCGTTTTCAGTGGCTCCGTTTCCGGGAGGCCTAGCCGCAGGCGAGGGCGGAGATGACCCCCTTCTCGGCAACCCTCTGGAGGATCTTGGAGTGGAACAACAGTTGAGAGCCCTGGGGGAATGGGCCTTGACCCCTGGTACTAGGAAACGGTACCTGGCCCACATGACCTCCTTCAACAAAGTGGCGGATGCCTTGGGACTGTCCGGGCAACCCATGGAGGGCAAGATACAGGCGTTTGTGGTATGGGCTAAAAAACAAGGGAAGAGCCACTCATGGGTTTGTGGGCATTTAGCGGCAGTCAGCCACGATGTTAAGCTGAGAGGAGGACAGGACCCAGCCAAGTTCTTTGTCATCAGGGCGGCACTGAAAGGGTGAGCCAGAGACGAGCCCCGGGTTCTAGATAACAGGTCCCCCATCACCTTCCCCATCCTGCAGGCTATGTTGGGCGTCCTAGGAGGAGTTACCCACTCGCCCTATGAGGCTTCCCTCTTTTCCGCAGCTTTCGGCTTAGCATTTTATGGAGCGTTCCGTATCAGTGAGTTAGTGGCCCGGTCCAAAACAGATAGGTCAGGAGACGCTTTGGGCATATTGGGTTGCAGGGTAAGTTGACTATCCACCTCAGGAGGTCGAAAACGGACCAGAAAGGGAAGGGGGTGGAGTTGGAGTTAATGCCTTTAGGAGACCCCAGCTACTGCCCTGTTACCAAGGTCCGGGAATACGTCTCACTGCGCTCAGTAGCACCTGGTTACTTATTGATACACACCGACCTGGTTCCTCTAACCATATTCCAGGTGGAGCGTGTAATGGGGGCTAGCTTGTCCAGGGCCGGCCTCCTCCAGGCAGATAAAAAATATTCAAGCCACTCTTTCAGGATTGGGGCGGCCACCACTGCATTCACATTAGGCTTGGTTCCTGCACGTGTGAAAAAAGTGGGGCACTGGGAGTCACAGTGTTACAAACGATATATCCGCCCTTGAAGGCGCCTGTTTAGAGTAAATAGTGCTGTAGTGTGCAGTGTTGTGTGCCACATGTTTTATGTGTTTTGTGGTTTTGAGTGCAATGGCATTTTGTTTATGATTAATAAACATTTTGAGTTGAAACGTGTCCTTTGTTTCATCAGGGTCACGTGTGTGGGTCATTGGGCACTCTGCCATCTCCCGGTTGGCCTGTTGGGCATCGATCAGGAACTGGATGCGTCGATTCTCGCAGACAAAGTTTGAGTGGTTGGGTTTTCCAGGGATGAGATGGTGCAGCCTCATGAACAGACTGGAGCACTCGCTAGCAGTGCTGGGTGCCCCGCCTAATTTTTTGGGTGATCCACCTTGGGGGCAATGACCTTACTACCTCTGGAAGGACTTTGCTCCTGCATGCCATGAAAACTGACTTGGTGGAACTTAGGAAGCGCTTGGGTCAGTGCGAGCTCTGGTGGTCAGAGATTGTGCCACAGAGAGTCTGGCAGGGGGCAAAGTCTGGCGAGGCGGTGGAGCGGTCCAGGAGACGGGTGAACAGCTCCATGCGCAAGTTCACTCAGCAGAGGGGCCTGGGATTCACCAGACAGGAAATGATTCAGGAGAGGGTCATGGTATACTTTGAGGCAGACGGGGTACACCTCACTCCAGTGGGGATGGACTTGTTCTTGTTAGACTTGCAGGAGGTGCTAGCACAAAAGGGTTGCAGGTAAGGACTAGAGCGGTTGGCGGGGGCCTTGGCGGCGACGGTTGGCCGCCTCCAGGGCTGTGGCAGAGTTACAGGGCGATCTGGAAGCATATGGGTACAGAACGGTACCTCTGCGCGGCACATAGGGGTGCCAGAGCCAAACCCCAGGAGCCTCATGGGAGGATCATGGAATCTATGTCGGCGCCCTGTTAGTCCTTCAGGCGGTTGTGGGCCTAAGCAACCGGGGGCTTGCCTAGCTATGCTCCACCTCGAAAGGGGCGTGAGTATAACGGACCAAGGGTCAGGTGATCCGGGAAGGGGATCACCAGAAGGTGCAGTACAAAGTGGTACGCCACGGTGCTGCTAGGCTCATCAGGCGGGCAGGTGGCGAGAATGCTGCCTGTATTGGATCGCCCGTAAGCTAACCCACCAGATTACATAAAGTTGTATGTAATAAACCTGCAGCAGTTTTTTCCCAAGTATAAACTTGGGTGGTGTGTATTTATTTGCGGGCATTCATGCTAAGGGGGGTGGGACCTTTTGCCATGATGGTGCTACGCGGCTGCCCGAGGCCACCGCAGGGGGCCACTCATGAGAGCGGCCCTGTAGTGGCATCGGGCTTCCCCCCACCTTACTCCCTCCCTTTTCCCCGGGGGGTTTGGCTTGGGGAGGAGTCCCCACCAGGTCGCGGTTGTTCCGCGTCATGTCCGGTGTGCTGAGCAGGGTGAGGGGTACATAAGTCCCCCCCACCATCTTTTCTGCCTCTTGTGCACCGGACGTGCCACAGACACCACGTTTCCTCACATGCTGTCTCCCACCCTACCGCTTACCCAGCGTGTTGGCAGTAGGAAGCATGGCTAGGACTTTGTAATGTTGTACTTTTTCGTTGCAGGCGGAGTTACAGGGTGATCTGGAAGCATATGGGTACAGAATAGTATCTCTGCGCGGCACATAGGGGTGCCAGAGCCGACCCCAGGAGCCTCATGGGAGGTTCATGGAATCTATGTCGGCGCCCCGTTAGTCCTTCGGGTGGTTGTGGGCCTGAGCAACCGGGGGCTTGCCTAGCTACGCTCCGCCCTGAAAGGGGCGTGAGTATAATGGACCAAGGTTCAGGTGATCCGGGAAGGGGATCACCAGAAGGTGCAGTACAAAGTGGTTCGCCACGGTGCTGCTAGGCTCATCAGGCGGGCAGGTGGCGAGGAGGCTGCCTGTCCTTGGATCGCCCGTAAACTAACTCACCAGATTACATAACGTTGTATGTAATAAACCTGCAGCAGTTTTTTCCCAAGTATAAACTTGTGTGGTGTGTATTTATTTGCGGGCATTCATGCTAAGGGGGGTGGGACCTTTTGCCATGATGGTGCTATACCAGGGTGGTATCATACATCAGTGCTTGAGCACAATTGACTAATGACTTCGGCATCCACCTTCTTGACGTCCAGGCGGCCATGAGAGCTACTATCACGCACCCCGATTTCATTTGAGTGCACCTGAGACTTGAACAACAGGTCGTGTTGGGCAATTTGCGCAGGCCTCGTGGCGCTCCTGTAGAATTGATCTTTTGATCGCAGGGCGTTGCGCCCTTTACAAGAGGTTCACTCCAATGGGAGTATGCAAATGGGTACTTAACGCAAAGCATGATCAGCTGGCACAATAACTTCTTCGGTAGTTTAGGGCATTTTGCACATTTTTGAAGAGACTTGATTGAACATGTCTTAAAAGCTCACTTTGACTTGGCACTGGCCTAGTATCACCTGCTGTTTTCAGCTCTATTTTTTACTTTTATTTTTATGTACACTGTTTTTATCATGCAAGGTTTTAATTAACCGTACCATGATTAATAAATTAATAAATTCTTCCATTCAAAATGTTTTTATCCCTCTGTTACTTTTCTGCACTTTCTCAGCGTTAGGGAGGGGAGAATGCCATGGGAGGAATGGTTTAGGAGAATCTAAAAAGGAAAACGACGAGGACACCCCAGAGGAAAGACTGCAGAGCAGATGAAATGAGGAGACTGATTAAGGAGAAGATGAAAGGGAAGGTAGAGGTGGGAGAGTGTGCTGCACAGGCGGCCTGTTGTTTTCCGGACTGCAGGGACATCATGTGGGCGTGCTTAGACTTAGGGGCGTAACACAGGCCCCCAAACTGCAGCGGGCCCCCTCACGGATGCAGCTCGGCAGAGAGCAGAGACAGCTTAGCCCAGATCAGAGCTTCGTGTGGTTGCTGCTCCCTGTCTAATGGCACCGGGAGTAGGCGGATTAGCCTGCCGCAACTTGAGAGTTGCGGCAACCAGTGAGTGACGAGGCATGATGTGTCCTCTTGTCAAGGGTCTAGAGATACTGGCAGAGTATTATCTGTTCTGACTGTTGCAGCTGGACAGCGTCTTTTGTAGGAGTTGCATGAATGGAATCTCACGGAAATGGGCCTTTCAATAGCAGTGGAAATCTGAATACAAAATCCGTTCAATGATGAGAAGGGCAGGAAAGACTACATAATGCAAAACAATGGAGGAAAATAGAATACAATACAATGCAATGCGATACATGGTAAATACACACACAATGCAAAGGATAGCTACCAACAAAATGCAAAATGATGCGGTACTGAACATTCATGTCTTTTCGTCGTGACTACATGCACAAGTATTTCCACGAGGGCCTTCTGTTTAGGACTTGATTTTTAGTCAATTGCTCCAATGCTCACATATATATATATATATATATAAATGGTTCTACTATTCTCAGATTGTCATTTCTGCTTCTATCATTTTGGGTGTCGTGCACTGTCACACGCAGTCTTGTGTTGTACAATTATATTTATAAGTTTATACGTTTTATGTTTCTTGTACACTCAAATGCTGTCAAGTAAGATGTTGCTTCAATGCTGGTCGTTTTGGTGGCTTAAATTGTTTTGGCTTTGTATCTGGACCTTTCTTTGTTCCTTTTTTAAATGTTGCCTTTTGCCAAGAATTTTGCTGTGTCATCTCTGGGCTTGTCGATATCTTACACTGTCACATACATGGGTTTCGTGCGAGTTTATCTCTAGGATTTTAGGATGTTTATAGTAAGGGGAGGGCGTGGGATGGTTTGGTCACGGTGACGGTATTCTGCACTTTTCGCAAGCACTGCACATTGTCTACATTTTTTTATCATACCGGGTAAAATCTGAGCGACTTACTTAAGAAATGGGGCCTTTAAACGACAGCCGATGCACGACACAAATGAATCGGGTACTACGTGAAAGGTCCGATTTAACGGGATTGCTTGCTTAGGCTCGCTTCACAGGGGCGAACTCATAACCCGGAAAGAAAAGACTGCCCAGTGCTCTGGGCAATAGCTCACTTAGGGCCATATGTATCAAAATGTTCTTTTGCGATTCTCAAATAGCGATTTTTTGTGAATCGCTATTTGAGAATCGCAAAACGCTGTGTATGTAGGATTTGCAAATAATTTTGCGAATCCTACATATTCCTTATCGTGAATCGCAAATTAAGATTCGCAATTAAGGAATACCTCCCCATTCATTCCTATGGTCTTAGAGGCCCATAGGAATGAATGGGAAGACATTCTCAATTTGCGATTCCCAATTAGAGAATCGCAAATTGAGAATACAATTTCAAGGGTGCCAAGGTGTCAAAAGGACACCCTGTTGCACCCTTGAAATATGCATGTGTGCACATGTGACACACATACATGCCAGGGCATGTATGTGCGACACATGGCACATTGAAAAATGCAAAAAAAGTGCATTTTTCAAAGAAATCGCAAATTACCACCAACTTGAAGTTGGTGGTAATTTGCGATTTCTTATGGAGAAATCGCACAATTTGGGTGCTTTTTACATCTTATTTAAGGAATCACAATTTGCGATTCCTTTAAATGCTTTAGCAAAATAAGGACTCGCAAAATTTGCAATTCCCTATTTTGCGAGGGCCTTTTGGGATGATACATCCCAAAAGGCTTTTTCCCGCTCGCAAGCGGGCTGATTCTGGGAATCGGCCTGTTTGCAAATGGGAAATGGGCTTCATACATATGCCCCTTAATCTCCCTGATGGCCCCCAGCACCTTGAGACCATTACAGGTGATTAGTTCACGCTTTACAAATGCCGGGTTTTTACAATAAGTGAGTCAGTTTTAGACATGTTTTTCATTATTGAAACACAGGGACAGGAGGCAATGCCATAGCACCAGTGCTCCACGAGGCAATCCCACCATATTTTGCCTGTCCCCAGAATTCATAAGGCAAAACCAGAGGAGGATTAAAAATTATATTCAAAGATCAATTGCAGCCATCAGCATTGAAGATTTACGGCTTTCAAACTGTGAGTCACTTCAAATATAATTTAATTCTATACATATCTTTTCCGTACATTTTCCTATTGTATAGGCCCCCACCAACAGTGCATTCATAGACAAATTCATAAACATCATATCAGATGTATCCATGAAATATTCAAACTTCTAAATCCTTAGAGAATTCAACATATTTTTTGCAGATTAAAAAATGCCTCAAAAAATAGCATGACAACAGGTATGTCAGCTCACAAACTCCCACAGCTCATCTCAGTACTTACATATAGTGTAGGACACACTCTTGATGTGGTTTTCAACAACCCAGAGCCAGTCAACATCAAATATATATCCTCATTCCTTCGAAAAACCATCATATCATTCATTTTGCTTATAGATACCAAAAAACCTATGAACAAACCCCCAAAACATCCCAATAAAAGGAAAATGGAACAAATTGACAAGAAAGAACCTAATATCCACCTTACAACTTGCTTAAACCGGGAAAAGATAACCACAGTAGAGAGATTATATGCTTGGATGAACAACACTTTCTCTACCCAACAAAGCTCCAAGGATGAATGACGACATAAAAAAGATAAAAAGGAAAACGAGTCCCTTCAACACTAATGGTGCAAATCAAAAAGTGATTAAAAAAATACACCTACAAAGTCGCACAAGGATTTAAAAAGCAGAATGGCCGTCTACTCAGCCCAGATAAAAAAACAATATTGACAGGTTATATATGCTACTACCACACTTGACTTAATGTTTATGCAGTGGGCCTTATACGAGGCTGAAAGTGAAAAAAATCATGCTTGATTAAAAAAAAAATTGAGAGTCTCATGCTGAAACAGAGATTCACCCACCAACCTGCTGCCAAAATCTGAGCTAACCACCCCACCCACCCCACATCAGTAGCAGGGTCTAATCAGGGTCACTGGAATTATGTGGTTGTGACGCTACAGCATTTTTTTCATAAGTATGGATTTGCAGCATTTGCCACATAATCCATTCTCCGCTGCATAATCTGCAGATTTTAACAAAAAAAAGTTTCTAGCTCAAACTGTTCAAAAGTTAGTAAAAACAAAGCATGATGTGTTGCTGTCCAGTGCAAGACCCTTCACAAAGGTTGACTGGTTACCGTTCTGTCACTTATTGCTATATTTGGCTGTTTAACTGGTATAAATGAGCTGCAACCAATACCCAGACAGTGTTAACAAGTGCAAACATAACAAAATAATGAAGAAAAGCTATCACACGTGCCGCATTACATTGCATATTTTCCTTTTCTTGCTTCATAATATGGTCAACGCTGCTGCCTAATTGGCACTCCCCTGCTACATAATTCCAGTGGACCAGGGTGTAAATCAGCTAAAATAATTTTTATCCCCAAAGTTCTCATCTTATTTTACAGAGTGAAATTAAACCAGTGGCATAACATAGGACCCTGCGGTGCGGGGGAGGGGGTTGGGGGGCGAGCTGCAGGGGGCCCCCTTAGCACAGTACTCAGGACTGAGCCCTCCAGATTAAATCCGGTGGGGGGCCCCTTTATGTACCTTCCAGGGAGGGCCCCCTCAACTTTCGTTACGCCACTGCTTACACTGCTCACTTCTCTCCAGTGGAGAAGTTACGGCATGACGTAATGCCAGGTGAGCGTTGTAGGGGAAGGGAAATCCTTTAAAGAGAGTCATTTTCCCTCTGGATTTCCCTTCTCTTTGTGAAACTCAGGAGCTGCAATATTGTTGTGGTATCTCCAGGGCTTTAAGTGGAAGTTTTTTCAATATTATATACAAGCCATAGTCGCTGCTTATTTATCTTATACAACTAAAAACCATTGACAAAGCCAATAACCGGACTTCTTGTAGGTATAATGTGACTTGTTGTATCATATATCTGGATGCAATGACAGAAACAGCACAATACAAGTTGCGTGGTACACTATGCTAAGCACAGATTTTTAAGCCACGCCCTCAATCACATTAGCCACGCCCCTTTGAGAGACCCCCCCAGTTTTTTCATCCCACTTAAAGCCCTGTGTATACCGCAATTTCTTAATTAATTACAGTGAAAGCACGTTTTGTCAGCAGACTTTTTTGCTTAAAGATATTGTAAAAGTGCGGCTGTCCACGGCCCCCACAGGGGGCCAATCCAGAAGGGCGGCCCTTTTGTGCCATTTTGGGCACCACTCACCCCGCTCTAGTGGTTGGGGGCACTGGCAGTGCCGGAAGTGACGCGCCTAGCGCGCCAAGGTGAAGGACTCCTTCCTGAGTCCAACCTTTTGGTCAGTAGGGTGGCATTTGTGCCCAAATGCCACTAAAGGGCAGCCTATTGGAATGGCCCCCTGCGGGGGCCGCGGACAGCCGCATAAAGCCATTATCGGCAACTTCCCCGCACCCACAGTCTGAGCATGCATGAAGAAATAAATACACAAGACCACTTTTGTTATGGAAAATATTGCTGAAGGTTTATTCCATACAAAAGTATGCAATATGGTGGGATACCTTCTGGGCGATCCAAGGGCCGGCAGCTGTACCAACCTATGCTGCCCCGCTCGCCTGATGAGCCAGCACTGTGGGATACTCAATCAGTGCTACACCTTTTTGTGATCCTCCTCCGGATCACTTGACACGTTGGTCCCTTATTACTCACGCCCTTTTCAGGGCGGAGCGTAGCAGGGCAAACCCCCGGTTGGTCAGACCCTCAACCGCCCGAAGGACTAACGGGGCGCCGTCGGGGTTTTCCAGGAACCTGCCCTGAGGCTCCTGGTCTTTGGCTCTGGCACCCCTACTGTGCCGCGCAGAGGTACCCTTACTGTAACTGTCTGCCGCAGAGGTACCCTTACTGTACCCGTCTGCTTCCAGATCGCCCTGTTACTCTGCCACAGCTCTGGAGGCGGACCCCACTGCTGCCAGAGCCCGCCCACCAAAACAGCTAATTTCTATCCTGAAACCTGCTTTCTAGGGCCTCATGCATGTCCATTGGAAAGTGTCCATGCCCACCTGTGACAAATGCACCCCATGTTTGTCATCCTAACCTAGGCGTACGCCTGAATGGCAATGGTGACAATGGACCCCATCTTTAGCAATGTAGCCTTTAACATTAGCCTGAATCAGCTCGTGTCTGATGAAACCCAGACCCCCTGGTCTGCGAACTTACGCCGTAAAAGTGCTCAGGTTGAAGCCATTTTCACAATACTTGCATAAAATAGTCCCTGCATCGCAGTTGGGAGTGAGGTTCTGCGCAATAGTTTGAGTTTACCTTTTTATATCCTCAGGTGTTTGGGAGTACGTATTCTTAGCCCATGTAGGACGGTATCAAAAGAACGTATGAGGGAGGGCGTCAGGTCAGTGGGGACCAAAATGACCTCAGGGGGATGCGGAGGTTCAAGAGGCTGTTTATCTCTTCAAGGGAAGGGGCAAGGTCACGTGTCCACAGGTTTTAGTACTGCTTTCTGTGCAGAAGCACATTATAACATCTCATTGTGCAATTGTTTTATTTGCATTTGATCTCACTTCCTGTTATGTCACATGATCATGGTTATGTCATTTCCTGTCATATCACCAATGTCAAAGGGTTCCACAATGTCACTTTCTCTTCATGCATGTGGGTCAATGGGCATGGAGCTGGCTCCCCACACCCCCCAAGCTGCTGTGAGGTAGAGAGCTATGTCTCTATGTTCAGTGAACATCACAAGTGCAACCAGCCTTCCAGGTGCCAGGGCCCTCAAAGTCCTGAAGAGGAGAAATCTTGACCTCCCGCTTCCTTCACCCAGTAGGTCCACTAGCTTGCCTAATACGTAGTTGAGGTTAACCAAAAATATGTCTGGCGTCCATAGTTCACTGCATTACAGCGAGGAGACAGTGATCACTTTGATTGGAGCCTCGTTATCACTTGGAGGCCAGCTTTAGGAGACGCTTAAGTTATCATCCAACACCATTTGTTTAATATAACCTGACACAACACAGTTAACATTCTTTGGCTTTAAAAAACACCAAAGCTGTTAGTATTCTGTCTCCAGCACACACAATGTGCGCTCTCAACTGCAGGATTTTACAGGCCATATGCTTCTTTTCATTATTCACTCATGCATATCATTTCGTATTTAAAATATCCATTCCAATTATAAAACCTCTTCTGCACCGCGGTGCCCACGAGCTTTTCAAAGGGAACCCTCCCGAGACAGCGATGCTTTCTGAAGAAAGGAACAGTGTTGGGCTTTGATGAAACTAAAGACTTTGTATTATGTCCTTGAACTGGAACCTCACACCTTTATATTAACATGGGTAACACGTGCGTAGAGACATACAAACAGCACAAGTTTACACACAATTATGGATATGACAACATAAATCTCTGCTTAAACCATCCTTCCCCATCCCGTTCATTTAAATATGTATGTGGCAACCACATGCACTCCTACTTCAAAGGGAACCCATACACACCCGAAAACAATTGGTTCTGTATATTTAAGGTTATAGTAACAAGATATGCATTCTGATGACTTGCTTTGCAACCCATTCAATTATAAGCTCAAGTATCTAAATACTAGCACCAGAAGCATTCCTGCAAATTTGGGGCATATTTACTAAGAGTTCAGGGAGTGCATCAAGAGAATTTTCTTCGCTGCATTAAGTGAAAGGGAGAGAGTAAAACTGAGACATACTTCAGCAGCGGCCTGTGCAGTTAAGAGCGGTGGGCTAGGTGGGGGGAATTTTGACAGACAACGACGAGTAGGGAAAATGAAGTATTTTTAACATTTTCCCTCGTGGTCGTCTGTCGTATCCCCCCCAACCCGACCTCACCGCTCTTACCTGCACGGGCCGCTGCTGCCATACTTAAAAAAATATGGTGCAGCTCAGCTCTCTCTTTGTGCTGACACACTTTGGGCTTCCTAGCGCCAATGCATGTACGCTTGTGACATGGCACCAGGGTGCCTATGTTAAGATCAAGATAGTTTTGGTGAAGAAAAAGCCACCTTTCTGCACACAAACTATCCTTTGAGGCTTATTTCTCTTTGTATATATGCTACAGAATGCAGCACACATTCAAAGTGAAAGTAACAATGAGAAATAAAGATATTTCTCATGCTTACGCCAGCTTCGGGCAGGCACACTATGTTGGTGCAAACCCATATTTACTGGCTTTAGTAAATGAAAATACATGAGGGGAGGCTGGGGGATGCCCATGCTCCACCCACGTAACACCACCCTGATGCAAGGTAACACAATGTGCTGCAGGCTACATTGCGCCCCACGCCCTCGCCTCCATAGACTACGTACTGCTCGGAGACCTGAATTTCCACCTTGACAACCTCAGCAACCCCAACTCCACCACCCTCCTAGACAACCTTTCCAACATTGGACTGAGGCGAGCCACACTCTGGACCCCATCTTTGTCGGAGGAATCAACATTCGCTTCAGTCACACCACGCAACCACTCAAGACGGACCACCACTGCGTTCACGTCTCCTTCTCAAAACCTACCCCACACAAGCCAACGCTACGCCCCTCTGCAGAAACTGGTGCAAGCTCACCGAAGAGCACCTCGCCTCTGCCCTCAGCCACACTCCTCCCCCCACCACGACCGACGCCAACTCTGCAGCCACGGAACTCCACAAATGGATCGCCGACTGCACCAACAGTCTTGCACCCCTCCAGAACCCTGAAAGACAACACACCACAAAAGGCACCTGGTTCACCACAGACCTCCTAGAATCCAAACGCTTGTGCCAACGACTCGAGAAAGAGTGGAGGAACAGCAAAACCCCGGAAACATACACCGCCTACAGCAGGACTGCCACTACAGCACACCACCAACTTAGCAGATCTACAAAGAGGAATTACATCCAGGACAGAATCCTCTCCAACTCCCCAAGGGAAACAACCATTACAATGCAGTCATTACAATGCAGTACATTTACAACGCAGTCATTACAACGCAACTGCCTTTACATCGCATGCCATTACAACGTAGCCATCACAACGCATGTCACTACAACACATGCCATGACAATGCATTTTAAGGTAAGTAATAGGGAATAGTCATTTTTATCCCTACACTATCCAACACTTACCTTACTGTTGCACTCACTGGAGTGGGAATAGTAATTTTTACCCCTACACTATCCAACACTAACCCTACTGTTGCCCTAAAAGTATTATGTGTTGTATTGGTATGCACTGTAATGGCATGCATTGTAAAATCATGCGTTGTAATGGATGTTACACTCTGGCAGCCCTTCTACTACAAGACCACCCTAGTTAAGGTGTCTGGGGGCATGGTGTATTTTACAGAAAGCAAATGGTTTTCATTTAATTAGGATTGGTGGTGAGTGAGAGAAGGGAGAAAGGATGAGTAGTCTACTATGGCACAGATTCATTTCTTTGTTTATTACTTATCATTAGGGCTTGTCCAGCTTATAAGAGAGTCTCGCCATCTTCATCATCAGAAAAACATCCTATCATTCAAATGGGGAAGCTGTACAAAAAGGACACAGAGATGTTGGAGATGCATAATGCAATACAAAAGACATTGAAAAGTGCCAACACTGGTTAGCGTCCTTCCCATTCCATCACGATACCTGTGGTCAACCTGTGCAGTGGGAAACATCCGTTACAATGCAGTCATTACATCGCACTGCTTTAACAATGCAACTGTTACAATGCAACTGCCTTTACATCGCATGCCATTACAACGCATGTCACTACAACGCATGCCATTACAACGCATACCATTACAACGTATTATAAGGTAAGTAATGGAGATTTTTTAGTTTTATGGTAAGTAAGGGTTTTGGGGTAGATGGGAATAGTAATTTTTACCCCTACACTATCCAAAACGTTCCCTACTGTTGCACTCACTGGAGTGGGAATAGTATTTTTTACCCCACACTATCCAACACTTACCCTGCTGTTGCCTTAAAAGTGTTATACGTTGTAATGGTATGCGTTGTAATTGAATGCATTGTGTGGAATGTGTTGTAATGGTAGTTTTTAAAAATGCGTTGTAAAATCATGCGATGTAATGGTAGTCGTGATGTAAAAACCTCATTGTAAAGGCATGCGTTGTAAATGTTTGCGTTGTAACGTGTCCTATTCCTCCCGCAACTCCAAGGAACTCTTCAACATCATATATTCCTTGTAATATGTAACTTTCCCCAATCCAAGAGTGTGCAGGGCAGTACTTCCAGACTGTCACCCTGTGCTATTCAGAACTCTTTGCCTAGCAACTGTGAGTTCTGTTGGGTTTCTCTACTGTTGTACCAATTTGCATGCCGCTTCATCTTCCCTATGCACTTTATTAATGTGTTCCATTTCAAGAAGTTCCCTTTGAAGACTACCTGCTTTCCTTTCTACAACTACATTCAAGCAACCTGCTGATACCATTCCTACTCGCAAGTATTTGGCATGCTCTTCTCACCATCTCCTCTGAGTCTGCCACTGGCGTTTACTCATGCTGTGGGCAACACTTCACCCGCAACCTACAGTGGCGCGTACAGTACACAGTGCAGTCTATTAAGTACAGTGGCGCTCCTCATAACACTGCATTTGATACATCCTGCGTCACCATAGGTGATAGAGAAGTAGAGACAGTAGTGGTGTCCGCTGGAGCCCGCGTGTCCTCTCCAGTTTTTCTCCATTCCCTGATTCTCCCGAGTCATTTGCACAGTACTAATTTGCAATTAAGTATTTTTATTCATACTCAAGGGGACCCTGAGGGTCAGCCTCGGAACCATAGTACCGGCTCCTGACAGGTCTCCACCATCCTTAGTACCGGCTCCCGACAGGTCTCCATCATCCTTAGTACCGGCTCCTGACAGGTCTCCACCATCCTTAGTACCGGCTCCTGACAGGTCTCCACCATCCTTAGTACCGGCTCCTGACAGGTCTCCATCATCCTTAGTACCGGCTCCTGACAGGTCTCCACCATCCTTAGTACCGGCTCCTGACAGGTCTCCACCATCCTTAGTACCGGCTCCCGACAGGTCTCCACCATCCTTAGTACCGGCTCCTGACAGGTCTCCACCATCCTTGCCTGCTCTGTCTTTGTGAGGCTAGAGTAGCCATCTGCAAAACCAAATGAGAGCAGTGAGATGGGGGGGTGGGAAGGGGACAGGCGTCAGTAATGCATCAGTAAAAGGTACTATTTAGATGGGTACAACGCGGGTCCCAGTGAGACAACACAGGTTCTACTGCGTCTGTTGCTTCCACTGCTTGCAGGTCTGTGCACCAATGTGTGGGACTCGCACGGGGAGGGGTCATTGTCATCGATAGATCTGGTCCTAATTGCTTTTTCCATTCTCTCCCAAGTGGACTCTGTGGCGAGGAGCATTTAATAACTCTTTGATAGGCCGGAGTAAGGGTGTTCATGCAGTCCACGATGAGCGCTGATGGGGAGGGTTTCACTGCGAAGTCTGGCATTTTGATGCTGCTGCGCGGACATGGCTGCAGCAGACTCATTATCACGAATGAGGACGCCACAGCCTGCGGTGAAAGAGGCCCTGTGCTCTGCCATGATTACTTGTGCACATGTATGCACCGTGCGACCTCAAAGACACACTGCCACAGTACTTTGAATCCGATGTTCTAATAGCTCCTGCAAAATACTGCATGTGTGCATCTAGCATGTACCCATTAGCAATCAAACACCCTTCCTAATTAGTTCCCAAAATGCATTTTGGCATGTTTTCAGAACCTTTCTCGTTTTTTCCCCACTTATTTGATAATTAGCTGTCGCTCTGCAAGTGAGTGTTATCTTTTTTGAATATCTTAGTTGTCCCCAATAACATATTACTGTAGGATACAATTATAAGATAAGAATATTATGATTAATTGGAAACAGATTAAGTGTTGTTAGACAAGATGTGGAGAATCTCCATTTATGCATGCAGTTGATCTGCGGGGAATGGCCCTGATCTGAGATAGTGAGCTTTGAATATGAATGTATAATTATTGTTAACCTTGGCTTTTCTTTTCTTAGCCTTTACAAATAAATATTGCCATTATATTCCTGCTGCAAGGGGGCCCTGGGTCCCTGGGGATGCGCACCAAGGCATCTTCTAATTGCCCACCTCCGAGTCCTGGGCGGCGGCTGCATCTGCCAAGGTGAGGTAAATATTCCCATCCTTGCAGGAGGGGAGCTTCGTCAGGGAATCCTGCTGAATGCTCTGTTAGTTGAGCATTCAATAAATATAATTACACAGCTATCCGTGTCATTATGCGCGCCTTGTGACCACGGCAGTAAATGTTTAGAATATCCATAGACGCCCCGTGACACTATGACTAATATAATTAATGAATTGTAATTTAGCTATAATATGATACGATTGAATACTTTTCAGTGAATACGTTTTAATGGCATGATCTTTGTATTCTTCTGCTACACGCTGTACATATTTTTGCTCGAAATTGCTATGTGGGAAAAAAGTTTATTAACCAATAACATATTGCTACTAAAACAGAAACGTTTCAGATAATAGGGTTTTTAAAACAAAAAAAAACCATCAAGCACTACCAAAGCGAGAGATTTTCTCATATGTAAAAGACATGCCTAACTAGATAAGCTATTTATATCATAACACACTTGAAATGTTAGCATCAATTTAGCTAACTCTGCTTTTTTTGGTTCCCAAATTTGCTTATTTAGAACTAAAAAAAAATACACTTCTCTTTTACATCAGAGAATACTCACCACTGTGGGTGATTTACTATTCCTCAGTAGCGGTCCGTGGAGGGAGTTCGGTGGGGGCAGTGAGACGGGGGAAATGTAAACACCGGAATATGGATAAACGGAGGTAAGTACACATTTAAATAAATAAAACGAATTTCGTTGCGCGTGCTGCATCGCATTGTGCCACATTTAACACAAGTTCAAACTAAGTCCTCTGGAGGTTTTAACCTTTTATAATGCTGGTCGTGCCGCACCAGAACTGAGTCTGTTTGAAGGGCAGTAATCGGCAGGAACTAAGTGTTCTACCCAGGGTACAAGTCCTAAAAAAATAAGTGAGGGGACTAACCTAGTTAATCATTATGCAAGTGACTTCACGGCGCGTGACGTCACTGGAAGTGGCATCATAAGAAGTGACTTCAGATCTTAAGCCCTCGCATCTATGTTTAACAGGTCTATCATGAGTACATTTGAGCACATTTCGAGTATACAGGGAAACCCTCCTGATTTAGGCAGAAGATCTGATTCACATCGTTTTTGAAGCTACTCATCAAGCAATGTTGCCTTTTGTCAGCGTAAACTTCCTCCACCCATAGTGGTTTACAAGTTACAATTATTACAACGCCTCCTCAGGGGTGGTAAGCACTATATAAATGCTATTTATTTTGTGTAAATACTGGGAAAGGCCAACACATCTGATATTCTTACAGTCCATGCATATCTCCTAAACAGGGATGGAACAAAGTGAAAAGCTGCCCCTCAAGTATGTGTGGAGTGCTAACAAGGTGTGAGCCTTTGTTTCCCTTCTGCTTCATTTGCATCAGGTGTGAGGCTCCTGACTGCTCCCAGCTGGGAGACTTCAACAAAATGAGGCCTGATTACCACTCAAATTCGGCCTTTGTAATGGGCCCAGGAGGGGTCTTAACTAAGAAAGCCCCATCCCGCCTGCACGTTGTTGTGAATGGAAAGCAGACAACAACGTGCAGGCACTGCTGAATGTGTCCCGGTGTTTGAAAATGACAACCAGACGAATTCAGCATATCTTTCCGTGGGGCCCAACGTCTTGGCAGGGTGGACGGCGTCCACCCTGTTAAAAGAGTGGGTGGACGCCGTCCACCCGCGTGTAGCCCCGACTCATGCCCTGGTTCTACCTCTGGCCCCTCTGTCAGAATCGTGGACGCTTTGGAAAACCTTCCTGTATCCCTTTAATTATTTGACATAACCATGTAAACTTCAACGCAACCAAAGCTTTAAAAGTACAGGTATTATAGGAACTCCGTACCGGCACTTCTTTAGTTTGGAAGGAACCGTACAGTCACTTCTCAGCACTGCTGCAATGCAAGTAATGGGAGAGTACCGGCTCTTGTTGTCCCGGGGTAATTGTTTGCTGCTGACCAGTTCCCAGAGCTTCTAAACTGCCATTTCAAGCACTAACCACAACCATGTCCCAACAAGATGGACGATTTCACTCAACAATACATCTTCCTTGTTATTCTGAAAGCATCTATTTGCGCTGCATCATTGAACAGCATTCTGTGAGCATCTCACTTTTTAAACATTTGCATAAGCAGTAAATGTAAAAATAAAAGCAGGCAGGCGGCCGTGCACGTAAAAGTTAGGTTTCTTTAACATGCATTTACCTCTGACACCATTGATCACAGTTGTATCTTTTCTCAGCAAGCCTGTTTAATGACTGCGAGTTTTAAGTCAATTATTACAATCTCTGATTGTTTGAAACAGAAAGAACACTTCTTCATTTCGCAACACACATGTCCTTTACATAAAACAGTGAAAATTATTTACATTTTGTACAGTGACTTAATGACATATCACGAAACATAAATAAAGTACTTTAAACAAACAGAGAAATTATTGCACTACAGTAATAAGGTGTCCACTTTTGTAAGTCTTGGGAACTCAAGCTAATTGGCTCCTCAACGTTAACTTTTTAATATGGTCCTGAGCAGAGTCAGAGAGATGTGTCATAGTAATTCTAGAGAGCAGTGAGCTGGATTGTTGTTTTAGCTCTCCAGGAAACACTGGTGTCTAATTTTTTATCCCGACCGTGTCTGGATCTCTGCTAGCCAACGCGTTTCGACCTGTGTCGTATTGGACCTATATTATGTTCATAAGGTCTTCTTCAGGGCTGTTATGTAGTTCCAGTGGGACATCTTTTTCACTCTATTCCAATATAAACTCAACAACCTGCTACTAAAATTAAACAATTGCATAATTTCTTGCCACTAATGTAGCTAACATAAAATAATAATTGAAAATAAAAAACAATAATTTATATCTTTACCAGTTTCACATCCTTATTCCCTACAAACCTAATAACCCAAATTGAACTTAAATTAAAAATGACTAATTAAAATTAAAAATAAATTACAGTTCACGTTAAAAATGAAAAAACTATGCTGAAAAACAATTATAATTGTAAAACCAGCATCTAAAAATAATATAATTACTATATATTGCATTAATTAAAGAACATTATTTAGTACAACTATACTAAACTAAACAATATTACAGACAGCTATATATAACATATTATATACTTAAAAAACATATTCTTAGTTTCTGTATTCCGTCCCACAAAATCTTTTGATTAGACGTTATGTTGGACTCAATGCTCATGTATCAAAATATTTGGTTCCACATTATTTCTGCAACTAACCCTAGGGATTATGATTTAAGAGTCTACAGACTTAAGAGACTACCCTGACATGTAGATTGTTTTCTCTCTGCATTACATGAGCAGTGAACCTTTTCCTTACCTAGGTAGGGAAAACGAGTGATGACACCCACTCCAAGTAGAGCAGGCTATCACCACTCTGACCTGAAGGTCCAGTGGTGGAATGGCTGTCATGTTCAAGGTTAATACAAGCAAAGCCAGCTCTAAATAGAACAGTTGAGCTCAGAGTTTGGTGTGGCAGAAGCACCATCTACTTAATGTGATGCTCCTGCTCCATCACTTGTTTTCCCCATTTTTATTTTAGCCTTTGTCTTGGGCATATTAACTTAGACTTTCATTTAACTCATTTTAGAGTGTTTTTTGATTTGCCAGCATTATTCAGTTGTTCCTTTCTTCCACTCTGTTATTTGCAGGAACTTCTCATGATAAAAATGAGATAGGAAAGTGAATCTTCCTGGTCAGTCGGCCTCCTTTTAGAAAGCCCATGTACGGTGGCCATATATTGCACAGCTATATATTGTTGACACCAGTGCACCCCCAAAGCAGGTGTACTTAGTAGCATGAAAGACATGCCAAGGTGGCACACCTAGGCTAATTTGGTGTCATGTTCTAGCTGATCTCACCAAATGCTGAGTTTTTATAGGTCTTGTCTAAAAGAATTCAGACTAAAAGCCTCAGCATTAGATGATGCATTTGTTCCAGCGTCTTATTGCTTTGGTTATTACAGCCCCTGTATAGCCTACATTTGGCACTTTCTCTTGCTGCACCAGGGTGTAAAGGTAGGTTATATAAATGTCTTATACAAAGAATCAAAGATTCTGTAAGAAATTGCCTCCTTTTGCAAGATCACCCCGTATGTATGTGCACAGATGGTATTGTGTTTTTTGACTCTGCATAGTGGGACCCTGCAAACTAGGCCCCAGTGCAGGTGCTCTGACACCTAAAAATTTGTCGAATTTGTTAAAATCCCTGATTGGCATATTTAACCTAACTATGCATGCCCAGGGACTGTAAGTTAAATGGCCTAGTGGAGAGCAGCACTTATTGTGCCATCACTATAATAACTAAGCAAAGCGTGACTCTAGGCAGCGGTGGTCCGTGCAGGTAAGCTTGGTGCAGCGGGGGCGAGGCAGAAGTCGACAGACGATGGAATAGGGAAAATTAAATAAATCCTATTCCGGCGTCTGTCGACATCCCTCCCGCCCGCCCCACCCTGCTTACCTGCACGGACCGCTGCTGTCTCTAAGTCTGTCACAGAAGCCTAGCTGAACAGCATTAATAATGCCATTTAGACCTGTCAAAATCACTCTTTTTGCAGGCCAAAAACAAAATACAACACCTTTGTATGATTGTCACAGTGATGACAAAGAAAATGCATGAATTCCAAACCATGCATCCGGCAAGCAAACTAATACATTGCTTAGCAAATAATTATGAAAAGCACATAATGCTTCCGGTATAAATTGACACTGAGATTATTAGCACAACAGCATAAAATGTCATAGAAAGTATATTGCTACCAGAATAAGAGGAAAACATTTCAGGGTTGAACTTAAGAACTCCCCCCCACCCCTTGGAAGCTCACCACTAGAGTACATAGTCATTTGTTTTTCTGGTGAGAAAAACAAACCCAAACAACAAGAAATTGGAGGGCATTGCTGTGTAGGAAATGGCAAGGGCTTTTAAAGGGTGCAAGAGCGGTGAGGGAGTGAGGCGGTGGGGCGGGGTAGGGGAGAAGTCGACATACAATGGGATAGGGAAAATAAAATAAATAAATAAAACCACTTGCCTTGCGCCTGACAGTAAGAGGTTTTATTTATGTATTTATTTCATTTTCTCTACCCCGTCATCTGTCAACTCCGCCCCAGCCCCACTGCTCTTACCTGTACCAGCCATGCCTGTCTGTTTCTGTCATTTTCTGCAACACATTTAGTGCTTAATTTGAGCCGGTGGTTGCCTGTGGGGGCCACCAGCACTTATTTCTGGGGCACCAAATACTTAGTTTTCCTATATCTAGGGTCACTGTACTTAAAACCTATAAGACAACTCTCTAGCAAGCCTTTTGTAAACCTGAAAGCAGGGGGCTTGGTTCTAAGTGAGAGGATGCACCTGCAGGAGCAGGACACCCCTAAAGCCTACGGAGTCCATTCTCCCAGGTTGTCAGTAAAGCAGTCACATACTGTATAGAGGGGCACCGCCTAATTACACAATGACCATCTTGAAACTTGCTGCAACGAATCCTATTATGTTTGGTATCAAATATGTTGGAATCATAGCCATCACCGTAAACGGTGGGGGAGTATTATTCCAAGCACTGGAAGAGCCCTCTGTTAGGCTCTCAGTGTTCCCGGTACCAGCCTTCTTGACCCAGACAGCAAAAAATGGTTGCTGCCGACTATAGACCCAATTCTGCCCTTCTGCTGCTGAGCCAAGCTTGAACATGCTTGAGCAAGGCAGAACAATAAGCATCCTGTCACAGGGAGGGGTGACCACCTCCCAGACAGGATTTAGTGTATTGAGGTAGGGCGGGCACGCTTGTCAGTGCCACTCAGTCTGCATGAGGGGCACATTTGCTGTCCCGGTGCATAGTCCTGTTCAAAGCAGTCCTGGGAGCCGTTGGCTTCCACTCTGATGTGAAACTGGACAAAGGGCATCTCCCTGTCCCGATCCTCCCCAGGGACGGTCCCCTGAATCATCCCAACCCTTTTCTTAGGGTACTTAAGAGCTTACATGGGTGTAGGTCTCGAGATTCATCATAGGACAAGATTGAGATCAGACACAACTTCTTCTTCTACCGTCTGGGCATTTGTACTTTGTTGGACTTCGTTTGGGCTCGACTTCATCTCCCTTCTATTCTGCCACATTGTCTGTGACTGTGCAACATACAGGAACCTTCCAAGGCCTGTGCGCATCAAAGACACCTGAAGGAATCTCCCTTGGAGTGAAGGAGTCACTCCCCTGCATACACAGGCACCGCAACTAAGTCGAGCGGTCTGCTGATCCTGAGCTCCTCCGGACTCCGTAGGATGTGCAACATAGGTGGTAGTTTTCCACAACTCCCAAGGCCTGCCCTGACCTGTCACCAAGTTTGAGGCCAGTATCCCTTGTAGGGTTGCAATAACTGAACCCATGTGCACCGCATCAACTTGCAGTTGCAAAGGCTTGTTGGCTTCCTTCCAAGAGGATCTTCAGGCTTCAAGTAGCACCAGCCACAAGCACCACCAGTGACCAGAATCTTCAGCCACATCGCATTGCATGAACCGTGGTCTGCATCTTTTGGTGAGCTGCTTGAGACCTTCTCGCAACTCCAGTGCCTCCGGCCTATGGGTCCATTTGAGGGTCACCTATGTTTCTTTTGGGCTCCTCTGATTGCTTGGGCCTGTCCTGCCTCCCCTGCTTGTGGTGAGTCCCCTGGACCTAGCTGGTCCCGATGTTGCCCCTTCTTCAGTTCCTGCATTGGTTTCATCTGCCAAGGCTTGTTGGTGCTCCCGTCGAACACCGACCCTTCTGCACTCGACATCCTTTGTGAGACAGCTTGTGCATATCTCCTGGTCTATCTCAGCATCGCCTGGTCCTCATAGCTGCAGAGTCAAGGTAATCATCACTGTTAGAAATGGGGGTCACTAGTTGGCAGAGGTAGGTACCTTTGTCCAATAGGAACCCTTGCTTCTAGTCAGGCTAAGGGGGTACACTCCTAAAATAACCCCTGCTCACCCCCTTGGTACCTTGGCATGAGCAGACAGTCGTATCTCAGTGGCAGTGTGTAAAGCATTTGTGAACACATACAGTAATACAGTGAAAACACTACAAATGGACACCACACCATTTTAGAAAAACAAGTAATTTTTATCTAAACCAAAAGACAAAAATCCAAAATACAGTAATAAAAATATGACTTTCAGATGGTAGAGACAGTACAGTACAAAGCAAATTGCAGATGCAAAACTTTTCACACAAAGTACCTGGGATGCGTCACGCAAACAAACAAAAAACGGGCGCAGGGAAGGTGATGCGTCGGGTCCTTACACTCGCTAAGGTGATGTGTCGGTTCCTTGCTCCGGGGGAGGTGATGCGTTGGTTCTTTACTGCTGCGCAGGGGAGGTGATGCATCGATTCCTTACTGGAGAGGAGGTGATACTGTGGAAATTTAGCTTACAAACTGAACATTATCTGCGCCATCTTGCCTCTCCCCAGCGCCACGCACAGCGAATGCACGGCCGCCATTTTAGGCACCCCACTCTCTCCCCGCTCATTGTCACTCGCCAGCGCGTTCCCCTGACGCTGCAAGCATCCCCCGCGCGCCGGCCACCCCCGCTCTCTCATACAGGCCATAAACCCTCTCCTTCTGCGCGACCCTGCTACGGAACCACTTCCGACCGACAACCCATACATGGTCATGCCTCTCCTTTGATAACCCCCTTCCTCTGCGCCCCATTGTCCGAACTGGTCCCAGGCCATCACCTAGCCCTGCGGATGCAGTTTATTGCCCCTACTGTAAGGGAAACACCCCACGTCAAAGGGATTACAGTAGATCAAAGCCCCTACTCCCTGAGACCCGACCGGTCACACACACCCCCCAGGAATTGGCGGAATACCCTGCTGCGCAATAGCCATCTCCTACTGTGGGTGGGGTGGGAACTTCTACTGTATCTATGTGTGGGATCGGATCTGAACCGGGGCTTCAGGGGATATTCCCCCATGCATCAAGGGAATCTCAAGAATGTACTATGTGTAATAAAGCAATAAACCAGTGTATAAGAGACTAGGTCTCAGAGATGCAGTTAGAGCACCTCGTGACGATACCTTGCTGTCTGATCTGATGTGTTCTGCTCCGACGGAATAAAACTTTGTTTCCTGCCTTCCAGTCTCCGGCGCCTGCCTCTTTCATTGGTAAATTATCGAGTGGTATAAGAGGTGATTACCGCCGGGCAAATACTTGAAAGGTTATCGACTGAAACTGCCGCTACCATTTAACAATGCGTCAGTTTCTTACTGCGTTGGGAGGTTAAGCATCGGTTTCTTACTACGTCCTCCAACGATGCGACAAACTTGGCGCCTCGATGCGGTGCGACGATCTGGGACGATGCGTGAAATCATGCAGCTGAACATCAGACTCGGTGTGGTGCACTCAATGCGGCGTGCAGCGATTTCTCGAGCCGCTGCAGGCGCTGCAACGGTTTCTTCGGCGGTGCGTTGGAAACAGGTGCAGATGTGTCTCACTTCTTCGAAGTTGCGTCGAGTTTCCAGCTCCCAGCGGAAAACAGTCCAGAACAGCAGCAGGCACATCTTTACAGGTTAGAATTCCCAGCAAGGAAATTCAGGAGAGCTGGTGGTGAAGTCTTTGTGTCCCAGAGACTTCAGAACAGGAGGCAAGCTCAGTTTCAAGCCCTTGGAGATCTTTTCCTCAAGCAGGTGACAAAGCAAACAGCAAAGTCCTTTTCTCCTTTCCTTGGCAGCAAGTAGCCACTGTAGGCCAACCCCAGTCAGCAAACAGCACAGGGGCAGTATTCCTCCTCAACTTCTACGGCTATTCTTCTTGGCAAAGGTTCCTCTTGATTCCCAGAAGTGATCTAAAACCTTTGGGATCTGGGCCCCTCTTTTTATACACAAAAATCCTTTGTTCTCCGAAGGCAGAGAGTGTATGTACCCAGCCAAAACCAATTCTGTAGGGCACTCTGCAAGTGCTCAACAAACTCCGTTGTCAGTGCAAGCCCTGGCTCCAGACACACCACAGGGTGGCAGGGCCATCATTGTGGATGCAGGAACAGCCCTATTCAGGTGCAGGTGCTACTCCTCCCACCACTCCAAATGCAGACCAGGCCTATTCAGCCCAGCCCTGACTCATCAGGCTCTCTGGAGCCACTGCTCCTCCCCAGCCGCTGCCACTCCAAAGCCAGACATGCAATACACAAACCTAGCAGAGGCATACTGGATGGCTAAGCAAGAAAATACCTACTTTCTAAAACTGGTATTTTCAAACACAGAATGTAAAAATCACCCTCATTAAAAGATGCATGTTAACATTCTGAGTTCAGGCATATCAAACGTTATTTTTCTACCTCGTTCCCAGGGGCAGTTTTGTTTATCAGATGTTATAAACAAACTCCCCATTCTGTCCTATGGGAACAGTAGCCTTGCAATAGTGAAAAACTAAATTGGTAGTATTTCACTATCAGGACATGCCACACACATCAGGGCATGTCCTTCCTTTCAGATACAATGCACCCTGCCCACAGGGGTACCTTGGGCCTACCTTAGGGGTGACTAATATGTAGAAAAGGGAAGGTCTAGGGACTGGCAAGTGTGTGCACTTGCCACCTCGACATGGCAGTCCCAGACTGTACACAGGATTTGCAATGGCTTGCAAGAGTTACATTTTTACAGGCTGCTTCTGTGGGTGGCACAATCAGTGCTTCAGCCCTCTAGCAGCATTTGATTTATAGGCCCTGGGCACACATACTGCACTGTACTAGGGTCTGACCAGTAAATCAAATCATGGAACTACCAGTCCATAACAGTAATTTACAAGGAGAGCATATGCACTTTAGCACTGATCAGAAGTGGTAAAGTGCCCAGAGTCAGAAAACCAACAACAACAGGTCAGAAAAAATCCAGGAGGAAGGCAAACAGTTCTAGGGTGACCCTGCAAAAAGGGCCAAGTCCAACAGTCACCCATCCTGCAACACCTGACATCAGAGGGAATTCATCTCCCAAGTCTCCTGGTCTGTCCTGAGTGACATAGACTCTGTCCCCTCTGCTTGTAGGTACCTCTCATATAGAATCCACCTTCGGATTTCACCAGACACTTTCTTCTTCTTCAGCAGTGGCACTTTCCTGAAGTCCTCGATTGAGTTCGACTGCGGTTTCCGACACCACGTCACACGTATGCACCCAGCTTCTCTTGTGTAGGTAATGTGGATACTAGGATATCCATGGGTGGGGTGGCTCTCCAACCTTCTCTCTTCCACGGTGTTTCTTCAGGGTCCACTGGGAAGGGTCGTTAATCTTTAAAAATCCAAACGCGGCTTACACGACTTACCAGTAGAGTTGTATGTAGCACACGGTTGTGCATCTTCTTGCCCAAAAAAATCCCCTGAAGCATTTTTCTCCCTCTATGTGTTCTGCAGAATATTTCTCCTCCTTTTGCCTCACCTGGAGAGGCATAGCAGTTTTGGCATATTCCCAGGTCTATAACTCATGGTAAATCTGGGAATGCATCAAAATCCATGGGTTTCATCCAATCATCCAAGCTCCACCCATGAAATGCATCCCTGTGGCAGAGTAACGTAACACACCGATGTGTGCTGAGTTATCCTGCATTTACCAAGCCTGTCAGGGCCATGCAAGGTGGCCTTGTGTGGGTTGATAAATCACACTTAGTAATTGAGTCACGCATACACCCCGTTGCTTGGTGCAAATGTGCCGCAACTACATGATAAATATAGCCGTGAATTCGGAAAGTAAGAAACCTGCAAGAGTGAGATTAAGGGACAGGCAGTGTGTGGTAGTGGAAAAATGAGGCATGAGGGGGATTTAGGATCACCAGCCTAGGTGTTCGGCACGTTGACGTTTAATAACACGGGCCGCCAGCTTCTGAGCAAAGCTCTGAGAAGCAGTGCTCTTTCTTTTACAAATTAAACACTGAACACATTCATGATAATAGCATCATTAATCTGTTGTCGTTCGCATCTTCATTTTTTTTGTTCTTGAAAGCTTGACTGGACCGTTAATAGTGTGGCTGGCACAAAGTGTTCCAATGAAGAAACAAATGATTTCTCAGCGCTCATCTGAAACAACCCGCAAATATTAAATGCATGTTTCAAATTAGAGCATTTTCGAAATATTATCCTGTTTTCAGTAGTAACGGGAGTTCATGTGGTACAATAGTATTTAAGACGGTCAGATATATTTTTGCAGACTGTATTCAACAGTTTATTTAATAACCAGACTATGTTTTCCAATCCCTTACATTGGGATGCATCACAATACACTTGCACATGTTTGCCTTCATTTTTTTTCGAATTCATGCAACCTTGAAAATCATTTTCAAGCAGAATTTGCAAACCTACCTGCACCTTTTTCAAGGCGAAAGATCGCCATCTGTTGGTAGCAGCAATGCACACTTTTTTCACGATCCCCCATGCTTTAAGGCTTCAGTGTGCCCATGAAGACCAATGGCTGGTCTCCCAATAACGAGCATGCAAATGTGCCTGCCCATACCATTAATCCTGTAATATACATGGCTGACACGAGTGCAGTGCATGCATGTGACATAATCAATAGGGGAGCCAATTTTTAGTGCTCTTGTAAATCCTGTCAGTAATTAGAATCAGTCAGCATGGGCTCTGTAAGCCGCAGTAACCATGATAAATAATGGACATTGGGGCTGTACTGTGGGGTCATGTCGCAGAGATGTATGCGTATCATGGACGTGTTATGCATTCAGCGTTTTATCCTCGGGTTATTGAATGGAGATGCTGGTGGACCGCTGCAAATATGCAACTACAATACGGTACATCGCCTCGTGCTCAAGTGCATGAAAAAGACACTATAAAAAGCTGTTATTAACAAAAGATATGCCAAAGAGAGCAAAGAGGTGCGTTATGTGATGCATTCTGTTTTAAAAGGTTTTTATTCTATTTGGCAGATGCGTGTTTAGTACTATTACAGTTTACAGTTCAGTTTTACTCAAGTTGTGATCCAGAGTGTTGTGTTATTGTGATTGCTGTGAGGGCTGAGCCCTCTGCCTGTGCAGTGCGCACCTATTAATCAATGCTTACACTTGCCTGGAGATGGGATAAGGATGGATATTTTCTTGTCAGGAGTAATTCTTCTCCAATTGCACATCAGCTCTCTGGAAGTGTGAGAGCAGTTTTATGTGCTTCACTCTCGACATCTTTGGTATGCTAATTCCACCAAACTACATCGCATTTAGACTTCAATGATATGTGTAGAGAAGCCGCCCTCTCCCTTAAATATTGTGCTCTGCAACTAGCTTATTCGGAAATGAAAAAGAGGCAGTCACAGAGCAAGGTCACTTGAGTATCAGAGATTTCATGAAAACATACCATGACTTATTTCTAGTTCGAGGGAAAGACAGTTCTAGTTGTTTTCCTTATCTTATGATAATACATAGAAGAGGGAAACAACCTTTAAAATGCTGTCTTTATCATGCAGTGCCTTTATCAGACAGTGCCCAGTGGCGGCTCGTACTGGTAACGCTGTGGGGCAGTGAGGCCGGGTGTGGGCGTGGCTGGGTGGGGAGGTAGTGGAGTGTGACATACGAGAGGAAAGTGGAGAGTAAGGAAATAAATAAATAAAACACTTACTTTGCGCTTGCAGCATCACAGACTAGGCGATTTAATTGATGTCCTTACTCTCCACTTTCCAGTCGTATGTCACGCACCACTACCCCCCCACCCAGCCCCGCCCCTGCCATGCACCACCGCCTCCCAGCGTTACCTGTGTGAGCCGCCACTGGCAGTGCCTTTACCACACATGCCTTTACCACACAAGTAATTTTCATGCTTTTACAACGCCTACCATTACCGTGCATGGTAAGTATTAGTAAGGTTATCAGTAAGTAGTTATATTTAGGACTTAGTTTCTATAGGAAAAGTGTTTTTTGGCTTACTTATAACTTTCAAGGCATTTGCGGATTCTTCACAAAAATTTCCCAAAAAGTGCCCTCCTGTGTCTAGTTGTGCACGGAGATTTTTGTGGTCATTCATCACGCAGGGACGAGAAAAAGGGAGGTAAAACAAAGTGTGCTTCCAATGCTAATTCCCATAGAGATTTTAGGGCCAGATGTACATAGCTTTTCTCAAGTGACAAATGGCCCGATTCACAGAATTGGGCCATTTGCGACCTGACAAAAGCATTTTTCTATGTACAAAGCCCTATTTTGCGATTCGGTAGCCTATTGCCGAATAGCAAAATGGTTTGTGATTCGGTATTAGGAAGGTGCGCATTAGGAAGGAATAGTGGCTTACAGTGATATGTGTGACAGTTTGGTATCTGAAATACAGTCCAAAACATTTGCATTTACCTGTCTACATCAAATGAATCTATGATGTTATTCCTCAGCCTTTTTCCCCGCAGGGAATCGCAACGCGGTCATTACAACGACCGCGTAGTGATTCCGCATACCATTACTCCGCAAGTCGGAACAACAACTTGCAGAGGGGGGGGGGGTGCTTGTTGTTGGAATAGTATAATTTACTATTCCAACTCCAGTCTGTGCGGACACTAGGGAAGGTGTTGGATTTTAAATCCAACACCTACCCCCCCCTCCGCAAGTCGTTGTTCCGACTTGCGGAGTAATGGTATGCGGAATCACAACGCGGTCATTGTAACGACCACGTTGTGATTCCCTGCGTTGAGAAAGTTTCAGGGTAAACGTTGTTTACCCTTCAAATAGGTGGTAACCCATTTGTGAACAGGGAGGGGTACCCTTTGTGAATGGTAGTAAAAACATTTTTTAAGAGCAGGCAGTGGTCCCACGAACCACTGCCTTCTCTTAAAAAATGAAAAGAAAACTTTTCATTTTTCTTTCAACACATCCTATTTTCCTTTCAGGAAAATGGGATGTATTTAAAAAAAATTGCTTTATTTAAAAGCAACCACAGATGTGGTGGTCTGCTAACTCCAGCAGGCCACCATCCCTGTAATTTTACTGATTTCCCATGGGTCACAAATTGCAACTTACCTCATGAATATTAATGAGGTAGGTCTATTTGCGACCCACTGGGAATCGCAAAATTTGCCAAAGACACATTAGTACATGGGTGTTTGTGGTTCCAAAATAGCGAATCACAAAAAATTCCTATTCGGGAATCGCAAAGCCAAACCTATGTGCATATGGGCATTATTGTGATTTGGTGTGAATACGACCAGCAGTTTTTGAAATATTAAAGGAAAAATACATTTGTATTTCTAGGAACATGGATCCTCTGAAGATCCAACAGATCTCATGCTGATAGCTGATTGGCTGTTACACTGAAACCGGTCCCAGGATGCTTGTTTCCGGTCCAGGGAAGACCTGGCTTGGCAGTTCGGGCTGGACTGCTCCCATAGCGTCAAGACTGATCTTCATATGGCCGGGTCCAACTGGGGCGGTGTGGTGAGCAAAAGAATGATGGATTTAACCCAGATCCTTATGACTGGGGGTGAATGTTTGCATTGTCCAGCATTCGGTCCATCAATTGTTTCTTTTGCATATGTCGCCGTAAGTGGGAAGGGTATGCCCAGATGTGGGTCCTGTGCTCACTACACCACTGAATTCAAACAAGACTGGCTGATGAAGGGTGATGCCCTGAAACTGGTCCCAGGATGCTTGCTTCCTGTCCAGGGAGGACCTGGCTTGTCAGTTCGGACTGGCCTGTCCCCATAACGAACAGGGTCAAGACTGATTTGCATATGGCTGGGTCGAAACTGGGGTGGTGTGGTGAGCTAAAGAACATTGGTGTATTCAACCCAGATATGTGGCTGGAAGTATTGGCAGCCATTCTGGGACTTAGATTCAGCCGAGCCCCCCAAAAAAGCAAAAAAAAAGAGAAGGGGGCTGAGTAGGAATACCCTGATCCCTTAGGCCTGGTGTTGGGGTCCCCACGGAAACCACCAGGGTCCAAAAGCATTTCTTTTGATTTTTTTGCATCCAAAATGGCAACCGATCTGCAGATCCCAACAAAAATGTTTTTAAAATCAAGAACAGTTTCACATGCTTGTTAACAGGTGAGCCCCCAGGCGAGCCAGGTCCCGAAAGCATATATATTTATTTTGAGGGGGGAGCACTGGTGACCGTCACCTCCTGAGGGCCAGGCCAACCTTAAATGAAGAGGAAGCCTGCCACCAAACACCACCTCCTCAGGCAGTTTATGGGCCAGGGAACCGCAGCATCATGGGGAAGACCAAAGTAATACAGGGGAGGGGGGCCGCACAAACCCCCCTCCTGGGCCTATTATGACGCCGGGGACCGCCACCTCCCAAGGCCAGCCCGAGTTAAAGTATAGGTGGAGGAGGGCCACACAGCACCCATCCTAGACCATTCGTCACCCCAGGGAGGGGGTGAGCTGGGAAACCGGCACGGACCATAAGGAATTAAGGCTCCCCGCTGTCTCCAACACCGTACACTGGGTGCCCTGGGTAGGACCAGGGCACCCAGGAACAAGTGGCAGAGCCCTGGAGGATGGGGACCCTGGAGCCAAAATCAGCGGGGAGGGGGCTGCATGGCCCCTCCCCTTCAACTAATTGGCTGGGCCACGGGGAATGGGTACCCAGGGCCAAATTCATACTAGGGAGGGGGCTACACAGCCCCCTCTCCTTTCACTAAGTGGGTGAGCCCCAGGGGTTGGGGACCCAGGGGCCAAAATTGGCCTGGGAGAGGGCACCACATGGCCCCTTCTCCTTTCACTAATTTGCGGGCCCTGGGGTTGGTGTCCCAGGTCCCAAATCAGTTTTGCCCCTCTCCCTTTAGTAATGGGCTAAGCCCTGGGGGATGCGTTCCTGTGGCAGAAACTGTCCTAAAGGAGAGGGGTCATGTGGCCCCCTCCTCTTTTACTAACTGGCTAGCCCCAGGGATGGGACCCTTGGGGCGGTAATTGGCCCAGCAAGGGCTGGCTGCATGCCCTGCTCCCATGTTGCCTACATATGGGAGGTGGGATCCAGGGTCCGGCCGCAGTCTATGCCCTGCAGCCACCCCTCTGGCGTGCAAGGCATGGGGGTGGGTGCCTAGGGTGGGTTGGCTGTGGGGCCAGGTCACAGGCCAGGCCCTGCACACAACCCCCAACATGCAAGGCCAAAGGCGGTGCATGCTAGGTGTTGGATTAACGTAAGGTAATTAAATATTACTTAACATTAAAATAACCATTGCAATTCACTGACAAAAATAAAGGTAACAGGGACATTAAAGTTAGGAAATAGAATTTTTTTTAAACGTAGAAATTCACAGAAAAAAACAAAGATTAGAGGGATGTCGATGGGTTTCCAAATTCCATTTCCTAACTATAACGTCCCTGTCAGCATTGTTTTTTTAGTGAGCTTCTGAGTTTTTTTTAATGTTGTTTCCTAACTATAATGTCCCTATAACCTTTGTTTTTAAAGTTCATTTCTAAGGTTTTTTTCCATTTTATTTCCTAACTGTAACCTTTGAGTGTGAGTGTGTGAGTGAGTGCATGAGTGTCTGATTAGGTGAATGAATGGGTGTATGAGTGTATGAGTGGGTCTGTCAGTGGATGCATGAGTTTCTGAGTGCATCTATAAGTGGGTGCATGAATGTTTGAGTGGGTTTGTCAGTGGGTGTATGAGCCTCTGAATGGGTCTCTGAGAAGGTATGTGAGTCTCTGAGTGGGTCTGTGAGTGGGCGCATGAGTGTCTGAGTGGGTCTGTGAGTTGGTGCATAAGTCTAAGAGTGGGGCTGTAAGTAGGTGCATGAGTCTCTGAGTGGGTCTGTGAGTGGATTTGTGAGTCTCTCAGTGGCACTATGAGTGGGTGCATGAGTGTCTGAGTGAGTATGGCAGTGGATGAATGAGTCTCTGAGTGAGTCAGTGAGCAAGTGCATGAGTCCCTGAGTAGGTCTGTGAGTTGGTGCATGAGTGTCTGAGTGGATGTATGAGTGTCTGTGTGAGTCTGTAAGTGGGTGCCTGAGAATATGAGTGGGTCTGTGAGTGGGTGCATCAGTCTGTGAGGGGGTCTGTGAGTGGGTGCATGAGTCTCAGATTGGGTCTGTATGTGGGTGTATGAGTATCTAAGTGAGACTGAGGGTGGGTGTTTAAACATATTTATTAGTTTTCAATTTTTTAGTAATATTCACAAATTCATTTTGACTGATATTCACAAATTCGATGCGATGTTACAGGGGGGCCACACTGACCTGACGGACACGGCAAATTTGGGAATATTGTGAGTGGGAAAAAAACTGTTCTTCGGCATATTATACTCATAAGGGGCTCCTCAAAAACCCCTATATTCCTCTCATGGGATCAGGGTACATCCAATCTGACCACTTATGCCACTTTCTGCCATTTTGTTTGAGCCTCAGGGATTGTTCCAATGAGGCAAAATGTCAGCCGCAACTCTCTGCTCAAGTTGCAAACAGCCAATCAAGGCATTCCTGTTGGCACGTGCATTCATGATTAACCGCGAAATCATCGCAAATTAGCTGCAATAATGGAAACATTTATTTGGATTTCCTTAAATTTCTCAACAACTACTGAATGGATTTACACTGGTTAGCTGAAAGTGTGATCTGCGAACTAAACACTACCTTCCTGCCAAATTTGGTGTAATTCCATCAAGTGGTTCGGGTTGTATTCGTGTTCAAAGTTCCAGTGGGAATTAGTAGGGGAAATGCACTTTTATTGACCCCCTTTTTTCTCTACCTCCGCTTCACGGTTCACTCCTAAACTTTCTATCTGCAGCAAGAATCACGGCACACTATTTTTGGGAAAAACTTCATGAAGATTCATCAAACAACGCGACAGATATGGGCAAGTCAAAAACGTGTTTCCTATGGAAACATGGTTCTATATATAACTACCTACTGGCGACTGACAGTAGGTAATATATATATATATATATATATATATATATATATATATATATATATATATATATATATATATATACATATATATATACGAGAATTGAAACCCACCTGTATCGTAAACCAACAGCGGGCAATAGTCTTCTACATGCCACTAGTCATCACCCTCAGCATTTAATACGTAGTATACCATATGGAGAAATGCTGAGGATCAGAAGAGCATGCAGTAATGACAAAGATCTAAGGGAAGCCCAACAACAAAGTAAACAGCGGTTTATAGAGAGGGGTTACAAAGCCAATATCATTGATATAGCGAGAGACAAAGCAAATCTATTGAACAGACAAGTGTTATTAGCAAAAAAAGTCAAAGAACCCAAGGATCAGGACAAGGAGAAAAAGGATGATACTAGGCTCATATTAACAAATAGCCAACAACACAATGCACTGCGCAAGATTGTGAACAAAAATTGGTCAATAGTGCGCGGTGACCTGATAATTGGTAGGATGATGCCAAGATATCCTAGCATCACCTTCAGAAAATCACAATCCATGAAAGATTCTAAAGTGAGCAGTAGTCCTGAAATTAAACCATCTACAAATTGGCTAACTGCGCGCAAGGGGTTTGTGAAATGCAACAATTGTCGTGCATGTAAATGTGGGATCAATAGGACTGTGTATATTACACCTTTTTCACAGCATCCGGTTAAGATATCTAAATTGATGACATGTCGTACGGAGTATGTGGTGTACGTGTTGGGTTGCCCTTGTGGACTGCAGTACGTGGGCAGTACTAAGTTACAGGCCCACAAACGTATACTGCAGCACATGGGAGCAATTACCAACAATGGCCCCGCATACCCGGTGGCATGACATTTTAAAGAGAAACATGACAACCAATTGGACTTATTAACATATATTTTAATTGACTGTATTCCAGTGTCCAGACGAGGAGGTAACCGATAGGCCAAACTCCGTCTCTTGGAGACTAAATATATATTAGAGTTAGATACAATGACTCCAAATGGACACAACTCCAGTGAAGATTTTCATAAATGCTTATAAATAAATCTAAGTGAGCAGTGTGATGAATATAAAAAGATTAAAAAAATATATATGATGAATAATATATATAAAATATTCTTCAAGCCGTTTTTTCGCTGCCATGATACTAGATCACAATGACAGTAAAGCCTAAATTTTAACAACACACGTTTTTTATAAATATTATAATTTATTGGTAGCACTATTTATTTATTTTTAGCACTTGCACTTTATTGTAGGACGTTCAACATATAGAGAAATGCAAAAATGCGGTGAAAGTAGAATTTAGTATCATTGTGCACATCCTTAACAAGAATCTTAAATAAATTTACTGAGCAATAAAAGGCAAAGAAACCAAGGATCAGGACAAGGAGAAAAAGGATGATACTAGGCTCATATTAACAAATAGCCAACAACACAATGCACTGCGCAAGATTGTGAACAAAAATTGGTCAATAGTGCGCGGTGACCTGATAATTGGTAGGATGATGCCAAAATATCCTAGCATCACCTTCAGAAAATCACAATCCATGAAAGATTCTAAAGTGAGCAGTAGTCCTGAAATTAAACCATCTACAAATTGGCGAACTATAACGTTCCTGAAACTATGGTTTTTTCAGTTAATTTCTAAGGTTTTTTAAATGCTAATATCTAACTATACTGTGTCTGAAACCAATGGTTTTTTCAGTGAATATATATATATATATATATATATATCGCACAGCGCCGCTTCTTGCACTCCCCTTCCTCCGGGAAAAACAGACAGCGAGACCACAACTTCGTGCTGCAATTTTTTATTTTATTCAGCCACCTTGTCCATCATGACGCGTTTTGGCCTCTCAGCCTTGTTCACATAACGCACTACGGAGTTACCATATTGTTTTTAAAGTGACAGTGTAACCACACGTGATGTCATATTTTCATAGACATAAACAACATACTTTGAGTGCAATTTCGCATTATCAATGTGCAACATGCTGCCATAAATAAGAATTTAACTTATTTAAAAACAGGTTTAAATAATAAACTTAATTTAATAGAATAATTTAGGGAAAATACCAGCTTCATTATACTAAAAAAATCATTTTCTAAAAGCAATTCTGTTTCATATATACAACATATTAAGCAATCCTCACAACTGTTGGCCTCCATTGACTGTATATGTATATATATTTTTTATGTGCAAAAATGGCATATAATTTCTTAACCCGTTATATAACCTACTTGTAGGATTAATATCCTTTCAAGATTTTTCACTGGTTTTATTATTGTTTCTTTGCCTTTTATTGCTCAGTAAATTTATTTAAGATTCTTGTTAAGGATGTGCACAATGATACTAAATTCTACTTTCACCGCATTTTTGCATTTCTCTATATGTTGAACGTCCTACAATAAAGTGCAAGTGCTAAAAATAAATAAATAGTGCTACCAATAAATTATAATATTTATAAAAAACGTGTGTTGTTAAAATTTAGGCTTTACTGTCATTGTGATCTAGTATCATGGCAGGGAAAAAACGGCTTGAAGAATATTTTATATATATTATTCATCATATATTTTTTTTATCTTTTTATATTCATCACACTGCTCACTTAGATTTATTTACAAGCATGTATGAAAATCTTCACTGGAGTTGTGTCCATTTGGAGTCATTGTATCTAACTCTAATATATATTTAGTCTCCAAGAGACGGAGTTTGGCCTCTCGGTTACCTCCTCGTCTGGACACTGGAATACAGTCAATTAAAAAATATGTTAATAAGTCCAATTGGTTGTCATGTTTCTCTTTAAAATGTCATGCCACCGGGTATGCGGGGTCATTGTTGGTAATTGCTCTCATGTGCTGCAGTATACGTTTGTGGGCCTGTAACTTAGTACTGCCCACATACTGCAGTCCACAAGGACAACCCAACACGTACACCACATACTCCGTACGACATGTCATCAATTTAGATATCTTAACCGGATGCTGTGAAAAAGGTGTAATATACACAGTCCTATTGATCCCACATTTACATGCACGACAATTGTTGCATTTCACAAACCCCTTGCGCGCAGTTAGCCAATTTGTAGATGGTTTAATTTCAGGACTACTGCTCACTTTAGAATCTTTCATGGATTGTGATTTTCTGAAGGTGATGCTAGGATATTTTGGCATCATCCTACCAATTATCAGGTCACCGCGCACTATTGACCAATTTTTGTTCACAATCTTGCGCAGTGCATTGTGTTGTTGGCTATTTGTTAATATGAGCCTAGTATCATCCTTTTTCTCCTTGTCCTGATCCTTGGTTTCTTTGCCTTTTATTGCTCAGTAAATTTATTTAAGATTCTTGTTAAGGATGTGCACAATGATACTAAATTCTACTTTCACCGCATTTTTGCATTTCTCTATATGTTGAACGTCCTACAATAAAGTGCAAGTGCTAAAAATAAATAAATAGTGCTACCAATAAATTATAATATTTATAAAAAACGTGTGTTGTTAAAATTTAGGCTTTACTGTCATTGTGATCTAGTATCATGGCAGCGAAAAAACGGCTTGAAGAATATTTTATATATATTATTCATCATATATATTTTTTTAATCTTTTTATATTCATCACACTGCTCACTTAGATTTATTT
Source organism: Triturus cristatus (assembly GCF_964204655.1). Classification (NCBI taxonomy): domain Eukaryota; kingdom Metazoa; phylum Chordata; class Amphibia; order Caudata; family Salamandridae; genus Triturus; species Triturus cristatus. Next base: position 895,802,802 of record NC_140588.1, read on the forward strand.
ATAAGCATTTATGAAAATCTTCACTGGAGTTGTGTCCATTTGGAGTCATTGTATCTAACTCTAATATATATTTAGTCTCCAAGAGACGGAGTTTGGCCTATCGGTTACCTCCTCGTCTGGACACTGGAATACAGTCAATTAAAATATATGTTAATAAGTCCAATTGGTTGTCATGTTTCTCTTTAAAATGTCATGCCACCGGGTATGCGGGGCCATTGTTGGTAATTGCTCCCATGTGCTGCAGTATACGTTTGTGGGCCTGTAACTTAGTACTGCCCACGTACTGCAGTCCACAAGGGCAACCCAACACGTACACCACATACTCCGTACGACATGTCATCAATTTAGATATCTTAACCGGATGCTGTGAAAAAGGTGTAATATACACAGTCCTATTGATCCCACATTTACATGCACGACAATTGTTGCATTTCACAAACCCCTTGCGCGCAGTTAGCCAATTTGTAGATGGTTTAATTTCAGGACTACTGCTCACTTTAGAATCTTTCATGGATTGTGATTTTCTGAAGGTGATGCTAGGATATCTTGGCATCATCCTACCAATTATCAGGTCACCGCGCACTATTGACCAATTTTTGTTCACAATCTTGCGCAGTGCATTGTGTTGTTGGCTATTTGTTAATATGAGCCTAGTATCATCCTTTTTCTCCTTGTCCTGATCCATTGACTTTTTTTGCTAATAACACTTGTCTGTTCAATAGATTTGCTTTGTCTCTCGCTATATCAATGATATTGGCTTTGTAACCCCTCTCTATAAACCGCTGTTTACTTTGTTGTTGGGCTTCCCTTAGATCTATAACGTTCAAAGAAACAATAATAAAACCAGTGAAAAATCTTGAAAGGATATTAATCCTACAAGTAGGTTATATAACGGGTTAAGAAATTATATGCCATTTTTGCACATAAAAAATATATATACATATACAGTCAATGGAGGCCAACAGTTGTGAGGATTGCTTAATATGTTGTATATATGAAACAGAATTGCTTTTAGAAAATGATTTTTTTAGTATAATGAAGCTGGTATTTTCCCTAAATTATTCTATTAAATTAAGTTTATTATTTAAACCTGTTTTTAAATAAGTTCAATTCTTATTTATGGCAGCATGTTGCACATTGATAATGCGAAATTGCACTCAAAGTATGTTGTTTATGTCTATGAAAATATGACATCACGTGTGGTTACACTGTCACTTTAAAAACAATATGGTAACTCCGTAGTGCGTTATGTGAACAAGGCTGAGAGGCCAAAACGCGTCATGATGGACAAGGTGGCTGAATAAAATAAAAAATTGCAGCACGAAGTTGTGGTCTCGCTGTCTGTTTTTCCCGGAGGAAGGGGAGTGCAAGAAGCGGCGCTGTGCGATATATATATATATATATATATTCACTGAAAAAACCATTGGTTTCAGACACAGTATAGTTAGATATTAGCATTTAAAAAACCTTAGAAATTAACTGAAAAAACCATAGTTTCAGGAACGTTATAGTTAGTTGGACATTTCACTCGTACAAAACCATAGAAATTCTGGCGTTATAGTTAGTTCAGCTAACTATAACTTGCGCCCCCGCAATGCACTGCTGATGACATCACATATTACATCATTCATGACATGGTCAGTGACATCACTGATGACATCTCAAATGACATCACTTATGACATCACTGATGACATCATCCAGTGACTGTGGGCCCGATTCACGGAACTAACTTAAGACAAAATCCTAAACATAGTACTTTTGGTATTCACAGAAGACATTTAGTAGTAGTAAAGTTAGGATTTTGTCTTAAGTCTGTCTTAAGTCTGTCCTAAGTTTGTAATAAGTCTGTCTTAAGTCTGTCTTAAGTTTGTCTTAAGTTTGTCTTAAGACTGTCTTAAGACTGTCTTAAGTCTGTCTTAAGTCAAACTTAAGACAAAAACCTAACTTTACTACTACTAAATGCCTTCTGTGAATACCAAAAGTAGTAGGACAGACTTAAGACAGACTTAAGACAGACTTAGGACAGACTTAAGACAGACTTAAGACAGACTTAAGACAAACTTAAGACAAATTTAAGACAAACTTAAGATAGACTTAAGACAAACTTAAGACAAACTTAGGACAGACTTAAGACAGACTTAAGACAGACTTAAGACAAAATCCTAACTTTACTACTACTAAATGCCATCTGTGAATACCAAAAGTTGTAAGTTTTGGATTTAGTCTTAAGTTAGTTCTGTGAATCGGGCCCTGTGTGTTTCTGTAAAGTTTAATTTTGTTTTATATATATGCCAAGCTGTATTGAGGAATGAGTGGGTGTATAAGTGTCTGTATGGAGGATTTAGTAGGTAAGTGACTGACTGTATAAGTGAGTGATTAAATGTGTCTTACTGAATGCATAACTGTATAGGTGAGTAAATGGAAGTATGATTGATTCTTTGCATGACTGACTAAGTGTGTGAGTAACTGGATATGTGGCAGTGGGTGAGTGTCTGTATAGGTGTATGAGTGCATATGATAGTGTTGTGTTGATGAGTGACTGCATGTATGAGTGACTATCTGGGTTAATGAGTGGATGTGTGTGTAGACCTAGGAATCAGTCAGTGCGTATTTAGTAACAGATATTGATGTGTCTATTTTTTCGAAAATAGTAGTCTGTATTTTAGAGTGGGTGTATCAAAGGTTATATTCAGGTGTGAGGAGGTACATCAGATTTTCACGTGGATGATGTCATCAGTGATGTCATCAGTGATGGCATTTGAGATGTCATCAGTGTTGTCATCAGTGATGTCACTGACCATGTCATGAATGATGTAATATGTGACGTCATCAGCAGTGCACTGCGGGGGCACGAGTTATAGTTAGCTGAACTAACTATAACGCTGGAATTTCTATGGTTTTGTACAACTGAAATGTTCAACTAACTATGAGGTTCCTGAAACCTATGGTTTTTTCAGTTAATTTCTATGGTTTTTTAAATGCTAATTTCTAACTATAACGTGCCTGAAACCTATGTTTTTTTCAGTGAATTTCTATGATTTTTTAAATGCTAATTTCTAACTATAACGTGCCTGAAAAAACCTATGGTTTTTCCAGTGAATTTCAAAGGTTTTTTAAATGAAAATTTGTAAGTCTAATGTACCTCAATCCTATGTGTTTTTTATTTTTCTTTATATATATATATATTTATATAAATATATATATATATATATATATATATATATATATATATATATATATATATATATATATATATATATATATATATATATATATATATATATATATATCCAACAAAACTCCTTCCCAAGAAAAGGGTAGAAGCCACACAGGGGAAAGTCGCGGAAGCCCTTTATTTCAAGGTAATGGCGAATGCATTTCGGCAAATTGTTGCCTTCTTCAGCACCCAAGAGTTTCAGGAGGCTTTCATTCGCATTGTAAAAGTCCTGCCGCCCTTTAATTTGTTCAGGCATGCTCCGCCCCCACAAATGTCAGCTCACCTGTTTTCAGTCCTCGGTTCTCCTATGGACTGCACAGCCCAGAATGCACTGTAATGCTTTCAGGTAGGTGGTGCTTGGGGGTAATTCTGCCAAATGGTTGCGCAGGATGCGAGATGTTATGCAAAATTTAAAACCATTTTCCTGCTATATATATATATATATAGATATATATATATATTTTTTTTTAAATTGGGAAGAATTCTTAGTTAGGAAAACTATATTCATTCTTTTTTTATTTTATACAGAAGTCACGCACCCTACACGATGGCTGCGTGCATTCCGGTAGCCATTTTGAAAAGTCGCGCTGGGGTCGCGACTTCGGCATAATTTGTAAAGTATGAAATATCTTTAAATTAATTATAAATAAAAGTTTTCCTTTAAGTGTTCGTCTAAATTTATTAATAAAAGTATTTTTAAAGTATTATTTTCAATATAATTTCAACTAAAAATTATTCGATTATTATTGAATTCGGAGGTTAGGAGGGATGGCCATTTTGCTCGATCTGTTTTGCAAAATTTTTTGGTCTAGTCAGGTGGACAACCTCATCCGGGTGAGGTACAGCTTGAGGATTCTATTCAAAAGGTGAGGAATCAACAGGCAGAAGTATCCATCAGAAGAGCAAGTTACTTACCTTCGCTAATGCTTTGTTCTGGTGAATACAGCATCTGCCTGTGGATTCCTCACTGTTCCACCTGCCTCCCCATTGTCCACCTGTTTTTACCAAAAAGATGCTTTTAGTGTTTGGCATGAATGTTTTTAATATGTCTTAATCATGCTTATGTTTTAATAGTGATAAATGCTTGATCTGTTGCTATTTCTTTATGCCTTTATTATATATATATATATATATATATATATATATATATATATATATATATATATATATATATATATATATATATATATATGTATATAATCTACTGGCGGTCGCCAGTAGATAGTTATAGTTAGGACTGTGTTTCCATAGGAAATCCCAAAATTCTATTTTGAATAACTTTGGCGCCGGTTGACGAATCCTCGCGAAATTTTCAAAACTAATGGGGCGCTCCATTCAGCTCCTACCCTGAAAGTCTCGGGGTGATTCGTCAAGCGGGGGGGCGTGAAAAAAGGGGGGTCCCTAAACGCGTTTTCCCCATGCATTTTTCCATAGGACCTTTAGACGCAGCTACAGCCCGAACGGCTGAACAGAATTACTTGAAATTTGGCAGAGAGGTAGCCATAAGGTCAAGGAAGTGCCTTTTGCAGGTCTGGTGTAAATCTGTTCAGTATTTCCTGAGAAAATAGCATTTAAAAGCATATCAATATCTATACACGCGCGGGGTGCGCGCACCATGCGCGCACCGTGCGAGCACCCTAACGTGCGCGAGCGTAATTCTGATTGGTGGTTACATGTTAGTCAACGTTCGAATCGGTCGAAATCAGGAAGTGTCGGCCGCCATTTTGTTTGTTTTCAGTGCGAGAGTGAAAAAGGAAGGTGGCGAACGTGAAAAGGGGGCAGGGTAGAGAGTTCCTGACCCCTTAGCCTTTGTCAGGGGGTCCCTGAAGGACCCCGAAGGCAGAATTTTTTTATTTTGTTTTTAAATTGCGGGGGTGCGCGCACGGTGAAAACCAAAAAAAAAAAAAAAAATTTAATACGTAGTTTATTGTAAAATAAGTATATAAAAAAAATAATAATACATAAATAAATTAGCATTTAAAAAACCGTACAAATTCACTGAAAAAACCATAGGTTTCACACACGTTATAGTTAGGAATTAGCATTTAAAAAACCTTGCAAATTCACTTAAAAAAAACCATAGGTTTCACACATGTTATAGTTAGGTGGATATTTCACTCGTAAAAAAACAATGAAATTCCCCCGTTATAGTTAGTTCAGATAACTATAACTCGCGCGACCGCCACTCTATCACAAGGATGATGTCATCAGTGATGTCATGAGTGATGCCACTGACCATGTCATGAGTGATGTAATATGTGACGTCATGAGCAGTGGATTGCGGGCGCGCGAGTTATAGTTATCTGAACTAACTATAACGGGGGAATTTCATTGGTTTTGTACGAGTGAAATATCCACCTAACTATAACATGTGTGAAACCTATGGTTTTTTAAGTGAATATATATATATTACCTACTGGCGGTCGCCAGTAGGTAGTTATAGTTAGGACCACGTTTCCATAGGAAAACCTCAACATTCTATTTTGAATAACTTTGGCGCAGGTCGACGAATCCTCGCGAATTTCTCAAAATAGGTGGGGCGCTACGCTCCGCTCCTACCCTGAAAGTCTCGGGGGGATCCGTCAAGCGGGGGCTGAGATAAAAGGGGGGTCCCAAAACGCGTTTTTCCCATGCATTTTTCCATAGGACCTTTAGAACGAGCTACAGCCCGAAAGGCTGAACAGAATTACTCAAAATTTGGCAGAGAGGTAGTCCCTAGGTCAAGGAAGTGCCTTTTGTAGGTTTGGTGTAAATCTGTTCAGTAGATTCTGAGAAAATAGCCTTTAAATCAATATATATATCTGAGCCCGCTTACGGTTCGCTTACGGTACGCTTACGGTAAGCGTACGGTGGCGTGCGCGAGCGCGATTCTGATTGGCTCTTAGATCTTAGTAAACATTCGAATCGGCCGAAACCAGGAAGCGGCGGCCGCCATTTTGTGTATTTCACTCTGAAAAAAAAGAGTGAAAACAAGGAAAGGGGGCAATGAGGAGAGTTACAGACCCCCTAACATTTGTAAGGGGGTCAAAGAAGGACAGAAAAGTACAAAGAAAACATTTATTGATTTTAAAAAAAATCACGGGGTACGCGTACGGTAAGCTTACGGTAAGCGTACGGTAGGAAAAAAAAAAAAAAAAATGAAAATCAGATTTAAGTGTTTAGATATTAGGGGGCTCTAAAAAGAGCCGTTGTGTTTATGAAATGATTTTTTAGTGGTACCTACAAGTAAGTACCGATGCAGAGTCTAAGGTTCAAGAGGAAGACTCTGTTCCCTTCATCATTGAAGTGCACACCATCTCCTCTATAAATGTCTTGCATGTCATAACGCAAGTTGTTGTGGTAAATGGCACCCATACCATAGTCACGGAGGAAAGCAGAAACAGATTTGTTGACGTGCTTTCTTGCTTTGTCATCGCACCGCGTGCCCACCGTGCGTGCACGGCACTAACTGCGTAAAGTGGGTGCGCGGTGCGCGAAGCGCACCGCGTGCTCACTGTGCGCGCACGGTGCGCGAAGCGCACCGTGCGCGCAAGGAACGAACTGCGTTAAGTGGGCGCGCACGCCACGAATGGCGTAAAGTAACTTAGCATTTAAAAAACCGTACAAATTCACTGAAAAAACCATAGGTTTCACACACGTTATAGTTAGGAATTAGCATTTAAAAAACCTTGCAAATTCACTTAAAAAACCATAGGTTTCACACATGTTATAGTTAGCGGAAATTTTACTGATAAAAAACCAATGAAATTCCCCCGTTATAGTTAGTGCAGGCAACTATAACTCACGCGACCGCAATCTTCTGCTGATGACATATGTGTCTTTATGAAAAAAAAATATTTGTAATATATGTATAGCTAAAAATGTATGGAAGAAGACATGGGCAAATAAGTGTCTAAATACAGTATTAGCATCAGCAGAGGATTGCGGTCGCGTGAGTTATAGTTGCCTGCACTAACTATAACGGGGGAATTTCATTGGTTTTTTATCAGTAAAATTTCCGCTAACTATAACATGTGTGAAACCTATGGTTTTTTCAGTGAATATATATATATATATATATACATATAGATATTTAGTATACTATGTATACATGTGAAAATGTGTCGGTCCACCTGTTTACCTTGGTGACACGGAAAAAATGGGTGAAACTGACGTCAGCACACTGATGAGGTCCTCTTATGGCTCCTATGACGTCATACGGTGTCGCGAGCAGAGCCATACTATTATGACATCGTCATAAACGTGGGAGAGCTAGGAAAGAATTTCCACGGAATGCTGGCTCAGGGGATATTCACCTAAGTGTTCAGGCTAGTCCTTTGGGAGCAACTGTTTATGTTGCCACTCCAGAAAGCAAAACCAGTGATCCGAGGGCAGAGGCCCTGCAGATGGCACATGAGGTGGGGAGCCCAGTCGTGTGCACCGGCGGGGCAGCGAAGTGACAAGCACCACAACCCACAGAAAAGGTAACGAGGGCACTGAATAACACAGGATCTTCTCTTTGTATCTGGCAGGAACAACAAGGTTAAAATGCCCTAGTTCCAAAATGTAGAATTAGTGCTACAACGGTCTTCAAGAGGACCTGCGATGGATGCCGCTTCTGCCTTCCGTACACTGGAGGCGGCACATGGGTCACGCGGTATGGTCATACTGCGGTGGGACGCACACTCGTTGACCTCTCATGGCACTGTTCCACACTTCGGGTACAATGCTTTCCATTAGCTGTGTTTTCTGATGACGTGTCGTGCCGGCCCCATCCAACAGCAGAACCCCTTTAGATCCAAACAGACTCTTCCACTCTCTCTCCAGAAGTGAAACCAGCCCACGTGGACACTTTCACAATACAACAGCCGGGAATGCACTTTTCGGTAAAAAAACACATACCTTCCTCCTAATTTATCAAATAAATGACTCACTGAAGAACAGGCACCAGCTTCGATCAGTAAACAGCTGTTACAATGACTTTTTTACTTCGTGAGACCATTACAACGCATGCATTACCATGCATGTGTTGTACATCGCAAAGTCATTACTACGCATTTTTTTGAACGCATGGTCATTTACCATGCATGCCTTTACAACAAATTTTGTTGTGAAGGTATGTATGGTAAATGACCAAGAGTTCTAAAAAAATGTAGACGATCCACGTCGTTGTAAGGAAACAGAGGCAGTTCCGTTTCCTCACAACGACGTGCACCGCCCCTCCGAGATGACATAGGAACCACGAGGAGAGAGGAACCACGAGGAGTGAGAGGTAAGGGGGATTGGGCATGGGATGGTGGTTACTTTTCTAGGGTTTAGGATAGTGCAGTGGTGTTTGGGTAGTGTAGGGGGTCATGCTGAGAGTAGTGTTTTAGGGTTTAGGGTTGTGCAGTGGTGTTTGTGTAGTGTAGGGAGTTGTGCTGGGGGTAGTGTTTTAGGGTAGTGCAGTGATGTTTGGGTAGTGTAGGGGGTCGCGCTTGGGGTAGATTTAGGGTTTAGGGTAGTGCAGTGGTGTTTGTGAAGTGTAGGGGGTCGTGCTGGGGGTAGTGTTTTAGGGTTTAGGGCAGTGCAGTGGTGTTTGTGTAATGTAGGGGGTCGTGCTGGGGTAGTGTTTTAGGGTTTAGGGTAGTGCAGTGGTGTTTGTGTAGTGTAGGGGGTCGTGCTGGGGGTAGTGTTTTAGGGTTTAGGGCAGTGCAGTGGTGTTTGTGTAGTGTAGGGGGTCGTGCTGGGGTAGTGTTTTAGGGTTTAGGGTAGTGCAGTGGTGTTTGGGTAGTGTAGGGGATCACGCTGAGGGTATATTTAGGGTTTAGGGTATTGCAGTGGTGTTTGGGTAGTGTAGGGGGTCACGCTGAGGGTAAATTTAGGGTTTAGGGTATTGCAGTGGTGTTTGGGTAGTGTAGGGGGTCGTGCTGGGGGTAGATTTAGGGTTTATGGTAGTGCAGTGGTGTTTGGGTAGTGTAGGGAGTTGTGCTGGGGGAGTGTTGTAAGGTTTAGGGTAGTGCAGTGGTGTTTGGGTAGTGTAGGGGTGGTGCTGGGGTAGTGGTTTAGGGTTTAGGGTAGTGCAGTGGTGTTTGGGTAGTGTAGGGGGTCGTGCTGGGGGTAGTGTTTTAGGGTTTAGGGCAGTGCAGTGGTGTTTGTGTAGTATAGGGGTCGTGCTGGGGGTGGTGTTTTAGGGTTTAGGGCAGAACAGTGGTGTTTGTTTAGTGTAGAGGGTCATGCTGTGGGTGGTGTTTTAGGGTTTAGGGCAGTGCAGTGGTGTTCGGGCAGTGTAGGGGGTCATACTGGTGGTGGTGTTTTAGGGCTTAGGATAGTGCAGTGGTGTTCGGGTAGTGTAGGGAGTCGTGCTGGGTGGTGGTGTTTCAGGGTTTTGGGCAGAGCAGTGGTGTTTGGGCAGTGTAGGGGGCCATGCTGGGGGTAGTGTTTAGGGTTTAGGGCAGTGCAGTGGTGTTTGGGCAGTGTAGGGGTCGTGCTGGGGGTGGTGCTTCAGGGCTTAGGGCAGTGCAGTGGTGTTTGGGCAGTGTAGGGGGTCGCTCTGGGAGTGGTGTTTCAGGGTTTAGGGCAGTGCAGTGGTGTTTGGACAGTGTAGGGGGTTGTGCAGGGGGTGGTGTTTCAGGGTTTAGGGCAGGCCAGTGGTGTTCGGGCAGTGTAGGCAGTCATGCAGGGGGTGGTGTTTCAGGGTTTAGGGCAATGGTGTTCGGGCAGTGTAGGGTTTTGTGCAGTGGGTGGTGTTTCAGGGTTTAGGGCAGTGGTGATCTGGCAGTGTAGGGGGTCTTGCTAGGGGTGGGGTTTCAGGATTTAGGGCAGTGGTGTGTGGGGGGTCATGTGGGGGTGGTGTTTCAGGGTTTAGGGCACTGCAGTGGTGTTTGGGCAGTGAAGGGGGTCGTGCTGGGGCTGGTGTTTCAGGGTTTGGGCAGTGCAGTGGTGTTCGGGCAGTGTAGAGGGTCATGCGGGGTGGTGTTTTAGGGTTTAAGGCAGTGCAGTGGTGTTCGGCCAGTGTAGGGGGTCGTGCTGGGCCTGGTGTTTCAGGGTTTAGGGCAGTGCAGTTGTGTTCGGGCAGTGTAGGGGTCGTGCTGGGGCTGGTGTTTCAGGGTTTTGGGCAGTGCAGTGGTGTTCGGGCAGTGTATGGGCATGTGGGGGGTGGTGTTTCAGGGTTTAGGGCACTGCAGTGGTGTTTGGGCAGTGAAGGGGGTCGTGCTGGGGCTGGTGTTTCAAGGTTTAGGGGAGTGCAGTGGTGTTCGGGCAGTGTAGGTGGTCGTGCGGGGTGGTGTTTTAGGGTTTAAGGCAGTGCAGTGGTGTTCGGCCAGTGTAGGGGGTCGTGCTGGTGTATTTCCGTGCAGCAGTTCCGGCTGTAGTCGTGTCTAAAGTTTCCTATAGGAAATGACATGGAGAAAACACGTTTTGGGACCCCCCTTTTCTTCTCAGCCCCCACTTGGCGAATCACCCCGAAACTTTCAGGTTAGGAGCTGACCAAAGCGGGCCACGAGTTTTGAAAATTTTGCAAAGATTCGTCAACCGGCGCCAAAGTTATCGGGAAAAGAAAAAACGCTTTTTCTATGGAAACTAGGTCCTAACTATAACTATCTACTGGCGACTGCCAGTAGATAATATATATATTACCTACTGGCAGTCGCCAGTAGGTAATAGTTAGGACCTATTTTCCATAGGAAATCCGCAACATTCTATTTGGAATAACGTTGGCATCGATTGATGAATCTTCGCAAAAGTTTCCAAACTTTTGGCCAGCTCCGGTCCGCTCCTATCCTGAAAATTTCACGGTGATTCGTCAAGCGGGGGCCGAGAAAAAAGGGGGGTCCCAAAACACATTTTCCCCATGCATTTTCCCATCGGACCTGTTGACGCAGCTACAGCCCGAAGTGCTGAACGAAATTACACCAAATTTGGCAAAGAGGTAGTCCTCAGTTCAGACTCGTGCCTTTTGCTTAAATGGTGTAAATCCGTTCAGTAGTTCCAGAGATAATCAAAAGTAAAATCACATATATATCTGGGCGGAGCCTAACCACACATCTCATCGTGAGATCTGATTGGCTGTCAGCACTTCATCCAAGAAGTGTTGGCAGCCATCTTGGGACCAATATACATGATGGAACCTCATTAAAAAGCATTGCAGTTAATAGAAGGTTTTAAGACTTTAGTTACATTATAAATCATTTGTTGATGGTACCATACTCATTGTAGGAATTGTGGTGTGTTCTAAGGTGATTTTACCATGTGAAAAAGCCTTCTACTGTGATATCATGAATCATGTTTGAGAGAAAACTTTTCTCATGCTTTTCCCACAGGGGTTTGGAAGGTGATCTATAAGCTAAACTGAGAGCATATTTTCTGTAAATTCACATTATCTTTCTCAGTCATGTGAGAATGAAGTCTGACATTCTCAGTAAAACATGTACATCCAACAAGGGCAGAGACTGTCAGTTGATTCCTTTGTGTTCTACTGCAGCTTCCCAGAGTGTTCTAAAGAACAACTAGAGCGCTAACAGTCCTACTTATGACAAACGTATGGCACACCTGAAGCCATCTTGGTTGGAATAAAGTGGTAACTCTTAAAACATTTAATTTAAAAAGGAACAAAATGAGGGGGTTCATTTTGCCATAGAAAGTATGATTAGTGCTGCAGAAAGAAAAATTAGGGCACATTTTGAGTGACTTCTCAAATCCTCTTCTAGTTCATTAAAAAATTCTGACATGCAGACTGAAACATGCACTTTCAATACCAGCAGCAGTTTTCCCTGGTGAGCAGTAGCTTTACTACAGTGATCTAATGAGCAACTAGAGTGCTAACATTCTGAATTTATGGCAAATGTGTGACACATCTGAATGCCTTCTTGATGGAATCAAAGTAAAAAAATGAAAGTATTTCCTACTGAGGAGACTGTAGTAAATGAGGAAATTAGGAAACATCCTAACAAATAAGTCTCCCAAAATGGCCACCAGAGACAAAAGAGCCCAAATGTAGCCCAAATATCACCCAGATGTAGCACAAGTATAGCCCAATGACAGAATGTCCCAGAGTGTTCTAACAAACAAATAGAGCGCTAAAAGTCTTACTCATGACACAAGTATGGCACACCTGAAGCCATCTTGATTGGAATAAAGTGGTAACACTTAAAACATTTAATTTACAAAGGAACAAAATGAGGGGGTTCATTTTGCCATAGAAATTATGATTAGTGTTGCAGAAAGAAAAATTAGGGCACATTTTGACTTCTCAAATCCTCTTCTATTTCATAAAAAAATTCTGACATGCAGACTGAAACATGCACTTTGAATACCAGCAGCAGACTTCCCTGGTGAGCAGTAGTTTTACTACAGTGATCTAATGAGCAACTAGAGTGCTAACATTCAGAATTTATGGCAAATGTGTGACACATCTGAATGCCTTCTTGATGGAACCAAAATAAAAAACTGAAAGTATTCCCACTGAGGAGACTGCAGTAAATGAGGAAATTAGGAAACTTCATAACAAATAAATCTCCCAAGATGGCCACCAGAGACAAAAGAGCCCAAATGTAGCCCAAATATCACCCAGATGTAGCCCAAGTAGAGCCCAATGACAGAATGTCCCAGAGTGTTCTTAAGAACAACTAGAGCGCTTACTGTCTTACTTATGACAAAAGTATGGCACACCTGAAGCCATCTTGATTGGAATAAACTGGTAACACTTAAAACATTTAATTTAAAAAGGAACACAATGAGGGGGTTCATTTTGCCATAGAAATTATGATTAGTGCTGAAGAAAGAAAAATTAGGGCACATTTTGAGTGACTTCTCAAATCCTCTTCTATTTCATCAAAAAATTCTGATATGCAGACTGAAACATGCACTTTGAATACCAGCCAAAGACTTCCGTGGTGAGCAGTAGCTTTACTACAGTGATCTAATGAGCAACTAGAGTGCTAACATTCAGAATTTATGGCAAATGTGCGACATATCTGAATACCTTCTTGATGGAATCAAAGTAAAAAACTGAAAGCATTTCCTACTGAGGAGACTGCAGTGAATGAGGAAATTAGGAAACTTCCTAACAAATAAATCTCCCAAGATGGCCACCAGAGACAAAAGAGCCCAAATGCAGCACAAATATCACCCAGATGTAGCCCACATGTAGCCCAATGACAGAAGTGTGCAAAACACTTATTTTTTGTGTATTTGCAGTTTTATATAGTGCAGACCTGTGCAGGTATTGGAGTGCTTTACATGAGCATTGGTTACATCACACAAGATCAAATTATGTTTGGTTGGAGACATGGGGAGAGTAAGTGATTTGACCAGAATCACAGAATGTTGAGCTGAAGCAGAAACTCCAACTTGGTTCCCCAGTTGCAAAGTCTGCAGCTCTGGAAGTAACACCACATCCTCTCCCCTAGGTGCAACATTTAATCAAGTGGTCAACTGGATAAAAAAACATAAAGTTTACAAATAATTTAAAAGTTCTTTGTCGCTATTTGAAAACTCAGAAAATATGTCCTCATTTTAGATTTTTAGAGCACTAACCATAATTTTGATGCAAATAAGACCCTCTCATATATGTAATTTCTAAAGGAAATACTCTAGGTATTACAGTTTTGATTACATCAAGATGACGTCAGGCGTTCCACACTTTTCTAATAAATATAGAATGTTAGCAATCTAGTTGTTCATTGGGATACTGTTGAGAGACAGAGGCCAGGGGCACGGACTCTGAAAATTGAAGGCAGGTAGGAGAGTGCAGATGCAACAATTTGACCACACTGGGCAGGCAGGAAGGGCAGTGGCAGCACAACAGACTATGGAGGCCAGTGGAAAGGGGGGCAGGGTCAACAAACCAACAATACAGGACTGGCAAGAGAGGCTGTGGCAATATAATAGACCATTGTGGGCAGAAGGAAGAGGCAGTGGTAGTACAACCATACATGCCAAGAGACCCATTTCAGCCAGGAAACGTCCAATGTTTTTAAGCTCAAATGGGCTTTATTTGATCTGTCTTCTATCTACAATCTCCTCTTTTTCAATGTAACTCAAAGGGGAACATCAATACCCCAGTTTTTTTCAAAATCTCCCTCTTACCAAGTTCAAAATGTTCGCAAGTATGGTACATTGGATCATGGTAGGCAGGTGGAATTGGGGTAGGGACATGGACTCAGATAACAGAGGGCAGGAGGGACATGGAGAGGTGCACCAAACTGACCCTACAGGGCAGGCATCAGGGTTTGCAGCAGCACAATACACCACACAGCGCATGCGGACGGGAGTGCAGCACAACAATCCATAGAAAGCAATAGGGAGGGGACAGGACCATGCACAAGTACAACAGAGAACAGAGGGGAAAGAGGCAATGGTAGCTAGCTTACCATAATGGACAGACAGGAGAGAAAGCTGCAGCATAACAGACCATAAAGGGCAGGAGGGACGGATCGGGTCATTACAATGGAACAGACAAGTCAGGAGGGAGGGAATAGGGGTCTGCACATGGAAAGAGAGGGCTGGGGGCAAAGGGGCAGGGCAGGTGCAGCAAGATGACCATGGAGGTCAGGCAGGATGGGCACTAGAAAGACACGCCATGGAGAGCAACAATGAGACTATGATGGCATACACACAGACCCTGGAGGGAAGGTGGGAGGGGGTCAGGGGCAGCTAGCTGACACACAGGGAAGGTGGGAGGGGCCATGGCAGCACAGAAGACTATGCATGGCAAGCGGGAGGGTTAGTGGCAGCACAATGGCTAAGATGGGCAAGAAGGAGGGCGAAGGGGCATGCACAAAGGACCATGGATGATAGAAGGGAGGGTCAGGACCTGGGCACAGACAAGAGAGTTCAGGGGAAGGGGCCTCACAACAGACCGCGTGGGCAGGCAGGAGGAGCAGTTGCAGCACAACAGACCAGGGAGGGCAGAAGGGTGTGGCAGTAAAATGGACCGTGGAGGACAGGAGGAAGGGGATAGGGGCATGGCATGTGGACAGGCAGGGTGGAGGTGGCAGGGACAGGTTACAGTCATCTGACAATGCTAGGCAGGTGGGAGGGGAGTGGCAGCTCAACAGAACACTCAGAGTAGATAGGAGTGGCAGGTCCATGGAACATGGTGGGCAGGGGCATGCACAAAGACAT